>NC_139169.1:8865000-10065000 GCF_965202585.1 Thalia democratica
TAATGTGCTTGAAAATTAATCACTAAATTATTTACATTTAGTCAGTTCTTTAAATAAAATTTCGTTTGTAAACTAAGTAAAAATTAAAAAAAAAATAATTTAAGATAGTTCTACAAACGCCCTAGTTCTAAGGTAATATCATTTTGAAAATTTTATATTGTTATTAAGTTTTTGTCTATGTGAGAACGATAAGATGATCGGTGTAGTGCTACAAATTAATTTACCATAATCTTTATTTACCTGTATATAACTGATTAAAAATTATTTACATAATTTAAGCTTAAACTTGTGTGCATTTAAGTGACGTCACATTGCAACTAAAAAATTATAATAAAATACAAAAAATTTGATTTTATTCAAGACAATATAGAACAGTTTTCTATTAAATAATAAAGAATAGCTGTGAAATGTTACATCTAATATTTGTAAGTTTTCTAAAAATCTTGGATTTTATGTAACCTTCAAGCATATATATTTTCAAATACTCACAAAACAATGCGATTCAGTAATATACTTGAAAGTAAAAATGTTAGCTATTGGGCGGCGCAGAGCCGTTCAAAAAATTTGAGCAGATGTTGGAAATGAATGGATAGTAATTTATGACCTGTTCAATTAAATACGTTGTAATTATATGCGAGCGTTTTTGGTTATCATTTAGACGCATTATTTTTTTTTTTAATTTCAGACTCAATAAAAAGTAATTAATCTTACAGCTTAACTTTTTTATTGAAAAGTACAACTTAAAAAAAGTATAGTTGTTGTCAAAGATTTTTTTTAACATTACAAATGAGCTATTTAAAGACATTTCTAAATTAACTACTTAAAATTTAGCTTGTTTAACTTAAAAAACAAGAACAAGAAAGTAACAAATTATCTTTATACTTGTATTCACGTGTCAAAAAGTAAAAATAGTTGGAGTAACAAGTGAAAATGTTATATAAAAGCGTTAATTGTAAATATAGAAGTATTTAGTAGGAATAAATGTTTTTATAGTGTTTTTGCTGAGTAACTTGTTTTTTTAATATTTTATTTACTAAAACAGTGAAACTTTTGCTACATTTTATCAAAAACCGACAATTAAATATACAACCAAAAACTATAATAGAAGTAAAACACATACATTATTTAACATTCAACCTAGAAAATAACACAAGTAAAATTATAGAAATAGATAATAATGTTATGTGCGGCGCAGTGCCGTTTAAAAGCCTTTGACAGCATTCAATTGAAGATTTTAATAAAACATGAGTAACTGCTTAACTAAACAATTCATAAATATAATGCGAGCGTTTGTACAGATTTACAGAACAAAAATAACAAAATTAAAAATCTGTTATTAAAATGTTTAGTGTATTTCTAGAAAGTATAACTTTACAATTTTTATTTATCTCGTCATTTATATTAAAATTAAATAATCGAAAAATGATAAGTTTGTTAACTATTTTCACTAACAAATATTCTATTATATAGTAAAAGTATGCTGTACAAAGCCATTATTCGAAACATCTAAATCATTTATCGAAATTAAAACATTTCGTGTATGTGGACGTATTAAAAGAAAAACACAAGTTTACAATAGAAATTTAGTTAATTCAATTACTAATAAATATAGTCAATAACGCTATTTTTATTATTGAATTTGCAGCTGTTAAATACAGATTTTTATTAGAACGAACGAAATGTAAACTAGGTTTTTTTCAAAATATCTCAGAACAAAAAAAAAACAATATTTACACACTTTTAACTAAAAAAAAACTCACATTTGTAACAAATATATTTGCACCTTTGTATGCAATTTATTGTTAAAAAACGCTTAATTTGTTAGAATTGAAAGACATTAAATTAAAAAACAACTTATGATCACCTGCGAACAATTGAAGGTACTTTGATTATTGAGAAAAAGTGATTAGTTAATAGTTTTTTTTTACCATATAAAAATTTTTATATATAGTAAAAGTTAGCTGTACAAAACCATTATTCGAAACATCTAAATAATTTATCGAATTTCAAACATATTGTGTATGTGCAACGTAGTAAAAGAAAAACACAAGTTTTAAAAAGAACATTAGTTATAAGAAATACTAAGAAGTGTAGTCAATACTGCTGATTGTATTACTAAATTTGCAGCTGTTTAGTACAGCTTTACAGCTAAAAAAAGAATTAACAAAAAATTTTCGTGAAAAATTTAAGTAGCTTAATAGCGAAATTATATGAAAACATAGTTAGAAACGATTTATAGAACAACAATAACAGACTTAAAAGTTTGTTATAAAATTTTTTTATGTCTTTCTAAAAAGTAAAACTTTACAATTTTCATTTATCTCGTCATTTATAGTCAAACTAAATATACGAAAAATGATTAGCTTATCAATCGTTTTCCCATTTAAAGATTTTCTTAATTAGTAATAAAAAGCTTACTAAGCCATTATTCAAAACATTTAAATAATCTATCAAATTATAAACACCTCGTGTTAGTGTGACGTATTAAAAGAAAAACACAAGTTTACTATAGAAATTTAGTTATAAGAACTACTGATAAATATAGTGAAACCTCTTTTTTTAAAGTTCAATTTGCAGCTGTTAAATACAGCTTTACAGTTTGAAAAATTAAACAACATATAACAACATATCTCTGGGTAATAAACAACATGAAAATACTTTCTACAAATAAAAAAATGTTTCAGTAGATATATTTACAACTTTGTATACAAAACTATTAGTAAGAACACTTGTTTTTATCAGAAACGGTATTCATTCAACTATAACTATATTTTAACTAAGAAACATGTTGAATGTCAACTATAATAATAATATTTAATACTATTAAATACAATTAAAAAAAATTGCAGCTGTTAAGTACAACTTTACAGTTTAAAAAAAAACTAAATATCTCTTTGATAATAAACAAAATAAACAAACTTTCTACAAACAAAAAAAACTAACTTTTCAAAAAATTAGTTTGCAACGTAGTATTCAAAACTCTTAATAAAACACTTAGTTTTAGTAGAAGGAGTAGACATTCAAGTTTTGTTTAATGTCAACTAATGATAATTTCCTAGGTACATATAAAGGTATTACGATTTTAAATAGAACCAATTAGTTTTTTTAACTACTATTTTTCTTAAAATGCACAAATTTACCCTACAGTTTGAAATAACATCAAATATTATTTCTTTTTATTTTTATAACTAATTACTGATTGTTTTTTTCATAAAAATTAAATGTAGACTAACTATTAACAGATTTATTACATTAAATCAATATCTTCTAACTATAATTATAAAAGTTTTATCTAGAATTAATTAACAAGTACTGTGCGGATTTGTTTTCCTAAATTAAAGTTATTACACATGTTAATTTATAACAATTGAACTTTTTATCAAGTCAATTTCGTTAGGTTAAAAGTAATTTTGAGAGTTTTTGTTTTACTACTTTATCTACAAGGTAGTTTTGCAAGAACTATACAATAGTTAGGTTCCCGTTTCAATATGTTTTAACACATAAATGACATTAAAAAAAGCTTTTTTAAAACACCTAAACTTGAGCTTTAGAGTACAATCGAGTTTTTTTTAAACTTTTTTTTAAAACACTAGAAACAAAGTTGAAGCTAAAAACATTTTTTATACAATAAAAATAACACTTAAATTTCAACTACTGCAAAGCTGTTAAAAAAAGCAAATCTAAGTATTATAGTATTTAGGCTATACAATGAAATAATTCCTTTTAAGAGATATTATGGCATGTAGTATTTAGAAACTCGATATTATTTTGCTTAGGTTATAGTTTTGTTTAAATGTTTTTAGTAGTTTTAGACGTTATTTAACTTATAATACACATTTTATACAATTTTTTTCAAAAAATGGCCTAAGTATGTGATAATTGTAAAACGATGTGGTATCGTATGCTTCACTTTGAAATAAATATAATTAATTTTGTTGTTTACAAAAATATAATTTATAATTTAAACTACAAATATGTACATATTTTTTTTAATTCACTTTTAATTGCCTACTTAACTTAATCAACTATAATTTTTTAGAAAAGCAAATAAACTATAAAAAAGCAAACTAATTTATTTACATTTGCGTAGTTCATTAAATAAAAGTTCGTTTGTAAACTAAGTAAACCTTTTTTATAATGAAATATAACAGCTCAAGAAAATTCATCAAATGTACAAGTTTCAACATATTATCAATAACTTTATTGTTAGCTATAAAATGATGTATGAAGAATTTTATTTTAAGTGCCAAAATTGCATAAAAACCAGCAATTTTTTAACTATAAATACTAAATTAAAATAACTAAATTAAACCTGCACTTTTTTAAAAACAAAATATAGTTTACCTGTCATTAAAATATTGCTTTTTTAGTAATTAAAAAAAACTTTGCGTCCTTATAAACTACGTGGGAACGGGTCACTTTTGCACGAGGGGACACTTTTGCACGGCGTGCAAAAGTGTCCCCTCGTGCAAAAGTGACGCTCGTGCAAAGGTGTCGCCGTGCAAAAGTGTCCCTTCGTGCAAAAGTGACCCCTCGTGCAAAAGTGACGCTCGTGCAAAAGCGTCCCTTCGTGCAAAAGTGACGCTCGTGCAAAAGTGACGGTCGTGCAAAAGTGACACCCACCCAAACTACGTATATGATATGTATCCAGCAATCAAATATTTCAAGTATTAGCTTATTACAAGATGAATATTTGTGGTTACACAGCCCGAAACTTGCGATTTTATAACAGCTTTCTAGTAGCTGTGTAATAAGTAAACATATTTTTAGTAATAAAGAAAATATATTTCAACAAATAAGTCTAAGTAAACATCATATTATCTTGATCAGACTTTATAACTAGAATTTAAAAAAAGTTTACAAAAGATAATACTTTTTTTCTAAATTGGGTTTTTTAATTATTAAGTTTTGCTTATAATAAAAAATTATATTTTGTTTATTTTATTAACTATAATAACTATAAGTCCGCAAAAAGGAGCAACATAGGCTTTAAAAAGTTTATTTAAGGGATTAGAACAATGTCGTAAGCTATTTTGTTAACTTAAAGTAAATATTGTTTTACTTTAAAGTTTAGTCTTTTGAAGTTCAAGCAAGTGTACTTTAATATCTAAAAGTAGTATTAATAACTTCGATCTAACAAATTATATATTATGTCATGAAGTTGATCTTTCAAGACTTAATTTTACAAACTAAGTTTACAAACGTCAGTGCTTAAATAAATTTGAAAAGATATGATACAGTCATTGAGAATAGCATTTAAATAAAAATATTTTTTTTCTTAAAATTTCTAATTAAAAATGAAACAAACTAAATTTTTATACTAAGATTGAATTTATGGTAAAGTTTAAATGTTTGTTAAGTATCGAAATCAATATGACAAGAAGAATAATAATAAAAGCTGAATAGAGCTTTCTTTTCCTTTTAGTTTATTTTAAAAATATACATTGCTTAAGTAAAAAAAAATGTAGTTAATAGTGCTAAGCAGTCACGTAGCTTAGCTTGGTACGTTTCTGAAAATCTACGGAAACGTAAACACTTGTGCGAAAAAACTCATTTTTGATACGATTATTCAGCTTTAAAGACCTTGTTTCTATAGCTTTTAGTATTCGTTTATACTTAGTTTTGCACTTGATATATAATTTTTATATTAACCGTACTCTCTAGCAATTTTAGGGTCGTAAGTATTGAACAAATTGAATACATCTAAATATATACAAATAGCTTGGTGTAGCTTTCTGTTATCAAATAGCAAACTGATGTAAAAATGTCCATTTGAAGGCTGTAGATTTGGTTCAAAAGATATGAGAGAATAAAAAAATTAAGTGTGAGAGAGGTTCATGTACTTTTGAAATGTTTGTGGTAAGTCAAAAATAACTTTACAATTTTTGAAATTTACACTTTTTTGTGTTACAAAAGAGCAAATACAGTTAGAAGATATATAACAAGATGAATTTTAAAGTAGATGAACCTCAAAGTAAACTTACATGAATAATCAACTTTTGTTTTAAATGAAATTGACTTTCTGAGTTGAAAGTTTTAAGATTAAATCCATGTGGTTATAATATATATTAAAATGAAAACTTCTGAAACAGTGATTATAATATCATTTCTTGAAGTTTTATGAAGAAGATTAGAATCTATTTAAACAGAAAAAATAACACAAAAAATTAGACAAATAGATTGCAACAAGACGACAAACTGAAAAGCTCAATAATATAAACACTTTTTTCAACAATAATATAAACAATTTATAGTTTCTTTTTAAAAATTTAAACTTTTATTTAAAATAAAACTTGTTCTAAAGATTTTATAAATGCTTAGGTTAGTTAAAGATTTTATTTCAAAATTAATTTAAACAAATTATAATTATTTTGTTGTATTTTAGAACCTTATTTTTTAAATTAAAACTTGTTTCAAAGATTTTATAAATGCTTACTTTAGTTAAAGTTTTTATTGCATTTTTTAGCAAAGTTGAAAGATTCAAATTGTACATTGTTGCCACACACTCAAAATATCCTGGATAACTCTAGGATATTTATAACTTTTTTTTTTTGAACTAAGGCTGACACGTATAGTTTTTTAGGTTTCAAATTAAGTTCTAATAACTTTTTCAATCTAAGATTAAAAAGAATAAGTTAAAACTATTTATTATAATAAGTGTATAGTTGTGTTATTAATTCCTAACAAGTTAAAAAAATATATTTTATGTTTTTAAATCTTTATGTTCGAATTTATCTATAAGTTTTACATTGTATCTGAAAAACATTAATATTTAATTTTTAAAGTTTGTTGTTATATAATTAAGTTGTTTTATTTAACAAATTTGTTTTGTAAAACAAAATGATTTTTTTTTATAGCTTTTGTTTAACAAATTTTTCTTCGTAAGAGTATGTGTCATTCTTTTTTACAGCTTAAATCTTTATGCTACCAAAGCTAGAAATTACATTTACATAGACATGTACTTTTCATTTCTTTATAAATTATTGTTGATAATAATAAAGTAATTGTAAATCTGAATTTTATTTAATGCTGTGAACTTATTTTTTTTATATCTCTTTTGTTATTTTTAATTCTCAAAGTTTATGATTTTTACTTACTAAAAGCAACAATTATTGCAAACCTTTTTCTGAATTGTGGAAACTGCTTTCAAAATAATATATTTTAGACCTATTAGTAACACTACTAATATTTTTATTTTAAATAAAAGATTTTAAAGGTTCATAAAAGTTGCAACACATAAAAAATTATAAGGGGTCAAGAGCAGTACAAATTGCCTTGTATTCAGTTATTCTTTATAATTTAACATATTTTGTTTTAAAATTTTTAACAAAACTGCACACTTTCATATAAAGTTAAAGGTAGTCAAAACTACTCTATTACCGCTATGACGTCATCACAAGTTATTCTTGATTTTTTTTGCAGATACGTAACTTTTTTGAGCTAGCTACGTCCCTGGTACTAAGTAAACCTTAAGTTGAGATGTATTTCAATTTAGCTAATATTTATTGTTTCGTAACTATTTAAAATTTAAACAATTTTCTACAGCTTGTAATAGCTGTGAAAATTCGAAATTTTGCTTCAATGCATTTTATAAAATTTTCTAGTTTTAATATATTCTGTCAGATTCTGATTTTCGTTTTGTAAAAAGGTTAAAATTTCGCAAATTTAACTTGAAACATCAAAAAAAATAACACTATTCAAAACCGTTAATTCCGAAAATCAAAAAATGGAACATAAATATTAGCTTATAAATAATTGTAAGATATAAATATAGTTTTTACAAAGCTAACTTTAATTCTAGCAATTTTTTAAACAACTATTTTCATAGTTTTCTTCTGATTCGTTTTTATCAATCAAAGACCAAAGAAAGAAGTTATTTTTAATAACCCTAAAGTTTTAGTTATCTTTTTTACAACCAACTTCTTTTAGTTTTCTAAATCGTTGATAACACTGTTTAGTTTACATTGAAATCAACTTATAGGGAATAATTTTTATTCAAATGATTTAGAACTGTTCACAAATAATAAAATTAAGTCAGTGGTAGGAAGCTGAGGCCCGCCAAACTAAAAAGTTTGAGAATTGACGTGAGGTTAAAAATATTCGGAATTTTCCCACAAACGGTCGCTTCAGTATTTCGTACTTAAGCCCGCTTGGTTAGATTACAACAGCGGTTTCTCGCGACTCTTCCTGCCTGATGAGTCTTAATTAGGACGAAACTGGTCGTAGGATTGTCTCGGACGCTGTTGTTGATCGTGCGGTGAAGTTCATTGTTTATATTTGAAATAAAGCAAATGAACAATAACTTATATACATTACTATACTGTAAAATAAAATCAATTTAGTTATTTAGTTTAAAACAAATGAATTTGATTCTAACTCTGTATTTATATAGCTTGTTTAAAACGAAGTATAATTTTAGATCAGTCATTTAAGGCTTAAAATATTTATATAAGCCTAAACTTGTGGTTCAAAAAGATATTAAACATAATATAATTTCAGATTGATATTGGTGCGACATCATCCTAGGTAATTACTAAAAAATGTTTAGACTTTTACAAATAAATAAAAAAATCTTTAAATTATCATTAAATGTTTGCCTGATGGCGCAGGAATTCTAAAAATGATTTTGAAATCTTTCCGCGTTAAAAATTTCAAAAAATCAGGAAGAAACTTTGAGGCCCACAGATATAAAAAAAAAGCAACTTAAATAAAAATATATTATTATACCATTTACTATGTAAGAAAAAATTACCCGGTGGTGTAGTGGTCTGAAGATAATTTTGAAAAACTCTCTAAGTTGAATTTTACAAGGTTTAAACCCTGTTGGTTTACACATAAATAAAAAATATAAACTTCAAACTACAAAAGTTTCACACAACATTTTTATATACTGCCAACTAAGTAAATTATTTTAGTGATTACATTGGATATTTTTTAAGTAAAATTGTACTTACTAGTTCAAAAACAATACTGTATAAAAAGTTATTTACACTAAGTAACAATTTAAAGGGGAAACTTAAAGTATTTTAGTAAAATGTTTCCCAGAAAGAAAATGTTACTTTAAAACTTTTACTCTCATGACATCACAATTAAAATTTAATTTAACACATATTTTAGCTTGGCAAAACGACCATTTTTTGTTAAGGAAACTTTTTAATCTTTTAGTGTTATAAATTCAACATTCATTATTCAAAGTTTTTTCAAATAACCAAACAAAGTCAATAAACACCGTTTAAGTGATATTCTAAGAATATTTTTTCTGTTTTATTTTTTTGTTTAGGGGGTTCACAGTAAACATGACACCAGTCAAAACACGCTCCTGGTCTATATACTGTAAGAAGTTAATTCTATTGTATAGAAAAATATTTTTTATAAAGGTATTTGTTTATCATGTTCAAAGGAAATTTTTAACGTTAAAATTTTGATTAATTAAACCTCAAAAGGTTAATAAAGAATCTTAAGCAAAGGTTAGATAACACATATTGTCAAAAACCATTGTAAAAAAAAGATAGTATTAAAAAAAATATAACGAATTATTTTCCTATTTACATTGAAACATATTTTATCTTAATGTTTTGAAGAGTGTTGGAAACAAATATTCAAAAAATTACTAGTCACCGTAGTTTTAATATATTTATGGGCCTTATACTGAAAATTTTTATACTAATTATTTTAATACAAAAGCATACGTAAGTGTTACAAACCGTTGTTTTTTTAAATTAGTATTGTATTAAATAAAATAAAATATATTACTAAATCAAATTTGTTTCAAAAATACATATACTATCAGTTTTCAAACTGCTACTTAGAATATCAGATTTAATTAAAGTTTTTAGAACATAAAACTACTGTTTTTGTTGTCAATTATAATCTATTTCTAAAAAAATTTTTGATTAACATATAAAGTAACATAGTTATTTTAAAATCAGTTCTAAATAAATGAAAAAGTCAAAAGAGTCTAATTAATCTTTAAAAACTTGTCCAAAACAGTTGCTGATACTTTTTATTGTTCGGAAGTATTGTGTACAAAGTAGACTAGAAACTTAATTTGTTTAAAAAAGTTTTAAGATAATCATAATTTAATTATAAGTTAGCTTAAAACGTTAAAAACTTTTCGAAAGTTCCTTACAAATATCAGTAAAAAATTTATCTAATGTTTTTTATATTTACTTAATTAACTGTATATGTATGAATTAAAAAAAAATGTCGTTAATATTTTATAAACAAAAATTAAAAAATAATAATTAAAAAAATAATAGTGTAACAGTTGTAGTAAAAAAAAAAATAAAGAAATAATAAAAAAACAACAAAAACAAATTTAATAAAAACTTTAAAAAATTAATTAAACCTGTGCATAATTGTTTGTTGTGCAAAAGTGTCTTCGTGCAATTTTTTCCTCTCGAGAAATTTTGTACGCTCAAGCAATTTAGACAGACCCATTTTACGTAGCTAGCTTGCGGTATTGAGTAGTAGATTTTTTTTTAAATAGTATTTTTAATTTTTGTAATCATGTATTCTTTTGTATCTGACTGAATAGAATGTAGTGTTTTATAACTAAACTGACCTTGCAACCTTTATGAATTCATCTATGCTTGGTTTTTAAATTTTATTAAATATAGTTATCATAAAATAAATTTAGTCTGCTTTTAACCATATTTTACAAAAAAATAAAAAAACATTATCGAGATATTACATAAAAAACTGCTTACTTTAAATACCTTTGTCGTTCCACTTATCGAAATGATTTATGGGCATAAGTCAAAATATTTTTTTCATCTATTTTTAAATTATAAATTTTATCGTCAACTACGCAATTAGCTTCAAGTGGCTGTATCAATAAATATGTTTTTACTCTAAATTTTAACTTAACAAAAAGTTATATAACTTACAAAAAATACATACTTCTATACAGTAACAATAATTATTGTTTACTGTTATTATGAAATGATTTGTTTTTTTATTTGGTATTTTTAATATAAAACATTTTTTAAAATCCATAGTAATCTAGTAACAGTTTTTTTTTAAATTAAAATTTGTATCTGTATTTTTTTATCTGTGTTTTATACGTCAAATAATTTAGTTTTAAGTATTATAACAAAACACATTCATTAAACAAACCTGATATGTTAAATTATGACATATACTTTCGATTAGCTCAAACATATGTACCAGCCAGCGTTATATAAACTAACCAAACTCACTTTAAACATTCCGAAAACCCAACTTAGTTTGTAGCAGCTTACTAGCTGCATATATTTTTATTTTTATGGTTCTAGACTTTTTTAATAGCACTAAAATTTTTATTTACAAAAATAAAACAAAGTTTGCTTTTAATTTCTGTTATCTTAACTAAGTTCTATTTTTGATAAATGAGTAACATACGCTTTTAGTTATATTTATTAAATTATAAATATATTTAAATTATACTTCTACTTAAATTTTTATCAAAAATTGACTTTTTTATTTTTTTCAAGACTAACCTAGTTTTTTGTATATGATCTAAATGTATTTTAGTTTTAAACTGTTATTTTATTTATTTATTTAGAAATAAAAAATATTGCTCAATTAGACTTGTAAAAATTCTGTCATAATTCAGTGTTTACATCCTGACGTTAGTTTGTGATCAAGGTCGAAAAGGACTTCTTTAAGAAAAAGTAAAGGTCATCTTATAACTAATTATAACTTGTTGTCGGCATTTTTGTTTTAAGTTTTAAGTATAAATAAAGCCTTTAAATGTTTAGAATTGATTAAATCGGCCATCTTACTTCGAAAAAGTTTGTGTTTTTTAATGTATAATTATCTAACAATTCTTATTTAGACTGTTATTTTTTTAATTTTCATAAATACAAAATTTTGTACTAAGAATTATGATATCCTAATAAGAAATTATGCTATTAGTTTAAGAGCTTGTCTAGTACTTAATAAAACTTCAATGAATGAAGTATAACACGTATAAAACAAAGCTAAACGTTTAATGTTGTGATTCCAATGTAAGTACCATCCAAGGTATAATGTGTCACACATATTATCATAGCAGCAAGAAGTATATAAAATGATTAATTATAACTGAAATATACAATTCCCAAAATGTTAGTTTGTAGCTTCTTTTCAATAGTAGCATTATTTATAGTTTTTTTTTACTAATTTATATAAGCAGCAACTTACAACTTTGTTACAGTTCAATGTATTATAACAGAGCTATAAAAAACGTTCAAACATTACACTATACATTTATTTTTTCATCGATATTTTAGTTAAATAGAATAATAAAATTCTAAAAAATTTGTTTTAAACTGTTAACTAAATGTTATACAAACTAGTTGTATAAATTTAATAAATGTTTTACAGAAGCATGTTGTTGTACGTTAACTCAACTCATTTAAATGAGATATTTGTTTCCTTACTAAATACGTAGTTTACAAGTTGTACTAACAAATTTATTAATTTGCAGTACATATACTAACAAGTCCTTAGAAAATAAACAAAATTGGTTATTAGATTTTGTAGCAGCTTACTTTAAACTGTTTTATTTTCGACTATTGACAAACAATAAATAACTGTTATTGTTAAAATTAATAGAAAAAGTATAACTGTTTAATTAATTGACTAAGTTTTTGGTTAGATATTTAACTCACAACTTTATAAAACTTTAGATCGGGGTTCCCAATGTATTTTAAAAAGCCCATTTTAAAGAAATTAAAAACCATGACCTCCTTCAACATCATTCCTTAAGAAACCAAAAACTTTTTTAAACGTTTGAAACGCCTAACACTTTTTTTTTTTTTTAATTCAACTACAGAATATCCAGTGTTAGCTTCATGTATTGAACTTCTTGCCCTTTTACTGCTTATGGCCTTCTAAATTTATGCAATGCCCACTTTTGGAATTTTGAACTTAAAAAAATTTAAAGAAATTTCTCAAAGTTCAATGCTATTAAAAGTAGTAACTACATTTGAAAGTTATTAAACAACTATTTAAACGATTTTCGTTACATAACACTAAACTTAGCTTTTATAGAGTATGATTGTTATAAATCAAATATGCTATGCCTGGTTCTTATAGTATAGGTTGTTACTTCGTTTATTTGAAATCATCGAAAAAGCTAATAAACTAGAAAAATACTCACCAAATTATTTACATTTGCTCAGCTCTTTAAATAAAATTTCGTTTGTATACTAAGTAAAGCTTTTTAAAAAGGAAAAATTAATTCTGGATAGTTCAACAAACGCACAAGTTCTAAGGTAATATCAATTTGAAAATTTTATTTTGTGGTCTATGCGAGAACGATAAGATGATCTTTGTCCTGCTATAAATTATTTTACCATATTTTTTCTTAAACTATATACAACTGATCTAAAGTTATTTACAGAATTTAAGCTTAAATTTGTGTGCATTTAAGTGACGTCACTTTGCGCCTAAAAAATTAAAAAAAAAAACAAAGAAATCAATTTTATTTAAGACAATATAAAACAGTTTTCGATTAAATAACAAAGAATAGCTGTGAAATATTACATCTATAGTTTGTAACTTTCTAAAAATCTTGTATTTTATATAACCTACAAGCATATATATTATCTAACACTCACAAAACAATGCGATTCAGTAATACACTTAAAAACAAAAATGTTAGTGTTATGCGCGGCGCAGTGCCGTTCAAAGAATTTGAGCAGATGTTGGAAATAAATGGATAATTATTTATGACCTGTTCAGCTTGAAAGATTGTAATTATATGCGAGCGTTTGTGGTTATCACTTAGAAGCATTAAATTTTGTTTTTAATTAAAGACTCAATAGAAAATAATTAATCTTACAGCTTAATTTATTTATTTAAAAGTACAACTTAAAAAAAGTATAGTTGTTGTCAAAGATTTTCTTAACAATTCAAATGAACTATTTAAAGATATTTCTAAATTAACTACTTAAAATTTAGCTTGTTTAACTTAAAAAACAAGAACAAGAAAGTAACAAATTATCTTTATACTTGTATTTACGTGTTAAAAAGTAAAACTAGTTGGAGTTACAAGTGAAAGTGTTATATAAAAAGCGTTAATTGTAAATATAGAAGTATTAAGTAGGAACAAATGTTTTTATTGTGTTTTTGCTGAGTAACTTGTTTTTTTATATTATGTTAAACTAAAATAGTGAAACTTTTGCTGCATAAAACTTACTGGTTGTTAAAAACCGAGAATCAAATATACAATCTAAAACCATAGTGTAGGTTAAACTTACATTCTATCTAATATTCAACCAAGAAAATAACAAATTAAACTTATAAGTATATATAATAATGTTTAAGCGGCGCAGTGTCTTTTAAAAGATTTTTGACAACATTAAAGATGAAGATTTCAATAAAAAATGAGTAACTGCTTAATTATATAATTTATAAATATAATGCGAGGGTTCGTAAAGATTTACAGAACAACCATAACAAATTAAAGATTTGTTATTAAAATGTTTAGTGTATTTCTAGAAAATTAAACTTCAAAATTTTTATTTATCTCGTCATTTATATTTAAATTAAATAATCGAAAAATGATAAGTTTGTTAATTATTTCACATACAAAGATTTTGTTATAAAGTAACAGTAAGCTGTACAAAGCCATTGTTCGAAAAATCTAAATAATTTATCGAAATTTAAACATCTCGTGTATGTGTGACGTCTTAAAAGAAAAATCACAAGTTTACTAATAAAATTTAGTTATAAGAACTACTAATAAGTGTAGACATAACCGCTATTTTTATTATTGAATTTGCAGATGTTAAATACAGATTTATATTTTGAAAGAACGAAATGTAAACTAGATTTTTTTCAAAATATCTCTGAGCAAAAAAAAACAATATATACACAATTTTAACAAAAAAAAACTCACATTTGCAACAAATATATTTGCAACTTTGTATGCAAAATTATTATTAAGAACGCTTAATTTATTAGAACTGAAAGACATTGAACTTAAAGACAACTTATGATATCCTGCGAACAATTAAAGGTAATAAAATTTTAAAAATACTTATTAATTCTTTTTAACCCTTAAACTTGAAATAACATCAAACAAACATTTTACCTATTTTTATTACTAAAAAATGAGTTGTTTTTTCATTAATTTTAAATTTAGAATAATACTTTTCAGTTTTTATTCATTTTTTTCTCTTTACTATGCTTTTAAATTTATTTTAGAAAATATCAACCACAACTATGCATATATGCTCTGTTAAATCAAAGTTTTCAACACTTTAGTGTTAAAAATTGATTATTAAGAAAATGTGATTAGTTTACAATTTTTTTCCCTTATAAAGATGTTTTAATATAGTAAAAGTAAGCTGTAAAAAACCATCTTTCGAAACATCTAAATCATTTATCGAATTTTATATATGTTGTGTATGTGCAACGTAGTTAAAGAAAAACACAAGTTTTAAAAAGAACATTAGTTGTAAGAACTATTAAAAAGTATAGTCAATACTGTTGTTTGTATTGTTAAATTTGCAGCTGTTTAGTACATCTTTACAATTAAAAAAAGAATTAACAAAAAATCATTGTGAAAAAGTTAAGCAGCTTAATAGCGAAATTATATTAAAACATAGTTAGAAGCGATTTATAGAATACAATAACAGACTTAAAAATTTGTTATAAAATTTTTTATTGTCTTTCTAAAAAGTAAAACTTTACAATTTTTATTTGTCTCGTCATTTATAGTCAAACTAAATAAACGAAAAATGATTAGTTTATCAATCATTTTCCCATATAAAGATTTTTTTAATTAGTAAAAAAAAGCTTACAAAGCCATTATTCAAAACATCTAAATAATCTATCGAATTGTAAACATCTCGTGTATCTGTGACGTATTAAAAGAAAAACACAAGTTTACTAATGAAAATTAGTTATAAGAACTACTGATAAATACAGTCAATGCCACTGCTTTTATAATCCAATTTGCAGCTGTTAAATACAGCTTTACAGTTTGAAAAATTAAATAAAATATAACAAAATATCTCTGGGATATAAACAACTTGAACATACTTTCTACAAATAAAAAAATATTTCAATAGATATATTTCCAACTTTGTATACAAAACTATTAGTAAGAACACTTGTTTTTATTAGAAGTAGTAAACATTCAAGTAATGTTGAATGTCAACTATAATAATAATATTTAATTCCATTTAACACTATTAAAAAAAAATTGCAGCTGTTAAGTACAACTTTAAAGTTTGAAAAAAAACAACAAAATATCTCTGTGCTAATAAAAAAAATAAATTAAACATACTTTCTACAAACAAAAAAAAACTAATTTTTTAATATATATTTTTTGAAACATGATATTCAAAACTGTTAATAAAACACTTAGTTTTAGTAGAAGTTGTGGACATTAAAGTTATGTTTTATGTCAACTAATGATAATTTTCTACGAACATATAAAAGTATTACGATTTTAAATACAATTAATCAGTTTTTCTAACTAAAATTTTTCTTAAAATGCACAAATTTATCCTACAGTTTGAAATAACCTCAAATACAAATTTTTCTTATTTTTATAACTAATTACTGAATAGTTTTTCATAACATTTGAATCTATACTAACTATTAAAATATTTTTTACATTAAAACAATATCTCTTAGCTATGTTAATAGAAGTTTTATCTAGAATTGATTAACAAGTACTGTGCGGATTTGTTTTCCTAAATTAAAGTTATTACACATGTTAGTTTTGAACAATTTAACTTTTTATCAAGTTAATTTGGTTAAGTTAAAAGTAAATTTGAGAACTATTCTAGTTTTTTACAGCTTTCTTGTACTTGCGCTGTTATTGATACTAAGTACTATTTTTTATTAAGTTGTTTTTAGTATATCAGAAACTGTTTATTGAGTTTCAATAAAGTAAAACGACTTTACAGCAACTATAAACGTTGTTAAAACCATGATATGTATAGAGTTTTGAAAAAGAAAAAACTTTTAATAACAACTTTATAAAATAAATTAGTTAGAAAAAACTTTTAAAATATGTTATAATAGAGTAAATTGTCAATAAAAAGATTTTACTTAAGATAAACTAGTTGCAATAATAACCGTTGATAAAAAACTAATGAACGATTTAGTTCACAAATTTTTAAAAGCACTATATGAAAAGCTATATAAATTGTACTAATGAGGGTGAAATCACGAAGCGTCACACGAGTTGTTTTTAATGGTTCATTTAAATTTTAAATTATTAAATATTGTATTTTTAATTTTAATAGATTTCTAATATAAAAAAACGCTTTTTTAACGATGTAATTTTATAAGGAAACTTATAACGTATCTTAGATAAATTACTGTTCTAAAAACTTGTACAACTTAGCCATTTATGTAGTAAGACGTGATTATCTAAATGAGAATCTCTCTACTAAGTTTTATCACAGTGCAGATTTTGACAACGATCACTCACTGGTCTGTTGTGAAACGTTTATTTAAAGCATTAAAATATTTTTATTTCAAAATACAGCTTGATATTTGGTGCAATGCATAATAAGAATTTTATCTTAAAAATCAAGTAGTTTGCTATGTTTTTCTTAATTCTTATTATAAATTATAATTTATCTTAATATAAAGTTACTGCTTTAAAGGCTTGATTAAAGATTTATAAAGTTAAAACTAAAGTATTTTGAGAATATATATAAACTGGCTGATTTGTGAATACATCATTCTTCTTTACATCTTAATAAATTTCAGTGGCACAACCATCCTGATTATTAAATTAACCCAGCACAAATATTAAAAGCTGAAAGTTTTGAATGAGAACAAGATTTTATTGTTATTTATAATTACAAACTTAAAAATAAGATAGAAACAATGTTTAGCAGCTGATATTAAATTTGTCATTGACAGATACTACACAACTCATTAGTATAAAAATGATCCACGTAATACTTATCATTATTTTTGCAATGAAAACCTTTAAAAATAAATTGTTTTTATCGCTAAGTAAATGAATAATTAAAACTTACTCAATAAAATAAAAACATAAAATTTTGCTAAAAAGCAACAATTTTATATATTTAAAACATTATTAACTAAGTTCATATGACATGTAGTATATCAAAAACATTTTTTTTAAAGAAAAATACAACTTATAGTTTTTTCTAATATTTGTTTTTACGGTTCGACGTTTGTAATAAGTGTAATGTAACAGTGTTTTTTAACTTGCATAAAGTATATTGCGATAATTTATAAATACAAAACATTTATGAATTAAATGTTTTTTGTTTGACTTTAAGCAATTTATAAAAAAAATTCCAGATTTAACAATCAATTTAAATTATCTTCTAATTTAAAAACATTAAAATTTGGTAACAAGTACTTTTAAAGAATTATTTTATTTTTTTAGAATTTTATAAAAGAAATCCTTCGTAGTAATCAAAAAGTTAAATCTTATTGGTAAATAAGATCCACTTAAAATGATTCAAGTTAACTAATCATGTTTCTTTATAAATTATGTTTTAAGTTAAGTAATAGTGTTTCTTTAATTCTTTTTTTAGAGCACTTTTAATGTTCCGTAATCTTACGTAAACATTAAAATACAACAAACTAAACTAGGAAATATCGCTATGTGTAGTTACGATGATTCTCAATATCAGAAAAATCTTTCCACTTTAGTTTGTAGCAGCTTTCAAGTAGCTGTATTTAGATATGACGTTTAGTAGATGACATCTAGTTATTATCATTTACTGCTATGCCTTTTGTCTCTACCAAAAAAGATACTATTATTGTTAAAAAATCATTATTAGTAAGTGTACATTCACGTGTACATTAATATATTTTAAACTAAAGTTGGATAGATCGGTATGTATATTTAAGATAACTCATAACAAGCTAGGTCATAATCAAATTTAGTCTGTATTAGCTTGTTATTTAAATAGCTTGTTAGTAGCTGCATTGTTGCTTAATAGTTTTATAATTAATTACATTTTTTTGTCTCTACGTAAAAAAAACTACAACTGTTAAAAGGTCATTATCCATGAGGTAAAATCAAAATAAACTAAATATAGATATAAGGTTTTGATAAAGGTCTGTACTACATTTCATCAGAACTCTTCTACTAATCTTTAAATGAAAACATTAAATAAAAACAAAGCTAATGAAACACTAGTACAAAAAATTTTTATAAAAACGAAGTATTACTTATATAGGTTTATATGCTTATATTTTGCTGAGTGGGTTTTTTTTTGAACTATTAAGCTACACGTATTTTATATAAAAGAAATTTAAAGTTACATATAGTTAATCTTATATTTTTTTAATCAACATTCAAAAATTTAATACTACTTTGCTAAGTTTTACTTGATAATATTTTCACAAATTAACTATGTTTAGTGATCAACTTAAATTAACTGCAACATTTATTAGGTTTTACTAATTATGCAGTTTGTTAGTATTCTAAATGTTATTCTTTTAAAAATCTTATAATATCTAATAAACCTTAAGTTAAAGAATCTTTCTGTTTAAGTAAATTAAAATTGTCTCCTAAAATTAAAGACTAGTCTTTAAAATAAATAATTCTTTACGCTTAGATTTTAAATATGATACGAAAATCCTAAACAACATTCTAATGTCATTATAACGACCATATATGCTATAGATGTATAAGTTATGTAATAACTATGTAAAATATGTTTTATTTGAAAACAAATTTATTGTAAAAAATGCAATATTTATTCTACTGTTTTGAAAATGAACAAATAATACGTTTTTTTTTCACTAGTACTTTCATTTATTAAAACAGTATCAAGCGATAAACGGCTGTAATTGTTTACACAATTAATAGTAACTAGTTTATAGAGTATATGAAACTAAAACAAAAGTTAAAACTTAAATATTTAGGCTATATAAGTTAATAAAATATTTTATAATAAAAAAAACAATTAACTGTCATACAATATTTCAAAACTAAGATTTTACCTACTAACAACTCATAAATGTTCGTAAACAAGCATAAACACAAACCACGCAAATGCTCTTTTCCTAAAAATCCTATAGTACTAAGCCCTAAAATATTAAATCTTCGTAACTTTTTCTATAAGTTGATATTTAAATTTAAACACTTTATCCATAAACTTTCATTTAAATAGTCTTAGCTTTGATGGAATAGTTGCAGACTTTGTTTAGATTAAAACTTTTTTGATTTTTTCTGCAGTTAACTGATCCCTAGATAGCTCAGCATCTAAAAGGGTAGTTAAGATATTCAGTAACATTTAGATATATATATTTGTTTGTTATATTGTCAGTCAAGCAGCAAAAATTTTCAATATAAATCACTTATACTAACGGCGATTTCTTTTAGTTATATATAACAAATTTTATACTCTAACAATAATTTATAATTTTTTTTTTGTTACGATATAAAAAATGCTATTTTAATTTTTTTATATAAGTATTTTTATTAAAATACAAGTTATGTTTATTAATATTGTAACTATGAGAGGTGTATTTTTCTAATAATCTACTTATGTACTTTTAACTTTATAGTTGTTCAAGTTTTAACAGTTTGATGTTATTAAAATGGTTATAAAAAATAGTGAAAAAAACCTTAAGGCACTTATCATACTTTATTGCTACTTTAAAATAGTGAAATTAAAAATTTATTTATTCGTTTACAATTAGGTCTTTGAATTTTTTTTTTGTAATATTTAGAAGTTAAAAAATTTATTAACAACTTGAAAACTTGAAAACAAGCTTGTAGAACTTGAAAATATTTAATTTAATTGAAATGAAATTAAAATATAAAACAACACAAAACACTAGTAGTAGCGTTATTAAAATTTGATAGAAGTAAAATACAAATTTACAATCATAATTTTTAGTTCATTGACAAACTTGTGATAAAAGTATAGATTTAAAAGATAGAATTTTCAATCATTTATAAAGTAAAAACCAATAAACTTTATATTGTTTAAAGGAAAATTAAAAAAAAAAACTTATGCAAAATAAAAGGAGAAAATCGTCAGAGATAAGATTGCAATTTTTTTTTGCTGTCGTTTGAAAAATATTTGTAGTTTACATAGTTGTTTACCACTGTGCTACCACTTGTGGTAGTATTCATAAGACTCTCGCTAAACATTAATTAGAAGGAGTAACACATTAATACTTTTTAATAATAGTATTTGACGATTTATTTGTTCGTTTGTATATACTACAGGAAATTCAGGTTTGAACTTTTTTAGTCTTAGATCTTAGACTTAGATGTCCAGCTTAGATGTCATTGATACAAACAATCAGACTCTATTAGTATTAAAAACTTATTGTTGTTTTCATATTTCTTATACGTTTCTTATCATACATTCTGAGACGTTAAATTGGCTTTTGTATAAACTTGAAATGTACATTATACTGCAGTCCTACGAGTGGTCGCTTGAAAATTTCTTTGTATAAAGATATCTATAATAGATTAATAGTATAAAAGTATCAAATACTATTAAGTACTTATGTCAATTAAAGTTGTTTTTAATTATAATTGTAAAAACGACTTTTTGTTGGTCTGATGTAAAACTGATGTTTAAAAAGTTATTATATTCGGTTTGAAAAGTACAACTTAAATTAAAATCATAACAAAAGTATTATTTTAAAACACCCTGCAAAATGTCTCTGCATCCTTAAAAAGATCTTTTTCTAAGTCTTTATAAAGAATCTATAAAACTATAAATAAAAATAAATAAATTTGTAATGTTTTAGAAAGAGGCTTTTCAACATTGTCTTGTATTCAGAGAGCATAAAAATTGTGGTGTTCCTTATTCAGGTTAAGCGATAGGTATAAATTGATTATCTATAAAAGTTACAATGAATCTTAATGAAAGACAGAAGTTAATTTTCTTGCATTTTTTGTTATCTCTCGTTTTAGATCGTATTCAAGTTTATGAAAGTACTTACGCTACACCGAAACAGTTTATGAAAGTGTAAAAATAATATTTAAAATTGAATTTAAAAACTTTTATATTGTAGGAATGAACATTCATATTGATGATTTAAAATATCTGTTTTCTTTGATTTATACAAAAATAATTACTGACGGTACATGAAAAAGCAAGCCAACTAATCCATATGTTAATGTAAAACTATAACAAACATAGGTTTTTAGAAGTATAAGTTCTGTAAGTTTTTTATTTTATAGAATTTTGTTAGTATGTGTTTGAAGTATAACGTAATTAACTACTAAATAGTGATTTAGTACAATAAAATTTCATTTAAATACAGCTCAGTATAATTAGTTTTTCTATCGTTTTAAATATAGAATTTAAATTGGGTATTGACAATTTACACTTAGCTGTAAGAAAACTTACAAAAATTTATGTTGTGTTCATAATGCTAAGTGTTATAGTTTTATGTTTTGCAGGTCTATAGAATTTCAACTTTGAAAATTTTACCACGGCTTTGTAATTAAGTAACGAACTTCAGTACAGATGAAGATATTGTAACGAGTTCTTTTATTTCATATGTTAAAATTATACTTACATGTTAAAATTAAATAATAAATCTACCTTTATAACTAAATTTTCATAGTATAATCTTTTATTTTTCGCCATTCTTTTTAGGCATTATTCGTTGTATCTACTACTAGTTGTAGTAGAAAATCTAACTTAAATACACGAAAAATAACCTTTGTAAAACTACAAACACATACTTTTTAAAACTTTTAGTTTAAACTATATACCAAGACTTCTTGACTATGCATTTCTTACAAACTACGCAGTTTTAATTGATAAATTTTCTAAAATCAAGATTACTATAGTTTGCTTTCGTGTTTTTTTAATTCACACAAACTATAGTTTTTGTAAGTATTATATACACAGATAAATCAATAAGAAAATGATTTGGTTTACGTTTCTAGTTTGTAGCAGCTTTTTAGCAGCTCTATAATAACATCTATTTTCCAAAATATATTAATTAATCGTAAAGGTATTAATAAAAATCTTATAAAAGCGTAACTTAAATAAAAATAATTTTCGTTTGTGAAATACACTAGCTAAACGTATAACTTAAGTATATATTAAAAAAGAGTGCAAAGTAAACTAACTTACCTTTTTATACAAACTGTACAGAAATGCTATGTTAATTTATAATTTTTAATGAGAAAAGATGATCGAATAAGCATTACAACACATGAATATATATGATAAATACAACAAACAGTAGTACTTAGAACAATTACACGAACTAATAATTTTAACATTTTTACATGATTTTTACATACCCCGGAATTTGTTATTTGTAACAGCCTTTTAGTAGCTGTATTATCTGCTATCATTCTTTATTTATTCAATTATGTAATAAATACCTATTAGTAACTAAACACTTACAAAGTTCTAAATTATAAGTAAAGCACTAAATTTTTTTGTAAATAGTAGACAGTTTAAGTGTTTAGACTATTTTTATCTTGTGATATATTTTTACACACATTACAAAATTCATATTTTAAATACAAAGTAACATAATAAGTTTAAGAAAATACACAGAATAAAAAAAGAGTATTTATTTTTAGTATTTAACATTTGCAAGAATTTATTGAACTATTTTAGCAAATTATTTAATTTTTGGATGATTTAAAACATTTTATTCAAATGGTTAGGAAACAACTATTCACTACTTTTGGTTTACAAATAATTTAATGTTATAAAATAGATGTATCTATTCCACTTGTTAAATTTAATTCATTTAACATTTTAATACAAAAACATATAATATGGTATCAAACACTTATTAGATATAAACAATTTTCATTTCAAATTATTATTTAATTTTTTATAACTCAAAAAGTTAAACTATCTTAGGAGGGAAATTCTTTCCAGTTTACTGGTCATATTATTTTTAATTTATCGTTTTTCTATTTAGCTATTTTGATATTTGAATTTTACGTGTACATTGAATTTTATCAAACTGAAGTTGTTATTATACCGGAATGTATAGTTCTGATGACTGACAACAAAAGGTCGTTTTTTTTTCTATTTTAGTTTGTAGCAGCTTTTTAGTAGCTGCATTGGTGAAATACAAACGTATGAAAGAAATACAAAATTATTGCATATTACATAAAATCAAAACGTTTTCAAATTTTTAACATCCCTAGTAAACTTATAACAAACTAGTAGAAATAAAACACATTTATGCAACTAAGTAACACACAGTTTTTAATTTAAACGTCATAATATATTTTTATACTGTGTTTTACTTAGTCAAATTTATCCGTTTTAGTTCTTTTAGTTTATTATAAGTTTACTAAAGACGTAGTATAAATCTAAAAAAAACTGAACTTATGCAACGTGCAAAAAATTTGTATATTTTTAAAAATCATCTTATGATTTTTTTCAATTAGAATTAAGCTATAATGTCCAAAGTTATTTATTAAGCTATATTTAAAAATAAAGATTAATAACTATATACCTTAAAACATAATCAAAAGTTATAAGTTGACTTGTACATAAGTTGTTTTTAAGATAAGCTAACTAAAATTATTCTTTTTTTTTTGAAACGTCATAATGTGTTTTTTGTGTGATTCTTTAAAAATTCTGTTATCTAATTTATTTCGTAAACTTAGTAAATGATACGAAAGTTAGTTGGTTTTTTGTATTATAAATACTTTAAAACATATATATTTGTTATATCTAATGTATGTATTTATAATACAAAAAACAGCTAATTTTTGTATTGTTTACTAAGTTTCAACGGTTAACACGTATCTTCAGAACGAAATAACTTACATAGTTTCAAAAAAAATTGAATGTTTTTAGTAAGCTTATCTTCTTATGCAAAAATTATTCAAAAAATCCGAACTTATGGGCAGTTGCAGACATAGGAACAAATTTCTGTTGATGAATTGGAAGCAAGCAATTAGCTAGTATAACAAATGTTCAAATTAGGGTTTTGAATTTTGAGTTTTATTTTTTATTATTTTGTTAAATGTTAAATATTCCGTTTCAACTTAAATTCATGCATTGTGTTTAACCATTACTAGTTAATATGTTGCTTTTTAATATTTTGTTTTATTTCGAAGCATATTAAGAATTAAAGCCAATCCTTTTGCCAAAACCTTTAACTATAATCAAACATTCTGATATTACTATTACTATAATTACAATACAATATATTTTTCTAATTGCTAACTTAATCTAATCAAAATAATTAACAAAATGCTTTTCTACTTTCTCTCTCTTTTTTCTCTCTCTTTTTACTTTCATTTACATTCTTTTTACGCATGAATAGTTATTTTGTATTTATTAATAGTTGCCTGAAACGTGCTTATTCTTATTTTGTTGAAGCCTGAAGAGATTGACTATCTGTCTTTCGAAACAGCTGTTGTTAAACAAAATAAACTATAGCACTCTATTTGTATTATTAGCTCTTTACACTTGTAAATCGAGCACTCTTAAATAGTAATAGTCAAATTTACTAGTACAGCAAGGCCCCAGAAAATCTCTGTTGAGCCAACTATATATTTTACTATTAATAATGGCACACTTTGAAAAAATCAACTTCCATTATTCAACAAAAAACATTCCTATATGCAGCCAAAACGAATACAAGCTTAAGCTAATTGACAAGATAAGAAACTTCTGCAGGCGAATTAGATTGAAAGTTTTCTACTGTACAAACAAAGAAGAAAATGAAAGTATGTATGAAAATGAGGAAAAAATAGAAACTTTTGGATTTAAATCAAAATTCCTACCAAAACAAGAAGAAGAACTCAAACTTTTTGAAAGTTATATGTTTGACATTGTTAGACAATTAAAATTCAGAAGGATAAACAATAAATTCCAAGAAAAAGTTCAAAAAGATGTAAAAACAATAAGAAACAGCAAGCAAATCTATGTGGCCGCAGACAAAACAACAAATTATTATAAATTGAACAAAAATGAATACATAAAATTAAAGGAAAATTCCATCAGAAAAACATACAAAAAGAACAATTATACTGTAATTGACAGCATAAATAAGGAAGCTAAACAAATAGTCAAAAAATTAAAGCTTGATAAGAAGCTAATCAACCAACTACCATTAAAAGATTGTTATGTAACACTCAAAGACCAGAAAAGACAACTTCTTCTCAAAGCCAGAAACAAGACTAATAAATCCATCAAATTCAGACATTGGACAAATCAGCAAAATTATAGTTGAAAAAGTTAACAAATCAATCAGAAAAACAAAAGAATTTAACCAATGGACTAGTACTGAAGAAGTACTGAAGTGATATAAAAATTTGGAAAAGAACAAATACAAATTAATGAAATTTGATATTAAAGACTTCAATCCCAGCATAACCAAAGCACTTCTAAATAAAGCAATTGAATTTGCAAGCAACTACGAAACAATCACTGAACAAGATAAATCCATAATAGACAATGCTGCAAAATCTGTTTTAGTAGACAAAGAAGAAATTTGGACAAAACAAAGCATAAGTGAGAAAGATAATGAGCTGTTTGACATAACAATGGGGAGCAGGCATGGAGCCGAAATAAGTGAACTAGTTGGACTTTATATACTCCAAGGCCTAAAGCAAACACTATCTGATAAAACAATAGGAATCTATAGAGATGATGGACTAATAGCTTTAGACAAATCAACAAGCAATGTTGAAATAGAAAAAATAAAAAAAGAACTACATAAATTTGCTAAATCAATAAAAATAAAAATAATCATCGAAAACCCAGCATTTCAAATAAACTTCCTGGACCTAAACTTAAATCTAAAAAAACACAGCTTCTTCCCATACAGAAAACCAAACAACAGAATCAATTATGTAAATGCAAATTCTAACCATCCACCAGCAATTATCAAACAAATCCCAAAGATGATAGAAAATAGATTAGCCAAAAATTCAAGCAGCAAAAAACTATTTGACAGTATAAAAAAAGAATATAATGAAGCGTTAAATCTAAATGGATACAGCCATGACATAAATTATACAAAAATAACCAATGAAACAACTGTGAAAAAGAGAAAAAGAAAAAGAAAATGTATATGGTTCAACCCACCGTTTTGCTGTTCAGTGAAAACAAATGTGGGAAACAAATTCTTAAAAATAATAAAGAAACATTTTAGCAAAGAAAGCAAACTAAATAAATATGTCAACAGCAACTGCATAAAGCTAAGTTACAGCTGTATGCCAAATATCGAAATGACAATCAAAAGCCACAACAAAAAACTGTTGAATAAAGAAAAAATCACAGATGAGACGTGCAATTGTAGGGACAAAAATAAATGCCCCCTGAAAGGTGGCAATTGTAGAACTGAAAACGTCATATATGAAGCTTCAGTAAGCGCAAAAAACGAAACCAAAACATATATTGGAATAACAGCAAACCAATTAAAGAAAAGAATTTCAACGCACAATACAAAAATCAATTGCAAACCTGATAACAGAAACTACAATAAATACATCAATTCAACAGAACTATCAAAACTAATTAACAAATTAAAAAACGAAGGAGAGGATTACAAAATAAATTGGAAGATCCTAGAAAAAGTAAACAAACACCAACCAGGAAAAACAACATGCAAGCTTTGCTTGAAAGAAGCCCTCAAGATATTACAAGCAAGTAACAACTGTATCAACAAAAAATCCGAACTTATGGGCAGTTGCAGACATAGGAACAAATTTCTGTTGATGAATTGGAAGCAAGCAATTAGCTAGTATAACAAATGTTCAAATTAGGGTTTTGAATTTTGAGTTTTATTTTTTATTATTTTGTTAAATGTTAAATATTCCGTTTCAACTTAAATTCATGCATTGTGTTTAACCATTACTAGTTAATATGTTGCTTTTTAATGTTTTGTTTTATTTCGAAGCATATTAAGAATTAAAGCCAATCCTTTTGCCAAAACCTTTAACTATAATCAAACATTCTGATATTACTATTACTATAATTAAAATACAAAAAATTTTCTAATTGCTAACTTAATCTAATCAAAATAATTAACAAAATGCATTTCTACTTTCTCTCTCTTTTTTCTCTCTCTTTTTACTTTCATTTACTTTCTTTTTACGCATGAATAGTTATTTTGTATTTATTAATAGTTGCCTAAAACGTGCTTATTCTTATTTTGTTGAAGCCTGAAGAGATTGACTATCTGTCTTTCGAAACAGCTGTTGTTAAACAAAATAAACTATAGCACTCTATTTGTATTTGTAAGCTTATCTTTAAAACAACTTATGTATAAGTTAACTTGGTTTTTGCTTTGTTTGTTCTTGTTTTTGGTTTTATTTTGTTGCTATCTGCTATATGTAAATATACGAGTGCTGTTTTTTCGGTTGAGTATTTTTGAATCTCAGTTTACCGAAAACTTGTGGTCAGATGATCGATTTTTGTTGATCAAAGTTTATGTTAACTTAACAAACTATATTTCTTTTTGAATTATATTGTTTATATTTGTTAAAAAACTAAAGATAAGTTACGACTTTAAATTTTTTGTTTGTGAGTTTTAAGTCTAAAATATTGTAGTTTTTTTTTTGCTTATTCAAAAATAAAAGATGTAAAAACTTACATTACGCTCTTAAAAAATAAAAGTTTATTATTGTAAAATTAACTGTTTTTGAAACCTTCGCCAATTAAAACCCGTTATAAAAAAATTTGAAAGTTTGAAATAAAAGTTATAGTTGATTTTTTAGAAGTAAATTGAATTACGACGGCTGTTTAATGCTCATGTTATTGTTGTAATTACTATTATGACATTTAAAATTCACGCTGTGCATAGATCATTATTTTCTCTCATTAAAATGATCAAAAGCTAGTATTCTGTAACAAAATTATTTTAATATTTTCAGTTTTAATTGAAAACTTTAATTAAACTATTTAGCTAAAATATAAAAAATTGATACAATTGATAAAACAAGTTTTTAACATTTTCAAAAATTATATATCAAGTATAAATTATTTAGAAGCATATGGACTGTTTCCCTAATGCAAATGTCTATACAAAACTGGGTGGGTTTTTTTTTGCACGGCGAATTTTTTTCAAGAGCGTCACTTTAGCACGATGGGTCACTTTTGCACGCAGGGTCAATTTTGAACGGCGTCATTTTTCCACAGCGAAATTTTTACACGTCAAAACTTTTGCACGACGTTACATTTGAATGGCGACATTTCTGCAATGCGTCACTTTTGCAAGGCCTAATATTTTTACGGATTTACTTATGAACTGCTTAAGTTTTAAACAATTCCCTTTTTTTAATACTTTGCAATACAAATTAAACAGTTGAAATAACCTCATTTATATTGTGACCTAATTATTAGATTTAATGAATGTATTTCGTTCGTTCATTAAAAACAGTAAATTTGAAACAGTTATTCTTTCCATTTAACGTGAGTGCTTTGTTTATATTATGATTTGATGTTTTGTTACAAATTTTATTTTAATTTACTTGTTTTAGATTTAATAATTACAAATATTATATAGTTTTACAACAGTCAAATTTGATATTAAGTATTTTACCTATTATTAACTATTATCTGTAGAAATTATTTTAATTTAATGAAAAACATGTATACGCCCACTTTATTCTATGCTTCTATTCTTTCATTAAAATAATTATTTTTATAGAAACCAGTGAGGTGTAATTGATTCGTTAATACACAAAAACATTTGTTGGTACAATAAAGGAAGATTACTGTATAATTTGTTTTTAATTACAAACAATATATATATATAATTAGATGAATACGATTTATATTTTCTAACCGCCTAAAAAAGTTTTAAGTAAAACATTAGTGTTTTGTGTCATTTAACTATAACTTTTGAATTAAATAAATTTACCAAAAAAAAAACTAAAAAAATTATTTAATTCTATTGGTCTTTTTTTGAACTTTGTACACAAAATAATAAATTTGTTATATTATTGTTATATTTTTATTATTATTGTTTGTACTGTTTTTCGTGGGTTGACAGACTGGAGGTATTCGCAGGCTAAATTTAGCGGGCCATAGTTTTAGGAATAGGTTTAAATTGTACGAAGATTAAATTGCACGAGGAAACTAAATTGCAAGAGTGCACAAAATTGCACGAACTGAGATTGCCAGAACCAAATTTGCACGAGTTACATGTTTGCACGAGAGTAAAAAATATACAAAAAATTAAAATTTAAATAATAAAAGAGAAAAATTGAAAAGTAGTTTAATATCAAAAAAATATATATAGAAACAGAATATAAATACTTAAAAAAGTTTTATTTATTTTAAAAAGTACTATTAAAATATAAATCCTTTATTTAATCAATGTTTCAACTATTTGTGCTTCTTAAGTATTTTTTAAAAACATAATTTTATATTTTAATAATTAGTTTTTTCAATTTTCATCAAGTTATAAGTTATATATTTTATGGTTGTAATTTTTTTTGTTTTATTTGTTAATTAAATCTTAACTACAAAGCAAATTAAATTGCTCAACTCGTAATTTGTTTAAATTGAAAATGAAGCAGAAGAACAACAAATTAAAAAACTGTTAAAAACACGAATATTGATTCTGAATATTAGCGAAATATTACTTTTGAAGTATTTTAACCTATAAAAAAGAAAAAACCTTAAGCTATGGCAGTTTTACTTTGATGTTGCTTTATAAAATTAAGTTTTTTAAACATTATTATTTTTTTTTTAAGTGTTCCTAATTTGTTAACTAGTTAAGTGTATTATAATTTCTAAAACCATTTTTAGATAAAAAACAATAATTTCATGGTTAATGAGAAACATACTTTATTTTTTTGAATGCTCTTTAGGTATTTTATAAACTTTTTTTTCTTTGTAATAAGAAAGATAAAAATAAAGTTTAAATCAGTTTTAGTTTTATCCACTATTACTTGTTATCTTCTATATTTACATAAATGTTCACGCAACTTGTAGTATTATTAGGCAATTTATAAATCAAATAGTTATTTATTTAGTCGGAATATTAGTGAATACTACTTTGTAGCAGCTATCTAAAGGCTGCATTATATTGTAATTACTTTTAATGCATTCATAGAAAGCTCTCTTATTTATATGAATTTTAGATTTGCTCAGTTCTATACTTTTTATCAAAAAAACTATTCACTATTCAAGTTATTTTATTTAAATAGTGTTAGTTTGTTATCTTAATATAAATCTAACAGACTTTAAAAGTTTCAGTTATCATTTAACTAAGTAATTAAAACTGTCAGTTTGTTGAATCATAAAAATTTGCGGATTTCGATGTTAATTACTAGAAAATAAATTGAAATTGAGTAAAAATAATAGATTTTTTTGATGTTTGAATTTGTAAAATCAAACAAGTTAGTAAAGTAACAAAATTTGATTTTTATCAATTTTATAACAAATCAAGCTAAAATAATCTAGTTGTTTTGAATTCGAAAAAAAAAAGGAATTAAAGTACACATTTTATATGCTCGATAACAGAACGTTTTTATCAAATTTGTCTTGCTTTTCATACTACAAAACGAGTAAAAGTTTTAAGAGTTTTCAATAAAAGTTTTCTTTCTATAAACAGATGATAAAAATTGGTTTTTGTGTCGTTTAACTAAATATATGTAGTTTAAGTCATTGTAGTTTTTTGTATGTCGCTGTAACTTGATTATTGATCAGGGCCTTTCTAAGTTTAATAATAAGTTTGTTCTTTGTGCTTTGTGTTCTTGAATTTTTAAATTTTTTATTTAAACTTAATGTGCTTCCTAGTTGCATCTAACTTTAATTTTGCTATAATATAGATTTAACCGTTATAAAAATTTAATGATTCAAATATACATTAAACCAAGTTGTTGTGACTATTATTGCCTTTACTTTTGTTTAATTTATTGATTCAATAATTAATGTTTGATGTTTTACTATTTATTCACATTTGATTACTTATTATTTTTTAAATTAAAGCGCTTTACTGCTTTTACCAAACGTAAAAAAAATATATAACTTTGTAGTATAAATTAAATAGCTAATCCTAATGTTCATATATATTGTGACGCAATTGTTAGATATATTTTTCTCATTGATAAGCAATCAGTAAATAGTTTGAATTAGTTTTTCTTTCCATTTCATGGAAGTAGTTTATATTATGATTTGTTATTTTATTCTGTATTTTAGTTTACGTTATAAAATTTAGACTTAATAATTACAAATATTGTATAGTTTTATAACTACCGGATTAAACATTAAGTATTGTAGCTACAATTAACCATTAATATCTATAGCATTTCTTTTCTTTTAATGAACACATGTATACACCTACTTTAGTTTCTATTCTGGTACTTTATAAATTGTTATTATTTTATATTCCAGTGAACATTACCATTTAGGATCTTTTGTTAGCAAGCATTTAATTTTATGTTTTGAATTTTTTTTTTTTAATATTTTTTCTTAATACTTAGTTTAGAGTTTATAAATAACACAGCATAAATTAAGCTGGTTCAAACTAAAAAACGAAAGTTTTACAAATTTCTATCAACTCTTTAGTACATTTACTTCAAAATGATACTTTTGTTTGTGTTAACTTAAAAACTACGTATTTAGTTAACAAAAAAACTCTTTTTAATAAAAGTTTTGATAAAATCTAATTACTTCAAAGATTAAATAGCAAATCATAAAACTGGTTTGTAAATATATATCAGATTATGATGCATTTAATAAATTTATTGGTAACATTTGTTTAAAATAATTACAGTATTTCGTGTAATATGTTAATAGATTTCTAAACACATATTTTAAGAAAAAATTGAATTAATTCATATTTGTTATTTTTATTATAGTTAAATAGGGGTAGCTGTCTAAATTGCAGAAGGAGACAAAATTTCACGAATATACTTTTGCATGAAGGGTAACTTTTATACGAAGACAGTTTTGCACGAGCAGACAGTTTTGCACGGATTATTTTCTATTTTTCTTAATTATTTTGTTTAATTCTGTTTATTTATTTTTTTTTTATTTTATTATTTTTTTACTATCACTATTACCCTAACCCTTATACTTTTTAGTTAAGATTTTGTTTTTTTCGCTTTCTAGAAGCAGCAGTATTCATTCGAGTTAAAGCTATATGTTTTTAGAACAGAGTAAAAACAATAAAGATGTTTTAAAAATAAATTTACGACCCTTTCTTTCGAAAACTAAAGAGTATTAGTTTATACAATTATACAATTATGACAAAAGTTAAATTGTTAAAAAGTTTACTACTTAACAATTGTTTCACGCTAGTACGATGATCACAAGTAAAAGTAAACAAATTGTAAGTTTATTTACTCTTACTTGTGATCATCGCACTAGCGTGAAACAATTGTTAAGTAATAAACTTTTTAACCAATTAATTTTCGTCATAATTGTATAAAGGCTCCTTCATTGTGAAGCTCTCTAAAATTAATGTTAAAACAACTTCAAAATAATTATATACCTTTAAAAAAAATAACTTACAGTTTTTTTTTACCTTATCTTAAATTTAACATTTACGTACAATATACATTGTAAATTTAAGGGATACACGTTTGAAAATTCGTACTCGTATCAAAGAAAAGTGATTTTAATCATGCTAACTACTTAATGAACTATGATATTTATGAACTTTGTATTATAATTTGAGATCAATTTTACCTTATTTTTGTCAGTAAAATTATATTCTTAGTACACTTAAATTGATCGTTTCCTATTGAAAAATAAAAAGTTTATAAGAATAATTTTTTTCATATTATATCAGAAATTTAAGCTTAAAATGCTGTGTATAAAAAGATGTCAATACGTGATTAAAATAAGTAAGAGCAAAAACTTTTTTTTTATAAAAGTATAGTTTTATTATAAAAGTAGATATATTTTAAACATATTTTAGTCTTTTTATTTTTTACTGAACAACTTTGATATATAAAATGTAATACAGTGCTTATTCACTTATCCGGACGCTCACTTATCCGGACGCTCACTTATCCGGACAGTTTTGGTCGGTCATCTTGGAATCAAAAAAATTCTAATATTAAACACTTAAACTTTGGTATGATACAAATATTTAAGCTTTCATGGTTTCCAACGTGTCCGGATAAGTGAATAAACACTGTACGTTATTTCTAAAGAAACAGTTACAACATTTAACATTTAATTCTTTTTTATGTTCAATATAGAAAAGTTATAAATAAATATTTTTATAGTTCATAAGAATGTTATGGTTAATACTGAGGTTTAAAAGTTAAAAAAAAATTAATAGATACAAAACTATTTGAAAACTGTTTCAACAAAGTTTATCAGTGAAATGTAAATATTTATTTATCAACATAGTTACTAAAAAGCTGTTACAAGATTACAGGTTAGGATTATCTAACATTAAAATCATCTACTTATTTACAAAGTTAAACTTGTTACTTTAACATGTTATATTTTGAAAAAAATAGTAATACAATTAAATTTATATTTTATTTAAATTAACTTAATGCGCTTTTAGTACAAGAACGAAAAATTATAAACATCTTTAAAATTTATGTTTTGCATAGTGACAAAACTATTTTTAGAAGTAAAAATATGTTTAGTTGATTAACTACGTTAAAAAACTGACCTGACTTAAACTATTGATAAATATAGTATTAAGAAAAAAAACAACTACCATATTTCTATCACAACTACTTTTCCGTAATAAAAAACAACTGTTTACATTGTAAATTAAAAATATTTTTTCTATAAAATAGTAGTTAAGTGTACAACTAGTTATGTGTAAAAATTTTAAAAAGTAGTTAAAATTAGTTTAAAATTTATAACAAACACATTTCTGACAGTGTAAATGATGATCAGTTTTCAAAACAATCAGAACAAATAAATGCTTACCATTTTCAATGCTTTGCTGACGAAATAAATAATAAACAGTTTTCAATACAAACTTGAAATAATAAATTGATAGGTTTTCAGTATACTCCTGTCAAAATAACTTCTGACCAGTTTTTAATATACTACTAACTATATAAATCAACAATTATTAAAACTTAGTTTTGATTATTTTTTATAACGACAAACTTATTGGTTCAGTTTAATGGAAATATGCCGTTGGTAGTTTTAATTGATAATTATTTTTGTTTAAATTTAAAGTTGAAATATTTCCATAAGTTTGATAAAGCATACAGCTACTAGAAAGCTGTTACAAACTAACAATAATATAAAGCCAAAACTTAAGATATTTTATAAGTTTCTATAAAGATACGTGATGCTTATAACTTATACTAACTTATATATAACGTAAGCGAATATAAAACGAAATCTATCTTAAAGCTATATATACAATAATAGTTAAACTTATAAAACTATCGTCTCTTTTTATTTATTTGTTAGTTTTTTAAAACTATTTTGTTTAATATTTATAATACTTTTAAATCGTGAAACACGTTAGTGATAATTAAAGCGTGTCGCAAAGTATATATCGCGTACAAGAAACTGATAACACACTTAAGTTCTTGAAACACATCAAATTTATGAACAAAACTAGTTAAAAAATTAATTATAGTTGTAATTTCGATGCCAGAAAGTATATTAATTTTTTTTTGTAACAAAATTTTAATTTAGTTTTTCTAACTTTTTCTTCATAAGCCCTCCTTTGAATATAATAAAATACTGTTGTGTATCCCACAACATTTCTCGTAAAACTAATATTAAATATGCCTAAGACTTTTTTTCTCTGTATTATCAACTCCATAAAGTCTAAAGTGAGTTAAAATTTACAGCTTAATGCTCCCTATACGCTTCCTAAAGTTTTATATTAAATTATGAAAACTTCTCTTAAATATGACTAAGCGTTTTTTTTTTGCTGTTCCTTTTCAACTCCAGTCCCTAATATCTAATATCTAATAAGTTAAAATCCAATTCCGTTAGCTTATAAATAATTATATTTATTTTTAAACTGTACTACTTGATAGTCACTGAGTTAAAAAAATTCTGATCACTGTTTTAAAGTAGTTTACAATAGCTTTTTAGTATCTGTGTTGAAGTTTTATAATATTTGCAACCATTTACCATAAGTAACAAAGCTACTAACTACGTTTATTATAAAATACTAAACTATAACAAAAGTTGAGTAAGCTTAATTAAAGTTTAAATTTCTAATTACCTGATAAAACAGTACTTTGACTTATACTAAACTTAAAAAAGTATAGCATACATTTTTTACAATTCCTTTTTGTTTTCCACATGTATTTTTATTTCTAAAGTTGTTATTTCTTTTTTTTATTTAAGAAAAACAGTATTATATGTATTGTTTCTATAAAGTATAGTAGTTTACATTTTGTTAGTTCTTATAACTCTTTTAATATTTTAATTTCAATTTCTGTCAGAAATTTAAACCAAAAAGTATAAGTAAAAATTTAAAAAAAAATTAGTTAGTATATTAGTATAAGTTAATTGAAAATTCACTTTCATTTAAAAATGTCATTATAAATTTTTGAACACTGATTAAAACTATTATTGTATGATCAAATACAAGTAAACTAATAAAGTTGATATGACATAGCTAAGGCTGTCCCAAACAATATAACAACACTATATTCTGATAAAACTTTTTATACTGTAACATATAGTTTATAATTAAAAGTATATTAAAAAGACAGCATTTTTATGATAAAATTAGTAGTGTATAGTAAAATAAGTAATTATAACTAAAAAAATAGTTACTTTAATTTGTTTCCTGTTTTTAGTAGCTGTCATACTTTTATACTCAAAACAAGGATTATAACAGAACAAAATGAAACAAATATTGAGTATAAGTAAAATTAGACTATAGTAAATATATTTATTAATTTAAAAATCATAGTAGTTGAAATACTAATTTAAATAAAAATATACATGTGATACTTCATAGCTTTTGATGATAGAGGAAGATATTTTTAGAAAATAGTTACTAACTTAAAGACTATTCTGTATTTTTTTTTACACTTACAAGAAGTTAAAACAATTATATCAATCTTGTTATAATATTTTATACCTCATTGTTATCTTGATGACGTCAAATGCGATAAATAGTTAAACTAAGTTATTTATTAACATCTTATAAATAATTCAATTATAACAATTTTCTGTTCTTCATTAAAACGATGTTTGTAACAGCTTTACTGTAAGCTGTGTAACTAATTCATTATACTTTACATCAAAGACATAACACAATAGAAGAAATGTTTGTGGAAACACAATATAAAAGTAAATTTTTGTATTATAAAAATTTTATATAAGTATAAGCCGGTATTATTTAACGGTTTGTTATTTTACTTAAAGACGATTAAAAGATATGAAAATAATTTAACTTTTTGAAACTCATTCAATTTCTTAATTGGTAAAGTGTAATGCTTAAGTATAATAAATAAATAACAAAGAAAATAAATATTTAACAAATAGCAATAAATACTAGTAATTCTACATTTAATTAAAGTCAAAATTATAAACATCTAGGTTAGCATAATTTGCAACAGTATTTCTTGTGCTGTTTGATCAATTATTTGAGCAAATACTATATAGTTGAACATACGAAACTTGAATGAGAAAAAAAAAGTAGATATCTTCTTTAGAAAAAAAAAAATTAAAAAACAAATAATTTTGCAGTTTTTTTTTGAAATCACAAAACAAAAAAATAAACATTGTAAATAAAAATGTAAAATTAAAGTGTGTTATTTAATTCAAATAGCCACTAGTAATTAAAAATATTCCTCAAATTTCTAACAAACTACTAGTACATCAACTGCATGCACAAAAGTTTGTAACAGCTTTACAGTAGCTGTATTGTTATTTGTAATGATTAAATATTATTTTGAACTTACCTTTCTGAAAATATTTAACATGCGAAAAAGTAATATCTAATTATTATAATCACGTCATGTTACCTTAATTAACAAAAAAAATTACAATAATATGCATTATAAAGTTATAGTTTTTTCATTAGACACATTTCTTATTCTTTATATTTACACAAAAATACACCAAATAAAGTAAAAAAAATAATAATTGTTTGGTCAAATGCCATCCTATAGCCTATGTATTTTGTAACAGCTTCTAGTTGCTGAGTTATTTTATCTAAGTAATAATAAGTATACAAGAAACTAAACGAATTTTTAATTTAATAATTTACAGGTCCTTAAACAACATATTATAGACAAAAACTTAGGTTAAAGATTAAATAAGTTTAGTCTATTGTTTTGTTCAACTGTTCAAAAAAATACTTAAATTGTAAAAGAACTGCCGAATAATAACTTATTAATTTTGGTACATAAGAAAAGCTGCACGTATTTTTAGTTTTATTACAAAAAGTCATGCTAAACAAACCTTATCAAACTACAAACGAACGAATCGTGCATAGGTGGCTAGTGAGAAACTTATCAATACTATGTTTTAAAAAAAATACTTAACTTAAAAAATAAAGGTAGGAAAGTCAATTATTTTTTTCTGCCTGTTGAGTCTTAATGATAAAATAACTTGATCGGAGAATATCAAATCGATCTTTGTTGATATGTTTTACTTCCGAAGTATGTTTGCAGCCTAAAGCGCAAAATCATTGTTTTTTAATTAACTTGGGAGGTGATAAAAAGAGCGCAGCCAATAGCAGATGGTAATAACCCTGTTTGTAGGCTGTGCTTAAAAGAGTCAACAGCCGTTATGTATGCATTAAAAAAGGAACGTTGTTTGAATAAGAGGAGTGATTTCATATTATCTTGTCGACATATGAAAAAGCTCCTCTTAGAATACAACACATTTTGAAGTATTTTATAGTCATTAAAATGTTGTCTTTGTAAATTTTAGTTGTTTGATTAGTTAGATGGAAGATCGATTTTGTACTGAATTTTTGTAATGCACAACATTACGTCATACTTTTTTTTGTTTTTTTTTTTTTTGCTTAACACTTGCATCTTTTTTTAGTACAGTGCTTTTTATTTGAAATTTTCTGGCTGATGATTAAAGCTTTATGAAATATAAAAGCTTTCTGAAACATATGTACCAGTATTTTTAAAGTCGTACTTTTCCAATAAATAATTTATGAATATATATACATAGTAGATTTAAGCTCATATATATATACTTCGATATGAGCTAGAATCTGTAGTGTTGTATATTTAAAAATTAAGTATACTATTAGTTCTCTTAAAACCATTAGTGAATTTTGATACACCCAAAACGAATTTTTAATTTTTCTATACATGTAGGCACCTGGTTTTGATTCAATAAAAAATATCAATGTATATTAGAATTTACTAAAATTGTATGTACGTACTAAGCACATAGTACACTTTTCAGTTCTTAACTTTTTTAGTAGTATATGATTTACTATTTATTTAAATTTTTGAAATTTAACTTTTATTAAATCTAACTTTTTGTTTTAGTTCAGAAAAAACAAATAACAGATAATAGTATATATACTCAAAAGATTTGTTACAGTATTGAGCAATGTTGAGAGTTTATTGTGAAACAATTTTTTAGTGACTGAGTTGATAAAAAATATGATTAGTAACACTATCTTACAAATAGAACCAAAGTTAGACTGTAATATAATAAAAAATACAATAGAGCAAAGTTAAAGAATCATTTAAACTTGCAACTTTTAAATAGTTAATTTTTAAAATTATAATTTGTAGTAAAACTTCTATAAACGAAATAGAAAAATATAACAAATATCAAGCTAATTAAAGTTTTAAAGTCTCTTTATTTATAAAATATAAAAGTTATCAATAAGTTATGTAATTTAAAATGTAAATTTATGCCTATAGTTACGCTCAACTGTTGTGTAATCATTTTAAAAATAGCAGTATATGTTTAAACTTAAAAATTAATAATAAAGCTGCTGAAGGCTGTTACAAAGAAAATTTTATGACTTAGTTAAATCTTTATCAGTTTACCTTAATATAAAGATTTTGTACAATTATCTGATAGCAGTAATATACGCATTACATAAACAGTAGGTATACTTCTTAAAAATAGTTATATTTAAACTATAATATTTAAAAATCTACTTTTAAAATAGTTGAACAGTTTATTGATGGTTTGTAAATAATTAAACATATTGGATACTTAAAAAGCTTTTTAATAAAAGCCATTTTAATTTAAGTTACTATAAATTGAAACATTTTTATAATTTCAAAAATTATTAAAAGAATTTATATGAACAGATAGATAACATACAAATCGATGTTTTCTATTTTATTTTCATGTGTTATGTTGAACACGTAAAAACATACATAAAAAGTATAAGTAAATAAAATTTGGTTTTTATGAATCAAGATTACTTGAAGTTTAACAACATACCTTTTAAGATTATGTTTTTAGTTGATATTTAAAATTGTTATCTATTTAAATACACTTCTTTACGTCTTTAAAAAAAATATATTTACTCGATTTGATTTTTAAATCAAAAATAATTCTTTGATTTTCAAACTACTAACGAACAAAAGATAATAAATTAATGTTTGCTAAAAACTTGAATCAAAATATTTTACAGTGTACATAAATGATTTAAATTGATAAGTGTTGCAATAAATCTTATTATATTATTATTATATTGTTTATTGTGCAATGTTTAACTCAGGCATCAAAATATGAGTCACTTAAACAGGACACACAAAAAGATAAAGAAAATAAACTTATATTAAACACTTTAAGATAAACTATGTATATATACAAAAACATAATTTAAAAGAAAACACAACTAAAACACAATATAATATAAAAATGAACTGAATTAAAAAAAATCAATTAAAAAATTCAAACTTATGTATTACATAGTACACACAATAAATAAGTTTGTATAAAATCATCGCTTAAAAAACAAAATTCATAATTACAAAATAAAAAAAAGAGATTAATAGTTTGTAGGGGGGAGGCGTAGGAAAAAGAATAATTTTTCTTTTTTTATAGTAGAAAATTAAGGAGTTTTACTGGTATTTATTGTATTTAAATCAAATATTTTTAGCTTTAAACGAAATTGTTAAACCCCCTCACAAGATACTATATCCTGAGGCAGTCTGTTCCACATAGCTTTTGCTCTGTGAAAAAATGCGCCTTGCCACTGACTGCTTTGAAAATCATGTTTACATTTTTTTTTCACATTATTGCCTCTTAGTTGATATTTGTTAGGGGAAAAACTAAAAAAAATGGTTAAAAAAAACTTTTATATTTGCTATTGATAATTTTGTAAACAGTTAATATATCAAATTCCCATTTTCTATATTCCAGTGATTCCAAGCCAAATTTAATCATTCTATCATTATATGATGTGTAAGATATGTTGCAACGACCAAAAATATGACGGGTAAAACTCCTTTGCACAGATTCAAATTTATTAATATCCTTTTTTAAATGGGGTGACCAAATTTGAATACTAAACTCAAGTTTAGGGCGAACGTATGTTTCAAATAGTTTTGTCAGAATTAAACCAGAATTAGTTTTAAAACTTTTAAATATTTGATAACATATACTTTGTGCAACCTTAAATAAATAGTTGATATGTTTATTCCATTTTAAATTTTCGGAAATATAAATTCCCAAATCTTTAAAAACTTTAACTTCTGGTAATTTGGTGTTATTATTAAAGAGGTCAGTTGGAGAAGATTTTATTTTGTTGATAGTTAGAACTTTACATTTGCTAGGATTTAAGTTTAGCTTTCTTGTTTTTAACCATATGTAAGTATAATTTAAAGATAGTTGTAATGAAGTATTTGACTGACTAAAGATTTTGGCATCATCTGCAAATAAGCTTAACTCAATTTTGATATCAATGTTTGAACAAATATCATTAATATAAATTAAAAAAAGAGGGGGACCAACTACACCACCTTGTGGTAATTCACTGTAAATTGTTAGAGAGTCAGAAACCGTATTATTGATGAGTACTCTTTGTGATCTATCATTTAAAAAGTTATCAAACCAATTAGTTAAGTTTTCATGTAGCCCATACTGATTTAAAATTTTTATAATCTTTTGTGTGATACTGAATCAAAGGCTTTTTTAATATCCGTATAAACTACTTTAGTAAATTCGTTTTTGAGATAAGGAACTAACCAAGAATGTAAGCATGTTAACAGTTGAATGGTTGATGAGCGGTTAATACTAAATCCTATACAGCACTGCGTTAAAACTAAATAATTCAAATAAAAGAGTTTAAACATAAATTTAACAAAATCAGTTGTTTTAAATAAAAACTACAAGCTTGTTATAAATTGCAATAAAATCTGTAAAAAATGTTTAAATACAGATTAAACAAAAAAAGTAGCAAACAGCACTAATGGTCTCTGAACTGATAACTGCTTTATTCGAAAAATTAACACTGATTGCCTTATTTTAATGTTATTGCAAAGGCTAAGTAACATTAAACCAAGCTATATCTGACTATAAAAATATCTATATGCATTTGTGTTTTATTTAAAAAGTAAAATTCTTAAACTATTGCATTTAACTTAACATTATTGAAATTTTAGTAAAATTTTATAGTAAACATTTAAATTATAAACAAATAAACTAGTTTTATCAGTTTTGCGAAGAAAATTATATAAATAAAATAGGTCTTAGGCATATTTGATACTAGTTTTACAAGAAATGTGTGAGATGCAAAAAATCTTAATTTCTTTAAAGAGGGCCTACAAAGAAACACTTATCTGCATTTACTTTTGTTTTAAAAAACCTTAATAATTTTTTTGAAGTCATGAAGTCCTTTATAACTTCAAAATTACAATTTTTATAATTTTTTAAATTAGTTTTGTTTATAATTTTGATGTGTTTCAACTACTTAACAATTAAATACTTAACAATAAGCTCTATACACTTTACAATACGTTTTGAATAATACAATGGTGTTTCACGAGTATAAAGTAAAAACGTTTTTTGAAAATTTAAGAATAAATAAATAAAACACGACCATATGACATTGACTTTATCCAGTTAATTACTTTAATATATATTTGAACGGGTTGAAATTGCACGAATACGACATTGTAAGAGAGTAATATTGAGCATGGAAACAAAATTGCACAAAGATTCTATAGAACGAAAAAATTCGAACGAAAGGTCAATTTTACTTGAAGATATTTCAACGAAGAAAAATCTGCACAAGAGTCAATTTTGCACACAGATACTCTTGAACGAAGACAACTTTGCACCAAGGGTCAATTTTGCAAGAATAAGAGTTTCGCACGGAGGGTCATTTTTGCGCGAGAGTAAAAAAATAAAAAACAAAAACTAAACAATAAGTTAATAAAAAAATAAAAAGAAAAAAAAAAATTACTAACCGAGAGTAAGGGTTAAGGGTAACAGGGATAATGAAGAAAAGAATAAAAATAATAACTGAGAGTTGGTGTAAAAGTGATAACTAAAGAAAACAGTTAAAAAGAAAATAATTGTGAAAAAAAATTATCGTCCGAAGGTAAGGGTTAGGGGTATCAGTGATAGTAAAACAAAGTAAACAAAAAAACTAAACAAACAAAAAATAAAGAATAATACAAACATAAAAAAATAATTAAAAACTCAATCCGTGCAAAAATTTCTCCGTGTAAAATTATCTGCTCGTGCAAAAGTGCCTTCGAGCTATTTTTTTCCGTTGGTGGAAATTTAACACCTACCATGTATTAGTAGTACTAAGATAAGCTTCGTGTTATGATGCGCTTACGTTTTCTGAAAATTCGCATAAGTTATAAGCATCAAGTAACACTGTATAAGCTTATAAAATTTTAAAGTTTAGGCATTTTTGGTTATGAGTAGTTTGTAACAGCTTTCTAGTAGCTGAATGCCTAATCAAGTTAAAAAAAAAATACTATATTTAATTATTATATAGATATAACTATTAATATAAATTATCGACTGTATTTCCATTATAAATAACAAACAATTTTGTCGTTATAAAAAAAAATAATTTCAGTTGATTTATTTAGTCAGAAATATATTAGAAAAAATATATTTTAAAATAAAAATAAAAATTTTAAAAATGGTTAGTCTTATAATCAGTTTTTTATAAATTTTTCGAGTTAAAATAAAACTAAATGCCAATGTCATTTTTTCTTTATTAAAAAAAAAATATTGACTTAAAAAAAATGGTTTGCAATTTGCAGGTTAATTATTTTGTTCATTGTTTGTTCGTTTGTAAAAGAACTATAAAAAATATGCAGCTTCTATAAAGCTGCTAAAAATTTTCACCCTTTTGTCAAGAGACTTTGATTGAAATCAATCAATTTAAAAACAATTTTCTCATACTATAGTTTATGTTAATTTGATAAATAGGTCTTCCAGTATTTTGATGCCGAATTTCGAATGTAGTAGCATCCATGAACCGCAATTATAGTTTTAGTTTAAACTTCTCCAAAATGTTTAGTAAAAGTTTCGATTTAACTTAAATAGTTTAACATAGACCTTCTAACAAAGAACATCTATTGTAAGTTTTTAATGATTTGTTTCATGGCTAAGTCTTTCATGCTCGATGGTCGCATGTTTTACTTTTCATAGACTGCATCACACTAAAAAAATGCTCGCGAGTCTGAACTTGATTGTTCAAAGGCTAGATTTAGGCCGCGGGCAGCAATTGTCTAATCCCTGAATCTGTTGTTAATTTGTTAGTACAATTTTTTAAGCCAAAAACAAGTTTATGCTTTAAACTTTTCTGACCTATGTGTGTAATTTCTTATTATGTTACTTTGTAACCTAAAGTAAGTATTAAGATGTTAAATTCGAATTAAAAAACTTATGTGCTATTTTTAAATATTGTTAAACAATTTGCTGTTTGTACAGACGTTTAAATTGTTTAACAATTTTTAAACCATGTAAACACAAAAAATAACAACACAGCCACTATTAAACTGTTTTAAATTTCCTTCATAAGTTTTTTATATAATATTTAGATTCCGTTAGTATATATACTTAAATTACGTACTTATATTTGTTTGGTAAAAAAATTTCGTTTTCATTTACTTATGCTTTTAATTTCTAATAAATAGCAACTGACGTAATAAGAATTAAAATAAATCGAATTAAAATGATTATATGTTTAATACAGTCTTGTATTAATTATGTTATAAATCAACCAGATAATCATCTTATACTTTTATTTAAAATTCAGGTTTTGTACTAAAATATCTATATTTTTTATGAGTTTATAACAAAAGAAGGTCTAGTCATTAACTCAGTCTTTTATAACAAAAAATAATAAAAAAAGTTTATCTTTTTAGAACAAATATTGATGATAAAGTTTCAATTATAAAATGATGACTTAAAAGAAATTATGATAGATTTTAAAATTACTATTAAAAAAAATTATAATTATACGAAATCAGAGTTATTTAACAGACACAACAAATTCGCACCTACAACATAATCCTTATAAACTGTTTTGTATACTAATAGTTATAGTTTTTAGTTTATTTAGAATTTTAAATATAGTATTAAATTTAACATAAATGTCTTTATTACGGTGATAAGGTAGTAAGCACGAAATGTTTAGCTACTGTAAATCTTCATAAGTAGATAAAACTATTTACTATTTAAAATAAAATAGTTCTAACCTTCAAAGCTATTATTGTTTCATAGTAAAACTAAACTAGTATAAATACCCTTAATAAAACAATTCCTTATAATAGTTTCCTTTTATAGTCTAGATAGAAAAATCGCAGTAGTTATACGTTACTTAAAAATAAATCTTGAATGCTTTTAAACTGCTATTTAATAAACAATTTTATTAAGATGAAGAGCGATAAAACAAGAACAAATTAAATACAAATTTAAAAGTATTATTATTTTCTATGAAATTTCAAATAACTTATGTCTTGTCGCTAAACTAATCATAGCGTTTTCAGTTTTACGAGAAAAAACTTAGTTTTAAGCAATATAACTTGAATCAACTAAACAAAATTGATTTAACTACATATAAACTAAATTTACCTGAATATAAATGTCGTCTAGCAGTATTTAAACTAGTTTATTTTTTTAGGGTCTTTAAATATGTGAACTTAATTTGTAACAGCTTTGCAGTGGCTGCCTTGACTTTCTAAAGTTTTAAATGTTTTTAAAACAATACATCCTGATATGTTTTATTTGTTTTGACAAGATTTTTGTTTTTATCAAAAAGGCCAAAACTTGTGAAATTGTTTGTCTAATACTCTTCTAGTTGTTTAAATTTAATAATTTCAATAATGTTTCATATTTAAAACTTACAAACTTTAGATATAATATTTCACAACTGTTTTATAATAATCTATCAAAAACTATTTTATAAAAAAAATATAAACCTCTAATAATAACATTTTTTTATCAATTTATAGGCGCAAAATGACTTCACTTAAGTGCACACAAGTTAAAGCTTAAGTTTTGTAAATATTTATGTCTCAATTGTCCATGGTTTACGAATAATAAAATACTTGCAATTTATAGCGAGAAATTGATCATCTTACCGTTCTAGTCGAAAGAATACTTAACAACAAAGAAAATTTTCAATTCGACATTACCTTAAAACTTGTACGTTTGTTTAACTATTTTCAACTATTTTTTCTGTTTAAAAAGTCTTACTTAGTTTACAAACGAAAATTCAATAAAAGAGCTGAGCAAATATAACTAATTTAGTGAGTATTTTACTAGTTTATTAGCTTTTTTGATCTACTGGAATAACTAAGTAGACAATTTAACAATTTCTGCGTTTTGAAACTCTAAGTGTACAGTTATTTATTTATTTTTGTTTTTAAAGTTTTATTGGCTTTCTTTGTTTGTTTGTTGAAACTTTTCTGTTACAACAATTAAAAAAGGAACGATATTGATAAAGACTGCTTTTCTCTTTTATCAATTGATAACTATATTGACACATTTTTTATTAATTTTTTTGCGTAAACTATTGTACTGATGAAACTTTTTGCAACAGAAAAAATTGACTAACAATTTATATTGTATTATAAAATAATTTTCAACTTAACTCAAGACTAATTAATTTTTAAACTTACCTGATTTTTTGAAGGTTTTCTCTTTACTATCTCTCTAATTATTTGAGAAATAAACATATAGTTTTAAAACATTAAATGTATACCAAAATTTTACCTGTTAATCATTTACAAGGTTTTATCATACCAATTCGATTATCAGACCACAAGCTATCAGTAGACTAGACCGGCTTGTCCTGATTAGGACACATCAGTCAGTCACAACCGAATAACAATAAAGTTAGATTTTTGTGGATTTAGAGGATTTGAAGTTAGCTTTGTTCTGTATTCTAATAAAAGTATAAATAAAGTGTTTTTAGCGATCATAAAAGTTGAATGATTTAACTACAATGATTACAATTTTTACATAAAAAGACATATGAATAAGGTTTTGTTTTATTAGAAGTCTAATGATTACAAATATCTTGGGTTAGAAGCATTAGGCACTATTTTCTCCCAGAGCAATATTTATTTTGCACGAGTTTAGAAGTTTTACGAAAAAAGTAATAAGACGTAATAATTTGTTAGTTGAGTTTGATAACTAACTCAAACATTTAGTAAAAAAAATGTAAAAAATACATAATATTTAAGACACTAATTATAAATTTAATACGTTTCACTGCAATTAATTTGACCAGATCATTTAGGTAAAGAAATATAAGTAGCCGGAGTGCAAAAGTAATGTTAATAGAAAAAGTAGCATATATCAAAAATTAAGTTGACTTTTTAAGATATTTTGTTATAAATTATATTTTTATGAGTTTAAGTTTAATTGGTTTGTTTTGTCGAAGTCTAAGTTTTGTAATTCTAAGTAATTTTCTTAAATTTTCAGCATATACAATCGATAAACAAAGTAAATAAATATAATAAGGGTCGTACTAAACTAAAAAACAGGTTTTACTATTTGTATAACTTTAAAAAAGATTTCATACAAACCAGAATATGAACTTAACTTATCTATTGGAAATATGATGATCAATTAGGATAGAGAACCACAAAATCACTATATTAAATTTTTTTGAAATTTTACATAGCAAAATAATTTTAAAGACTAACTTAAGTTTGTATAAATTATCAAAACGTGTTATTTTTTGCTGTTTTTAACTAATGTAGTAAAATAATGAACAGTTAAACTTAAAAGTACTTTTAATTATCGTTTTGTTTTAAGAAAGAGGAATTTAGAGGTAATTCTCTTCTAGCTATAAAGGAGAGATAAAGGTAAAATGAAGGTTTCTCATAAAACGACAGGAAAATAAAGAGTAACCAGTTTCCCTCGCTGTTTCATTTAGTTGAATATCGAGTCGTTTGAGTAACTTTTCATTCAATTGGTAACAAACTATTACTGAACTTTGATATCATTAATTTACTCAATATTCGAAAAATAAACTTTAGAAATATTTTCTCTAGATTGCGGCTTTGTAGTGACTTTAAATAGCCAATTTATTGAGAGAATAATTGATAAATACAAATAAATAATATTAACATTTAAAAACAATTAATTGTTTGTAGGTAACGCTCAGTAATAGCAATACAATTGATTTTTGTTTTTAAGACCAACCAGTTTTCTATAAAAACTACAGTTAAAAATATAAAATATAAATACTACTAGTTTATTTGGCAATATAAAAGTCAGAGAACTTTTTTAAAAAGTTAAAAAGGTGTTTTTTGAAAAAAATTTTCACTGAAACTTAAACTTTTAGTTTTTATCAAAGACCTTGATTAAAAATAATTAATAAAAGCAATAATAAAAACAGTTAGTTTAGTTTATCTCGATCGTCTATTTTTTATAATGATATTTAAACAAAATTGTCTGCTGACTGTAATATGATGGTGTTTCCCCTTATATTTACTGAGTCAGCAAAACAGATTTTTTTATGCCCTTATCCCTAATCCAACTTACCCAAACGTATTAAAAGTTGTTTATCAAAGTATAAATTTATAACAACTGAAAGTAAAAAAATATGACTACATATGAATTTTTGCTGACTCAGCAAATATAACGGTAAACACCGTCATATTACAACATACCCTAAATGTTATACGAAATTAACTTTGAGTAATTATTTTATTACTATAACACATAAAATTAAAAAAACAATCTTTATGTTATATGGACAAAAATGTGTCGTGAACTGCTAAAGTTTACATTATTTAGGCCGTCAGAAAAATAAGACTTTGATAATATCTAAATAACATACTTAAAGGAAAAATATAAGACAAAATTTGTTTCAGACTCATGCTACCTATGTGATAAACTTTAATTAAACTTTTATAACATTAACTTTTTATAAAAACATTTTAATCATAATAAACGTTTCAAAAAGTTAATGTTTTATACAGAAGCAAGCAGAAGGTCTTTTTTTTACATTTTTACACGCTGTTGTTCAAAATCTTAATATATGTTAAAAAAATGTTTATTATAATTTATATGTTTGAATTTCATAAAGTTTATATTTGAAGGGGAATATAGGTTACTAAATCTCTATTTTTTCCTTTTCTAACTTTATTATTTGTGTTAAAATTAAATTGAAAAAAAACAACAAACTACAGTATCATAAAAAGAGAAAAGTTAATAAACCATCATATCAAGTTTCTCTATTTTGTAACAGCTTTCCAGTAGCTGTGGTAGCCGTTTATTTTATTTTATCATAATTATAAATAGTGAATTATAAGGTACTAACTCTTAAGTAAAAAGATATAACTGTAATAGTTTTTTATGCATTAAAAAAATTATTTTATTACTTAAAAAAAATTTAATATTTTATAAACAATAAAACTAAATTAACACAAAAAAAATCACTTCGTTTACCATCAAAAACTTACTGTTGTTAACTTAATCAAATACTAATAAACTTTAGTAAGAAGCTTATATATCTTTATAATTAGCTACCAGATTTTTAAAATTTAACTTTTTAATTACTCTTAAAGCGTGGATAATTGTTTTAAAATATTAAAAAAAAATTAAAGCTTTAAGTTGTTTGCATTTAAATGACGTCTTTTTGCGCCTAAGAATTGAGAAAAAAATACAAAAAATATTTATTGTTCAAGATCATTTTTTTATAAAGTTGTTCTGAATTGATAAATAAACAAAAGTTGTGAAATAATATATCTAAAATTTGTCAGTACTAAAAATAAAAGATTATCGAAATATTAAATCTAAACAAGCAGAGAAAAATTAGACAAACGATTTTACATTTTTTGGACAATCGGTATTTGAGAATTTGATACTAATTATTTTACCAACGAAATAAAACAATTTAAACTTTTTTTTTGGTTTACTGTTTTAAAATGATTTTATAAGCAATATTTTTACAGACGCTCAAAAGTACAATGACATTGATGGAAAAATATTGCAGCTCAAAAAACAAGCTTTACAAGTTTATATATATCACTTATTACTAGCGTTTTTAAAGTTATATAGTTATATAGTTATTTATATATGCTTTAAAATTGAACTTTACTTAAGTATAATTTACTAAATCATACGTTAGCACAACAGTATAAATTTGTTGCAGTTATCAAAATATAAATTTCAGTTGTGCTAAGAAATTTCTCTTAGGTTTATGTTAATAAAAATAGCAAAAAAAAAATTAAAAATTTTCACCAAAATTTAAAACTTACAGCTGTTGATTTTCTTATTGACTAAAACTAATCTGTAATTATAACTTACTCATATGTGGTTTGTTTTGTAAAAGTAAACTGTATACAAATGTTTGTAAAATGTAACTTTAAAATAGGTTTGTACTGCAACGAAATTATTTTGAGCACAAGAACTGACTGAAATATTATTAAGAAATTAAATATGAAACAAATTGAATGAGGGGCAAAACCATTACAAACACTAAAACTACTTTAATAATCATTACCATTAACGCTTGAATTAGCAGTTTTTTGAAGTTTAGATACATAATATATTTATTTTTAGTTATAGTTTATACTAAGTGTTTTTTTAAATACTTGTGTAATTATAAAGATAGAATTTATGCAGCTATTTAGCTATTACAAACTATAACAGTATATTTGGGATGTTTTATGTATGAATAGTTAGTTATTATATAGCGCTGACCGGTATTTTTGTTTGAGTTAATCGATAATATAAGTCATAATTGTTTATATCAAGGCTTGTTCGATTATTATATTTTTATTTTTTTAATACTGTAAAGTAAAAAAAAAATTTCATTTAAATTTATTACCAAATAAAACTAGTTTAGTCATTATTTATAGTCAAGTAATTCTTCGTGAGTTAAATATACTTTTGTTAAGATAAATAGTAAAAAAAATAATACAACTACTAAAAAATAATTTCGTAGTTTACAACAAATTCAGGTGTTTAAAGTTTAGATTTCAATCTTCGATAAGTAATTTAAAATATAAAGGACTTTTTATACGACTGGGACTTTTAGCTGCGTTAAATGATGAAGATTTTGTTTCTAGTAAAATTTTTATAGATATTTAGAATATACCTTATAGAAACAATTCGTAAATATATACTTAATTTATAATTATGTATAAGAAATGTACGTCACTAATTAACGAAGTATCAATTTATTTAACTTAAAAGACATAAAAAATGATTTTTTTTTTTGTTTTTATTGCAAAAAAAAATACAAACGTTTAAAAATAGTTCATAGATAAAAATATGCAGCTAGTAAGCTGCTAAAAACTGATGTCAGGCTTTGATATGAATTAATGAAAATTAGTTAATTTATATAAAGCTGATTGATTCTTATATTTAGGCTTATCGAGATTGTACGTCAATTTTATCACGTTAGGGTTAATTATTTTACATTTTCAACTATGTCAACAAAGTTTTTAGATTTATAATAATTAAGATTATAAAACTTATCAAATGAAATAATTTAAAGTTATTACGAGATTGATGTAGCTTTTAAAAACTATTTTTGAATTACGAAATAATGTTGTTATTACAAATACTTAAATATTTCTTTGTCAGTTAAATAACTCTTTGTTTAATTAAAAATTATATAAAAAAAGTTATTTTAGCAGCAATTAAATCTTAAATTTTAAGTTAATCTGTTTTGTTTATAAGTAAAAAGTTTTTTTAACTAAAAGTTTTTATAAAAAGCATTAGGGCATAATTTCAAAATTTCATTGCTATACCAAGTACAATTGTTTAACTTTTCTATACTTGTGTCACAATTTAAATATTCTACGTTAGAATGCATCTCAACTTTAAGCTCACTTAGTACTAATAGCTACATTTTTACTTAAGCAATGCTTACTTTGAAAATTAATTATAAGTAAAAATAAGCTATATACAGTCTTTATTATTATTCTTGTTGTTATATGGACTGTAAAAATTAACTAAAATTTTAACTTCACCTAAAACTCAGTCTTAATATCAAAGTTTAAATTGTTTAGTTTTTAAGTAAAAATTTGAGTAAAAACATTTTTTCATTAAACTGTTTAAATGCTATTTTCCATGACTGTAACATATATTTTTAGATTTATTTAAGCACTGACGAGGTCTTTGACTAAAACGTAGTTTGTAAAGTAAATTTATGAAAGAATAAATTCATTATTTCTCCTCAAAAAGTTGAGATCTCTATATTTGTTTTTTTAAAGCTAAAACATATCATAATATTAATACATTAACTTTCAATACAGCCACTATAAGCTAATGACGTGGTTTACGACTATTTACAAAGTAAGTTATTTAGCTTTTAGCATATAAATTTCGATTATGTTTTTTAAACAGAGAAGTTATATTTAAATTATATTTCTACAGATCATTGACAAAACCAAAGTCATTGAAAAATTGAAAATAAAATTTTTATTTAGTTAATGTAAAAGTAAAAAAGGAAAAGGGTTCAAAAACTATCTAAAAAATTCCTAAAAAACTATCTAAAATGAATCAACAGCTATGTAAAAACTCGAATCGAAATCAATTATCAACAAAAATAATGAAAAAGTCAAGACCCATTTCTTACTAGTGTTTTGTGCTTACTTAAATCTGCTTTCAAAATTATTAACAAAGTTTTGGTTCTGTAACTGCATGAGTTAATTAATTCTGAACTTGTGTTAATGCAATTTGTAAGGATTCAAGTATTTATAAAGCTTCTTTTAAGCTCAATCTGCATGTTTTTTTTTGTGGCTTAGATTTTTCCTTGTTTTTTTAGTATTTTCATAGTTAAATTTTAGTTCTTGGCTCGATTTTTTCATTTGAGCGTAAGTGTTTAAGTTTTGAATTTATAAGTTAAAAACTCAATATTGCTAATTCTAATAACTAGAATTGTTGTAGAAACTTAAGACAATGTAAATATTTACGTAAGAAGAACCATAATTTTCAATGTACACATAAGTTTTGATGAAAATCTAATAAATATCTAATAAACTTTACATAAAAACTAGTTGAAAAGTAAAACTTAACTTATAGAGTAAACTCGATAATGGATCAAGGAAAAAAATATAATAGTCATAAAAAGTCACAATATAAAGAAATTGAGAAGTTGGTTTGTAAAAGGTCTAATATCAAAAGAAGTGTATGAATCAACCAGACCTATTGGTTCACAGCGCCCTAAGTTGTATGGACTCCCAAAAACACACAAAAAAGAAATTCCACTTAGACCCATCTTATCTATGACTAAATCACCACAATCAAATTTGTCTTCCTTTTTAATTTCCGTTTTAGAACCAGTATTAGAAAAATTCTCTACTCACACAGTACCTGATTCTTTTAGTTTTGTTGACAAACTAAAAAGCTTAAATCTTTCCCAACAAAACAACTTTATGGTCTCGTTTGACATTAAAAGTTTGTTTACAAACGTTCCACTCGATGAAGTGATAAATATTTGTTTAGATCAGTTGTATAATTCTGACTTACTTCCGCCTTCTTTTCCAAGATCTGTTTGCAATGATATGCTATGTATGGCCACGAAAAATGTACAATTTAGTTTTAATAATCTTATGTTTCGTCAAATTGACGGCGTAGCGATGGGAAGCCCATTAGGCCCTATTCTTGCTAACATTTTTGTCGGTTACTATGAAAATAGTCTTCTTTCATTAGATAACAGTAAGCCACTTGTATATTATAGGTATGTTGATGATGTTTTTGCTATTTTTACTTCAAAAAATAATGTCAATAAATTTTTTACTTTGCTAAATAAAATGCACAAATGCATAGCTTTTACCGTTGAAGAAGAAGTTTCCGGTAAAATTCACTTTTTAGACATTAACATTACTAGAAACAGTAACAACACCTTTTCTACTTCTGTCTACAGAAAAGAAAATTTTAGTCCACACTACATTTCCTGGAATTCGTTTTGTCCCACTAAACAAAAATTGAAGATCATACAATGCATTACTAACAGAGCTATTAAAATTTGCACTGCTGACTGTTTGAATCTAGAATTTGACAACATCTACAAAATTTTTCTCTCACTAGGTTACCCCGAAACAGTCATCAAGAAGACAATTAAGGCAACTCAGTCCAAAATGAATCGCTTACCCTTTTTCGGCCCACATCCTTGCCCAGTGTACCTCCGCCTTCCTTATATGGGTGAAAACTTAATAGGACTGGCTAAGCAAGCTTCATTGGCTATAAAATCCACCTTTAACAGCGTTTCGCTACGTGTTGTGTACAACACCAACCGCCCACTTAACGGAATCGTAAAAGATGCCACACCTACCCATGATTTGAGTAATGTAGTTTACATATTTAAATGTCATTGCGGAAATGACTACGTAGGTCGTACATCTCAACGTTTCCACGTCAGGCGAGAGCAGCATGTCACGAAAAAGCTTAAAAGGTTTATTTTTAATGACGACGTGAAGCCTAAAGGTGAACAGTCATCTATTCATCAGCACCTCCTCAACAACCCTGTTTGTGCCGAGAACTACCTGGATAATAGGTTCGAAATCCTATCCCGAGCTAGAAACACCTACCATCTTTCAGTTCTAGAATCTCTATTTATTAGATCTCGCGAGCCAAAAATTTGCAAACAAAGAGATTTTTACAATTTAAAACTTTACAAATAGGGTCTTTAGTAGTATTATTTTTCGTTGTTGTTATTGTCGTATTTTTAATGTGCTTTTTATTTAATTTAGTTTAAGGTAAAAATTTATACTATTTTAAATGTTTTTGTTTTAGCAATTTTGTCTTATAAATTACTTTAAGTTAGTTCAGTATAGCTCTATTCTATTTTTCAAACTTTTTCTAAACAGACTTTTATTCTTTATGACGTAACTATTTTTTGTTAGACTTTTCAAATTCATTATATATAACTAAAATTACTCTACAATATTCATAGTTTTTAGCAATGTTATTCTGAAGAGAGCTAAACGAAATTAATAAATAAACTTTTTTTTTGAAAATGAGTCAGTTATGTTTAAACTTTTTAATTAAAACCAGTACCAAAACCAAACTATTCAAATAAAGAAATAAATATGCTATCAAATAATTCTGTACAAACTTAAAATTTTTTATTACTTGTATAGTAGACTAATCACTGGTATTTTTTTGAAACAATAATATTAATAACATAACGAGTAAGTAAATTTTAAGTTATTAAAGATAGTTAAATATATTATTTTACCTCTGTTAAAAGAATTCTAATTATCTAAGTTATTAACTGATATAAGAATCAAGTTAAATAAAATAAAGGCTAAACAAATCTTAAAATTTTTAGCTACATTGTCAATCTAGACAAATCAATAATTTAAAAAACAAAAACCAAGCCATCTCTGCCCAGAACAGTAAAATTACTGCTAATCAACCAAACAATAGATCACAAGTATACCAATACCAAGAATTTATATTATAAAGTGTTAGAGTCTAGCGTCAATTTAAAAATCAGCAATAGCTAAACATTTAGTAAACAATACGTGAAGCAATTTTTAAAATTAGGATATATTAAAATTAGCATTACTTTTATAATATATATTGTTTGTGTTTTATATTAGTTAACTTTATTAATAACACTTTCCCTGACAAATAGTGATGAAATATTTTATAAAAGAACTAATTAAAGTAATTTTATATAATAAGTAAAAATAATTTTTATGCTTGTTAAACGAAAGAATTATATAATGTTCTATTCTTTTGAATTTTCTCTTGAAATAAAATGAAAAATCTATAATTGTAAGATTAACTGTACACATATATTGTTTTATATGTGTTTGTTAGTTTTTTAAAACAGCTCCGAAAATTTTGAGCAAAAGCTAAATTAAAACACTTTATACATTTAATGAAATTAAAAGCTTTATACTTATATTGAGCTCTTATTAATTAACACTTTAACCTCAAACTATAGTTGTTCACGACAAGTTTCGAAAGAAAATCATATTTTAATAGAGTTCATTTTTATCTCACGTATTAAAGTTACTATTCTTAGTAGTTTAAAACATTTTTCTCAAAACAAAACAATATAGACAATAAAAGTATAAATTTATGATCAATTTATGAATTTAGAAAACAGTTATGAAAAGTATCTACAAGTATAGGTTTAGTGTGTAGACATAATTATTTTGATGTATTAGACTTTCTTAGTTAACATATCATAAAAACTTTCTAAAAAGTTAGAACCTAACTTAACTAAGTTCAGTGATGGTTTAATAAATTCATATATTTTAATTGTTTGACTAAACTAAATATTTGAAAAAAAAAAGAAAAATAAATTAACGATTAAATTTTAAATATGCAAAAATGTATAAACAGATTTACACGAGAACGATATAACAGATCGAATACTCGTTAAAAATATAACTGTCTAAGCAAAAGTTCATTTTATTAAATATGGCTTGAATAATAATATTACAAAAAAGCTAGGGTTTGTGTGTATATTAGTGACTTCACATTGCGTTTAAAAAATTTTAAAACTTAAATATAATTTGCTATAAATAACTTTTTTAAAATTAAAACGTTTAAAAAAACTGATACTGAGAATTTAAACAATATCCGTTTATAAAAGCTAATTTGTTTAAACTCATTTTGCTATTCATGGATTGAAATTTCAGCGAGTTTAGAACTAACTTACAAATAAGCTCCAACTACTACTATACTGATAAATGTAACACTAATGATAGAAAATACAATTTAAAAGTTTTTAAAATTCTTAAATACTAACCTTAAATTAACGTTTTTATTAAAGTTTTCAATCGTTTTAAGATTAGATCAGTTTTAGCAATGTTTTAAACAAAAATTTTAATATTTTAATAAGCCTAATTACTGATATCATCTAATGATATATACTCTAACACATACACTATAGACTTTACATACATTTCAGTACTGTAGACTTAATTTGTAGCGACTCTATAGATAATTATTTTTTAATTACTTTATTTTTTTTTACTAATTAATAGCACAAAAATCAAACATTTTGTAAAAAGTAGTACACAATAACATGATTTGAAAATATCTTTAAATTAATAAATTAGTAATTTTCATATTACGTACTAAAACCTAAACTTCATCTGTTTTAAAGCAAAAATGGTTAAATACACTGCTAATTGTTACTTTAATTTGTTTTTATACAAAAGCTAACGTAATATTTTGCGTTATTATTTTTATAAATATTTAAAAATAAACTGATGTTCAAATTCAATTAATACTCAAAACTCAAATTCAAATTATTTTACAATTAAAGCGTAAGGCAAGCATTAAAAAAATTAATGAATTTTTTAAACTAATGACAAAGTTATTTTTTTATACTTTATTATTTTTCTTAAAATTAATCTTGTCGTTTTACTTTATTATTAAAAAATTAAATTTCAAATAAATGCAAAAAATACTTACAGTAAGCATTTAAGTAATATAATATTAAAAACATACAATTTTTATGCAATAATATGTATCAACTTTAAATGTTTTCAAACAATGAATATACTTTCTGATAAAGTCTTAAAAATATACTAAATTTAATTACAAATATTAGTATCCGGGTATATAAACAGACTTAATAACAGACGAAGTTAACCTATCAGTTCCCAACAGCTTTGTTGTAGTTTTAGTGTGAAACAAATATTTATTTTTCGTTTAAAAAACATTCTTAAAACAGTTTTGAATCAACTTTTATTATTATATATTATTTTGTTAAGTCAAAGCCTCAAAAATGAACATAACCGTTTTCATTGTATTAACTATTTTTTTATTCTTCGTTTTCTTAACTATTTAGCACAAAAAAAAAAATTGTTTAACTGTCGTTAACACATTTACAAAAATATTATGTAATGTTAAAAATTTTAAATATAAATTTACATATTCATTATGAATTGTTTTTAAAAAAAAGTAAAACTAATTTATAAATAGTTTATTTAATAACTTATTAACTGCTTTTGACTAAGATAAGCTAGTTAAAGCTTAAACTTAAATTTAAGATAAAAACAAAACAGTTATTCTTGTAACAAACTTCTTTTTAGATTTTTTATAACATAAAACAATCTACTGTATCAATTTAATTATACAACCTTATTATAATTAGAAGTTTAAAAATACTTAAAATCATATTTAAATTAGCCAATTTAATTTGTCTGAAAAAAAATAATCAAAAAATAGTCAAAAATAATCAAAAAATAAAAAAATTTAAAAAAATAAATCTTAAAATTTAAAGTGCTGTAAATTTTACAATTAAACTGAAAAAATATGCAGAATTAATGTGTATGAGGTATAAGTTAAACTTTTTTAGTTTTATCTAACATAGTTTAACAATACAAACAAAATAAAATTGATAAAAGTAAGTTTACATTTGTAATTAAATAACATTTATTTATTTACTAGTTACTTTACATATTAAATAAGAATTTTATTAGGTGAAATTTGAACTGTACAATCAACTTGTATATAAACATTAAAATTAAAGAAAAGTAAAGCAATATAGTTTAAGTTTATTTAATAAACGTGAACACTTTGTTTCGTTTAGAGTTGTATTTTTTTTTCAAAGATTAATTACTTATTGTTAGAAATTCCACTTGTGTTAGATTGTATTCTGTAATAAAATTATCTATACCAATTTTTAAATAATACTTCGAATAAAAGTAACTTTAAAAACCAGTTTATCTAAAAACAATTTTTTACACAAAAAATTTATATTTGTTTACAAATACTTTAAATTTTGCATACGTTTAAAGTTACCTTAAGAATAATTAAAAAAGCCTTAAAATAAATTTTTTCGAACGTAAACTTAAATACTTATTACTATCAATAAATTGATATTATTATTTGCTAGTGTATAATCAACATTATCAAAAAATTTATGACTTTGTTTTTATTCAGCTTAGTAGATATTTTTTTGAGCTTTAAATTAAAACTAAAAAGCAAAATAAAAAATAGCTGTAGTCTATTATTTACGCACTGTCTATCTAAAGAAATAATTGTTATTATTGGAGAAACATTTATAAAAGTAATAAAATAGCCTTAAGCTGTGGTGGTTATTGTATCAAGTTTGTAACAGTTTTCTAGTAGCTGTTATATTATCTTTTATTTATCAGTTTTTACTAATCTAACAGTTAAATACAAATTAAGTTTTTCATTATTTCATTATTCAAAATTATTACAAACTGTCAAAGAAACTTTTATAAGCTAAATTGATATACAACTTTATAAACCGAAATAAAAATCTATATAGTGTTTGTAAAAATGTGTATACGATAAGTATTAAAAAATCTGTACTTCTTGTCTCGTCATAATAATTACAACCTTAAGCTTGCTTCAGTAAATATACAAAAAATTTTATAAGCTTTAGATAAAATACTTTTAAATCAATTTTGTAAAATGGTTGCAAATCATAAGTATGATTTGCAACCAATGATGTGGCAAACAATGAGTTTTGATAAAAACTTTAAATTGTTGTAGTTTTGATGGTGATTTTTAAGCCGGTTTAAACGAACAACTTCTATTTCTGAAACATACATATCTTTAAAATTTGGTTATTTTTACTTATAATAGGGTTACTTAGTTTTATAGCATATTACATTACCATTACAAATATTACAAAAACAGTATAAAAAATAAATTTTACAGCAACTTACAAAATCTATTTTTCATTTTCCAAACTTAGTTGAATTTTAGTTTTAAATTAAATTAATTTTGTGCTATCGCTAACAAAAAAATTGTATCTATCAACAACAAGGTCATAGTTATAATGTTATTGCTAAAAGTTTAGTAAAAAAAAACTAACATTTTAGTGCTATCGAGACAAAAATCACAAAGAATAGTTGATCAAAGGAAGGTTTGAGAAATTAATTTGAATTATACGGACATTAATCTTGATATGGTATCGATGATTGTCATAGAAAAACTAAGAGCTCTAAATTACTGGTAATTATAATAGATTCTAATATAATTCTAAAATTGTAAATTTAGTGATTTTAGATTAAAATAACAAAATTAGTAATAAACGCAACTGCTTCGTCAAATTCTAAACTATGTGAAAAGGAAGACATGATTACTAAAACTACTGCGTTTGAAACACTGCTACTGTATAAGTACAATTGTTGTCGATATGAAATTGTTGTAATTAATTGACTTTGATAAAAATGAATATAATTACTTTTTTTTTTAAATTGCACTGGCTTAAAAGTGTATGAACTTAAAAATTTTAACTTGATAATGCAATTAAATAAAACGCAAATAACAAAACAACACTACAATACTGTTACAAAACTTAATTCATGTGTTAATGAATTTAATATTTAAGTCAGTTTTCATCTTAACACAGTCATATAAAACAGCACGGAACTATAAGTTAGAAGTTAATAGTCAAAAGTAGTCTAAATTTCTTAAGTAATCAAAATAATTAAATAAATTGAACTAAATAACGATATTTTTATAACGCTGAACTCTACGGTATGTATAAAAAATTTCTGAATAAAGCATTATCAAGTTAGGCTATAACAAACGTAAAACTACATTTAAAATTTTGTTATTTAAATACGACTGAAAAATAAAGTTACTTTATTTTTTTTTAATATCATCAGCCACATTCAACAATTTTTTAGTCAGTAGCTTTTCTATTTATCAGGTTAAAGTTTTTGTTTTGTACGCCCAATAAAAATGTAACTATGGAAATAAATGCAGCTACTAAAAAAATGCTCAAAACTTTTATCAAATTGTTCAGTTCTAATAAATTAATCACCAGGTTGTATACTTCTTACTGAAAATATAACCTCTGATAATTAATTTATTAAAACTTAAATCAAAAAACATTTAAAAAACGAAAATAAGAAGATTTTGTTGTCATCGTATTTAGTATTAGTTTTCAACTATTAAGTTATTTTTAAAATATAACTACTGAGAAACGTGTATGTAATTTGTAGTTAAAAGTATAAGTATGAGAAATATTGTTTGTAATTTTGCGTTTATCTTATAAATCTAATTATTATAGCACATAAGTATTGTTTTGTAAACAACGTTTATTTTTTCTTTTTTTTTAATTAATTAATTTTCAATTATTTTACTTTGTTTGCTTTTATAAGTAAATTTTATTATTTTTATTTTTACAATCAGTGTTACCCCTAACCCTTAATTTCGGTAGGTAACCTTTTTTTTCTTTTTTTTTTTAATTTTTAATTTTATTTTTCTTCTTGTGCAAAAACGACCCCCCGTGCAAAATTTCATTGAGCAATTGTGTCCCCTCGTGCAATTTCGTCTTCTCGTGCAAATTTTTCTTTGTGCAAAATTTCCTCTTTGTGCAATTTTGACCCGTTTCCATTATTTACATAGATTATATCTATAGACAAACAAACTACTTTAAAATAAGTGTTTAAATTAGAGAAAACTATTTTTTAATTTTTTAGTATATTAAATATAAAAGTTGTTAAACTAAAAGAGTTAATTTAAATTGAAGAAACAATTATAGTTGAACTAACAAAAAACTATTATTACAGTTAAACTTATAAAGTAAAATTACAATTAATAAGCATCAATTTACACAAGTTGTAAATATAAAAACTTACCCATTAAAACAAAGGAATACACCTAAGTAGTTAATTTACCCAGGTTAAGAATTGCTTATTTATAAGTTACGTAACGCTTATAAACACACAACTGATATGATTAATAAATAAGACTAATCTATAGATATTTGTATTATAACTGGTACGGCACGATCATGAAAAATTTGTAACAGCATTATAAATGCTGTAATTTGGTGTATACTGGTTTCTGTTAATTCCGATACAAAATTTATAAAATGATCAGAAATAAAATTTTAAATAGTCATTACCAATTTCATTCAGAAGTTTTTACTTTACAAAACAAGAAAAACATTGTTATTTTCTAAAACTAACATTATCTATACTGTATAATATTGTTTAAAACTAGATGATTATGCGTACAATATGTTCGGTTGAAGTATGGTTACAAAGCTGTTTAAAAAAAGGGTTTAAATATGAATTTCGGAAAAAAATGTGTTCACTTCGTGATCTAAATCTAGTAGTTGACATTTATTTCAGAATTGTATTTGTGTACGTAAAATGCAATAAATTTAAAATAAACAAATAAAGTAACAAAATTCATAATATTAATTTTGTCGTCATGTTGTTGAAAAGAGATGGTTAATTTTATGTAAGCTTTAAAAATATTTATTAATTATATAAGAATAAAATAGTTATTTTTTAAGGTAAACATTGACAAATAAGACATCATACGACAAGTGGAAAGTTTATACAATTTCTATATATTTAGTTAAAGTGTTTATGTATTAAAACAAGATTATTATAAACATCTATATAAGAATTATGTATTTATGCTTTGATTAAAGCTGTAGTCTTAAAGTATTAAAAAGTTGTTTCTTAAAAGTTTTTTAAAAACTTCCTACTTTAAAAAAAAATAGTTTTAAGTGATTCAACAGAAAAAAAATCAATATGCCACAATATCTGCAACATATACGTAAAATTAAACTCGCATAAGTTATGTTATCAGTTAGAAGTATATAAGTAAATTGATTGTTATCAAACCACTTTAGCTGTACATTTTTAATATTTAGCAGGTTTAAAAATTTGCATTACTTCGTAGTAACAAATATTTATCAAGAGAATCAGCAGGCTTTAGTATTTTACCAAGCAGCAAAGGTTTCTTTCTAACAAAAATTTATTTAATTTTAGTTACAAAAGCTGAATTAAATATCTATCAATTATTTAAAACAAAATTAATTATAATAAATGATTAATTAACCTCATTTGATTTTTATATAAAACATGTTTAATTAGCTTGACGAATCAATGACTTTAGTTTTAGTATAATGAATTCTTACTTTCTAAAGCTTGTTTTACAGTAAAATGCAGGCAAGACTAAAAGTAAAACATCTAAGTTGGACATACTATAACAATCAATTACTTAATTAGACAACTTTTGTATAGTTAAAATTGTTTAGACTAGCATTTGACTAAACTCTATTCTTTTATAAACGGGTGACATACGTTTTCGATATATTTAGTTGTGAATTAAGTGTATAGAAACTATTACTAAATGTGTATATATTTAAACTGAATATGTGTATAAATAATGCTTTGTAATTATTATAATGTACTTTAAACCTACACTATAAACTATAACAAAAGAAGTAACTAATAATAATAATAATAATAATGATATTAAATGGTAAATAGAGCTACTGTTTATAAAACAAGGCATGAAGTGAATGAAAATATTTTATATAAAAATTAGGGATAAACTTAACAAAACATAGTTAAAATTTTATTTTTGATTACTTAATCTATAAGTATAAAAGTGGTATTTTACAAAAACAATCGTTTAATAACAATAATGTGCCAAATTTCTTAAATAGTCAAATAAGTTGAATTAATCTAGAAAACGAATATAATATTTAGTTATTGTATCGAACACCTTAAGTTCATTTTTATAATATTTGCAAATATATATAAATGGTTGTATTTATTTTTAGAACTACTTTTAGCACATAGCTTTTTTTAACAAATTCGTCATATGACTATTAGGAAGTATTAAAAGTAATATCGTTACTACAAATATATCAAAAATAGAGGAGTATTTTGACGAACAAATACGGTCCGATCACCAGTACTTTAACTACAAGCGCTAGATTTCAACCGTAACTTGTTTGTTTTTTCATTTTTTTCTTTAAATTTTGTAGACTTAAGTAACTATTCAAGAAAATCATCACTTTGTTGATGATTATAACCAACAAGAGCCTGTGGCAATAAGAAGCAACACATTTATGTTTTTTTTGTTTGATTTTATGTATTTTTTTTCTCTTACACCAATAATTTAAAACAGACGTATTAAAAGCTAAAATTTATTAGAATTGAGGTTTTATTTAAGTTAACTTTATTTAACGTTCTGTAATATATGAACGTATTTTCCCTGCTTTACAACTTTAGTTTTATATAAACTTTTTTTCAATTATACAGTTTACGGCAGACCTACTAAATATCGCTGTCGGTATCTTTTCTGTTGTAAAACATCTAAAATAGTAGCAAAATAGATTTTCAAACTTAAAGTTTTGGCTCTTATTATCTATCTAATTGTAATACTTTAGGGTTTTATTTTATTTTAATCAAACGCATTTTATAAAAGTATTGCAATAAGTTGAATATAGTTTAACAAACTTGATATCTATGAAAATATAAACACATAAATTGTAGTATCATTAAAAGATATATAAACTAATTTCACTTTTAAAAAATATTTGCGCAAATGATTCAAGTTTATAGCAGATTTTTAGTAGCTGCATTATTTTAAATCCTAATTTTTATTTGTTTTTTAAACGAACCAAAAGCATTTTGTTCTACGGAGCATGATCGTATGAAAACAAATATAAAAAAATTCAAAACCTTTTATTTATGTTTTAATAAAATTTGTTTAACACATTTATGAAGTAGTATAACTTATCTGTAACATAGTTCGTTGCAAATATTCAGTAAACTTTTCAAACTAAACTAGTAAAAAATAGTTACCTTAAACGAGCTTTAACAATCAACGCATATTGAATCTTACAATGTAAAAAAAAAATGAAAATTGACAAATTAGCTGCGTCAAACTTTTTTTTTTTTTTTTTTTAAACTGATGCTTAGTAAAATAGTAATTAATAAAGTTTACTTTGACTGGGTACAACATTTAATCGCGGCTATTTTTGCCTGATGAGTAATACCAGGTTGAAATCTGATTTCATAAATTGTTATTGATGAACGATACTTAAACTTATGTTTTTAAAATTCTTTGTAATAGAAAAAAACATAATTTAGAATAAATTTCAGACCCTCACTTTTTATGTACGCACTTCTTGTTTAGTAGTAACTTTTAGGTTGGTAATATTAAAAATAAGTAAAAACGCTATAGTCAAGCAGTTTTAATATTCATGGGTTTTTAACAATAAATAGAAAAAAAATGCTATGAGGAATAATTTAACTTTAACTTGTACTTTCAAAGTTTTTTTTTTTCCTAAAAAAAAGGTTTTAGTTAAACCATTTTTTCTCCTTTTGCTACAATAACATTTCCAATTAAAATATATTTTAGAAAGAAGTCTCAATAACTTTTGTGAGTCTTTTAATTCATCATTTCTTTGTTTGCAATTTCTAGAAAACAACATAAAAAAACATTATCTATTAAAAACGATAACATTGTTCTGTTTTAATTTTTTACCCTAACATTGTGCTGTTCTATGTTTACTTAGTAGCTTTAACTGAAAATCACAGTCATTGTATTTTGCCCTAAAAAATTAAATGATACCACATTGTCTATATGTTTAGATGACTTTTTATGCTAATTGCATATATTAGAAATGAGAGTTCATTTAGTAATACAACTTCTTAAGATTATTAGCACACAGCATCGAGCTGTACTTTGCAAACCAAGTATTTCATTTCAGAATTTTTCGTTTCACAGCAGGTCAACGAGTAATCGTTGTTAAAATTTATACTTTTAAAAAACCTAGTTTTAAGATTTCCACTTATTTAATTACGTCTTGTTAGACCAGCGATTTCTCTAAGACAATATTTGTTCAAGCTTGTTTAAAAAAAATTACTATGAAACTTTTCATTTTTGCTTACGACAATCTTTTGGAAAATTCTAGTACATTATGAACTTAACCGTACGTCCATCGACAACAATACTTAATTAATTTTGTTTGTTTTTCATTGAAACACATTTAGAAAACACAGTTACGAAGAATTGTTGTAACAGACAGAAACCAGCTTTTTTAAGTAGTTTTGCTGTGAAATGTGAAATTTTTAAGATTAGATATTGAAAGATAATTTAACTTTTTTCATATTCCAACGCGTTCTTTACAGTCGTCGAATTCAATGTAGGGTTTTAGTTAAATCTCGTATAATGTACATATTAAAGTACTTTTTAGTGTTTTGTTTAATAAAAAGTATAAAACAGGTCTTTTACAAATTATTAGTCTATTTAATTAGAGGAAAGTTGTTGTAGTGCTATGTGATGATACGTTGGGCTTAACCAAATTTTACCTGGTTTATTAGTAAACAAAATCGTAAATGATGCTACTACTATACTGCAGCTACAAACTAATATTTCAAGAGCAAGTTAGTTCAATAGTAATACATTATTTTATACACCGCTCGCTGATACGATAGTTTGTATGGCACATTAAATCTTGGGTAATACAAACATGGACTCACAACATTGAAACATCATCTTTGTTGTGTATGTGTTATATTTCATTTATTTAAAATTATTCCAAAAAAAGAAAAATTTTAAATTAAGTACCTACTATACAGATTCTTAAACTAGATTGCATTAAAACATTGATTGCATAAAACGAATAAAAATAAGCAAGCAAAATGAAGAAAATTGAATAAACTTAACAAATTTTAGTTAAAACTTTGTTTTTGATTATCTTGATCTATAATTATATAAGTGGTATTTTACATAAGCAATTTTTTAATAAAAATAATGTGCAAATTTCCTCACTAGTCAAATAACTTAAACTAATCTAAAAGACGAACATAATATTTAGTCATTGTGTCAAACAGTTTGAGTTTATTATTATAACCTTTGCAAATATATAAATATGGTTGTATTCATTTTTAGAACTATTTAAAGCACATAGCTTGTTTTTACAAATTTGTCATTGAATTAAAAGGAAGTATTGAAAAGTAATACCGTTATCAAAAATTAAGGTGTATTTTGACGAACAAATACAATTCGATCACTTATACTTTAACTACAAGCGCTAGCTTTTAAGCGAAACTTGTTTGTTTATTTCATTTGTTTCCTTCGAATTTTGAAGATTTAAGTAACTATCAAAAAAATTGTCACTTCGGTGATTATTGTAGCCAGCGAAAGCCTGTGTCTAGAACAACACACTTATGTTTTCTTCAAAGCAGTTTTTTTTTATGCCTTTTGAATATTAAAATATTTCTATATATATGTATTTATTTTATCTTGCCACAATAATTTAAAACAGACGTATTAAAAGCCAACGTTTATTAGAATTGAGATTTTATTAAAGTTAACTTTTTTTATTTCCTATAAAATATAAACGTGTTTTGAAGCTTTACAAATTTACTTTTATATAAACTTTTTTAAGAATACAGTTAACGGCAGATCTATAAAATATTACTGTTACTATCTTGTCTGTTGTAAAAAATCTAAATTAATAACAAAATAAAATTTTAAACTTAAAGGCTTAAAGTTTAAGTTCTTGTTATCTTTCCGATTGTAATACTTTGGGATTTTTTTAAATTTTAGTCAATCGCATTTGTTATAATTATTGCATTATATTGAATACAGTTTTACAAACTCTATATTTATAAAAATATAAAAACCAAGTTGTAGTATTATTAGGAAGTATATATGCTAATTATTCTTTTTCAAATATATACATATAAATCAAGTTTGTAGCACCTTTTGAGTAGCTGCATTATTTTAAACCCTAAATTTTTTTGTTTGATAAACGAATCAAGCACGTTTTAAACACGGTTTTATTTAACTTATTTCAAACGCATCAGTTGTGAGCAATACAACAAATTGAATATAGTTTTTTGCAAACTCAATTTCTGTAAAATATATTAACACAAACTGTAGTATTAACTTAGAATAACATACATTAATCAACAGTTTGAAAAATGCAAACATTTAAATTTTTAGTTTCTAGCAGCTGTTTAGTAGCAGCATTATCTAAAATCATTTTATTTTTGTTTAAAAAAGGAATCAAATACACTTCGTTTTATGTAGCATAATCGTATAAAAAAAAGTATAAAAAATTGCAAATTTTGATGTTTTGTTTTTAAAAAAAATTGATTAATAAATTTATCAAGTAGTATAACTATGTTTTAAAATAGTTAGTTGTAAATTACTCAGTTAACGTTTAAATATGAATCAGATAAAAAAAGTTATGTTAAACGAGCTTTAATTTCTAACTCATATTGAATTTTACGATGTTAAAGAAAACAATGAAACGTGATAATTCAGATGCGTATATTTTTTTCATTTTTTTTAAAAAGTGACGTTCCAGTAATAAAGTAGTTAATTAAGTTTATTTCGATTGAATACAAAATTTTATCGCGGCTATTTTTGCCTGATGAGTAATATCAGGTTGAAACCTGATTACATTGATTGTTGTTGAAGTACAATACCTAAACTTACATTTATAGAATACAATAAAAATATTTACGTAGATTAAGATGATCAAACGTACAAGTTTTAAGGTAATGTCATTTGAAAAGTTGATTTTGTTGTTAAAAATTGGTTTATGCGAAAACAATAAGAAGATCGATGTCTCGCTAATAATTGATCTTATTTGAAAATTCTTAAACTGAAGTAAATTGATTTGCATACATTTACAAAATTTAAGCTTTTATTTGTGTTCTGAATAAGTAGCGTCATTTTGAGCCTTTAAAATAAGATACAAAGTTTTTTTTTGACCTCAAGATTATTGATTCTTATAAAATTGTTTTCGATTAGTTGATAAAGATGATTTGTGAAATAACATATCTAAAGTTTGTTAGTTCTAAAATATAAAGATTATTGAAAATACTTAATTTAAACAAGCAGAGAAAAATTAAAGAAAAAAACGTTTTTACAATTTTTTGCCTTTTTTCAAAAAAAATAAAAATCTTGTCAAAATTAAAAAATTATACCAGGTTCTCTTACTTTTTAAATCATGAAAATTATTATTAAAATAATATCAATGCACTTGTCGAAAAGCTGCTATAGATTTAATTATCATAAGTTAGGACTAAAGTACTAATTAGTTTATATACCGCTAGACATTGTTTATACTCATATGATTGAGTTTATACGTAATTAATATTAAGCTATTTTTGTATATAAATATAGGAGTTTTTATGGCTGAATTAAATTAAAAAAATAAATGTCAAAAATTTAAAAATTTACAATAAATATATAAATTTATACTGTTAATCTTACTATAATAAACGTTAAGCTAGTAGTTAAACTTTAAGTAGAAAATTTAAGTATATTCATTGTTTAACTTCACTTATGAAATATATTTATTTTTATTGTTTTAGCGGTAAAATTTTTAATAAAACTTTACTAATTAGAGTTTATTTTTAAGCTTTTGTTCTGAAAAACAAAGAAAGATAACCTGTTGAATATTGTGAATAATCTACACAACGTTCTAATACAAACATATAAGTTAATTTACTGATATTTTTCATCAGCTACAGTTATCACTTAATTGGTATAAGTAAGATATAATAATAATTTAAGAAATGTGTTTTATTAGGAAATGATCAATGACGTCAAAAATCTATTTAAAAAATTTTTATTTGTTATTCTTTTTTACAAGATTATTATCGACACCCTTATAAGCAATAGATTAAGGCATTTTGATAATCGCTTTAAACAACTCTTTAGCTAAACAAGGCGATGCAATATGCATTTAATTTATTATTATTACATCTAAATAAAATTCAGTAAAATATCAAGTACTCATCTTATCTTTAATAGTTATGTAAGTTATTTAGTTTTGTTTTATTCTTCATAGTACTTAAAATGAAATGAAAACACTTAAGTATTTTTGTGTAATCTTTTTTAATATATTAATAAACTATCATTTAAAAGCAAAATCACGATTTACACACAAACTCAGTTGTACAATTTTTTAAATTTATATATATTTAGGTATCGACTGTGATATAACTTAAAACTTGTCTTTTGAGACAACTAGCCAACTAATGCAAAAAGATTATAAACATTGGTCTTTCAAAAAATTAAAATATAACGCTCAGTGACTTCATTAACTCAATTTAATTTCAAAACATTAAATTTTTTTCACCAGAAAACTTTTTATAGTACGATATGTATCTTTAATTAAAAACTTTCAGTATAAAGTTTATCTTCAAATATCTTAATTATTGACGATTTGGAATTAAAAATTTTGTGTAGCTGCTGAGTAAGTGATAAGTTCAGTGATAATTTAATGAACTTTACTTTTATTTTAACTTAAGTAAAAAGTCTAATTTTTGTGATATCTGTTTACATTAATTATCTATTTCTGGTTAATATTTTAGATTAAAAAGGGAAAAGATCATATAATCAAACACTTACTTTAAGTATTTATACGACAGATTATCAACAAAATTATTTTTTTAATATTTTTCACTATATACATTTTGTTTTAAAGATTGTTTAAAAGTCTGTAACAACTATCTATAGCTGGGAGTAAAGTGTTACTGTGTATTTTTGTACTTAACAAACAATTAAAAAACTACGTACAATCTTAGAATCAAAAGGTTTTTGTAGTGCTCGATACGGTTTTGGTTATTGATTATATTTTAATATAATTTTTTTATATCAGCTAGGTATTGATATACTTACATCATAGTTTAACAAAATGTTATAGTAGCTATTTTTTAGGACCGTTGGATCAGCAGCATTTTAAGTTTTGCTGGTAAATTTGTAAGAAAATGTTATTTGTGAGTAATGCCAGTTTGTTTTTATGTGTTTTAAAAGAATACGTGATAATTATAAATAATTGACTTTTTTTAAAACGTAATTATATCAATTACACGTTATTTACTAGTTGATCTATGATAACAATGCTACTAAGTTAGCATAAATTTAAAATAATATTTTCAAAGTAAAATAGTTGATGAAGTTCAATAAATATTATCAAATATCAAAAGGTCTATCTTTCTTTAATTAAGTAATTTAACAAATATAACTTTAAAATTATACGATATATTAACAATAGTTTAGTTTTATTTATAATCAAAAGTTGTTTCATTTTAATCTCTTATGATCATTTTTTTAAAATGATATTTTAAATGTTGAATATAAAAACAAAGCAGCTATTAAAAGGCGGTTACAGAGTAGAATTAAACAAGAAAACATTTATAAAGAGTATTCATTTATTAGTATACTACAAATTGTTTATTTCAATGTTTTGTTTTTAAAGTAGTTCCACTTATAAGTTAATACAAAAAGTTTAATCAAAATCTAATCGTATTAAACTTATAATTAAAACTTTAGCTATGTCGAAGTAACTTGATTAATTTAATTGAATTTGTTTATATAACAAGATTTTTGATCTTTATTAAAATATTATAGAGTACACTGTAATATGTGACGATATTTTTAGTAAGAAGTAATATTGAAACTTAATGGTTAAATAATTATTTAATTTAATCTTATACCAATAAGTCTTAAAATACTGACGGATTAAGTTATAAAAATTATCAAAAATTTAACTACTATATTTATCAAAAATATGTCACATTACACTTTTTATTATAAAGAAAAAACACTACAACACGTTTATAAAAAACATATGCAAAACATAAAAGATATTTAAAAAGTAGTGACCAACCAATTTCAAAATTTTGTATCTGCCTATATCAGAATCCGATATTTAATCCAAAATTTAGATTTTGCCGGATCCAGATCCCATTCTCATTTTGAGTTTGAATCCGAACCCGAACATTTAAAATTAAACTTCTAAAGATTTACATTACTTGGAATGTAAATACAACACAAGTTTACAGATATAAATTACTCTGACTTTTACTCTGTTATACTAATAATTTTGTTTATGTATATCTAAACCATACTACTTATTTTTCTAAACATTTTGTTAGAAGAATTTTTCTTATTTATGTAAGGAAATTTATGAACTATATGCTGAGACGTTTGATTGATAAGGTTGGAATTAAAATAAATTTGAAAGAATTTATTTTAAGACAGTTTAGTGCAACTTATAACACTCGCAACTTTATCCCTTGATACAATAATATTGTGTAGAGAAGTGACGACGTATGTTATTTTTATAACGGGGTGCGGATAAATTACAGATTTTTATAAATCTTTATATTAGTAAGGTAAAAATTTTGAGCATCTACAAAGCCTAAAATACATACTAATATGTTTTTTATTGAGTATGAATAAAGTCTAACAATAAAAATTTACCATTTGTCACAAGATGGACTTTTATATAAGTTATAAGTTAATAGAAAAGAAAAGATTGATGATGAAAAGTAGTAAAAACCTGCATCAAAACTTTTATTGTTTATATTCAGAATATTTTGATTATATCTTATCATTAGTGGTTTTTTAAAAGTTGTAGTAATTTTTAAGTAAAAACAAAATACATGTCAGTTATTCAATAGTAGTTATACAACAATGCAGCTACTAAGAAGCTGCTACAAACTAAAAAGAAAAAAACGCCCTTTTGTTATTATTCATCATAACTATACATTCCGGTATATCTAACTTTAGTTTGATAAACTTCAATGTACACGTAAAGATACAAATATTAAATGAGCTAAGTATAAAAACGTTAATTTGAAAAGAATATGATCAGTTTACTTGAAATCATTTACCTCATATGATTTCTTTACTTAAGGATTTCTTTTATAATAAATTTGAAATGAAAATTGTTTATATCTAATAAGTGTTTGATACCATAATATACTTTTTTATATTAAAATGCTAACTGAATTAAATTTAACAACTGGAATAGATATATCTATTTTATAAACTTCTTAAATTAATTTTAAACAAAAGATAGTAAATAATTATTCACTAACCATTTAAATAAAAATGTTTTAAATCATCCAAAAAATAACTAATTTGCTAAAATAGTGCAATATACTCATTGAAATGTTAAATTCTAAATAAATAATAATCTTTTTATAGTGTGTTTTATTCCTTAAAATTATCATGTTACCTTATATATAAAATTTGAATTTTGTAAGGCGTGTACATATTTATCACAAGATAAAAATGTTCTCTACACTTAAGTTGTCTACTATTTAGAAATATTTGTAGCTTTTTTTTTTTATTTTTGTAACTTTGTAAGTATTTAGTTACTAATGGGTATTTATTAAATAATTGAATAAGTAAAGAACGATAGAAGATTATACAGCTAATAAAATGTTGTTACAAATAACAAACTGCAGAGTATGTAAAAGTTATTAAAATTTAATAGTTTGTGCGGTTTTACTAAGTACTACTGTTTGTTGTAATTATCCTATATTTTCATGTGTTGTTATTTTATTCGATCATCTTTCTACATTAAAAATTATAAATTAACAGCATTTCTATACAATTTGTAAGAACAGATAAAGTTAGTGTACTTTGCACTCTTATTTAATATATACTTAAGCTATAGGTTTAGCTAGTGTATTTCAAAAATGAAGATTATTGTTATTTAAGTTAAGCTTTTATAAGATTCTTATTAATACCTTTACGATTAATTAACATATTTTTGAAAATGGATGTTATTATACAGCTACTAAAAAGCTGCTACAAACTAGAAATGTAATATCATAACATTTTCTTATTGATTTATCTGTATATATAATTCTTACAAATACTATAGTTTGTGTGAATTAAAACAACACGAAAGCAAACTATAATAATCTTGATTTTAGAAAATTAGCAACTAAAAACTGCGTAATCTGTAAGAAATGCATAGTCAAGAAGTCTTGGTATAAAGTTTAAACTAAAAGTTTAAAAAAGTATGTGTTTGTTGTTTTACAAAGGTTATTTTTCATGTATTTAAGTTGGACCTCTACTACAACTAGTAGTAGATACAGCGAATAATGCCTAAAAAGCATGGCGAAAAATTAAAGATTATACTATAAAAATTTAATTATAAAGATAGATTTATTATATAATTTAACATGTAAGTTTAATTAAAATATATGACATAAAAGAACTCGTTACAATATCTTCATCTGTACTGAAGTTCGTTACTGAGTTTCAAGGCCTTGATAAAATTTTCAAAGTTGAAGCTTTAGAGACCTGCAAAACATAAAACTATAATACTTAGCGTTATGAACATAATAATAATTTTTGTAAGTTTTCTGACAGCTGAGTGTAAATTGTCTAATACTCAATTTGAACTCTTTATCTAAAACGATAGAAAAACTAATTATACTGAGCTGTATTTAAATGAATATTTATTGTGGTAAATCACTATTTAGTGGTTAATTACGTTTTACTTCACATATATACTAACAAAATACTATTAAATAAAACCTTACAGTACTTATACTTCTAAAAACCTATCTTTTTTATAGTTTTACTTTAACATTTGAATTAGTTGGCTTGCTTTTACATGTACTATCAGTATTTTTTTTTTGTATAATCAAAGAAAACAGATATTTCAAATCATCAATATGAATGTTCATTCCTACAATATAAAACTTTTAAAATTTAAATCACAAATCCAATAGATATTTTTTTAAGTCCTAATACCAATTTTATACATTCATAAACTGAGTCATTGTAGCTTGAATACGATCTAAAACGAGAGATAACAAAAAATGCAAGAAAATTTACTGTTGCCCTTCACTAAGATTCATTGTAACTTTTATAGATAATCAATTTATACCTGTCGCTTAACCTGAATAAGGAACACCACCATTTTTATGCCCTCTGAATACCAGACACTGTTGATAAGCTTCTTTCTAAAACATCACAGATTTTTTCATTTTTGCTTATAGTTTTACAGATTGAGGGTGTTTAAAATAATACTTTTGTTATGATTCAAATTTAATGTAGTTATACTTTTTAAACCGAACACAATAACTTTTTAAATATCAGTTTTGCATCAGACCAACAAAAAGTCGTTGTTACAATTATAATTAAAAACAACTTTAACTGACATAAGTATTTAATAATATTTGATACTTTTATACTATTTATCTATTATAGATATCTTATACAAAGAAATTTCCAAGCGACCACTCGTAGGACTGCAGTATAATGTACATTTCAAGTTTATACAAAAGCCAATTTAACGTCTCAGAATGTATGATAAGAAACGTATAAGAAATATGACAACAACAACAATTTTTCAATACTAATAGAATCTGATTGCTTGTATCAGTGACATCTAAGCTGGACATCTAAGTCTAAGATCTAAGACTAAAAAAGTTCAAACCTGGATTTCCTAGAGTATATACAAACGAACAAATAAATCGACAAAGACTAAAATTAAACACTATTAATATGTTACTCCTTCTAATTAATGTTTAGCGAGAGGCATATCAATACTACTACAAGTGGTAGCACAATTGTTAAACAATTATGTAAACTACAAGTATTTTTTAAACGACAGTAAAAAAAATTGCAATTTTATCTCTGACGATTTTCTACTTTTATTTTGTATCATTTTTTTTCCAATCTTGCTTTAAACAACTTAAAATTTAATAAAGGTTTTTATTTTAAAAATGATTGAAAATTCTATCTTTTAGATCTTAACTTTTATTAAAACTTTGTCAATAAACAAAAAAGATGATTGTAATTGTGCTTTATATTTTTATCAAAACTTGATAACGCTATTACTAGTGTTTTGTGTTGTTTTATAATTTAATTTAAATTTAATTATATTAAATATTTTCAAGTTCTTCAAGGTTATAGTTGTTAAGGAATCTTTTAATTTCTAAATAATTCTTTTTTTTTTTCAAAGACCTTATTGTAAATGAATAAATAAAGTTTTAATTTAACTCTTAGAAAAGTAGCAATAAAGTATGATAAGTGCCTCTAGGTTTTATATCACTAGTTTTTATAACCATTTTTATAACACGAAACTGTTAAAACTTGAACTACTATAAAATTGAAAATAAGTAAGTAGATTATTAGAAAAATACACCTTTTTTAGTTACAATACTAGTTAACATAATTAATATTTTCATCAAAATACTTTTATAAAAAAAATCAAATAGCATTTCTTATATCATAACAAATATTAGGTAAATTTAAAATAGTTTTTAGAGTATAAAATTTGTTTTATAAAACTAAAAGAACTTGCCATTAGTAAAAGTGATTTATTTTGAAACATTTTGCTGCTTGTCTAACAATATTACACAAAAAATAAATATCTAAATAATTTTAAATATGTTAATTACCCTTTAAGATGTTGAGCTATTTAGGGATCAGTTAACTGCGGAAAAAATCAGAAAAGTTTTAATTCTAATAAAGTCTGCAACTACTAAATCAAAGCTAAGTCTACATTAAATAAAATTTATTGAGAAAGAGTTTAAATGCTAAAATTAATTTAAAAAAATTATGAAGATTTAATTTTTTAAAGCTTATAATTTAAGGTTTTTTAGGAAAAGAGCATTTTCGTAGTTTGTGTTTTAGCTTGTTTACGTGTATACATTTATGATTGTTAGTTGGTTATATCTTAGTTTTAAAGTTTTGTATGATAATTAATTCTTTTTTTGTTATGAAATGTTTTATAAAATTATATAGCCTTAAAGTTTAAGTTTTAACTTTTATCTAATTCATATACTTTATAAACTATTTACTATGTATTGAATTAATAATTTCAGCCGTTTATCGCTTGATATGTTATAATAAACGAAAGTACTAGTGAAACGAAAGCGTGTTATTTCTTCATTTTTAAAACATTAGAAGTAATACTGTACTTTTTACAATAAATATTTTTTCAAATAAAACATTTTTTCATTATAATTAACTTGTACATTTATAGCATACATGATCAGTATAATGACATTAGAATGTTTTAAGAATTTTCCTGTCGTATCTAAAAATCTAATCTTAAAGACTAATTTTTTTTAAAGACTAGTCTATAATTTAGGAGACAATATTAATCTACTTACACAGAAAGTTTCTTAAATTTAAGGTTTATTAGGTATTATAAGATTTTTAATAGAATAAAATTTGGAATACAAACAAACTGTATATATAGAAAAACTTTTTAAATATTGCAAACAATTTAAGTCAATCACTTAAAATAGTTAATTTGTGAAAGTATTATTAAGTAAAACTTAGCAAAGTAGTATTATTAAGGTTATCTATATGTAACTTTAAATTTATTTTGTATAAAATACGTGTAGCTTCAAAAGAAAACCAACTCAACAATCTATAAGCTTATAAACCCATATAAGTAATGTTCCGTTTTTATAACCTTTTTTTGTACTAGTGTTTCATTAGCTGTGTTTTTATTTATTCTTTTTTCATTTATAGATAAATAGAAGAGAAATTGATGACATCTAGTACAGACTTTTATCAAAACGTTATATCTATACTAAGATTATTCTGATTATACCTATTCGGTAATGAATTTTAAACAGTTGTAGTATTTTTTACAAAAAGACAAAAAATATAAATAATTTAAAAACTATTAAGCAACTTATGCAGCTACTAGAAAACTGTTCAAAATGACAAGCTGATACAGAATAAAATTAATTATGACCTAGCTTGTTATGAGTTATCGTAAATATACATATCAATCTATCCAACTTTAGTTTGATATTTTTTAATGTACACGTGAATGCACACGTGTAATGACTTTTTAACAAAAAAATATATTTTTAGGTGGAGACTAAAGTCATATCAGTAACTGATGATAACTAAACAACTAATGCAGCTACTTGAAAGCTGCTACAAACTAGGGTGGAAAGTTATTACAAGTATTTAGAATCATCGTAATTATACATAGCGATATTTCCTAGTTTAGTTTGTTGTATTGTTATGATACTATCATAACAATGTTGTAATTGTTATTGTTGTAATTATATGTTGTAGTTATATGTTGTAATTATATGTTGTAATTGTTGTAATTGTTATGATACTATCAATAAAATATAGTTAAATGAGTAACTTTGATTAAAAATATCTATTTCACTTTGTTACCGCTTTGTAGTAGCTTGATGTTTTTATAATAACAACAACAATTATAAGAAAATAAAATGAAACATATATTGAGTATAGGTAAAACTAGACTGTAGTCAATATATTAACTTATTTCAAATGTATAGTTGTTGAAAGTAATATACATTGTAATACTTGATAGCTTTTGTTTTAATTTTAATAATTATTTACTAACTTAAAAACTAATCTGTGAAAAATATTCTCTGACACGTTTTAGTAAATAAAATACTTATGTCAATTTTGTTATTTTACTTCGTTACTTATAATAGAGGAAGATATGTTTAGTAATTAGCTACTAACTCAAAGACTATTCTGTATTTTTTGTTTACACGTACAAGCATTTAAAATATTAATGTCAATCTTGTTATATTATTTTATACCTCATTGTTATCTTGATGACGTCAAATGTTATAACCAATTAACTAAGTTATTTACTAACACCTTATAAAAAATTTGATTTTAATAATTTCATGTTACTTATGAAAACAATGTTTGTAACAGCTTTACTGTAAGCTGTGTAACTAATTCAATATATTATACCTTAAAAACATAACATTAAAGGAAAAATACTTGTGGTAACAAAATACAAAAGTCGATTATTAAGCTATTGTATAAAAACATTTTATCAAGGTCTTAGTTAAAGCATATAAGTGTAACCCAGTATTATCTAACGCATTGTTATTGTCCTTGAAGACGGTTAAAAGATAAGAAAATAATCCACTTATTCAAATTGATTTAATTTTTTAATTGCTACCGTGTGGTATTAAAGTCCAATAAATAAATTAAAAAAAAATTAAATGAATATTTTGATGACGTAAAATGTGATGACCAGTTAAGCTAAGTTATTTACTAACATCTTATATATAACTCAATTGTAACAATTTTTACTTTACTATAAGCTGTGTAACTAATTCACTATATCTTACCTCAAAAACATAACGTTATAGGAAAAATATTTGTGGAAAAATATCATAAAAGTCAATTTTTAAGCTTTTATATAAAATATTTTATCAAGGTCTTAATTTAAGCAAATTAGTTTAACCCGATTTTATCTAACTTTTTTTTATTTTATTTAAAGACAATTAAAAGATATAAAAATAATTTAACTTTTTGAAACTCATTTAATTTCATAATTGCTAACGTGTAATACTAAAGTACAACAAGTAACAAATAAAATAAATATTTAACAAATTGCAATATACACTAGTAATTCTACATTTAATTAAAATCAAAACTATAAACGTCTATGTGAGCTTAATTTGCAACAGTACTTCTTGTGCTGTTTTATTAATTTTCCAATGTTATTTTAAGTAAGAAAATACTATTCCAGTTGAATATACGAAACTTGAACGATAAACAAATGCAAATAACAATGTTATTAAAACTACTTCAAAAGGGCGAAAGTTTTTGCAGTTGTTTGAAATCACAAAACAAAAAACTAACAAAGATAAAAACACAGCTACTATAAAGCTGTTATAAATTTAAATAAGTCATTTTTGCAAAATTATCGTATTTTTACAAATTAACTGTTAATAGTGCATACTATTGTTTGTTTTTATTTAAAGATATCTGTAAGCAAAGTATATATCAAGTTTATTTCAATAATTAATTTTTATTCTGTTTTTTAAGTAAAACTGACTTTCATTATTTACTTTGTATACTATGCAGATTGTTTTTATACTTAGAAAACGTAAAAAAGTTCATTTTAAAACTCTAAAAATATGTTTACCTTTTGAATTACTATTATGTTCAAAGATTTACTGCTTTATATATATGGAAATGAATCAATCTATATTTCTTTGAATACTTATACTTATTTAATATATTTTTTTTCTTCTAAATACATTTATATATTTTGCCTAATCTATACCTTTAATTCGGAACAACAAAAGTGTTGTTCAAAAATATAGATATCTAGGGGTACTATCATTTTTAAAAGCGTAATAAATTTATATGTTTATTTCTCTAATTGTGTTAGTTTTCACAGTCATATTTGTTATTTGTGCAAATAAATTAGCGGTTAATTAGCCTACAACAAGATATTGTTATAGATTACTGATTTTTGTTTTACATTTACAAATGTTAATAATAGTTTTCACAAACGTTTCTTATGAAAATTGAAAAAAATCTAAAATTTCACAAATTAACTAAAAACAAAATATTTAGTTTTTTTGTAGTATGTTTTCACTATTTTTTTTTAAGAGGTAGATTATATTTTTAATCATAACTGCAGTTTTAGTTACAAATTCAAATTTAGTTACACACGAAGGGCGAAATTTATAAGTAAAGTCACAATTTAGGTGAGAAATTTTATTTTCTTTTATGTGTACTTTTCGTTTTTTTTTTCGATATATTCATTCAATATTTATAATTACTTTTGTTATTTAGAATTTACGACATTAAGCCTACTCAGATAATAACTAACCTATATCAATAATTTTAAAATTACTTTTGAGTATAACAATTAAGGCTTGAGTGATTAAAACGTTTTATAGTTTTGAAATTTATCAATATTCACAGACAAAGTAATGTCATTTAAATGCACACATTTTTAAACTGTATTGTAGTATATATAATAAGTTTTGTGTTGATTATTAATATATGTTAATTTTATAAAACGAAATCAAATTTTAAATACTATTGCTGAATAATACTATAGTTTGATATAATTAAAAGTTCACGTAATGTATAGAGACATCAACTAAATACTTAAATTATACTTGTTGTCTTGATATAAAACTAAATGTGACTTTAAACAAAACACTTTTTAAGGGTTAAAGAATAAAACGTTTTTACTTGATATTTATTTTTTGAAGTGCTCTAAGTTTTTTTTTTTAATATTTATAGTATTTTAAAAAATGTTTTAGAAACTTTATTGATGATGAGTAAATGCGTTAACTAACTTGATCTAATAGTTTATACAAAAACTTTTAATACTCAACAATAAAAGTCAAAAAATAAGTTTATTATTGTCGTTAAAAATACTTTTATTTTTCGTTTTTACTTATCTCGCAATCAAAATAAAATAGCCTATTAGTTAATAGAAGACGTTATTTTAAACATAAAATTGTATTTGAAACACTTTGCGAAAAATGCTCTGTTTTTTAACAAGACATTACTACTTTATGATTAAATTGTACATATTGACATATATATTTTAATTGCTTAAACGGGTAAAAAAAAAATTTTAAAGAATATTTTTTAAGTTAGAATTTATTTGTTGTAATACAAAAAAGCTATAAAGTATAAAAATGTTTATTTTTTTACGTTCGTGTTTCAACGACTATAGTTTTTAAATTAATATTTGTATTTACTATAGTCTTAACCTCTACTCAATATATGTTTCATTTTATTCTGCCATAATTGTTGTTTTGAATATAAAAACATAACAGCTTCTAAAAAGCGGTAACAAAGTAAAATAATTAAGTTTTTCTAAAGGTTACTCATTTAACTATGTAAAAATTGTTGTGTAATTACACTGCTGTCCTTTTAAGTACTTTTAATTGTATATTAATTGTATAATTACTACATAAGAAAGTTTTATCAAAATCTAGTCGTGTTATATTGTTTAGTATAGCTTTAGCTATCTCATAGTAACTTTATTAGTTTATATGTTTTTCATAATAGAATAATAATTTTGATCTTAATAGTTTTAAATTAAATACTTCTGTTTTTAATTGTATCACGTTTATTGTAAATCCTAGTTGCACTAACCAATAACTAGAGGTTTGTTTATTAAAAAAAACTTTGATATAATTATAATCTTTAAAAATAATTTTAGTTTAAGAATAGAATAGCTGAAATTTCTTTTTTAAAATTTATTGAAATCATTTAATTATAATAATTTAAATTAACAAAAAAAAAGATTTATCAAAGCAATACCGAAAGAACTAAACTTATCATAGTTTTACAGTAAACACTATTGATCTTCAAGGATTCATAATGAAACAATGTTTGTTTGCTCAAATGTTTGTGTTTAAAAAATAATTACATTTATAAAGCTTGTCATAATTAGTTAGATTAAAATTGTAAAACTATAACTTTGTATATATTTTTGTTAATATTTATCAGATCAATATAAAGTAACACAGCTATTGAAAGGTATTGCAAACTATCAAAAGCGGTCAAATAATAAGATAATATAACCATATGCTAGTATACAGGTTAATGCTATTTTACCTAGCCGATATTTACAGCATACGTAACCAAAATAAATACAAACATTTATTAACATATAATTATAATTACATATTACAAAAATTTCCATCTTAATTTTTCTATTTTTTAAGTGTTATAATACCTTATTTATTTTGTTGAAATAATATTAAATTAATATAGGTTTAGTGCGGCCCGTATTAAGTCGTGCGACGTAACTTTAATTTAACTAATTTAGTATAATTGTAAAAAAAACGTAATAAACAAGTTAAAGTTGGTTTTTATTATAATGTATACTAACTAATAAAAATTTACGATAGTTAAACTTACAATAACCTACTTTAAAGTTTAACAATAAGAAGTTGTTTTCATTTATAAGAATATATAAATTTTTTCTTATAAATCATAAAATTCATTTGTACTAACAATAAATTTATTCGTTGATAAAAAAGAAATTCTATTCTAAAATGTCACCAAAGTTTTAAAAAATTGTATAAAAAATAGGTACAGTAATCTTTCGCTGGAGTACGCAATTCTAACACAACACAGCAATTCAACAAAAGCAATTCTAAATAATCTTTTTCAATCAAAGACTAGATATTCTGCAAAACTTTTAATACTTAAAGTAAAAATATTTTAAGTTATTTTTTATTTAGAAAATGATTGGAAACATCACTATCAATACTTAATAAATTCATATTTTTTTAAAATTTTAGAATAATTTTATTTTTACTTAAATTGTTATCAAGTTTTTTATTCCAAGTTATTTTTTAAAGTAACTTTTTTTTTTAAAACAGTCTTGTTATATTAGTGTTCTGTTGTTCTTTTTTTAATAGATATATTACTCAACTTGTGTTGTCTGATTTGTATAAGTAGACTAAAGTAGCATCTAGTTTTTATGATATAGTAACTAAAAATGATAATACTTAATTATGATAAGTAGTACCAAAAAGTTAATTGTACAAATATTATTACTTTGAACATTATTTATATAGATACAAAATGTTTATTTTTCTAACTACCTGATGTTTTTTAAATTGTTTTATAAAACCTTTAAAAGTTTTATAGTTGCAAAAAAGTTAATTTCCAATTTAGTAGATTTATTAAAAAAAGTAATACAATAAACAGTAATAACTTTACTTAAAATTTTAAAAACTTTAAAGCTGAAATTTTTGTTTAAAAATATGTAATAATTATAAAGTAACTGAATTCTTGGTTTAATTACAGCAGAATACCATAAACTTTTAGCATGATTTTTTCTATTTTATTTTTCATTTTAGTTTTGTTTTTTATTGCTTAATAAATCAAAATTTTATTTAAAACTTTAATGCCACAATTTCTAACATAGTGAAGTTCAATATTTTGTTTTTTCTGATGTTAAGCTTGAAATGTTTGTGTTAGTTTTTCTTTAATGTTAATTTAATAATGCAAGTTCAGTTTTAATCTAGATTGTGTAAGTTTAATTGTTTAAAACTAATTTATATTTTATAGTTTTAAGACAGATATTTTTTTAAGTCCTAATACTAATTTTATACTTTCATAAACTGATTCGGTGTAGCTTGAATACGATCTAAAACGAGAGATAACAAAAAATGCAAGAAAATTTACTGTTGTCCTTCATTAAGATTTATTGAATTTTTATAAATAATCAACTTATACTTGTCGCTCAACCTGAATAAGGAACACCACCATTTTTATGCTCTCTGAATACCAGACACTGTTGATAAGCTTCTTTCTAAAACATCACAGATTTTTTCATTTTTGATTATAGTTTTTCATATTGAGGGTGTTTAAAATAATACTTTTGTTATGATTTAAATTTAATGTAGTTGTACTTTTTGAACCGAACATAATAACTTTTTAAATATCAGTTTTACATCAGACCAACAAAAAGTCGTTGTTACAACTATAATTAAAAACAACTTTATTTGACATAAGTATTTAATAATATTTGATACTTTTATACTATTAATCTATTATAGATATCTTTATACAAAGAAATTTCCAAACGACCACTCATAGGACTGCAGTATAATGTACATTTCAAGTTTATACAAAAGCCAATTTAACGTCTCAGAATGTATGATAAGAAACGTATAAGAAATATGACAACAACATAAATTTTTCAACACTAATAGAATCTGATTGCTTCTATCAGTGACATCTAAGCTGGATATCTAAGTCTAAGATCTAAGACTAAAAAAGTTCAAACCTGAATTTCCTGTAGTATATACAAACGAACAAATAAATCGTCAAGTACTAATATTAAAAAGTATTAATGTGTTACTCCTTCTAATTAATGTTTAGCGAGAGTCTTATGAATACTACCACAAGTGGTAGCACAAGTGGTAAACAACTATGTAAACTACAAATATTTTTTAAACGACAGCAAAAAAAAATTGCAATTTTATCTCTGACGATTTTCTCATTTTATTTTGCATAAGTTTTTTTTTCAATTTTCCTTTAAACAATATAAAGTTTATTGGTTTTTACTTTATAAATGATTGAAAATTCTATCTTTTAAATCTATACTTTTATTACAAGTTTGTCAATGAACTAAAAATTATGATTGTAAATTTGTATTTTACTTCTATCAAATTTTAATAACGCTACTACTAGTGTTTTGTGTTGTTTTATATTTTAATTTCATTTCAATTAAATTAAATATTTTCAAGTTCTACAAGCTTGTTTTCAAGTTGTTAATAAATTTTTTAACTTCTAAATATTACAAAAAAAAATTTCAAAGACCTAATTTTAAACAAATAAATAAATTTTTAATTTCACTATTTTAAAGTAGCAATAAAGTATGATAAGTGCCTTTAGGTTTTTTTCACTATTTTTTATAACCATTTTAATAACACCAAACTGTTAAAACTTGAACAACTATAAAATTAAAAGTACATAAGTAGATTATTAGAAAAATACACCTCTCATAGTTACAATATTAATAAACATAACTTGTATTTTAATCAAAATACTTCTATAAAAAAAAAAATAGCATTTTTTATATCGTAACAAAAAAAAAAATTAAAATTATTGTTAGAGTATAAAATTTGTTATATATAACTAAAAGAAATCGCCGTTAGTATAAGTGATTTATATTGAAAATTTTTGCTGCTTGACTGACAATATAACAAACAAATATATATATCTAAATGTTACTGAATATCTTAACTACCCTTTTAGATGCTGAGCTATCTAGGGATCAGTTAACTGCAGAAAGAATCAAAAAAGTTTTAATCTAAACCAAGTCTGCAACTATTCCATCAAAGCTAAGACTATTTAATGAAAGTTTATGGATAAAAATTTTAAATTTAAATATCAATTTATAGAAAAAGTTACGAAGATTTAATATTTTAGGGCTTAGTATTATAGGATTTTTGGGAAAAGAGCATTTGCGTAGTTTGTGTTTATGCTTGTTTACGAACATTTATGAGTTGTTAGTAAGTAAAATCTTAGTTTTGAAATATTGTATGACAGTTAATTGTTTTTTTATTATAAAATATTTAATTAACTTATATAGCCTAAATATTTAAGTTTTAACTTTTGTTTTAGTTTCATATACTCTATAAACTAGTTACTATTAATTGTGTAAATAATTACAGCCGTTTATCGCTTGATAATGTTTTAATAAATGAAAGTACTAGTGAAAAAAAAACGTATTATTTGTTCATTTTCAAAACAGTAGAATAAATATTGCATTTTTTACAATAAATTTGTTTTCAAATAAAACATATTTTACATAGTTATTACATAACTTTTACATCTATAGCATATATGGTCGTTATAATGACATTAGAATGTTGTTTAGGATTTTCGTATCGTACTTAAAATCTAAGCGTAAAGAATTATTTATTTTTAAGACTAGTCTCTAATTTTAGGAGACAATTTTAATTTACTTAAACAATAAGTTTCTTTAACTTAAGGTTTATTAGATATTATAAGATTTTTAAAAGAATAACATTTAGAATACTAACAAACTGCATAATTAGTAAAACCTAATAAATGTTGCAGTTAATTTAAGTTGATCACTAAACATAGTTAATTTGTGAAAATATTATCAAGTAAAACTTAGCAAAGTAGTATTAAATTTTTGAATGTTGATTAAAAAAATATAAGATTAACTATATGTAACTTTAAATTTCTTTTATGTAAAATACGTGTAGCTTAATAGTTCAAAAAAAACCCACTACCTATATAAGTAATACTTCGTTTTTATGAAAATTTTTTGTACTAGTGTTTCATTAGCTGTGTTTTTATTTAATGTTTTCATTTAAAGATTAGTAGAAGAGTTCTGATAACATGTAGTACAGACCTTTATCAAAACCTTATATCTATATTTAGTTTATTTTGATTTTACCTCATGGATAATGACCTTTTAACAGTTGTAGTTTTTTTTACGTAGAGATAAAAAAATGTAATTAATTATAAAACTATTAAGCAACAATGCAGCTACTAACAAGCTATTAAAATAACAAGCTAATACAAACTAAATTTGATTATGACCTAGCTTGTTATGAGTTATCGTAAATATACATACCGATCTATCCAACTTTAGTTTAATATATATTAATGTACACGTGAATGTACACTTACTAATAATGATTTTTTAACAATAATAGTATCTTTTTTGGTAGAGACAAAAGGCATAGCAGTAAATGATAATAACTAGATGTCATCTACTAAACGTCATATCTAAATACAGCTACTTGAAAGCTGCTACAAACTAAAGTGGAAAGATTTTTCTGATATTGAGAATCATCGTAACTAGACATAGCGATATTTCCTAGTTTAGTTTGTTGTATTTTAATGTTTACGTAAGATTACGGAACATTAAAAGTGCTCTAAAAAAAGAATTAAAGAAAGACTATTACTTAACTTAAAACATAATTTATAAAGAAACATGATTAATTCACTTGAATCATTTTAACTGGATCTTATTTACCAATAAGATTTAACTTTTTGATTATTACGAAGGATTTCTTTTATAAAATTCTAAAAAAATAAAATAATCTTTAAAAGTACTTGTTACCAAATTTTAATGTTTTTATACTAGAAGATAATTTGAATTGATTGTTAAATCTGGAATTTTTTTTATAAATTGCTTAAAGTCAAACAAAAAACGTTTACTTCATAAATGTTTTGTATTTATAAATTATCGCAATATACTTTATGCAAGTTAAAAAACACTGTTACATTACACTTATTACAAATGTCGAACCGTAAAAACAAATATTAGAAAAAACTATAAGTTGTATTTTTCTTTAAAAAAATTTTGTTTGATATACTACATGTCATATAAACTTAGTTAATAGTGTTTTAAATATATAAAATTTTTGCTTTTTAGCAAAATTTTATGTTTTTATTTTATTAAGTAAGTTTTAATTATTCATTTACTAAGCGATAAAAACAATTTATTTTAAAGGTTTTCATTGCAAAAATAATGATAAGTATTACGTGGATCATTTTTAAACTAATGAGTTGTGTCGTATCTGTCAATGACAAATTTAATATCAGCTGCTAAACATTGTTTCTATCTTATTTTTAAGTTTGTAATTATAAATAACAATAAAATCTTGTTCTCATTCAAAACTTTCAGCTTTTAATATTTGTGCTGGGTTAATTTAATAATCAGGATGGTTGTGCCACTGAAATTTATTAAGATGTAAAGAAGAATGGTGTATTCACAAATCAGCCAGTTTATATATATTCTCAAAATACTTTAGTTTTAACTTTATAAATCTTTAATCAAGCCTCTAAAGCAGTAACTTTATATTAAGATAAATTATAATTTATAATAAGAATTAAGAAAAACATAGCAAACTACTTGATTTTTAAGATAATATTCTTATTATGCATTGCACCAAATATCAAGCCGTATTTTGAAATAAAAATATTTTAATGCTTTAAATAAACGTTTTACAACAGACCAGTGAGTGATCGTTGTCAAAATCTGTACTGTGATAAAACTTAGTAGAGAGATTCTCATTTAGATAATCACGTCTTACTACTTAAATGGCTAACTTGTACAAGTTTTTAGAACAGTAATTTATCTAAGATACGTTAAAGTGAAGTTTCCTTATAAAATTACATCGTTAAAAAAGCGTTTTTTTTATTAGAAGTCTATTAAAATTAAAAATACAATATTTAATAATTTAAAATTTAAATGAACCATTAAAAACAACTCGTGTGACGCTTCGTGATTTCACCCTCATTAGTACAATTTATATAGCTTTTCATATAGTGCTTTTAAAAATTTGTGAACTAAATCGTTCATTAGTTTTTTATCGACGGTTATTATTGCAACTAGTTTATCTTAAGTAAAATCTTTTTATTGCAAATTTACTCTATTATAACATATTTTAAAAGTGTTTTCTTTAATTCTTATCTAAAAGCTTACAACTGGCTTTAAAAAAAGTTTGACTAATTTATTTTATAAAGTTGTTATTAAAAGTTTTTTCTTTTTTGAAACTCTATACATATCATGGTTTTAACAACGTTTATAGTTGCTGTAAAGTCGTTTTACTTTATTGAAACTCAATAAACAGTTTCTGATATACTTAAAACAACTTGATAAAAAATAGTACTTAGTATCAATAACAGCGCAAGTACAAGAAAGCTGTTTAAAACTAGAATAGTTCTCAAATTTACTTTTAACCTAACCAAATTAACTTGATAAAAAGTTCAATTATTCAAAACTAACAAGTGTAATAACTTTAATTTAACAAAACAAATCCGCACAGTAATTGTTAATTAGTTCTAGATTAAACTTCTATTAACATAGCTAAGAGATATTGTTTTAATGTAAAAAATCTTTTAATAGTTAGTATAGATTCAAATGTTATGAAAAACTATTCAGTAATTAGTTATAAAAATAAGAAAAATTTGTATTTGAGGTTATTTCAAACTGTAGGATAAATTTGTGCATTTTAAGAAAAATTTTAGTTAGAAAAACTGATTAATTGTATTTAAAATCGTAATACTTTTATATGTTCGTAGAAAATTATCATTAGTTGACATAAAACATAACTTGAATGTCCACAACTTCTACTAAAACTAAGTGTTTTATTAACAGTTTTGAATACTACGTTTCAAAAATATATATTAAAAAATTAGTTTTTTTTTTGTTTGTAGAAAGTATGTTTATTTAATTTTTTTTATTAGCACAGAGATATTTTGTTGTTTTTTTTCAAACTTTAAAGTTGTACTTAACAGCTGCAATTTTTTTTAATGGTGCTAAATGGAATTAAATATTATTATTATAGTTGACATTCAACATAACTTAAATGTTTACTACTTCTAATAAAAACAAGTGTTCTTACTAATAGTTTTGTATACAAAGTTGGAAATATATCTATTGAAATATTTTTTTATTTGTAGAAAGTATGTTCAAGTTGTTTATATCCCAGAGATATTTTGTTATATTTTATTTAATTTTTCAAACTGTAAAGCTGTATTTAACAGCTACAAATTGGATTATAAAAGCAGTGGCATTGACTGTATTTATCAGTAGTTCTTATAACTAATTTTCATTAGTAAACTTGTGTTTTTCTTTTAATACGTCACAGATACACGAGATGTTTACAATTCGATAGATTATTTAGATGTTTTGAATAATGGCTTTGTAAGCTTTTTTTACTAAGTAAAAAAATCTTTATATGGGAAAATGATTGATAAACTAATCATTTTTCGTTTATTTAGTTAGACTATAAATGACGAGACAAATAAAAATTGTAAAGTTTTACTTTTTAGAAAGACAATAAAAAAATTTATAACAAATTTTTAAGTCTGTTATTGTATTCTATAAATCGCTTCTAACTATGTTTTAATATAATTTCGCTATTAAGCTGCTTAACTTTTTCAGAATGATTTTTTGTTAGTTCTTTTTTTAACTGTAAAGCTGTACTAAACAGCTGCAAATTTAACAATACAAACAGCAGTATTGACTATACTTATTAATAGTTCTTATAACTAATGTTCTTTTTTAAACTTGTGTTTTTCTTTAACTACGTTGCATATACACAACATATATAAAACTCGATAAATGATTTAGATGTTTCGAAAGATGGTTTTGTACAGCTTACTTTTACTATATTAAAACATCTTTATAAGGGAAAAAAATTGTAAACTAATCACTTTTTCTTAATAATCAATTTTTAAACACTAAAGTGTTGAAAACTTCGATTTAACAGAGCATATATGCATAGTTGTGGTTGATATTTTCTAAAATAAAGTTAAAAGCATAGTAAAGAGAAAAAAATGAACAAAAACTGAAAAGAATTATTCTAAAATTAAAATTAATGAAAAACAACTCATTTGTTAGTAATAAAAATAGGTAAAATGTTTGTTTGATATTATTTCTAGTTTTAGGGTAAAAGAAGAAGTAATCAGCATTTTTATAATTTTAGTACCTTTAATTGTTCGCAGGATATCATAAGTTGTTTTTTATCTCAATGTCTCTCAATTCTAATAAATTAAGCGTTCTTAATAACAATTTTGCATACTAAGTTGCAAATATATTTATTACAAATGTGAGTTTTTTTAGTTAAAAGTCTTTTTATATTGTTTTTTTTTTTTGCTCAGAGATATTTAAAAAAAACTAGTTTACATTTTGTTCTTTCAAAATACAAATTTGTATTCAACATCTGCAAACTCAATAATAAAAATAGCAGTATTGACTATACTTATTAGTAGTTTTTATAACTAAATTTATATAGTAAACTTGTGTTTTTTTTTAATACGTCACACATACACTAGATGTTTTAAATTCGATAAATGATTTAGATGTTTTGAATGTTGGCTTTGTACAGCTTACTGTTACTATATAACAAAATATTTTATTGTGAAAATAATTAACAAACTTATCATTTTTCAACTATTTCATTTTAATACAAATGACGAGATAATTAGAAATTGTATAGTTTAACTTTCTAGAAATACACTAAAAACTTTAATAACAAATTTTTAATTTTGTTATTGTTGTTCTGTAAATGTGTACAAATGCTCGCATTACATTTATGAATTATATAATTAAGCATTTACTCACGTTTTATTGAAATCTTCATCTTTAATGCTGTCAAAGACTTTTAAACGGCACTGCACCGCACATAACATTATTATTTATTTCTATAAGTTTACTTGAGTTATTTTCTTGGTTGAATGTTAAATAGTGAATGTGTTTTAATTCAATTATGGTTTTTGGTTGTATATTCAATTCTCGGTTTTTGATAACCAGTAAGAATAATGCAGCAAAAGTTTCACTGTTTTAGTTTGTTATGATATTAAAAAAAAAGGTTACTCAGCAAAAACACAATAAAAACATTTATTCCTACTAAATACTTCTATATTTACAATTAACGCTTTTTATATAACATTTTTACTTGTTACTCTAACTAGTTTTACTTTTTGACACGTGAATACAAGTATAAAGATAATTTGTTACTTTCTTGTTCTTGTTTTTTAGGTTAAAAAAGCTAAATTTTAAGCAGTTAATTTAAAAACATTTTTAAATAGTTCATTAAAAATCTAAAAAGAATTTTCAACAACAACTAAACATTTTTCAGTAGTTCTTTTCAAGAAAAAAATTAAGCAGTAAGATTACTTTTATTGAGTCTTAAATAAAAAAAAAAATAATGCATCTAAATGATAACCAAAAACGCTCGCATATAATTACAACTTATTAAATTGAACAGGTCATAAATTTTTATCCATTAATTTCCAACATCTGCTCAAATTTTTTGAAAGGCACTGTGCCGCACATAATATTAACATTTTATTTTCAGGTATACTACTGAATCCCATTGTTTTGTGAGTAACAGATAAAATATATGCTTGAAAGTTATATAAAATCAAAGTTTTTAGAAAACTTACAAACTTTAGATGTAATATTTCACAGCTACTTTTTGTTATTTAATCGAAAACTGTTTTATATTGTCTTAATTCAATTAGTTTCTTTGTATTATTTTATAGTTTTTTAGGCACAAAGTGACGTCACTTAAATGCACACAAATTTAAGCTTAAATTCTGTAAATAATATTAGATCAGTTACATACAAGTAAAGAAAACATATGGTATTATAATTTATAGAAGAACACCGATCATCTTATCGTTCTCGCATAGACCACAAAAAAAATTTCAAATTTATATCACCTTAGAACTTGTGCGTTTGTTGAACTATACAGAATTAATTTTTCCTTTTTAAAAAGCTTTACTTAGTTTACAAACGAAATTTTATTTAAAGAGCTGAGCAAATGTAAATAATTTGGTGAGTATTTTTCTAGTTTATTAGCTTTTTCGATAATTTTAAATAAAATAAGTAACAACCAATATTTTAAGAATCAGGCATAGCATATTTAATCTGTAACAATCATACTCTATAAAAGCTAAATTTAGTGTTATGTAACGAAAATTGTTTAAATACTTATTTAACAACTTTCAAATGTAGTTACTACTTTTAAAATCATTAAACAGTGAGAAATTTCTTTAAATTTTTTTGTTTTTTAATAATTAAACTTGAATTATTCAGTTTATAGTTAACTAAGTTCTTTTCTAAAGAAGAGTTTAAAAGTACTTTAAACATTATATTATTTATAAAAAAAACTTTGTCGATTTTCTGTAGTAAGTTATTTTTTATATATAGTATTTAACTAAAAAAAGAATACAAAGAACAATTGACAAATCTTAGGAAAGTTTGAGATTTTAAACATTTTACTATTCTTACTGTTTATTTAATAGAACTTAATCTACTTTTTTTTTTCTTAAAGTGTAAATTTTTTTTTATATGTTTTTGATCGATAAAAGATTTTGGTGTTCGGAGATATTTTTGATACACTATTATTTAAAATGAAAAAAGAAAATAAAACAGTGTAATTAAAGGAACAATTTTAAGTTGTTAAAATGTAGAAAAATATTTACTTTAAACAAAAGTATATTTGATTTAAATAGTTTCATTAAAGAAGTATCTAGAAACTCTACATATTTTAAATACTTTTATTAAGTAAATACTTCCAAATTTTTCAGATTTAAATCTATGAAAACAACTTTTTTAAAATCAATCGCATTTTTCTAAGCAATACAACAAGTATTATACCTTTAGGTAATTTAAAATTTATGTTACTTATGTAGACTTTTAATGCTCACGAGCTATTTAATTATTTGATAGTATTTATATTAACTAACCATATCGTTAATACATAGATGGAACAAAAATAGTATTTAGCAGGTTTTAAAGTGGATGCATTGTTTTTATTTTTCATTATTATCGAGTGACACAGTTTATAAGAATTTAAACAAAGCAGTTTAGTTTGACAATAACTTGATAAAATTTTCATTTATAACCCTTGAAATAATGGTTTTCTACAAAAAAATATGTTATTAAGCTAATTTCTATAAAAAATTTCAAATAAAATAAAATAAAAACTGTTGTAAGTTATCGGATACTATACATACACTATATAGTAAATATAAAATTTTACCTTTAATTGGTTTAACTATAACATAACTCAAAATAACTGATGAAAAAAAACAAGTTAAATTAAAGATAAATTACTTGTTTCAAACAACCCAAATGACATTTAAACGATTTAACCAAAATAAAACGTTTAATCTGACTGTAACTACGACAATTCGAAAAAATGTCTGCTTAATTCGTCCTAATAAATACAAGATGAACGCATAATTTTAATTGAGTTATTTCAGGTTAGTGCTTAAAAATAATGACTAAAAACGTATCGATTTTGCTCAAATATATACTGACATTATTTTTTTACTAAATTTGACTACTTATGTTACTTGAAAGATTACCTTCTAGACTATTGCTTTCATGCAGTAAAGTTTGAGTATATAAAATGTAGCATTCATTTTAATTAATTCTAAAGGTTTTGTTTAACTTATCCTAAATGTTTACGTGTAGTTTTCATTTCAATATAAAAAATTATCATACAAAATAAAAAACATAAGCATTAGCTAGTTTTTATTCTCGAACTTAAGTGTGTTTAAAGCAGCTTATGTTCCGCTGCGTTTAAGTTTTTTTAGCAGTTTTTACTATATTTTAAAATAATTACGACGTGTTAGGGAGATTTAGTAACGACATATTATTTTTAACAACAAATAGGATTAATTTATGTTTTTTCATATCTCAGTTAACTTTATGCTTATAACCAATTATTTAGTCGTTAAAGTATTTCATAAATTGTTTAAAAATCATTTTGTTTTGTTTATTTGCTATTCAATTTAAAATGTATTAGTAACATATGTTTCTAAAGGTATTATCTAACTGTACCGTTTACCTTGAAAATGTATCAGATTTTATCAGGAAAATAGTTTTTACAAACTTTTAAAATAAACTCTAATTAATAAGTAAATGTTTTATTGACAATAACAACTTTTATGTCACTTTATCCACTTAATTAAACTCTAGGTAACACTGTTTTAATTTTTGCTTTTACGTTTAAGAACCTATATTAAAATGGGTTTAGTAGCATATCGCGCAGAAAATAAAGTTTATCTCTAACGTTTACGTCTATCTATAAAAAAATAAGTATAAACAAAATTCCAAAAGTGGGCATTTTATAAATTTAGGAGACCATGAGGGGTAAAGGGGTAAGAATTTCAATACATGAAGCTAACACTGGATATTCTGTAGTTCTATTAAAAAAAATAGTATTAGGCGTTGTAAACGTTTAAAAAAGTTTTTGGTAATAGTTTCTTGAGGAATGATGTTGAAGGAGGTCATGGTTTTTTTAATTTCATTAAAACAAATTGGGAACAAATTGGGCTTTTTAAAACAAATTGGGAACCCCGATCTAAAGTTTTATAAAGTTGTGAGTTCAAAAATATCTACGAAAAACTTAGTCAATTAATTAAGCAGTTATACTTTTTCTATTAATTTTTAAATAACAATTATTTATTGTTTGTCAAGAGTCAAATATAAAATAGCTTAAATTAAGCTGCTACAAAATTTAAAAACTATTTTTGTTTAGTTAGTAAGGACTCATTAGTATATATACTGCAAATTGATAATTTTTTTAGCACAACATGTAAACTTCGCATTCAGTAAGGAAACAGATATCTTATCTAATAAAGTTTTAGTTAACGTACAACAAAATGTTTCTGTAAAATATTAAGTAAATTTATACAACTAGTTAGTATTACATTTAGTTAACAGTTTACAACAGATGTTTTAGATTTTTATTATTCTATTTACTTAAAGTATCAATGAAAAAATAAATGTATACTGTAATGTTTGAATGTTTTTTATTGCTCTGTTATAATACATTGAAATCTAACTAAGTTTTAACTGGTTGCTAATAAAAAATAGCAAAAAGAATTATAAATGATGCTACTACTAGAAAGAAGCTACAAAATTACGTTTTTGGAATTGAATATTTCAGTTATAATTAATCATTTTATATACTGCTTGCTGCTATGATAATTTGTGTGACACATTATACCTTGGATGGTACTTACATTGGAATCACAAAATTAAAAGTTTAGCTTTGTTGTATACGCGTTATACTTCATTTTTTAAAGTTTATAGAAAAAGAAAAATTAAAATTTTGATAACTACTAAACAAGCTCTGAATTTATAGCTTAATTTCTTATTAGGATATCATAGTTCTTAGTACAAAGTTTTGTCTTTATGTAATTTAAAAAAATAAAAGTCTAAATAAAATTGTTGGATAATTATAATTTAAAAAACACAAAGTTTTTTGAAGAAAGATGGCCGGTTTCATTAATTCTAAACATTTAAAGGCTTTATCTTCATTTAAACTAAAATTAAAAATGCAGACAACAAGTTATGATTAGTTATTAGATGACCTTTACTTTTTCTTAAAGAAGTCCATTTCGACCTTAATCACAAACTAACGTCAGGATGTAAAAATGTAATACAAAGTTAAAAAGAAACCAAAATTACACGCTATAAAAACTGTTATAATAAATCAAACTTATATTTTAATAAATATTTAATACAAGACATAAAAAATCAGTTCAATTGAGTGTATATAGTTATTTTGACTTGCTAAGCATGATATATATTTTTTTTAAAATAATGAATTGTACATTTTTGTTATACTCTAGGTAATTTTTGTTTTTCAATTAGGTAGCTTTTACCAACGAATAAGTCCTAGATATCTAATTTTAAGTTTATCAGAAATTTTCAAATAAGTTTAAATATGACCTTGCAGTATCGCTTAGATACTTTCAGCAGCTTTAAGTTTAAACATTTTTTTTTAACTGCTTTTAAAAATATAATCGATAACTACACTTTCAAAATTTGAATAACTTAGTATGTATATTAACGTTATCCACGTAATTAGCTTCTAGTGGCTATTTTAAAACAAAATATTCTTTATTCTGCTTTTTAATTGAATAAAGAGTTATTCAATTCACAATTAAATATTAAAGTATTTATAGTTACAAAATTAGTAATACCTAGTTTCAAAAACTTTTTTAAAAGGTACATTAAACCAGTAATAGATTTAGTTTATTTACTTTGAAAAGTTTTCTAATATGTTTTTTCAAAAAACTTAGTTGACTGATTTTAAAATGTATATTAACTTTAATGTGTACAATAATGACGTATACTTTGACGCATACTTTTATTCTGGCAAGAAAATTAAAATTGTTTCAAACTGAGCTGCTTACTAGGCGCTAATATAATATCAATTAGATACTATTTTGTTTTATTAGAAAAATTAATTTAAAACAAAACTACTAAAAATAAACCTTTTAAAAAACTACTTCTTACCCTTTTAAAGGCACTTAATACATAAAAAACAAGTTAAAAACTGTTTAGTTATGTTTTTATTTGACTTTTTTATATAAACTGAAAAAAAAATCATTGAAAAAAACACTTTTCGTTCTACTTGTTTCTCTTACACTATAAGTCAATTTCACAAATGCACAGAGTGAAAACCACTAGTTTAGATTTTAATTAAATTAAACTTATATTTTTAATTTAAGTCTAGTATAAGTATTACCAAAAGTATAATGTGTCACAAAATTTATTGTATCAGTGAGCAGCATATAAAATAATTAATTCCTAAATTGTTAGTTTGTAGCTGCTTTCTAGTAAAAGCATCATTTAAAATTCTGTTTACAACTTATTTTATAAGCAACTATGTACAGTTTAGGTATTTTGGCAGCTAAATACTTTTGATTAGTAAATTTATATATATATTTTTTTAATAAATGGTCATTTTAATAAAAATGATTAAAAAGAATATACACTCTACATTTGTCTTTAAATGACAGAAAAGAGAGTAAAAGTATTTTTACAAGTCTAACTCGCCAATGTTTTCTAATTCTACTAAGTAACAGATGAAAACTGAAATACATTTAGATCATATACAAAAAATTAGGTTAGTCTTGAAATTAAAAAAAAAAGTAAATGTTTAATAAGAATTTAAGTAAACGTATAATTTAAACAGATTTATAATTTAATAAATATAACTAAAAGCGTATGTTACTCATTTATCAAAAATAGAACTTAGTTAAGATAACTGAAACTAAAAGCAAAACTTTGTTTCATTTTTGTAAGTTAAAATTTAAGTGCTATTAAAAAAGTCTAGAACCATAAAAATAAAAATATATGCAGCTAGTAAGCTGCTACAAACTAAGTTGGGTTTTCGGGATGTTGAAAGTACGTTTGGTTAGTTTAAATAACGCTGGCTTCTACATATGTTTGAGCTAATCGAAAGTATACGTCATAACTTAACATATCAGGTTTGTTTATTTAATGTGTTTTGTTATAATACTTAAAACTAAACTATTTGACGTATAAAACACAGATAACAAAAAATACAGATATAAACTTTAGTTTAAAATAAAAAATAATACTAGGTTACTATGGCTTTTTAAAACTGTTTTAAATTATAAAAACCATATAAAAAAACAAATCAGTTCAAAATATTAGTAAACAGTACTTATTAATACTGTATAGAAAAAAATGTTTTTTGTAAGTTATATAACATTTTGTTAAGTTAAAATTTAGAGTAGAAACATATTTATTAATACAGCTACTTGAAGCTAATTGCGTAGTTGACGATTAGATTTATAATTTAAAAGTAGATAAAAAAATATTTTGACTTATGTCCATAAAAATTTCGATTAGTGGAACGACAAAGGTATTAAATTATGCAGTTTTTTTTTGTAGTATATCGATAATGTTTATTTTTTTTAAAGCAGACTAAAACTTTCTTATGATAACTACATTTAACAAAATTTAAAAACCAAACCAAGATGAAGTCATAAAGGTTTCGAGGTCAGTTTAGTTATAAAACACTACATTGTATTTAGTCAGATACAACAGAAAACATGATTACAAAAATTTATAAGACTATTTTAAAAAAATCTAGTATTCAATTCCGCAAGCTAGCTACGTAAAATGGGTCTTTCTAAATTGCACGAGCGTACGAAATTGTTCGAGAGGAAAAAATTGCACGAAGACACTTTTGCACGAGCAGACAATTATGCACAGGTTTAATTTATTTTTTTTTAATATTTCTTTATTAATTTTTTAAACTAGAACTGTTACATTATATTTTTTTTTATTATTTTACTCTAAGTTTTTGTTCATAAAATATTAACGACATTTTTTATTTAATTCATACATATACAGTTAATTAAGTAAATATAAAAACATTAGGTAAATTTTTTACTGATTTTGGTAAAGAACTTTTGAAAGTTCTCTAACGTTTCAAGCTAACTTAAAATTATAATTATCTTAAAAATTTTTGTAAACAAATTTAGTTTCTACTCTACCTTGTTCACAATACTTCCGAACAATAAAAAGTATCAGCAATTGTTTTAGACAAGTTTTTAAAGATTAATTAACCTCTTTTGACTTTTAAATTTATTTAGAACTGATTTTAAAATAACTATATTACTTTATATATTAATTAAAATATTATTAGAAATAGATTTTAACTGTCAACAAGAACAGTCGTTTTATGTTCTAAAAACTTAAATTAAATCTGATATTCTAAGTAGCGGTTTAAAAACTTATAGTATATGTATTTTTAAAACAAATCTATTTTAGATAATTGTTTTATTTTATTTAATACAATACTAAACTAAAAAAGCAACGGTTTGTAACACTTACATATGCTTTTGTATTAAAAAAATTAGTATAACAATTTTCAGTATAAAGCCTATAAATATATTAAAACTACGGTGATTTCTTAAAACCATGGTTTGTAACAGCTTTTGAGTAACTGCGCACTTATTAATTGTTCTTAAAATTTATAAGTAATTTATTAAAATAAACATTCTTATAGTTCCTAAAGTAATTTTAAAAGTTGGTAAATAAACATAAAATTAAGAAGTTTGAATATTTTTCAAATTTTTTAATCATAATTAGTTGAAGTAATTTGACTTACCATTGTTACTTTAGTAGTTTTTTTGAATATTTGTTTCCAACACTCTTCACAACATTAAAATAAAATATGTTACAATGTAAATAAAAAAATATTTTGTTATATTTTTTTAATACTATCTTTATTTTACAATATTTTTTAACAATATATGCTATCTAACCTTTGCTTAAAATACTTTAGTAACCTTTTGAGGTTTAATTAATCAAAATCAACGTTAAAAATTTCCTTTTAACATGATAAAAAAATACCTTTATAAAAAATATTTTTCTATACAATAGAATTAACTTCTTACAGTATATAGACCAGGAGCGTGTTTTAATTGGTGTCCTGTTTCCTGTTAACCCCCTGAAAAATAAGAAAATAAAAAAGAAAAAAATATTCTTGGAAAATCACTTAAACGGTATGTATTGACTTCGTTTTTATTAATTGATAAACTTTGAATAAAGAATGTTGAAACTATAACACTGAAAGATTAAAAAGTTTCCTTAACAAAAAATGCTAGTTTTAAAATTCATATATGAAAGAATTAATAAAACGTTTTTGTTGATAGTTCTAAAAGTTGAATTGGAGCTAAATATTTATCTAATTGTAGCCGATATATTGAAGAATAAAAAGATCTTTAGAGATGGTAACTTTGGTATATACCGTGACGATGGTTTAGCAGTGGTGGACATTCTACCGGGACAAGATATGGAGAAAAAAGTCAAACATCTAAGATAAGTCTTTAAAAACATTGGTTTTGATGTCACCATCGATGCAAATCTGTTTGTAACAGACTTCTTAGATGTTACTTTAGATCTTTATAATGAAATCCATAAGCCGTATAGAAAACCAAATGCGCATACGGTTTATGTGAATAACAAGTCAAACCATCCAGAGCATGTGTTAAAACATCTTCTTTGCTACGTTTTTAGTCTTCTGTAAGCCACAATTGTTAAATATGTCAAATTTTTAGCATATTTTAAATTTCAACTAGAAGTTTCTAGTATTAACAAAGAGGAGTTTTCGTACTTGCTATTTTTCAAATTTTTATGATGGAAGTATTAACTTATAAGTTTCATTAATGATAAGTTAATTAAAATCAAAGTTCTTCAAATAAAAAAATATTGAGAAGACAACACTTTGAAGATCTATATGTGAACGTAAAGACACTTCAACAAAATGTTGAGTATCTCATCAAGCTGTCTTAGGTGTTAATGTTTTAAAGTTTAAAAAAATCGGAAAAGAATGTTGTACAAACTTAGTTTTTGAAATTTTAATATAATACGAAAGTATTATATTTAGGCACCTATTCTACCTGGCTTATAAAAAGTTTTAACTATTGTTCTAATGATTATAAACTACTACTAAAGAAGAGAAACAATTAAATCATAAAATAATTAAAAATAAACTGTACAGTTTTAGATCTATTGTGTAGATATTTTTGATTGATCTAATTAGTGTATTTAAGAGTGCTTATATATAAAAAATAAAAAAAAAAAACACATAACTAAACGTTGTTTATCCACCTTAGACAATATGATAAGTTTTTGACACCTTTAAGCATTTAGTAAATTTAGAAGTGTATCAGGCCTATAATTTTTTGTAAAGCAAACGTACTTGTTGATTGTTTTTACGAGAATGATATAAGATCGATTTCTCGTTCAAAATAGTAAACAACTGTAATGAAAGTTAAATCTATTAACATTGGCTTAATTAAATTAACTACAAAGTAGTTTCAATTTGTGTGCAATTTAGTGACGTTAGCTTGCGCAAAAAAATTAATAACACTAAAAAATAGATATTTGTTATAACAACAAAATATGTTGTTAAACACTTATACTAGGAAAAAGTTTCTGTAATATACAAATAAATGTTTCCCAATTATTATTTCTTACTAGACTGTTCCAGCGTCTTATATCAAAAGTTTATATACAAATAACAACAAAGCAAACATAAAACAAAATAAAAAGACATATAATGTTTTGTTTTAGAAAGTATACTTAAATAAAAAGTTTTATTATTCTATTAAATTTATTATTTACATATATTAATTTAGTTCAAAATATTTATAACTTGTAAAATTTATGATTAAGTTATTAAAAAGCTTTTAAGTTCAAATAAAGTAAAACACAGTTTATATTATTAAGCTTGTATTTATATTGAAAATAACTTAAAACTTCTTTTAAGAATATCTGATTACATTAAACAAGAATAAATTTACTTTCAAACTGTTGAAAGTAATTCAGCTAACTTTAATAAAATCAAATATTTAAAACTACAACTTAGAACTTCTAAATATCTTACACAAATTCATTTGTTATAAATTATTTGTTTAGTCACAGCTTCAGATATTTAAAATCAAAACTAAAAACCTTTAAATGTTAATTCAAATCAGTTTATTATAAACTCTTTGTTAAGTTTTAAAAATACTTTTCTGCTACATATGTTAGTTCTTAAATGTAAGTGATATTAATATTGTCTTTCTAGTTAAAAGGTAAAAATACATGAACTATTTAGTAACTAACTCTATGTCTAATATTTTGTTTTTAAAACGCTTTGAAGACGCAATAAAACCATTCAACCATAAACTCAAAAATCCGATACGTTAACAACTTTGACCTTTTTTTACTAAGGTTAAGACTTGTGTAACTAATACCAACGAGCATGATTTGCTACGCTAAGCAAAAACCTCTCGCTTTTAGTGTACTTTTATTAAAGTCAAGTTATTTGCAAAGATTGCATACAGTTTTGAAAGAAACTAAGGACTAATGCTCTAAATATAACATATTAATTTTATTTCAAGATTTTTTCTAAATAAAAAGTTAAGAACTTAACAGACCTTAGAAAAAAAAAAATTTTTTTAATTTATTTTGGTAATGGACAGGTTAAAAAAATATATGAAAATAAACAGTTATTAAAAAAAAACTACTAATGGAAATATTATATCTTTTAATAATTAAAAGTTACATACAACTATTTTAATCTGAAGTTTATTCTACAAAACACACTACTTTTAATTAGTGGCTAATGTTATAATTATAAATATATTATTTAACTACTAAGTTTATAGTTTTAGTTTTACATAAGTTTATAAGCACTACAAATAAATTTAGTAGCTTTGTTTATTTACAGTCAAAATAGCGTTTTAGTCTTTTAAATTGTTTGACTCCAAATGCGTTTTCTTTTGTGGGTAATTATCAGAGTAGTTAAATAAATTTGAACTGTTATAACAATCAATTTCTTAAACTTTAAGCTTTAGTACATTCTAATAAGTATTTTTATTCACATTACACTCTTGTTAAAAGATTTTTATCTTTTATTGTGTTTTCTTGGTTTTATTGTAATTCTACAAACTAACAAAGAATATTATCTTTCAAGAATAAAACGTACATAGTTTTTAAACATTTATAGTTTTGATTATACGATGGACCTAGAATACTGATATCTCTTAAATAAACTTTGTATTAAAACGTTTTTTTCACTTAATAGTTTTTGAACTTTTTAAATTTAGTAGATTTTTAGATTTTTGATCACTTGTTATGAATTTATCTATTTTTGTAAAACTCTAAATTAATTAAATAGTTATATATTTCCTATCATTTTAAATATTAACACTTATTTAAGTTTTGTTTAGAGTCGAATATAAAACAGCTTAAAGTAAGCGGCTGTAAAACAAAACTACTGTTACTTTTATTTACCAAGGACTTATTAGTATATATCCTGCAAATTTATACTTTTATTAGTGTGGACTTGAAAACTAAGTACTTAGTATAGAAACAAATATTTTTTTTCATAAATGATATAAACTTATAACAAATTGCTCCCGAAGAAGAATTGAAAGTTTATGAAACAAGTATGTAGTAAATGTAGTTAATAGTTTTCAGCAGGTATTTTATCTTTTTATTATTCTATTTAATTAAAGTAACAATGAATAACAAAAATGTTTGAGATAAAGTTTGCATGTTGTTTTTTTGCTCAGTTATGATACGTTGAAGCTTAATAAGTTGTACCTGATTGCTTAATAGAAAAATGGGTTAACAGAATTATATATGATGCTGCTACTATAAAACTGCTACAAACTAAGATTGAAAAATCATTAATTTATTAATAATGTTTATTGATCGAAAAAAAAAGCGCTAAATAAGTTTGGTTTTAGGACCTAGTGTATAAGGGACCTATCGGTTATCGAGTCGTACACCACATGCTTATAAAGTTTCTTACGAGCTATTTCATATATTTTTTTTTTCATTGAAGTATTTAAATGTTAAATAATAAAACAATCAAATATACGAAAAAAAAAATGGAAGAAACTAAAACTAAATAAAAATTAACTGAATTTTGTGTTTAATAATGTTTTATGAATCTTTTTTAATAGTACAAGAACAAAATATATATATAACTATTAATTGACTTTTAAAAGGATGTAAACAACTTTAAAAGCAAACGTGTGGATATTTGAATTGTAGGTTGCACCCTCTTAAAAGAAAGTAAAATATTACAAGCTGAAGATTTTTACGGTTTTTTTTTTTGTGTTAGTAAAGTGTTTTATGCTTAAAAGGTAATTTATATTATCATTATGCTTCACTATCAACTATTTAGTTTTTATACCGCTCGCTTATATAATAATTTGTATGACACATTATACCTTGGGTGATATTTACACTGGACTCACAAATTTGTTTAGCTTTGTTGTTAGTGTGTTACATTCATACATGAAAAAATGTCAAAGTGTTATTAAGTACTAAACAAGTACTTAAACTAAAAGATTAATTTTGAATTGGGATGTTAGAGTTGTTCGTACGAAATTTTGCATTTTTGCAATTTTTTAAAAAACTATACATATAAATAATTTTAAAATAATTATATTATAAAAAACAGAAAATTTTTTAAATAAAGATTTTTGATTTATCAGTTTTAAACATTTGAAAGCTTTATCTATACTTTAAAGCAAAAAAAAATACTGAAAATTAGTTATCTATAATTATATAAAGACTTCTACTTTTAAGTAAAAAAATAGTCCATTTTACTCTAATCACAAACTAACGGCAGGATTTTTATTGAACTAAATAATGGACTAAATAATTGAATTATAACTATTTCTTGTAGGTTATTGTGATTTCTTAATTAGTTAAAATCTATGAAATTCATAATAGTTAAAATATTTGTATTTTGATGTAAATTATACTCATATTATTAGATAAAACCGCTGAAACTAAAACTCACCATAAATTCTTTAAAAAAGCTTATTAATCACTTTCGTAAATGTTTCGCTGTAATCTAAATATAAAATACACGTATAGTAAAAACTTCACATAAACTGTAGTATAAGTTTAAAGTTTATAATAAAGTTAATGCTAAATGATGCGTTGGACGATTAAGGTCGAGTTTTTAGTAGCTTTCTATGTAGCTACGCAAAAGTTTCATTCGTTGCCTTTTTATCAACTAAGCCAACTGGCAATTAAAAATTTCGAAAAATATTAGTTTTTGTTTAACAATAAAAAAAATTAAAATTTCAATAAGTTTTTATATAAAACAAGTTAAAAAAATTTGAACTTACAGAGTAAAAGCATTTAAATTTTAAAATAGTATTTGAAACTAAATATTTAGTTGTTAGCAAGTTTAATAAAAATACAATTCATAAAAAATAACTAAAACTAATTTTTGTTCAAGAGTTATAAAATACAATAATATGAAACTGTTTTCTATTCAATTGTCTGCTTGTTTGTAAACCTATGTTAGGATTTTTTATTTTAGTTTATGTTTTATAACAAAGCTGATAGTGCAAATTTTTAAACCAGTTTAACTTCCGGTTCACTTAAATCAAATATCGGCAGTTAATTAATGATCGCAAGCCAAATTTCAAAATAAAAACTTGCAAGCCGCAATTGTAACTTAACTCACAACATTATGTTTTATCTATTATATATAATATTTATTTTAAACTATGACAGTTTGCAGAAATCCCAATTAAGTATATTTTTTATTTTTTAGGCATACAACAAAAATGTTGCTCATAAGATAAAAAATAAAGTAACAGCCTTTTTTAAACAACTAAAGTTCTATTTTTGAAAGGTTAAAAAGTTATTAACAGTTTAAGAAAATAAAGAATTTTAATATGATAAAAAAAAGATAAAAAAAACTACTTTGTTTTGATGAATCTTCATTTGAGTTAAGTAATCTTAAACTAGCATTACAACCTATTTAAAAAATTAAAAATTTTTTAAATTAAGTAGCTATTTGTAGTTAATACCTATTTACTATATTTACTATGAAAATTCATAAAATCTCAAGTTATTACATTTTAATATTCAAAAAATTCTTACTAGATTTCTATACTTTTTGTTACTAGCCTCATCCAAACATGAAAAAAGACAATTTTGAGTCACAGACAAGTAAAATGTATTTTAAGAAGTTAAGATTTATTTGGCAAACCCTATAAGTCTTATTGTATGTCAGATAGCATCAAAACTTAAACTAAAAATCAGGTAATCAAGAACTTTAGGTGCAAACTTTATAGCCTATCTAACTAACAACTAAACCATTTTTAAACACATTAAAACTAACTTGAGCATTTGAAAACAACTTATTCTAAAATTACATTGAGTAGAAAGATAATATAAAATTAAGTTAATACTTAAGAAAATAAATAAAAGGGGAAACTTTTTAAAACTTATTACTTTTCTAAAAACCACTTTTATTTTTATATTTTCATACTTAAAAAACATAATGGTAAAAAATACTCGTACTAAAAAATGAAAATTAACATTGGTTACTTCAACTTTTTTTTTCCAAACTAAACTTTTTGGTTTAATTACAAGATAATATAATATAATAAATGTTATTATTTACTTTAGTATAGCTTTGTCTGAAACAGTAGTTAAATGGACTTGTTTTTGGACCCCGGAGTACGGCTTGCCTGTTTTCTTAATTAATTATGGACCAGGAGGACAACAATACCAATTTGCTTGTAAACCAAACAAGTAAACGGCTGTTACTTAATCAAAAATTTACTTTTCTGAAAACATGCATCACTTTGGATATTCTACTACCTTCAAATAGAAAAAGACGTATTGATTTTGATTTATTGTTAATACAACAAAAAAGAAAGGTCAATAAGCAATTTAAGGAAATTGAAAAAGATACAAACAATATTAAATTCTATTTTGACCAACTATCAAATAAACAAAAAGTTTTGCTTTATGTTTTACGAAAAGGTTTACAACTGTACTCAACCTAATATTGGAACCTATTAGTGTTAATTATTGCAAATATGGAATAAATGAATATTGTAAAAATTTAAAAAGTTATTTAGAAGACTTGGAAACTTGAAAAAATTCATGTGATGATAAAAATTGTATTTTAATCACAGTTGATGTTGTAAATTTGTACCTGTTGTAACTAAAGGTACGACGTAGACAATATCATTTGTTTTAACAAAATTATTTATAATAGCAAAACTAATACACTACCTAATATGTTTAGTTTAAAATTGTACTATTCAAAAGCAAAATGTAAAACTAAAATAAATCAAATTTTTTCACGAATGAATTACTTTAAGTTTATTACAAAGTACTTATAAAAACTTACAGTAACTTATTTAAACCTATACTTTTTAGAACATAAGATGCTAAGATATTTTTTTATGTTGTAGATTAACAACATACGTTAAAATTTAAGATAAATTTAACAAATTTTATAGAATTAACTCTAATGAATTCTATATTTTAAATACTCAAATTTTAATATGTGAAAAATAGCTAATTCTGATATTACTTTTTGATAACATAAGTAGTCAAACTTATTAAAAACATTTAGTGTGTTTTGTCATATTCAATAAATTTTGTTAAAATTACAGTTAATTACTAAATCTAATTGCAAGTCAATGAAATTTATGATTTTATCTTTGTATTTGTTAGGACGAATCAATCAGATACAGCAATAATCTAACATTGTTACAGTCAGTTATTTTTTTAACTAAATCGTTTTAATGCCATTCGGGTTGTTTGACACAACTAATTTATCTTAAATTAAACTTACTAATTAGCATCGTTTATTTCGATAGGTGTAAATTTAAATTATTTTAAGATAAGTATTTTCATTAAGTTTTACTATAAAGCGTATCCGATAACTTAACATTGTTTTATGGTTTTAATTAACCTTTTTACTAAATTTGTAATTTCAAAAAGATTTATTTTTTTGACTAATATTTTTTATTGATTTTAAATGTAGAATACTTTTTAACAGTTTTTTTTAATTTTTATCTCTTAAGTAGTTAAAAAAATATTTTGGAATTTATCAACTATAACTGTGAATATCTGTTCTGGTCAATCGAAGTTTTCAACACTTTAGTATTAAATAATTTAACTTTTAGTAAAACTTATTAGTTTATAATTTTCCCATATAAGAATTTTGTTAAAAATTTAAGGTAAGCTGTACAAAGCCATTGTTCGAAACATCTAAAACATTTACCGAATTTTAAACATCTCGTGTGTGTGTGACGTGTTAAAAGAAAAACACAAGTTCCCTATGAACTTTAGTTATAAGAGCTACCGATAAATATAGCAAATGCCTTTATTTTTGTAATCAAATTTGCAGCTGTTAAATCGGCTTTTTAGTTTGAAAACACGAAATTAAAACTAGTTTTTTTTTAATATCTCTAAGCAAAAAATTCTACAAAAAAAAGTGTTTGTAACAACTATGTTTGCAACTTTGTATGTAAAACTTTTTTTAAGAACGCGTAATTTATTAGAATTAAAAGACATTTATTTAAAATACAATGTCGATTTTAATATCCTGCGAAAAGTTAAGGGTATTAAAAAATTAAAAAAGTCAATTAGATTTTTATTAATTAGGTTTTTTAACCTAAAATTGAAATAACATCAAATACAAGTTTTACCTATATTTGTTACAAATATATGAGTTGATTTTTCATTAGTTTTAAATGTAGAATATTTTTTGTAGTTTTCTTATATTTTTATCAATTATCATTTAAAACTTTATTTTAGAAATTATCGAACATAAGTGTGCTTATCTTTTCTGTTTAATTAAAGTTTTCAACACTTAAGTATTAAAAAAACTAATTCTTAGACAAGTTATAATACTTTATATTTGTGATCGCTTTGTTTTTGCTAATGAATTGCTCTACAGAGAAACGGTGTAAAGCAAAAAAAAATTCGCAATAAATAACAATAAGTTAATTTAGTTACAATAACAATAATTTTGAACAACTTTGTTTATTCTCTTCTATCATTAATTTAATTTAACGAAAACGATGTGTTAGATCAGTCCCTGTTTTAAAATAGTTTAAACATTAAAAACTCTAATAACAAAATTTAATTTACAATATATTTTAAAGATTAACTTGAGTTTGCCGTAAGAAAAATTACGACATCTAGTGATTAAAATAATAAATTATATAATAATATATTAATGTATATTATATTTATTAATAGAAATAAAATTATGTATTTCTGTTTTTAGTACTAACTTAATCGAGAGATTTTAAGTTGTTTAATCGTAACTAGAACATGTAATTAAAAATAATAAAAGAAAAACATCTTAACTAGTATTAATAAAAATTAATTCAATAAAACTATAAAAAAAATATTAACACATTGCAAATCAATAAGAGTGAGAAAAAGTAAACTATATGTTGTACTTATTTGTTTTTTTATAACTATTTAACGCATCATTAGTACATATAGTAGACCAAAATTTGTCTATAAGGATAAAATTTTATCAATAATCACTTTAAACCATAGGTTTTCACAAATTTGTAAATTTGAGAAAATCTTTTTAAAAATTAACGTTAAATCATTTTCATAGTTTGACGAAAATACTTATACCAGAAAAGGTTCAAGTTAAACAGAAAATTAATTAAGAATAATTTTATTCTGACAAAAAGCGAAAAGCTGAAAACAGAAATATTTAGTTTTAAATATTTTTTGTATAGTTTAAGCTTTAGTGTACATTAAAAATTTGAAAGAATTTCAAATTATGATTTTGTTAACTTTATCTTTGTCAGTAAAATATTAGATATACTATCTAATTTATACCCATATTTGATCTCACTTAATACGATGCTCTTTAAAAATACATATTTACCATAAAATAAAAAATCTAATATTTTAGAGATACTTCAAAGATTAATCATATACACGAAATGTAATATTAAAGCTAGATCACGTTCAAAAATATTAGTTAGGCATAGTTTCGAATTTACTTCGGTCTAATTTTATCAGTTATTTATAAAAACAACGCTACTAAAATAAATTAAATAACATACATAGTCAAACAGTTGGTAAAATAGAGAGGGTGGTTAACAGTAATCTATCACAGCTGCTTGTCAGATGTCTATAACTGTGACCAGATGAAATTAAATTATTATATATTGTATATATATCACTACTGCAAACGGTTTGCTGCTGAAAATGCATAACTTAATCATAAATAAATACGTTGTTTTAAACCGTGTCTTTATCTATGCTAATAGTAAAAAGATTGTGCTGTTTAATTATGAATTTTTTATTGAAAGGTAGATTCAATTTTTCTTCATTTTTATTCTTAGGAATGTATTGTGTGCTTATTTAAGTAGAATAATTATCGTGAACACGAACTTTTTATTGAAAATGTTTAAAGTGTTACTCATTTTAAAAACAACTGAATTTACTTTACTAAAAATTTAATTAGATAATATTTGCGTTTAGTAAAAGACCTTGTTTTTAATTAAAAGTAACTGTTAGTTATGCCTTGAGATGGCCAACTTAATAGCAGTAAGCTTTACATTTTTTTTTTAGCTTAGAATAGTTCATGCAGAAAAAAAAAAAAAAAAACTTTTAAAATGACATAAGTTTAATGAGTCTTATGGTCACGTAAATTTTTAAAGCACAACATAGGTTACAATATGTAATATATAAGATTATGAACACTTTTGATCAAAGGATGCAAATATTCTTGTATTTTGTAACAGCTTTTCAGTGGCTGTGTTTATCATTAAAAATTGAAAAACTGCGTTAAAATAAATCATTTATTTCTAGTGCTTGCTTTGATAAGTATCCACTAAATATTTTAAATCTTAAAAACTTATATAAAGTGCATTTAGTTACTAACACGACAGATTAAACTTTAACAAATGTAATTATGAAAATTTTTTAAGATAATTTTTTTGTTTGTGCACTTTAAAGATAAACTACAAAGTACATGTTTGTTAAAATAATGAGAATATAATGAATGAAAACTTTTTGGTAAACTTAGAGTATGTATGTGTTTTTAAATGATGCAAAAAACAAAAAGCATTAGACAAAAAAAAATTCTTCGCAAAATCTTTTTTTGTAAAAAATTCTTAAAACTGGTGGTTAATAATACTACTTTTCCTTTTCTGGTTTTACAGTATGTATAAAGATATTTAATACATACTTGTTAGTTTCAGTCTCAATAAGTTATGTTTACTATACATAACACTTAAATACAATATAAAACACTAATTCATTAACCATGTTTTTTTTCTATTGTTAAGAACTTACACATTCTGTCAAGTTAATTTTTTTTTCTTTTCTTAGACAACTTATCTTATTTTTTTCTTATTATCAATTATAATAATATAGTTAATTTGAATTATTTTATAAAATTTTTTTTTATTCTGTACTAAGACTTAGTTTATTTATGTTTTATTACATGGAAGTTAAGAACTAATTTTTACGAAATTATTAATAAGTATAAACTTATTTGTAAGTTGTTATTTTATAAGATGAATATATTACAGCTACTAGTAAAATGTTAAATCTATTAAATTGTGAAACAAATATTGCCTATATAAAATGTAAGTCTATAGAAAGTTAATAAGTACATATTTATAAATTACTTTTAATAGGAACGTATAATGTAAGATATACAGCATTTAAATAAAATAAAACTGGTAACTTAATTACAATATATTCTTAGACTTTAACAAGAATTTTGCTTCAATCAAATTGCTAATGAAAGTACATGTTTAAAAGTGATAAATAGTTAATTTTAACTTGTTTTTTTTAAGTTGTATCACAAAAATTCTTCGTCATTACTTTTATTGTGGGTAGTAAAATATAGAATTTAAAATTGTTAACTAAAAAGCTATAGCACTAAAAATAAAACTTTTGTGCACACTAATCCGTCAATCAAATATTTGTTTCAACTAAATTCTTGAAATATTTTGTTTTAGTTGGTATAAGTTTGAGCAATAGATTAGCAAAACTGTGAAACTGAGCAAAGCTGTGAAATTTATTATATAAGATAGTGCTGAAGTTCGATTTTTTCATAACTTTTCAAATATGACTTTAAATAATTTCAAAAAAAAAAAGTTTTATTTACGATAATAATTCAACTTAATAGCACACGACACAAATCTATGAAGAAAAAAAACTAACTTCGCTTAAATATTTAAAACGTAATGAAGTACGGTAGTCAAATTATGGTATAATTCTTAAAAAGGAAGCAGCTTAATATTTATATTTTATGCATGGATAAAATTAATAACGAAGTTAAACGATTTAAATCAACACTAAAATTGTATTATTTCAGTTATTTTAACAAAACTGTGAACTTTACTGATTACATAATGCTTTTATTTTACAGCAATTTGTTTGCAGTAGAAAGCTTTAAAATCTAAATAATTTATCTTGAATCGGTAACTGACAAGTTGTGATAAACTATATTCTAGTGTTCTGCCTCCTATACTCTATTACAGTTGTTTGCCGTATCTTAATAATTAATTTACTATAAAGTTTACTTACATTATAGCTTTTAGCCACTACATTTTTTTTTTCGAAATTAAATCTTAAATTAACTATAATGAAAGTTTTGTACCGTTCTTTCAGTTATACTATAAAACTAACTTTAAAAATTTTATAATATGTTTTACATAAAAAAAGTTGAAACTTTGAAAAATCTAACAACAAAATTATAAATTTAACACAGGTTAATAATTGAATATAGTAAACTAAATCTGCAAACTTAAACTAATCTAAAAAAACTAAATGGAAATATTTGACAAACTTATTACTAAAAATTATTGTAAACTTTTTTTGATAAATTAGTAAAATGGTCATTTAGTTTTTTGTCAATAGTCCCGTTTAAATTGTAAATAAATAAAATATGCTTTACGTTCTGTAAAGATAATATAATTAATTTAAAAGATTGCAGCTTATAGAAAGTCGATATAACCTATCTTCAATCATATTTTTTGCTTAACTAAGGAACTAATTATTTTTTATACTGCTCGCTAATACAACAAGTTATCTGTAGAGAAATTAGAATTATTTCTTATAGACAACAAAATTTGAATAAACAATACTTTAGTTTTATGTGTTTAAAAAAACGAATTGACTTGAATAGTTGTTTTTTAACAATTAAATCATTATTTGTATTTTAATAAAATTTCTCTAAAATTATGTCTTAAGTTTTTAGTGCATAGTTTAAAAATGGTAATTTTAGTGTAATCAGTTAAAAGCTTATAACATTTCTTCTGAAAATTTTTTTTAACTAATTTTTTTTTGGTCGTTGTCTTTCTTTCACGAGTTCATTCTTTCTATATCTTTTTTATGGTAGTATTGAAAATTTATTTAAAATTTACTGTAACCAAGTAAATAATCTAAAAGCAAATCATCTGTAACAAAGTACTTATGATAAATAGGAAGACTAATGTAACTGTAAAGGTTTCAGTAAAGTTCCTCTTTAGTTTTTTAACACCTGTAAGTACTTTCTTTTTGCAGTTTTAAAATATTACTTTTGATTTAAAAAATTATATTATAGTGTTAATTTATAAAAAATTAAAAATGATACACCTGCTTTAAAGCAGCTAAAAACTGTCTCACTGTAAAAGCCCATATTTTCAATAACTGTTTAGTTTATGTACTGTAAACTGATAATGCTATTTGTTATAACTTAAAATCATACGTAAACTAATACGGTATAAAGTTTTTTTTCTCTTTGTTAAGCTAAAAATACTTGCCAAAATTTAAAACATTTTTAAAAAGTTGAATTGTGACTGACATTATTTATAATAATCTAAACAATTACGGGTTAATTCTGATCTGTTTAAAATAAACGAATTCAGTAACATCAAAACTATCTATATCAGTTTATATGTTGTTAAATGAATGTACAATATAAAGAAAAGTTTCCAGCTAAAACCTTCAAGTTTATTTAATGTAAAATATAAATTTTGTTCTTGAAAACTACACTTTTAATTTTTATAAAAGGATGTTTGAAAAAGGTACAAAAAATTAAAGTTTATGCTTGTTTTGAAGTTTTATTACCTTTTAAAAAAACGAAATACTAAAAATTACATACGTTTTATAATAACATAATCTTATTAAAATAGTTCACAACCCCAATATCCTATTCGAAACTGTATATGTCTTTTTTTTGAAAGTTGTAGATTTCTTTTACTCTTTTATTACTTTTGATTGGTTTTTAAAAAACTTATAAAATTAAAACATTTTAAAGTGATGACGAAGTAGAACTATTTCTATATTTTAGCAACATTAGTATCTACATTATTTTACTAATGTTATAAAAACATATTAAAAACATTATACCATATATATTCTGAAATAAAGCCTTTGTAGAATAATACTTCAGTATGTATGTTTTTTACAGTATAAAATTTATGTATTTTTTGAAAATTTTACGTGTGTTTCGTATAACAACAAACTTCTGCATCAGTTTCCAATTCATGACCATATTAGTTATTAAAAGTATCCTTGTCAAATAACAGTTTGTAACAGCTTTTCATCAGCAGCGTGTTTATTTGCTTATCAAAAGTTATTAAATAGCTTTGATGAGTAAACAAGGTTCGAATTCTTTTAGTATCAGAAATCACCATCGGGCTTTTGTTTGTCAAAGAAACATTCTTTTACTATTCTTATAATGGTTATTTGCAAATTTATTTATAAAAAGGCTGTATATAAAACAATGTTTCACTCTATTAATTAAATTAAATAGGCCTTTAGTTATAATAATTACAATGTTCAAATATACTGTAAACAAATTAAAATGATTGTAGAAAAGTTTGAACAAATAAGAAATTTTACTTTGATTAAGTGTTTAACATATCAACAACACTCACATTTTTTAATCAAATAAATTTAAACTAAAAAAATTATTGTATGTAGTATATTGTTTTATGGAAAAATATACTTAGTGTCTGTAATGCTCATGTGTAACAATTAAATAGCAACAAATAACAGTTTTAGCAAGCCGTATATATACTTATGACTGATAATCATCTTCTTGTTGTAGCAGCATGCTAGCAGCTGTTGTTTAACCATTTTTCAATTATTATGTATTTTTATTTTTATTTAATATGATGTAATTTATAAACTTTAAATGAGCAAAAAAAAAAAAAAACAACGGTTGTGCAGCTTTTTAAAAGTAAGTTTTATGAGATTTGTTACTATAGAGCTTAGTTTTGTTCAAATTTTCATAGTTTTTTACTAAAAATAAAACTGTCTGATACCAAAATATTTTACTTTAAATTCCAAATTGTTCCAAAGCTGCTTAAAAATAATTTTGTTCAGTATAGCCTTATTAAAACAAACTTTTATTTATCTAATTCAGTAAAAATTTATGTATGAATTTTTATGAAAAGTTAAACTATAATAAATATTTACGTGTTTATGTCATGACTTGCTACTATCTAGTTTATTTATCTTTATTTTGTATAGTTTCGGCAAATTTAAATTTTTTCTAAATAACATAAAAATATATTACTAAGTAACTAAAAAAATATATAAAATACCATACTTAGTTTACTAACTAAATTCAAAAACTATTTAAAGCTCATCAAAAACTAAAAAATTAAATTACATTAGTATGATACTTTTTGTACTTCAAGAGTATTTTTTAAGTGTTAAATTGATATTTTAACATTTTAAATTGATTAGCGTGTTGTCGTTCCTACTGTTTTTTTAAACTTTAAGTAAATTAACTCTTGTTTTACAGTGTTTAATGAGAATGCAAAAAAATATAAATAACATAACCTTTTAAATAGTGTTAGAAGTTTTTCATATTTTGATTTATATTATGTTAGGAAATATAAACTTACAATAGGGTTAATCACGCCAAATCGATCATCAGACCACAAGTTTTGGTAGACTAAGACCGGTTTCGTCCTTATTAGGACTTCTGCTCTTCTGAATTTCGCCGATGTTTTTTGTTGATCGAAATATAAACTTGTTTTAAATGATATTCTCTTCAAAAAATTAAATCATTAATCGTAACACTAAAAAACTTTTCCTACAAGTCTAATGTAAATATATAACTAAACTAAAAAGTCTATCCGACTTACGCATTTTAACATAAAAACAAACTAAATTTTTAAGGATTTTTTCATATTTATTGAATGTTTTACATTATCTCAACTCATATGCTATAATTCGTAACATTAGTTTTGTACAACTGTATTTTATTAATGCATTTTTGAGATCACATTATAAAGATACCAAATAAAATGTAGGTAGACTTTATTTTTTTTAAATATTTGTTTTCCAGTGTCTCATACTTAAAATTTCGACTAAAAAACAAAATGTTGTGCTAAAACTTAAATTTTCTAAAATTTTGATATGACTTTGAGAATATATTTAATTTAACTCGATCTTCGTGCCTTGTTTTATAATTTTATTTAATATAAGTAACAGACTAAATGGCGTGTATTATTGGTTTCTTACTAATTTTTATTCCTATGTAAATACTAGTCAGAACGGAATTTCTTTAATAACAATTAAAGCTTGATAATACTAAATAAGTAATTAGATTTTATAATAATTATGAATTTTAATAATTAATTATAACTTGTTGTGAGTATTTTTCATTTCTATTTTAAAAGCTAAATAAAGCTGACAAATGTTTTACATTGATAAATAAGACTTTTTTCACAAAAAATTGTGATTTTTAAAATTTAACTAATTATTTTTTTTTTAATGAAAAAAATTGCAAAAATGTAAAATTTTTAATTGTAATAACAATTCTATTACCCTACTTTAAAAGTAATCTATTAGATTAAGAACTTGTTTAGTACTTAATTAAACTATTTTTTTTTTAATAAATATTATTGAATGAAATATAACACATAAAAAACTAAGCTATAGTTTTTATGATATGATTCCAATGTAATTTTCACCCAAGGTATAATGTGTCACACAATTTATCTTATCAGTTAGCAGCATAAAAAATAGTTAACTAATGTAATATTAATTATTTTTACATAATCTTCGTTTGTACCTGCTTTCTAGTAGTAGCATTATTTATTATTGTTGTATGAAACAACTTTGTATGAAACACTTTTTTAACTTCACTAATATAAAAACAGTGTCAAATATGATAAGTGAATTTAGATTTTTTTATGTTTATTAACTTGTTGTTTTTTACGTTAATTTTTTGAATATTTTGAATAATGTATTAAGACTAAAAGGTTATTGTTACTTAAACCGTGTTTTTTTTATAATTAAAAGAGAGCAACAAAAAATAAAAAAAAACTTTAATTATTTGGTCAAACAAAGATTATAAACTGTTTCTATTCCAAATTCGAAATCATTACATTAAAAATTAAGTGCATTTTTTCTAAGTAAAAATGTATACTACTAAAAAATTTTCTAGTCATAATACTTATGTATACTTTCAATGCTAAGAAACTTTCAGATTTATTTGGTATTTTAGAATTTTATTTATCCTATTGTATCTGCATTGTTTTCATTTTACTCCATTATCAGGTTAACTAAACTTTGATTATTAAAGTCTCAATTACGTATAAATAGCAGTAACTTTTCATTTTCTTTATTTGTAGTTTTAAGAAGATAAAAAAAAAAACATACAACAATCAATTTTTAAAATAGTCAAATTATATACAAATAGTTTATTTTAAATCGTTTATAATAAATCATTTGATATATATTTTATTTATTGTGCTTTTCTGGTGTTTGAGATTGAAAGAACAACTTAGTGTAAGTAACACATAATGAACTAAATTCATGAGATTTATTTCAAGTCCACTTTTTACATTTCTTATATTTTTTTCTCAAAGTATTCATGTCTAAAACTTTACTTTTATGTTTTGTAAATGCTAGTTGAGTACTAATAATTGATTTGTGAAATTACTATCAAGCAAAACTTAGCTTCAATGTTTTTACTTAAAGTTTATTGATGTAAAACAGATAATGTTAATTATGTACAATAGTAGTCTATACAAAATCGAATTATTGTTTTCAATACTTACGTGTAGCTTATAAGTCAAATAGAAAAATTTAGTATAAATTTAATTATCTGTATAAGCAATGCTACGTTATCATTATTTTATTTTGTTACAGCAGTTTACAAGCTGTATTTATATTATACTTCTTCGTTTGGTAATTAACAAAAGTTTATGTTGATAGTTCAGCAAATCATAGCATTTATCATTTATGTTAAAAACACTTTAATCATACCTTACGAACATTAACTATTATAACAAATGTATTAATTTGTATTAGGTTAATACTACAAAAGTATCAGTTACTTAATAACAATTAAACATACTGCAGCTACAAGAAAGCTGCTACAAACTACAAAAAAAATTTCCTTTGTTTTTCTTAAGCGAAACATAGGCGAATGTTTTTCATATCCCGAATTTGCAATATAAAAAAACATCAAAAGAGATTTTGCAAATCAAACAATAAACTGCTTTATAAAATTAAGTTAGCAAAATTTTATGAACTATCATGTATTAACACAGCTAATAAAAAGCTGTTAAAAATTAAAAAACCATGCAGACACTTTTAGCAATAATTTTTTATAAACTTGTATACTAATATTGTATACTTTAATGGTTGTATTCAAAAGTATGACGTAAGTAAATGAATACTGTTTTTTTTGTTTTTTATTACAGTTTATCGTCTTTTAGCTTTTATCTTGTTTCTTTGATAGATTGTTGTTAAAACAGACTTAAAAATTATAATCAATTATTTAAAACTGCATTAAAGTTAGTTAAGCCTAAAGTATTTTGTAAATAAAAGTCAAAAAAAAACGATTTTAATTTAAGAAAAACAAACTCTATAAGTTTATTAGTTAAGTACTACAAAATCCGTTAAAAACCGTTAGAAATATAAATAAATAAAAAATTTTAGATAGCTTAAACAGTCTTTAAATAGAATGATTTTTGATTTGTAATAAATAGTAAAGAGTATTTATAAGGAAATATATGTATGTACAATACGAGAACTGTATAAAACTTAATTCATAAATCCTATCTAAGAATTGATATAAGATAAAGAAATCGTTAAGAATAGCTGCCGCCGGCTAAAATTGCTTATAAAGTTAAATTTATTTTTTTTCTATAGGATAAACATTAAGATCTATTAGCTATTGTGGGAAACTTAATTGTTCATTAGTATATTATAATTTATTAAAAATTTACTTCATTTGTTATAACTTTAAACTAAAAAACAATAAAAAAACTGAAAACAAATGAAAATTAGTTTTAAAATGACCTTTAAAACTGTTTTAAACATTTTTCAGTTAATAACTATCTTAATTGTTATTAGAAAAAGCTCCGCAGTCTAATTTTCATTACCATCTAACATCTTTATATTTAAATTTTTCCCTTTTAGGATAAAATTATTTTTTGATATACTATTTGTTACTATTCAATTTAAGTGTGAGATGGTTAACCTTATCAATCTGCTATTTCTTTATTAAGAAAAATATTAAAACCACCGTTAGAGACAAAAACTAACTTAGCAAAACCTTAAAAGAAAGTAAAGTGCACCTTGTTTATAATTGAAGTAAGCGTTTTTAAACTTCTATAAAAGATTTGATATTTTATTAATTTAATAAAAAATAGCGGTTCTTATTGTTTAATATAATTATACAATTAGAAAATAGTGCAGCTACTAGATAAATGCTAAAAATTAGATTCAATGACGAGCTCGTTTAATAATAAATTAATGATAATTTATACCGCTTACAGATACTATAGTTTGTGTGGATAAAAGTATAATCAAAGGTTAATTTTTAAGAAAAATTTTGTTAATAAATAAAATTGTTGGATTCGAAAGAAATAATTTTATTTTAGTTAGCATTAAAAAAACTCAGTTGATAAGTATTTAAATATAGTTTCTAAAAATAGCTTTGACAAATAACAGTTTAAAGAAAAGAGAAAATTAAGCAATAAAATGTGTTTTATAAAGAGTTTGTGTAACTACATTAAAAAACTTTAGTTAAATTTAAAAATTTTATGTTTTTTTTAATTATTTAATATCTTCGTTTTGTTAGTTTTATAGCTTTTTTGTATTTAGTAATTAAGTTTTTTAAAAAAGAAACTAATCATGAACAATAACTATTTTGAGTATTTTTTTTTGTTTTGTCACTTTTTAGGCGCAGATTGGCGTCACTAAAAAGCACACAAATTAAGTCTTTAGTTTTGTAAATATATTCAAATCAACTATTTATAGCTACATAATAACTGAATAATTAAAGCCCCAATTTAAACCCCAATCTCAAGATTACAATAGCGGTTTCTCGCGACTATGCCTACCTGATGAGTCCTAACAAGGATGAAACCGATCAAAGGGTCCCTTGAACGAACGTCGCTTGCTAAATTTGATTAATTATCATTAGTATTTACTTTATAAACATTAAACGAAATTAAAACCTGTCGAAATTATTAGTATTCACTTTCTTGACCTTATTTAAATGTTTACTGCAAACCTTGTGATTTGATTTAAGTAAAGTATATTTGAAATAAATTTGACAAAGGTAATTAAAAACTTCTTCACTGTTATTTTTTATTGTCCTGAAATACTTTTAATGTTTTATAGAGATAGAAATATATAAAACATGTACGTCAAGTAGACAACTGTTATAAAATAACTTTTGATACTTTAATACCTTGTAAATTATAAGTTTACTTAAACAATAAATATAAAGTAACAATAAAATAAACACTTGCATAAAAGTAAACTAATTTGATTATAATGACAAAGTATCTAAAGTGTGGATATGAAATTATTTCTCAAAATGAACATTTGTAGTTTAAGTAGTATAGTTTGTTTTGTGCAACTAAACTAACTATTTATTTGAAGAAAAAAAAAATCAAGTTATTTAGGATACAAACATAAGACACATCCAGAAAACTAGCATGTTCTGTGTAGTAAACAAGGAGCTGTGGTCATTTTCAAATGTCAAAAAACATAATAACATTTACTAATTTTATGAAAAACATTTTACAAAGAGTTTAAAATCATAACAGTTTTTTATATTGAGCCATTAAAGAAATCAAGGAGGCAACCAGCAGCAAATGGGCCGAAGAGGAGAGGGACCAGAAGGACGAGCAGTAAAGGGACCAGAAGCTAATAATTTGAGAATTAAAGTAGATGTTCTGGAGTTGTAGAAAAAGAGTGCAAAAATGTCTTAGATGTTTAAAAAAAAAAAAAAAAAATTAATGAATTTATTTTGAGGAATGATGTTAGAGGAGGTCATAGCTCTTTATTTTTATTATTTTATTAGGCATTTTGAAAAAAAAACGTGTGGGAAACCCTGATCTAGAGTATTATAAAACTGTGAGTTAAATATCTACAAAAAACTTTATTAATCAATTAAACGGTTTAGATGTTTCCTATTAAATTTAACAATAATACTTACTTAAAATTTTGTAAAAAGTCGATTATAATTTTATAGGTAATTTGTTACAAATTAAAAGCTAAAAACAAACCTAAATTTAAAAAAAAACCCAAATGGTATGAGTACCTGCAATTTGATAATTTTGTTAGTATCAACTTAAATTTACGTACTTAGTAATGAAACAAATATTAAAATTATTCAATAGATATTAAGATAATGTACAACAAAATGCTTCTAAAAAAAAGTTAGTGAATTTATATAACGAGTTTTTTTTACATTTAGTTATTAGTTTAGAACAAATCTTTAACAACTTTGTTATTCTATTTAATTACAGTGTTAATGAATAAAAATAATTTTTAAAATAAAGTTTTAATGTTGTGTCAATGCTCTGTTATGATACGTTAAAGCTTAGCTTAATTGTACCTGGTTCCTTAAAAAAAACTGGTAACCAGAATTATATACGGTGCTACTACTAGAAAGCAGCTACAAACTACGACTGAAAATCATCACGCTTCACTATCTATTATTTTGTTTATATGCTGCTTGCTGATACGATAATTTGTGTGACACATTATTTTTTAAACTGGACTCACAACGTTTGTTTAGCTTCGTTGTATATGTGTGATATATTTCATTTATTAAAGTTAATTAAAAAAAATAAAATTTAAAGTTTTATTAACTACTAAACAAGTTCTTAAACTAATAGAATAACTTTGAAATAGGCCAACAGAGCTGCTAGTACAAAACTTTACACAAACATTTAACTCTTTTACCCTAAAAGAAATTCGAAAAAATTATGTTTTAAAACAGTTTTTCTTTTAAAGAAAGATTTTCGAAAATCAAGTGTAAAAAATTTGAAAGCTTTAATTTTATTTAAACCTAAAAATAAAAAAAGTATTCACATTAACTTATAATTAACTAAAAAAAATACATGACAGTGATACTTGAATTTTTTAAGAACCGTTTTAAATAAATACACATTAAATATCATAGTTTATTTCATCTTAAAGCCTTTTTAACTTTTCTTCAGTCATTATTTAAACTAAATTGTGAATAATGACTGAAAAATGGTGTTAAACAGCTAATTAACTAAAACTTACATAAGTTGTTTATTTTTTATTGTTTGGTTTTTATTTGTTACATGATTTAAAACTCTGACTTAATTGAAGTAATAATTTTTTTTGCTGTAACTTTGTCATTTCAAAATAGATTTTACATTTAAACAACTTCCTAAAACAAAAAATAAATTTTAGTGATTAAATCATTTTTATTTTAAGTACTTATAATAAAAAGTATAAATATTATCTAAACCAAAATTATTATTGTTGTTTTAAATTTGTTTTTGTTTAAGGTAAAGAAAAACTCAACAACTAGTTACTACAACAATTAGTATAATTATTCAGCAATTTTTGTTTTAAATATTTTTGTCTACTTTTTTAATTTTTAGCATTAAGTTTCACTGTTAAGTAAAGTTTAGTTCAAAAAATAAACATTACAAACTAAAAAGCGACGGCTTTTGTAAAATAAAAATAAAATATATATTGTACAGGGACTTAACTAAACCAGCACTGTTTTTAAAATTTCTAAAATTTAAAATGATAAAAGTAAGTTTAAACATTAGTCTGCTATTGTGCTTGATGAAAAACAAACAAAGTCTGTTACTATACACAAATTTAATTCAACAATTTTCATCAGTGTTTTAAATTTTTTTTCACATAACATAAATTAAACTTTAATAGCCTTATAATTGCATCAAAAATAATTTAATCAATCAAAACACAAAACAAATAAATAATTAAAGCTCTAACTAAACATTATTAAATACAATTTAAGAGCACTAATTAACTAAACAAGGATAACGAATAATCAAATTCTCTCTGCTTACATAAATTTGGTTCATTTAAATGAATGTGTATGACTTCAAATTTGATAAGGTCATAAAAATTGTTACAAATTCTTAATATTCTAAATATTTCATTTTATAAATTAAATTATCATAAATATCATTTTATTATAACTTTTTCAACAAACAGAATTTTAAATTAAATGTAAAGGTTTTAAAGATCTAAATCACTGTATTAAAGTTGCAATAGTACTTGTCTTTGGCTGAATGCTAATATGATAACTTACAAATTTTTGAATGTGCTCTTTAATTCTGTTTTTAATCTTTGACCGATATAACTGTTTAAACAACAGCATTCGAACGTGTGAATCACGCAATTTTTATGTTTGTTAAATATGAGGTCTTTATCTTTGAGACTGAAAACAAAACTTTATGTAAAGATAAGTGTAGATTTAGCAGCACGATATTCTTTTTCCGTTTACTTATTTATTTTTCTTTAAATATGAGTCGTTTTTTAATCTACATAAGGCAGATTTAAAAAAACTGAGCACTTCTCGGACCGTAATACTTTATGTAAATTAATCTATTAGTTTCAGTTTAAAAAAAATCTATCATTCATAAGATAAGAATATACGTTCTTTATTAGCTTCTATTTTATATCATTAAATTCAATCTCAAAAACTTTTGGAGAACATATTTCTTTAGCTCTGTGAAATAAGGTTTTAGTTCAACCAATTTTTCTCCTTTTGCTACAATAACATTTCCAATTAAAACATATTTTAGAAAGAAGTGCATTAATAAACACCATAGCGCGCTTTAACATAAATAATTCTGATTTTTTGTTTAGTGAAGTCACCTGTTAAAAAACAAACGTTAGAATCAAAAATTAATTTAAAAACAAAAATACGTGTTTAGACGTTATACCATTTAGATTAATTTAAAAACGACTTGTTTTAAATTATGATCATGTAATATAAAATAATGTAAAACACGTAGAAAATAAACTCAATGCTAGTTAAAAAAATATAAAATAGATTTTTTTTAATAAATTAAATAGCTGATATATCAAAAACGTATTTTCACCTAGTAAAGTGTATATATACATTATTAATATTTAATTAGATTTAAAAACTTTTACCATAAAACATAAACTATATAAATACCTGCTAATGTCAAACTTGTTTTATAACACAGATAGTTATTGTTAAACTGTTATTAAACATTATTATTAATGTTAGAGTTTATTGTGCAAAGATGGACTCGGGCATTAAAACCTGAGCTGCTTAAATAATACACACGAAAAAAGAAAAATTGCAGTTAAGAAAGATGTCCGAATTATCAATGTTAAACATATAAAAAGCTTTTTTATATTTAAAATAAAACTAAATATGCTCTGAATAAGCTTTAGTTAATTGTAAAATGACTTCTAAATTTTATAATGTTATTTTGTTATTGAGAATTTAATTGTTAATAATAAAACTCCAATCTGACAATACAAACTAACGTCAGGATTTCAACATACAGTTTAACATACAATATTTTTCACCGCAAAGTAAATTAATTTTATTCTTGTTATTGCTCTACTTTAAACTATTTATATAAGTTTACAGAATGATTATTTAAACTTATAAAAAAAAATTTTAACTAAAAACAACCATTTTACGCTAACTTCCTAACAAAATTAAAGCTTAGTTAGTATTTTACTAGTCGCCTTGTAGCTACTTAAAATTATGAAGTTGAAAAGCTCTTAATTTGAAAGTCAAACAAATATAAGTATTCTAAAAGCAAAACAAATTTTATTTGAAGCGCACAGTGATATAATTAAATTAATTAAACGTTAATCAACTTTTACGTTGTAACAAAACAAGTATACACTGTTTAACAACAAATGATGGTAACTATTTGTAATATAAAAAGTACAGTTATATTAAGAAAAAATCTCTTGAATTTTCATAAGTACTATTGTTACTAATTTTGTAATTTTTGCAGTATAAGTGAAGTCTTTTAAAATTTGATTTCTAAAACCTTAACTTTTGACAATTTAGTTGTTACTTATATATTTCTATAAACTTATTTTATCTTTATTTAATAAAATTATTTTACGAATACGTTATAAACATTTCTTATTATAAATAAATTGTTTACAAAAATTTTCTGTAAAACTTATATCTTTAAAAATAAACGATAAAGATCTCGAATTTTTGATAGAGAGGATAATATAACATAAAAAAAATCATTTTTAATTTCAGATGTTTTCATACCTTATAGACAGTTTAAATTTTGATTTATGGGATAGAACTGAATGGGTGTGAAATGATTCGAGTTGGAATTGTGCCCGGGTCGGATCTGAGCAGTTTATATATTTGCAAATGAGCTTGAATATACTCTAAGTAATCTTTATACTTAATGAAAGTTTACACAGCTTTTTATACTAGTAGTTTTGATAAAAAAAAGTGTTCGTGTTTTTTATAATGCGTAAAAAAATTTAGTAATTAATAATAAGAATATCAGAAAAACTAAAATTAGTATAAACATTCTAAAAAGAGTAAATTTAATATTTTAATATACACTACTAAAACTTGTAAATAAATTTTGTTAGTCATACATTAACATTAGTTTTTTGTAAGCAGTGTAAACTATAGCTGCTAAGTGCTAATGGTTGCTATACCACTTGAGTTCCTAAAAGTATAAACATTTGTTTGTTCTAAACGAATTAAAATAAATTTTCACTTGATTTAATTCAACTTAAAACACTGAGTTGTTAGAGAATTTCGTTTTATTACTATTAAATTATGTTAGGCAAATGCTTTTTAAACATTAATAAACACTTGTTAGTTAAAAAGAGATAACCAAAAAAGTTAGAAAATTAGTTCTATAATTAACATTATTTAAAATAAAATTGAAACTTCTATCACTTTTAACATGTTTAAATCATTTAAACAGTTATTCAACAAAATTTACAGAAGATATTTAAATAAATCATATTAATAAAATTTATTTTTAAAACCCTGCAATGCTTACGTAATTTCTGAAATAAAGCAAGTTATTGATAGCAAATTCAAAGTTATTAAGTAAAATGTAAAATTTGAATTGGTATACTGCTCTGCTAGAAAATTTGTAACACAACTCTTTAAAAGCTGTGTAGTTATTAATATATTAGAAATTAAAAATTTTTTTCAAATAAATAATAATAAAGTTTAGGGCATAGTTCTTTCGATTCACTAACTAATACGAGTTTAGCTCTAGTTGTGAAACTTTTATTTTAAGTTTATATAAAAAAATGAGTAGTATTTTGTCGCAGAATTCTGAACCTAAGGTATTAATATTATTACAAAAATTGTTGTCATAGCAGTAGAGTATAGAATTGTTTAAATAAGTATAAATTTAAATTTACTTTAATCTAGGTAGGACTTGATTTTAAGTCAACTTAGTTTTAAACAAACAAGTATTATAAAAATTTTAAAATGTCCTGTATCTTTCGAGATAATAGCATACTAGAGTTACAACCCATTCCATAACTAATTATGAATAATCATAATAAAGTGTTGAGAGGTGTTTTATTTTTAAAAGCTTTAAGTAATTGTGCTATATTTACAACGTGATCAGTAATACCCCTTAAATAAAGCAATAAGTATTGTTAATGTTAAAAAATCTATACTGAGTATGAATAAATAAACACGCTTGTAACGAACCAATCATTACATTTTATGTTTCGTTTTATTTCAGAAGAGTTAAAGTTAAAGAATTTCAATGTTTTCAGTGACGTCACAACTAGTATTGAGAATAGATAATGAGAAAAAGAAGCGTGAAGTAAATTTGAGAGAAAGAGTTTAAAACATAGCTTGCAGACGCGAGTCGGGGGATTAGTGACGGGAGAGACGCGAGTCGGCGGATTACTACCGGGGGGGAAAACGCACAAAACGACGTGTTGACGATAGGATTGCGAATCGTATGATGAACAACCCAGAAGGGTTTTGTTGATAGAATGTGGATAGAAGAATTGATCGTCCAGTCTATTTTCTGTACATTTCAACAACATGTTTAGTAGTTAGTATATGTGCCTACTGGGCTCTTATCAGAAGTCATTGGATTTAGTTTCTTTTCTTTCACTTATTTCACGATGTGTTTATCAATGTTGTATATAAAATCACGTGCACTAATAACTAGTTTTTATATTATTATTTTTATGGTAAGTACTAGTATATCAAATAAAGCCTGCGTTCCATCTGAAAGTCTGTAATACTTTAAATAACCGTTTATTGTTATCTTATTTAAGAGCAGCTAAACCAACTTAACAACATCGAAATTGAGGACGGTTACATGGCGTAACTCCACAACGGCCTACAAACCTATCACCTTTAAGATTAACAGTCGAATGCGCCCACGAAGACAAATAACTACGAACCATAAGCAAATGAGAATCAAATTACGCAAAAACTGACAACCTAGAACATAAAAGATGGACAGCGGAACCGCTCAGAGGAATGTACAACCGACCCGGCCAGTGACTGGACATGGGAATCCAGGAAACCAACCGATTTCGTGGACGAAGAGATTGTGAATGCTAGTCAAAATTGTGAATGGACGGCCACGAAGAGGTTGTGAATGGGATTTTTTTGAGGTTTGACTAAATAATTTTAACTATAACAAGATGTTCTTTGAATAATTCAGCTCATTCGGATGTACATCAATCTAACTGTTAGTTACTATTTCAACATTTTATACATATCAACTACATTTTTTGCCATTAATTAAACTTTGTTTATTATTTTTCAAGCACCACTACTGTTACAATAATTACATAATAATAAATTTTCAATTTTTTACATATTTTAGTATTTTATAAGATAATACCTTAAAATGTAACTTATAAATTAGAAATGTAAAATTTATATGGTTTCATTTATGTTATTTAAGTTGGTTAAAAATTAAATATTTTGATTTTAAAAATAGACAAAACATTTTCAAAACAAATTCTAAAGACACTTAAAGTAACTCCTTCGTTTAAAACAAATCTTATTTTTCGACTAATACTAACAGTAATGACTTCACCTAATGATTATTGGTTTTAAGATTAAAACTTCACTCACTTAAATCAGGTTTTTGATTTTTTTGATACTTTGTATGTGTTTTACATCATAATTATAAAACAAAAAGTTTAAACGAGAAGTATTTAAGATAACAACAATTAAACAAGTGAAGTTATAACATTTCGAAAATAACTTTTTGTATAAGAAGTGACATAATGTGTAGTTAAGTAATTTTCAGAATTGATTTAAGTGCAAATTAAATTTGTTCAAGTGTTTGCGGTGTAGGTTATAAATTTTCCTTATTTAATTCGGAAACAATTAATATGGATTAATTTGCATCTATATTTAAAGTTTTGTTAAAACTATTTTTATTCAAAATATCGAAACAATTAAAGGATTTTTTTTTGTTTGTTACTACCATATACTAAATTTTTAAGTTAATTTATTTCATATGTTTAATTGGTAAAATAATAAAAATAATATAAAAAGTACATAAAATTAAAAGATATGACAAAAAACCATAAAAATTGCAAATATTATATAATAAAAAAATAAAAAAAGTTTTATTGTTTACATTTACAAACTAATTAACTATGTCATGTGTATTATTATGTTGCTATTATTTTTGTTAGTGTGGTTTTCATTAAGAATATAAGAAGTGTAGAATGTTTTAGTATACCCTAACTACAACTTATGTATAATAAACTACACAATACTTAATAACTTTAAAAATGTTTGTTTTTAAACTTTAAATTATTACGATACAATTTTATAGCCTAATTTTTAATCTTTTTTTAACAACTTGTTTTATTTTAAAGTTTGTGAACAACGGAAGGAGTTTAAATTATTTTAACCGCACCTGTTACTGATAAAATTCCCGTCGTATAAAAAATCGAATTTGTTAAGATAAAATTTTAGCAGTAAAATTGTACTTTAATCATAAACAAATAGGAGTACTGGTTGACAGTATTTGAAAATTTTCACATAAAAAAATTGTCAAAAATAAATTTTTCAAACAATAACAAAATAAAACTTGCTATTTTCGTTTTACAAGCATCTGATAATTTTTTATAGTTACTGTCGTAAAAGATAAACTTTCTTATCAATTTAAATTTCAGTTGGATTTTATTTTTTTATCGGTAAAATCTAAAACGTTAGGAGTAAATAACAATTCTTAAATTCTATAACATCTAGCTTTAATTTATTTAGTATGGCGTTTGAATATAAATCGATAACAAAACAGAACCTAAAAATACTATGAAGTTTTTCTTACCAAAACACTTTATTTTATAAATTAATTGTCTTATTGTTCTCTTGTAACATAGCATGAAAAAAATAAAACTTAATTCAAATTCAATTGATATTACGTCACATTGTACGGCAAACTTATACTTTAATAATTAGTTTTCTCTGTAGGTTTAAAATTATTTTAAATACTTAAAGTGATTTATATCTATTGATAAAGTTATAATGATAATTTAGTAAAAAGTTAATTAATACATTTAATATTTAACTATTGATTGCTATAATGATACAATAACTATCAAACATATTTCTGTGAACATAGATTAAAAAAACTGTTATCATTTAAATATTTTCATTAAGTTATCTAAAAAATATAATAAATATTTTGCATTAATAACTTATTAATTTAGTTTATTAAAATGAACTATAAAAAAATATAAAGTATGAGTAGCTTTATCTATTTTTTAACAATCTTACTTAATGTCTAAAAAATTCCACTAATGTTTGCTTAAAAAGTGTATAAACAATAGGTGTATAAACTTTTGATTATAGCTTCACAAAAGGTTGTGATTTGTTGAGGTAACAGTAATGTTGATATTATGCATAAGGCATTTTATGGGTTTGAGCATCGATGGAGGACTTTCGTTGTCTTAAACTACAAATTACTTATTAAGTTTATTCTCATTATGTCATGCTTAGAAGTATATTATGATTTATAGTTACTATATGTATAGTCTGTCTGTTGTAGTTTTCATATTAATTATCTTATTTTTTTTCTTGTATATATATATTGTTGATGTTATTTGGTTTTATAATGAAGAAATTTTGGTTTTTAAAAAAAGCGCAAAGTTCTGGTCCTTTTTAAATTGCTAGTTTAACTACTTAACTCGTAAGCAACTTCGCATGGCATGTTAACAGTGAATTTTCAGCTTCTCTTAATGCTCGTAAAATGGCAAAAATGAATCTTAAATCTTTGTTACTAAAGTCAATGTCAAGTTCAATTACAATTACGATTGAAGCTTTTCTTTAAAATTTATAAGTATGAAAAGTTTCCTTAAATTTTTGATAGTTTAAAATAAAGCAGTAACTGCTTTTGTTTTTAAAAATGTTGTATATTACAAAAAATAACTTACGAAAACAAAAAAACACTCTTTCTAAATTAAAAAATGTATTTTGTAAGTAAATATAATAAAACTATAAAAAATAAAAAAGTTTCAGTATTCATTTAATTATATTAATCTTAGTGCATTGTATATCAACAAAAAATAATATAAACTTAGTTTTGTTTTTCATTTTAAGCAAGTAGAATAACCACAAATCAAGTGTTTTAAAATTGTCAAGTGATAAAATTGTTAAGTTAAATGTCAAAAATTGTAACAGTAAATTAACATCCGAGTTACTCTATGTCTTTGTTACTCTATCAATTTATAGGTCAACTAATTCTAATAAATATTACAGATATTCAACTAATGAAATATATATAGTTTAATACTGTAATTTACATTCAGTCTTATATAACTTTAATTATTTTAATAAATATTTTAACTTCGAGTGTTAAAGCTCATAAAAAATAATTATTTATTAGTTAATAAAAACATACAGAAGAGTTTTAAAAGATAGTGGTTTGTCAAGTGATTTAGTAGTAATAAGTTTAGAAACTATATTATTTTGAATTCCTACCTTAAAAAACTCTTATTTTCAAATAAAAAACTTAACGTTTTATGACAAGCAATTGTAAGTATAATTTTTCAAATATAATCAGGTAAAATAATATACTTTTTGGTACTAATACTTCAAAATCAGCCATTAATCAGCAGCAGGCTTGTTTTCACAAAAATTATTGAATAAGTAAAACTTTAAACAAATAAGAAACTATAAGTTATTAAACAACCAGAGATGAGTGCTATTCTAATACAGTTTTTAAAAAGTCTTGAGATCGCAAATACTTTGTTCAAAACTATAATAAGTGTACTTTCCTTTCGCATAAAAGACATGCAAATTCTAGGGTCAGCAGCATTTTTAATATTTAACTTGTTATTGCGAGAGTTTTTCATTAATTATTTTTATTCAGTAATTGTGGGATACACATTATAAATTTTGTGATCAGAAATCACCTACTACTCCAGTGTCACCAAACAAAGAAAACGAAATGTTCACGTCAAAGTTACGTATTTATCAATCCTGTGCCATAACATAAAAGTCGTGAAACGCTCACGCATTCTATTGCCGTGACACTACACAATGAAACTTCTCAATTTATCATTATTTTATACGAACTTCGTTGGCTGAACTCAGAAATATTTATTATTTTATGTGAGGAAAAAATTTTTTTTTTAAAGTTTGGAAGGGTAAACATCTCCAGTAATATTAACTGAAAGATAGTCGAAATACTTATGTCTAAGTACTAACACAAAAAAAGTAACTTTTTAAGAAGCACAACTTGTATATAGAAATTTAAATTTAAGTTTAATGATATAGCCTGCTGTCTGCTAAAGTTCAATTTTATTTTTAAAGTTCTTAACAGTATTTTATTTAATAGAAATGAAATAACCCTTTTTATAAATATATACTAAGAATAATTCATTATCATTGTTATAAGTCAAACGAGTTCTAATAAAGATATTTTAAAAATATGAGTGCTTAAAGATATTTAAGTTCAAGAATCACGAAGAAAACGGCACAAGCAACAAACTAAATTAACTGAAAATCAAAATAATTCAAAAAAAGAAGAAGTTGAGATGGAAGATGATGTGTGGAGACAAAGAAGTTGACATGGAAGATGTGTGGAGACGAATAAGTTGTTATGGAAGATGATGTGTGGAGACAAATAAGTTGATATGGAAGATGTGTGGAGACGGATAAGTTGACATGGAAGATGTTTTGAGACGAATAAGTTGATATGGAAGATGTGTGGAGACGAATAAGTTGACATGGAAGATGTGTGAAGACGAATAAGTTGATATGGAAGATGTGTGGAGACGAATAAGTTGACATGGAAGATGTGTGGAGACGAATAAGTTGACATGGAAGATGTGTGGAGACGAATAAGTTGACATGGAAGATGTGTGAAGACGAATAAGTTGATATGGAAGATGTGTGGAGACGAATAAGTTGACATGGAAGATGTGTGGAGACGAATAAATTGACATGGAAAATGTGTGGAGACGAATAAGTTGATATGGAAGATGTGTGGAGACGAATAAGTTGGCATGGAAGATGTGTGGAGACGAATAAGTTGATATGGAAGATGTGTGGAGACGAATAAGTTGACATGGAAGATGTGTGGAGACAAATAAGTTGATATGGAAGATGTGTGGAGACAAATAAGTTGACATGGAAGATGTGTGGAGACGAATAAGTTTATATGGAAGATGTGTGGAGACGAATAAGTTGACATGGAAGATGTTTTGAGACGAATAAGTTGATATGGAAGATGTGTGGAGACGAATAAGTTAATATGGAAGATGTGTGGAGACGAATAAGTTGATATGGAAGATGTGTGGAGACGAATAAGTTGACATGGAAGATGTGTGGAGACGAATAAGTTGACATGGAATATGTGTGGAGACGAATAAGTTGACACTGAAGATGTGTGGAGACGAATAAGTTGATATGGAAGATGTGTGGAGACGAATAAGTTGACATGGAAGACGATGTATGGAGACGAATAAGTTGACATGGAAGATGTGTGGAGACGAATAAGTTGATATGGAAGATGATGTGTGGACGAATAAGTTGATATGGAAGATGATGGGTAGAGACGAAGAAGTTGACGAGGAATTCACAAAAAAAAAACTTACATTGAGTTTATTGCATCAAAAAAGTGAAGAAAAACAATATTTAGGTTTTGTTATAAGTTTTTTTATGTAAATTTTTTAATTACTTAACTTTAAATAACATTCAATTTTCAAAGTAACATAAACATCAGTTTTTTTTTTAAGATTTAATTCGCTCAAAATAAGATTTTTAATTCTACATACACTTACTTACATAACTCCTGCTCTGCAAACAGGCAAATAAAAAAATTAATTGTAAATATGTATGTTAAACAATGATTGTCTATGTTTATAATTTTTGAAACACCAAGTTTATAGTTTTTTTTTATGAATTACTGACTTTATTTATTAATTTTAATTAAGAAAAGTATATACACATGTAATTAAAATACCATATTTTTGTTAAATAATTAACTTATGTACAATTTTTTTTGTATTTACTTGTTTTTTTATCTTTTTTTCTTTTTTTTATTCTACCAATGGTTTCGGAAGGAGTTTGTGGGTACAGGTACTAAATGATAGACGTAAATGATTATTGATACATTAAAAGGTAATGTTGATATAACAATCTTAAGTATAAAAATGTTGATAGAAACTGATACTAGACAGAAATAGAATAAAAAAAAATCTTAAAATGAAGACAAAATAGAGAGGTAAGGTAAGAGACTAAATTTAGAAAAAAAAAAGCAAGAAAAAAAGAAAAAAAAAAATTGAGCAAAAGAAAATGTAACGAACCAATCATTACATTTTATGTTTCGTTTTATTTCAGAAGAGTTAAAGTTAAAGAGTTTCAATGTTTTCAGTGACGTCACAACTAGTATTGAGAATAGATAATGAGAAAAAGAAGCGTGAAGTAAATTTGAGAGAAAGAGTTTAAAACTTAGCTTGCAGACGCGAGTCGGGGGATTAGTGACGGGAGAGACGCGAGTCGGCGGATTACTACCGGGGGGGAAAACGCACAAAACGACGTGTTGACGATAGGATTGCTAATCGTATGATGAACAATCCAGAAGGGTTTTGTTGATAGAATGTGGATAGAAGAATTGATCGTCCAGTCTATTTTCTGTACATTTCAACAACATGTTTAGTAGTTAGTATATGTGCCTACTGGGCTCTTATCAGAAGTCATTGGATTTAGTTTCTTTTCTTTCACTTATTTCACGATGTGTTTATCAATGTTGTATATAAAATCACGTGCACTAATAACTAGTTTTTATATTATTATTTTTATGGTAAGTACTAGTATATCAAATAAAGCCTGCGTTCCATCTGAACGTCTGTAATACTTTAAATAACCGTTTCTTGTTATCTTATTTAAGAGCAGCTAAACCAACTTAACAACATCGTAATTGATGACGGTTACACGCTCTTCTAATCTAAAATTTAAATAAACTTTTAATAAATTATTTTATAGGTATGTTTATATTTTTACTAATCAAATTAAAACTAATATTCTTAATTGTTTTTAAGCATGACTAAATATTTGATTATTACGGTTTTTATTAAGCTTGAGTTGATAATTTCAGGCAGCTAAAATAAAATATAAGATAACGCATAACTGTAATAATTTTTTTATGCAAATCCTGTAAAAACACATAATTGCTAAGTTCTAGAAACGTTTAAATTATATATTTATTATAATAAGTTGTAGGCTTGTAAAATATTCAGTTTGTAACATCTTTCAAGTAGCTGTGTTGTCATTTCTTAGATTTTTATTTCTATTAACCTAATAAATATATTAAAGGTTGTCAAGATTACTACCATCTAAATCCTTTTAAAACTGTTGATTAAAGTTACATAAGCAAGGTAAATATTCCTTAAACAGATTTTACAACAATTTAAAATTATCTTTTAATATAAATTATTTGCCAAAAATAAATTTAAGCATACTTTAAGATTAAGTATATTGTTTCTAAATAAAGTATAGTAACAGTTTACCAAAATAAAACATTGACTAGACTTTTATAGGTATTTAAGAGTTTACAAGTAAATATTTCAACTAGTTGTATTATTTGTTAAGGACAACAGTATTTTAATCAAATTTAACTTTTTTGCAAATAAGTTGTAAAACCGAACCAAGGTGTTACTCTAAAAATCTGTACAAAAACAGTTTGTTTCATTATTTGTTTGTTACTTATTTGTTACATAAATCACAGTATTATTAGTTTGCAAATGTTTTTTTCAAGCAAGTCAAACAAACTATTAGTTTCTACCATGTGTCTTTATGATTTATGTATGTTTCTAACCTTAAACAAACAACATTATAACTTAGCCATTAAAAATTACCGAAATATAAAGTTAATGCTTCACATATTTAAGCAATTTTGATCAGCTTTCTAGTAGCTGTGTTATTACAATCATAGTTTCTATAGTTAAAAATTCTCTAAATAGTTTGAAGTGTAAAGTATATCAACAAGTTCAACAACAATAATTTTTTAAACTTTAATCAGTTTAAAAAAACTGTAAGACAAACTTAATGCACAAACTCATATTAATTATTAAGAAACTTAATTTTTAAATGTACTATAGCTATACGAAACTTCCTCTTTGGATACAAAATAGACTTATTTTATTTATAAACTAATTATTTATTTTAAGACTGTATAATTTAAGACAGATTAATAACTAACTATATTTTTGTTAAGTTGAGCTTTAATCTTTGAAAATGTTTAATGATAAGTTTATAAATGCAGCTTGAATTGTATTTTGCTTTTAATTATACTTTAAGACAATGTATTTCAAAACATGAAAAAATAGACGTCACTAGTTATAAAGTAAAATGTTATAAAATATTCAAAACATTTGTTTTAAAACTCTAATTATTTATTTGGTAAAACATATAATTTAATTTTTAAATGGTTTGTAAATTTTTTAGTGTGATGTATCTAAGTCGTTTCCAAAAAAGGTTAAAGAATAATGTTATGAAACTTACTAAGTAGCAATAGTATTATTAAATTCAGCTGTTAGATAACCATTTTAAACACATAAGCATTTTCAAAAGACTTTGTACAAATTATATACAGCTTATTATTGATAAAAAGTACACTTTTTTGTTTTCATACAAAGTTAATAGTTACTCCTGTAAACCTTTCCTTATATAATTGGAGTTAATATAATCCTAAAAATGCAAAATGCAGTTATTCTGAATATCTATATTAAGTAAACTATACTTAATGTCCCAAATAATACCAAATTATTAAACATCTAAACAGATTTTAAATATTTTTTTTAATAACTTTATATAAAGTATATCTCAATTACAAATAATATGTCAATAAAAATCTAGTGGTATTAAAATATCAAGTACCATTCACTACTAAGAGGTTTAGAAAATGATTTTTGTTTTAATAAAGGGTAGCTTAAACAGTATACTTTTTTACAAATAAGAAAGTTGTATCGATTAAGCTTAAAGTTGTTTAATAAAAAAAAACGATTAACTATATTACTGCAACTTTTACACACTCAGTTTAGGTGATAGAAGGTTAATTAACATTGTTTACATCTTGAGTATAATATAACTTGAAAATATATTACAGCTACTAAAAAGCTGTTACAATTTTAGGTTACTTGATTTTAGATTATTTGAAAATTAATCAGTTTATATACTTTAAGTAGACAAGTTAGTATGCAAAATAGTTTTTTAATAGGTAAAAGGGAACATAATGTTAGAGAACAACGTTTTCAAAACAGTTTGTTATCGTTTTCTTATAACTGATTAATATATCACAGATACAACTGAGCTAAAAAAATCAATAAAACAGAATTAATATAGATTAGATTTTTTATACAAACTTTAAAAAACCAAGTAGTATTTTCTGAAGATTGTTTCTTTATCATTCCTTATTAATTTTTTTTAACTATTTACATAAAACATTAGCTTATTTATATAGGTTATAGTTATACAAAAAGATATTAGTTACAATATATTAAATATTTATTTATTTGAAAAGTAAAAAATGCTCACAACTGACAACACTATAGAATATATTTGTTTTTAAATTTCGATAAGTAAAACGTTTTATGTACACTTTATTTTTGTACGTATTTATGTATGAATCATAGACCAAATTTTTAGAACGTTTTTTTTTGTCATACAATAAATATTACAAATAAAATTCATCATAATACCTAGTTTTAAACTAATATTAAACTAGTTATAATCCATAGTATTTCTAACTTTGTTTTATAAAAGTAGGTGTATGTGAAAATGTTATTTAAAATTTCCAAAACTAGGACGCAGTATTATTTTATCATTAAGATTAAATTTTGTTTAGAACTATATGTATAACTATTTATCTAAAGTGCTCTCATTTCAATTTTTTTTCAAAAAACTGTTTCAAAAACTTTTTGTTTTAATTTGCTTTTATCTTATAAAGTATACGAGTGTTAAGTTAGCTTGGTAACGTTTTTCAAGAGTTTTTAAAAACGTCCAAACATAGATCCAATTATTTTCCTTATTTACCACCTTTCAACAAAAAGTACCAAGACTACTGATTGTTAATTGGGGTAGTGGCAATTAGTCTAGTTAGTATTTTATACCTTGGTGATACAAGTAAAAAAGAGTTGTAAAATTATGTAAGCGATATTAAAAGTTTATTGAAGTTGATAGGGTAAACTCGTAAATTTAAAATTAGCGTGTAAAAATTAACTGGGTGTTACCGAATTATTAGCAAAAGAAACAATTAAAAATGCTTAAATTTTCTTAATTACTAGCGGCGCTAAAGAATGAAAATTAGGACGCACAGAATTTTAATATTGTGATAAAGGGTTCACGGATTTAAAGTAGCGTGATGACCACTGTCTTTATAACAAAATTGAAAAACAAAGTTAGTTAAAAACCTTAAATTGTTGTGCTGTCGAGAATGTTGTAACAGTATAACATTCTTATTTTTATTTTCGCGCCTAATTAGGCGTGATACTAGGGCTACACCCTGATGCCCATTCAATAGAATATATTTGTTATTTACTTTTGTTCGTGTATTAAGAAGTAACCAGTTTTAAACTTATAAATTACTTGTAAGTTTTAAAGTCATGGTTAACTTCCTTTTAAAAAAACTAACTTGTTTTTAACTTTAGACGATATTTTTGCATATTTATCAGTTAAATAGTTTTCTTTGAGACGAAGATAATTTAAATGCGATAAAAATAATGCAGCTACTAGAAAGCTACTAAAAACTAGCTGTACAAGATCGTACGGCATGAAAAAAATAAGTTAACTTATATACTACTCGCAGATTTTACAACTTGTAAGGGTTTAGCGTACACATATCATAGGTAATAAATAGGTTCTCTAAAATTTACATTCTTTACCATATTAACTAAAACTAAACACCATTTCGATGATTTTGAATTAAAACTTTTATGAACGATAAAATATTTTAAAACTTAAAGACTTATTTATTTTATTTAGTAGAAGTTTTTTAATTAAAAATTAAAATGTTTGAAAATAATTCTAATTTATATACGTTTTTTTAAACCAAAAAATAAAATTGTTTTCTTCTCAAATTTTATTTAAAAAACAAAAATGTACTAAAAATGTTTTTGACTGCTTTAAGTTTTTATGGGTCATATGAACTTTAAAAAACACAAGCATAAACCTAAAGCAAAACTATATATATTCAAAAAAATATTTAAATTAAATTAAACATTTATATACTGTTTAAAAAAATTAAGCAAAGAGTTTATTTTACGCTAATTTAATCATTAGTCGTGTTTTTGTTCTAAAACAACCACTTTTCTAAATTCTGTTTAATAAGCTTTTGTATGCTTAGTTTTAAAAAAACGTTACCAACATACTTACCTAAATTTATGTGTTTTAAACTATTAAAGCTCCAGAAAGTCTAAAAATATTAAAAGTAACTGAACACAATAAAAATCAAAAAAAAAAAAATTCATAGGTTTGCACATTTTAAATTTTATTAGTTGAAATGAACACAAGTTTTTCATATAAACTTAACCTAGTGTTTTAAATTATACTCGAAGTAGGCTAATTAAATATAAATAAGTTAATTTAAAACTGCATTATCTTTAAAAGTTTAAATTATAGTTGTATATCGTTATAACTAGGTATAACTCAAATGTTGTAAGCTTACTGTACAAAAGCAAAACTTTTTCTATAAAAACAAAAGATTTTAAAAAACTATTTAATCAATTTTACACGTAATTATTTATTTTATTTTCTTTTAAATGTTATCACTCTTAATTAGAGACTAGCGTGAATTTAGCTTTAGAGCGTTTTTAGGAACTTTATAAAAATGTCAAAATTTAAGACCAAATTATGTCCTTATCTTAATAAATAATTAAAAACTTTTTTTTTATTCTGAAGAACAGTCCTTTGTCTTTAATTAAAAAAATTCCATTGAATTGGGGTTTGACTTTTTGAATAGGGCCCCTTTAAATTTTTTGTGTTTTTTTATAGTTTTTTATTTATACAATTTTTTCATTAAACATAATTTTTTATATTCATAATTTTATTCTAAAACATACTTTTTAAAATAAGTTTAATGATGCTATAAACTTTTTTTTCAATTTTTTTGTTAATTTTTTATGTATACCATAAGACTGAATAAACTTTTGAGAAAAATGACAATTTTTCACGATTTTCGTTTTTCAGAAAGCTGTTTGTGCTTTTTAAAATTAGACTCCGAATGTTTTGTTTTTATGAAATAATCGAAGATAATCAAACATAATCAAAGAGTCATTAAAAACTATTAACAAAAAGATTGTTAAGTATAACCTTTTTAGTGTTTTGTAGTTATATAAGTATAAAATTAGGTATAACATAATAGCCGTAATAAAACTGTTATAAAGATATTTAGAAAAAGTTAAATAATATTTTTTTACTATTGCTGATTTAAAAGTTAAATAAGTTGTAGTTGGTCTGTTTATTGACGTTTTAAGAAAAAATGATAATCGAATGCAGATACTAAGTAACTGCTAAAAACTTACACGACATAGAGAGATAATTAATATAAAATTCATACTTTGAATACTGCTTACTGATACTATAGTTTGTTTGCAGTGTTAGTAAAAATATATGATTTATAATACAACATTTTAGTTTTAACTACTTTTTAAGGAAACAAAAGGCTTTATTTTACATGAAAAATTAATTTGATTGTTAATGATTAATCTAAGTAATTTCTACAACTAAATTATTATATTTATTACGATTAAAATACAATAGTATATAACTAGACAATAAAGTGTTTGATTGACTACATTAAAGATAAAAAGTTATGTTAACTTTTTTTTAAAAATTAACAAAGTTTTACAAACTGATCTATGCATTTCTATGTATTTATTGAATTCGTTTTGGTTGTTTCGCTTAGAAAACTATTTAAAAAATTACATAGACAATGAGATGTCAAATTATATAATAATTAAAAAAAATTGACACTTTTGAAGAATCTTTTTAACCCTTTTTAAAGTAAATAAGTTCCACAGTTTAACGCAAAACTATTATTTAAATTTTTTTATAGCAACAAACGAGAGTTTAAACTTGCAGTATATATACCGTGTACAGTGTTAGAAAAGTTACTATCATATATTGATAAATATTTGTTATAGCTTTGATAAAGCAGTGTTGTATTTTTATAATTGCTACATAACTGACTGAAATAGTAACATCAGTTTACAATGACAGACTTTTAATTATAGTTAAGGATCGGTATACGAATTTATTTTATCGAATGAAAATTGTATTTATTTTCTGATAGTTTACGACAAATACTTTTTTAGATTTTTTAAGCTGTTTCTGTTATAATGTTTTTATTTGAAAATACGTTTACTTGTTTTTCATAAAAACATAAATTTTAGGGTTTTAAATACAGTTTATAGTTGTTATAAAATCTTTATTTCATGATGAAACTCATACTGTCTGGTCGGATGGTAAAAACATGAAAGTAATAGAACAAAAATCAATGCAGCTACTCGAAGGCTGCTACAAACTAATGAAAATAGAATAATTCTTATTTAATATAACTCATTAGTTTATGTACTATACGCTTACGTTGTCTATTTGTGTGTATTAAAACATACATATGTAGCAAAGATATTATACTAGCTTAAACATGCTTAAATGTTTTGTTTAAATTAGTGATGTACCGGACCCACAATTTCGGGTCCGGCCGGACTTTTTTTTCAAATTAGGATCTGGCCGGAACCGGATCCGGACTTTTTTTTCAAATTAGAATCCGGCCGGATACGGATATCAGACAAAAATGGCAATATCCGCCCGGACCCGGACCCGGATAGTGAGTCCGTTACACCACTAGAATAAACTAGCCTTAGTCAGAATGAGGTTTTTAAAAACTGAAAAACAAAGAACTTTACAATAATAATAAGTAGAACAGCCAACCACAAGATTTACAAATTTAGGTGTTATTTACAATTAAAAATCTGAAATCAAGTTCTTGAACAATTACACTAGAAAATACAAAATATTGAAAACTGGATCAGCTCAAACTCATTTAAAATCTAAAAGAAAACTAGCCTGAGTTTTTATAAAAAACTAAACTAGCCTGAGGAAGTCCAAGATTTTCAAAAATTCCCAAAAATTTCCCAAACTAGCAGGGTTGCCACTGTTTAAGTCAATAAAACTAGCTAGAGTGAGTATAAACAAGCCTGAGTCAGAATGAGGTTTTTAAAAACTGAAAAAAATACTTTAATCTAATAATCAGTAGAACAGCTAGCAAAGGTTGACAATTTGGTAGTAAAGTTGTGGACTGATTGTGGTACACTTAACTTATTAGTACTACCCATCATAAATAATTCCTACCTTATTTAATTAATATCTAACAAATAGTAAATTCTAACTGAGACTACTTTCTATAATCAGACACGACAGTTTTGAGTGATGAATCTTTTATATAAAACACAACAAGAAATACTAGCATATACAAAATTATTAAATACTTTGGTAACACTTTAAAAACTGGAAACTATTTAAATCTCTATCAAAAGACTTAAAACAAAAAACTAAAAATTAAATAAAACTTTTAGTAAACAAGAAACTGTAAAATTTTTAATAAACTATTAAACTACAAACCTGGCTTAAATACTTAAACAATTAAACACCTGTCGAAATATTAACTTTTAAAACAAAACACTACTTACAATAAGCATTCACAAAAACGTTCAAGATATTTTGTTGTTTCAAGCTACACACCAAACTAACTAACTGCTTACATATAAACTGCTTGTCATGTTCTGATGTTTTGTTGCATCAGTATTTAGTTTGAAACATTTCGTCATATGATTCTCATTAGCTCGTACATTCAACCGTATTAACTTTAAATATTTTTTGAGCTCAACTTTAAACAATAAATAATGCAAGTATTCATTCCAAAGTTTTTAATTTTACAACATATGTAAAGAGTTGCATTTCATGAACTGTTTATTTCATAGTTTAAATTTACACAAGTGTAAACTAGTCACGTGTACAAAATGAGCCAATCACGGTAGGTGTTTAATTTTAACTGACGAAAATGACTCTTATTAATTTACGCAGGGTTTGTATTGAAAAAATACTTTTCAGTATGCTCTTTTTTCTAACTAGATCCGGGTCCGGCCGGGTCTCTGTTAGGATCCGGCCGGAACCGGATCCGGACATTTTTTTTAAAATTAGGATCCGGCCGGAACTGGACCCGGACTTTTTTTTCAAATTAGAATCCGGCCGGATCCGGATATCAGACAAAAATGGCAATATCCGGCCGGACCCGGATATTGAGTACGGTACATTTCTAGTTTAAATACAATTTAAAGTATATAAAAAATCTTAGTAGTAGTTTGACGCAACTTAAGTTGCAACTTAAGTTAAAACATTCTTGTATTTAGTTTTCAAACTATATTTTTTTATAGTTTATATACTATTTGTCTTGTTTTATACATTTATAAAAACTTATAGTAACTTTATCTGATAAATTTAATGTTTTATAACAGCTGCATGATTACTGTATCAAAAAAATAAAAAATAAACAAAAATTGTTTTTACATACTGTTATTCTTGCAAATACTGCTACACATTGGTATGTTTAAACAAAATTAAACTTTACTTAAAGAAGTTTAATCAAAGTTTAAGTGAATAACATTGTTCTATTAATTTAGTTCAAAAGTAAATTTTATGTCTAAGATAGAACTTTTTGTTTAGATAAAGATACTAAAGTTAAGTTTATAAATATCTAATTTTATAAAATCTGCATATTTAAAAAATTATAGTGAAAACAGTTAATTGGTTAAAAAATTATCTTCAACTAAAAGTCTAGCTAATATAGTTAACAGGTTTATAACTACAGCTAATTTAGTGACTTATTAAATACAAAAAACTGTAATTTTATACATTTTATATTTTTGTACTTGTTATCTTTACAATTTCACCTCGACCTAGATCAACTGAAGTATCAAGTATTTTTTTTTAAGTTTTTATTGGAATTGTAAAAATTAATTATTTTTTTAAATGTTATTATACTAGTGTATACGAACTAAATACAGATAAAGCTTTTTGTGTAATTGTATATAATTGTAAAAAACAATATAAAAAATCTTCAAATTAAAAATAACCATTTATGCAATATTAACATACACAATTTTAATTAATAACTTGTACACTGTTAGTCGCCTTTAGCTTAATTAAATAACTTAAAATTCAAAGCTCTAAGTAGTTCAAAGTCATAATAAACAAAAATATTTAATAAAAATTAGTTTCGTTGAAAACGCATATTGACGTCAATGAAAAAATTTAAATTTTTTAAATTTTTACTTTGTAACACAAAAGTTATACAGTATAAAACTTTTGTATCTCAATTTCTAGGATATATTAAAGGTTCTAGCATAAGTTATACTAACAAGGTCAAAAAAGCGTTTTTATAAAAGCGTTTTTATTATAAAAAAACTTAAATCTTTGTAATCTAGTGGGTAAAATTAGTGCATACTAAAAACCACCACTTAAGTTTTTGGATCTTAAACTTTCTAATTTAACTTTCTTTATTAATAATTAATCAAGCAACAAAATAGGTGGTTTTTTATGTTTTTGCTAGTAATTAAGCTGATTAACAAATTATGCTACTCGTAAGCAGGTACAGTTATTTTCTTAATGCAATTTTAATTTTTAATTTAAAAAACTTTGTCTTTAAATAAAAAGTTTTTTTTTTTTAAATACATTAAAAAAATAAACTAAACGAGTAATACACTATAATATTAACTTATATATTTTTTTAAACGAGCAGGTGTTTCTGTTAAGTTGTTAATCGAAGTTAATAACAAGTTATTATAAAACATTGTTCAGAAAATACTATTTAGGTTTGTTTATTGTACAAAATTACATTACATTACAATACAAGTTTATTTATTATAAAATGTTTATTTTATATTGGTGTTTAAATATTTATTAATTTAGCTTTGTTGTTTCTTTGATATATTAATCAGTTTTAAGAAAACGATAACAAACTGTTTTGAAAGTGTTCTCTTATACTATGTTCCCTTTTACCTAATAAACAATATTTCGTAAACTAACTTGTCTATTAAAAGTATATAAACTCATTAATTTTAAATTAAACCTTTAGCCACACATTACCGAAGTTTGTAACAGCTTTTTAGTAGCTGTAACATATTTTTAGAACTTTACCATAAAATTAACAAAAACAGTTGATTTTTAAAGAATTTTTTATTCAAAAATTTTCAGAATATCTGCAAAAGAAAGGCTAATTTTAATGTGACATAATCTAAGACTAGTTAACCACAAAAACTAGTTACAAATTTTTTAAAGTCAAAATAAAAATTTAAAAAGAAACAACAACAACAAAACACTATAGTAAAAAAAAAATAATGAGCATCTTATCATTGTGCACTTATACTATAAATGTTTCTACTGATATAAACTTTCTTACAAAAACATTTTTGAAACATTTTCTTTCAATAAATAAAATCAAACACTTTTTAGCTAATAAAAAAAGTTATAATAAATGTATTTATTAAGTATGTAGAAAATTTTTATAGAAAAAATAAACCATTTTAGAATCTATTAAAAAAAATCCAGATTAGAATTATGTACTAAATGTTTTTTTAAATACAAAGACTTGTTTATTGGTGGCTAGTTGTGAGAAACAAAACAAACAACTAAATTTCATACTATATTATGTCGTCAAAAAGTACGCACTACCCGTGCTAAGTACGCACTTTTGGTCGGGTTCAATTAGCGTACTTAAGCGGTAGTCTACTGTACTGTTAAGTTAAGCTGCCAACGACCATAAATGCTTTTTAAATGTTTAAATGCATTATTACTACAGCTTAAAAACAATTTTTTTTAACTATTTCAATAAGTTTTATATACTTAAAATTTAAGTGAAGCTTTCTAGTAAACAAAAATTTTCTAGTTATTAACTTGTCTTTTAATTTTGTATAAGTAAAATTAATTCAATGAAAATTTCAATATGTTTTTTCAAAAATTTTTCAATTTGATATAAAAATTATATTTTACTTTAAAGTTTAATTATTAATGTCAAAATTTAGTTCATGCCTTTTTAAGTAAGTTTTAATGCGTTACATACAATTATAAAAGATCAAAATAAATTAAATAACAAACAATTTAATTGATAAATGTATGTGTTTTTACAGTTATATGAAAACTAATTAAAAAAAAAAAAATTTAATGTATTCTAATGTTTTTGCAAACAAATCTAAGTATAAAGTTTCCTAAACAAATTATAATTTAAAATTTTAAGTAAAACTATGAAGTTTGTTTAATAATATAATTTATTAAAGTTAAATACATCTATATTTCCCAAAAAAAAATTCTGAGCATAGTGCTTAGAGAAATATAATGGACTAAAAATTGTTACTTCAAGTGGATTTTTTTAACTATAGGTGTTTTAATAGTTTACTTCATGCAAATAGTGTAAAATAAATGAAGCAAACTGTTCGTTGTTTTTTACCTTGCAACGAAACAAAAAACTGCGCTTATTATTTTATTTCTTAACTGCAAATTTTTTTTTTAATTTCTTGTTCATTTTATTATAAAACTTAATTTTTTATATATTATTATTGAAAAACCTATCATAATTTCGTACACTTTATATATAGTTTGTAAATTTATTAAAACATTCTGACTATACTGATATAAAAAAATATACCTAAAAATAAAAATGTTAGCGTTATGTACGGCGCAGTGCCGTTCAAAGAATTTGAGTAGATGTTAGAAATGAATGGCTTATTATTTATGATCTGTTCAGTTTAACAGATTGTAAATGTTTGCGAGCGTTTGTGGTTATCACTTAAACGAATTAACTTTTTTTAATTTAAGACTTAATAAAAAATAATTAATCTTACAGCTTAACTTTTTTATTGAAAAGTACAACTTAAAAAAAGTATAGTTGTTGTCAAAGATTTTTTTTTAACATTTCAAATGAACTGTTTAAAAATATTTCTAAATCAACTACTTAAAATTTAGCTTGTTTAAATTAAAAAACAAGAACAAGAAAGTAACAAATTATCTTTATATTTGTATTCACATGTCAAAAAGTAAAACTAGTTATAGTAACATGAGAAAACGTTGTATAAAAAGCGTTAATTGTAAATATAGAAGTATTTAGTAGAAATAAATGTTTTTATTGTGTTTTTGCTGAGTAACTTGTTTTTTTATATTATATTAAACTAAAACAGTGAAACTTTTGCTGCATTAAACTTACTGGTTATTAAAAACCGAGAATTAAATATACAGCCAAAAACTATTTTAGAAGTTAAACACATATACTATGTAACATTCAACCAAGAAAGTAACTCAAGTAAACTTACAGAAATAAATAATAATGTTTTGTGCAGCGGAGTGCCGTTCAAAAGCTTTTTGACAGCATTCAAGTTGAAGATTTTAATAAAACATGAGTAACTGCTTAATTGAACAATTCATAACTGTAATGCGAGCGTTTGTACAGATTTTCAGAACAACAATAACAAAATAAAAATCTCTAATTAAAGTGTTTAGTGTTTTTCTAGAAAGTTAAACTTTACAATTTTTATTTATCTTGTTATTTATATTGAAATTAATTAATCAAAAAATGATGAGTTTGTTAATAAATTCACAAACAAATATTTTATTATATAGTAACAGGAAGCTGTACAAAGCCATTATTCGAAACATCATTTATCGAAATTAAAACATCTCGTGTATGTATGACGTATTAAAACACAAGTTTACTATAGAAATTTAGTTATAGTAACTACTAATAAGGATAGTCAATACTGCTGATTGTATTACTAAATTTGCAGCTGTTTAGTACAGCTTTACAGTTAAAAAAAGAATTAACAAAATATCTCTGTGAAAAAGTTAAGTAGCTTAATAGCAAAATTAGATGAAAACATAGTTAAAAACAATTTATAGAACAACAATAACAGACTTAAAAATTTGTTATAAAATTCTTTTTTGTCTTTTTAAAAAGTAAAACTTAACAATTTTTATTTATCTCGTCATTTATAGTCAAACTAAATAAACAAAAAATAATTAGTTTATCAATCATTTTCCCATATAAAAATTTTCTTAATTAGTAAAAAAATAGCTTACAAAACCATTATTCAAAAGATCTAAATCATTTATTGTATTTTAAACATCTCGTGTATGTGTGACGTATTAAAAGAAAAACACAAGTTTACTAATAAAACTTAGTTATAAGAACTACTGATAAATATACTGAATACCGCCTTTTTTGAAGTTCAATTTGCAGCTGTTAAATACAGCTTTCAGTTTGAAAAATTAAACAACATATAACAACATACCTCTGGGTAATAAACAACATGAACATACTTTCTACAAATAAAAAAAAAATGTTTCAATAGATATATTTCCAACTTTGTATACAAAACTACTATTAAGAACACTTGTTTTTATAAGAAGTAGTAAACAATCAAGTTATGTTCAATGTCAACTATAATAATATTTGATTTCATTTAATACCTTTAAAAAAATAAATTTGCAGCTGTTAAGTACAAATTTACAGTTTGAAAAAAAAAATCTTTTGCTAATAAACAAAATAAACATACTTTCTACAAAAAAAAAAAAATTTTCAATAAATATGTTTAATAGACATTCAAGTTATGTTTAATGCCAACTAATGATAATTTCCTACGAACATATAAAAGTATTATGATTTTAAATAGAACCAATTAGTTTTTGTTATATAATGTTTTTCTTAAAGTTCACAAATTTACCCTACAGTTTAAAATAAAATCAAGTACAATTTCATCTTTTTTTATGACTATCTACTGATAGTTTTTTTCATAAAAGTTAAATGTAGACTAATTATTAACAGATTTCTAACATTAAAACAATATTTCTTAACTATGTTCATAAAAGTTTTATCAAGAATTAATTAACAAGTACGGATTTGCTTTCAAAAATTAAAGTTATTAAACATTTTGATTTTTAACAATTCAACTTTTTATCAAGTTAATTTTGTTAGGTTAAAAGTAAATTTGAGAGTTTTGTTTTACTCCTTTATCTACAAGTTAGTTTTGCAAAAACGATATAATAGTGTATAATAACAACAAAGTTCATCAAAATAGTGAGAAGTTTTAATTTATTGTGTTTTAAAAAGTGATTAAATATAAAATAACAACTTTTTTATTAAATTTAGTGGTTTAAGTCAAGGTTTCAACCAATTGGCTTATAAAGTTTGATAAAATAAATTTTAAACTGTCTATAAAAATATTCTTATATATTATTGTAACTGTCATGATTTATACTAAAACTTTTAAAAAAGTGTCTAGAATATCTCATAGAAATAGATATAAAATAGAATATAAGACAATTTGTTAACACAAATTTTCTTTGATATAAATAACTTATATATATAGTCTGCACAGTTAGATAGGATCTAACTTCTGCTAATGTAACAACTTTAGAATGGAATATTCAGTTAGATCAGGAACAAACGTTTTCAATATAAAATTGAATGAATTAACCTAGTAAAAAAAACTCAAGGTAAAAAAATTCAACAACAGTTGGTATGACAGAAAAAGCTGGTTGACCGCTTGCCCTATCAGAAAAAAAAAACTTTTCTGCTTCCCATGTCTTCTGTTTTAAGGTCAAAGTATTTGGTCAAAAAATAAGTCAGTTGGTTTCAATGCTGAGGTTTTAACTATTTAAGTAGGTATTTTATTTTAATTTTGAAACAAGCAGTTTACTATATGAAAATAATTAGGGTTATATAACAAGTTTAATTGTAAGGATTTTGTTTGAGGTTTTTATATATATACAGATAATACAGTATATTAAAACATTGTAGTTTAACTAAAACAAACTTTATAAAAATAATAATTTACATAAAAAAGTAAGATATTCTAAAGATTTTGTTTATTTACTATTTCTCTGTGTAAATTAAAGAATATACTCAATTTACAACTACAACCAATTTTTTATGTAAATTAGATTTGACTCTCTTTCTAAGTTAATGTAATATATTTGTTTTAAATAAAGGATTTGAATTTTGATATACAATTTGTAAGTACATAACTTTTTTCTGGTTCTTTTAGTTTTTATTTATCTAAATTTGATACAGTATAACAAACAAAAAAATTAATATTTTTCTATTACTACTTATACTTTTTTTTTAAGCAGAAAAAAGAGTTTTAAACACTGAGTTATTTTTAGCGTAGTACGCACAATGCGTACTTAACTGGTAGTGCATACCTAAGAAATGCGTACTAAAGCGGCAAATAAAGTAAAAAATATTTTTGAACCCCTTTGAAAAATGTCTAGACACGCCCCTGATTTGAACTATGAAATAAACATTTAAGAAATGCAACTCTTTACATATGTTGTAAAATTGAAAACTTTGGAATGAATACTTGCATTATTTACGGTTTAAAGTTGAGCTCAGAGAATATTTAGAGTTAATACGGTTGAATGTACGAGCCAACAAGAATAATATGACGAAATGTTTCAAACTAAATACTGATACAACAAAACATAAGAACATGACAAGCAGTTTATATGTTAGCAGTTAGTTAGTTTGGTGTGCAGCTTGAAGCAACAAAATATCTTGAACTTTTTTGTGAATGCTTATTGTAAGTAGTGTTTTGTTTTAAAAGTGAATATTTCAACTGATGTTAATAGTTTAAATATTAAAGCTTGGTTTATAGTTTAATAGTTTATTAAAATTTTTACAGTTTCTTGTTTACTAAAAGTTTTATTTTATTTTTAGCTAATTGTTTTAAGTCATTTGATATAGATTTAAATAGCTTCCAGTTTTTAAAGTGTTACCGAAGTAATTAATAATTTGTATATGCTAGTATTTCTTGCTATTTTATATATAAAAGATTCATCACTCAAATCTGTCGTGTCTGATTATATAAAGTAGTTACAGTTAGAATTTAGTATTTGTTAGATATTAATCAAAAAAGGCATGATTTAATTATGATGGGTAGTACTAATAAGTTAAGTGTACCACAATCAGTACACAACTTTACTACCAAGTTGTCAATCTTTGCTAGCTGTTCTACTGATTATTAGATTAAAGTATTTTTTCAGTTTTTAAAAACCTCATTTTGACTCAGGCTTGTTTATACTCACTCTATCTAGTTTTATTGACTTAAACAGTGGCAACCCTGCTAGTTTGAAAATTTTTGGGAATTTTAGAAAATCTTGGACTGCCTCAGGCTAGTTTAGTTTTTTATAAAAACTTAGGCTAGTTTTCTTTTAGATTTTAAATGAGTTTGAGCTGAACCAGTTTTCAATATTTTGTAATTTTCTAGTGTATTTTCTTCAAGAACATTATTTCAAATTTGTAATTGTAAATAACATCTAAATTTGTAAACCTTGTGGCTAGCTGTTCTACTTATTATTAGATTAAAGTTCTTTTTTTTTTCAGTTTTTAAAAATCTCATTCTGACTCAGGCTAGTTTATTCTAGTGATGTACCGGACTCACTATCCGGGTCCGGCCGGATATTGCCATTTTTGTATGATATCCGAATCCGGCCGGATTCTAATTTGAAAAAAAAAGTCCGGATCCGGTACATCACTAGTTATAATGAAATTGAGAAAAAAAAAACTAGGCGGAATGCTAACCTGTCTTTTTTACATTTTTGAGCTAGTTCAATGGGTCTTTTAATTCTTTTAAAATGTGTTACAGGGACTTAAAACTAAATTAATCAAAATAATTCAATTTGAAAGATATTTTCGCTCAGTGGGCCATATTTTCATGCTCGCGGGCAGCTAAATTTTTTTTTCGCGGGCCGCATTCTATTCAAAAAAAAATAACGTGTTAACGTGTAACGGTTACAACGTTATAGTCCGCTGGTCGTCAGCCTTTTATAAATCTCAAGTAAATATTCCTAGGAAATTTTTTTCGCGAGCCGAATTATAAAAAAAAGTCTTCTGCAGGCCATAGTTTTTAAAAACATTTCTGTTAATGAACATAACAACACCACTTCAAACCAAATAAAATAAGCTGAAGCACCGAAAATGATTAGCTATTATATAAGGACCTAGTTGTAAGCATTTACCACAAAAACTTTTTTTTATTACTGTTTTTAGTGAGGTTTATTTTGAAATGAAATTACCTCGCAGGTCGCTGATTTTTTGCTTCAAGGGCATCAGTTTGCCGGTCCATGTATTAGTACGCTCTTTTGATTAGTTGCACGATTAAAGAGTTTTAAAGTAACAATATAAGATAGTTGTTCCTCTTTAAATGTTCTAAGGCTAGTTGTTACTGATATGATTGGATTGTTTCAAAACTCTTTTTTGTAAATAAATAAGTGACGTTTCGTTGTTAAAAAAATCTTTAAATTTATTAAGTACATACTACAAATTTTATTGTTGTTTGTTTAGTATCAGCTTTTTTATTAATATTGTTAAACAAACATAGTTTTACAAATTATTTTTTGGTTTTTGTTTACAAAACAAGACTATTTTAAAATTTAGCAATCTTTAAAAACAAAATTTTTATGTTAATTATATTAAAGTTAGTGTAAAAAACTAGATGTGCACTTTAAAAACTATTTAAAATATAAAAAGTGTGTAAGTAAGACAAGCTAAAAATTTTATCAGAGTTTTTTAAAGTTAATTTTTCTTATAAAAATTTGAATGAGATTGAAAGTTTTCTAAATTTCTGACCATTAGGTTATGAAATTGAGTTTGCGTGAATCCTGATTTATATAGATAAATATTTAACTAAAAGTAAAAACAATTTCAGTGATAATTGACCTAAAAATTGTTATAAAACCATTTTTTGAACACCAAAGAAGAGTTCTAAAAATTTCTTATTTAAAAGCATATTTACTATATATAATACTATATATAGTTTAATAAATTAAACACCTTTGATAAAAAATGATAAATTAAGAGAATAAAATAAATATTATGATTATATCGATCCACTAGTAAACAGTAAATAACTTAAGTTGTTGGTTTTTAATAAAGTTTTTATATAAAGCGGTTAACTCGTAGAACAAAATATGTTGTTAGTTCGAAATCATTCAGAAAAGTATACATGAGCACATGTAAAAATTAAGTAAATAAATGACATGAAAAATAAACTAAGTACAAATAAACGAAAAATTTAATATATGTTTAAGTGCTTAAATAAGCAAACTGTAAATTTGTTAGACTTGAAACTAGAGCTAGTAGGTTTAAAAGTATAACACTAGAACTAGTTCGTACGGTTTAAAGATAAATTCAAAATTCTTAAAAAATAGTTTTCCATTACTTAAAGAAAACTACAATACTTCTGATTTTAAAGCTAGTTACTAGTTAAGTATAGCTTTAGAAGACTAAATAAATTAAAAAACTAACTGAAAAATATTTTAAAACATACATTGTGTTTATTTTGTATCAGTTTTAAAAAAACAGTATGGTTTTATGTTCATAAGTTTGAATTCAATATGAAATTTTAATGTCTTCTAGTGTTTTATATTTATTAATAACAACGGCTTAAAATATACTTCTAAAAACAACTGTATTTGTATTTTAAAGAACTATTTAAATGCTGTAAATTTATCGATTAATTAATTATTTGTTCAAATTTTGTTACAGCCTTGTAGTAGTTATATTAAAATAATATTTAAGAAACTTTTTTAAGTTTGTTTCTTAACATAAGTCCTGTCTTTAAAATATGTTTTTAATATTTTGAATCTATAATTTTTTTTAGTTAATGTTTCTACAAAAAACTCAAAGCCACTGCAGTTAAAAATATTACACTCTGCTCTACTAAGACCTTTTTCTATTCTACTAGACAAAGTTTTAAGTAAACGATAGTTTCTGTAACAGTAATTTAAAAAATTTTATACAGTGTAAAGTTATGTTTAAATTGAATAAATTTCAGTTAAATTACCCTCATAATTATTTTTTTGTTTGGTTCATTAAAGTGTTAGAAGTTTGTTTTTAATTTGATTGATTTTGAAATAAAGCATTTGTAATCGCTAAAATTTTATATAGAAATGATAAATAATTACCGTTAGTGATTTTTGATTAAAAAATAGCAATACACTGTTTTTATTATAAATTGTTTTACAATATTTTTAATAATTCAACTAATTAGTTATACTAGGTATTGTTTTTTTCAAATAAAATCATTAACAAAATTTTGTATAGAGTGTTTCTCTAAACTGTATAGTAATAGTTTTGTCATGAATTTGTTAGGTTTATTTTTTTACTAACTGAAAAATATAGTATTAACTACAAAAAATATTTAGGTATGTTTTGATTTTATAAATAATATACTCTGATATGACTTAATTTTGTAATAGCTTTCTATCAGTTGTGTTTTAAATTCATTTTACTTTCAAGTCTGCGTAGCATATGTTTGATTATTAAATACAGAAAAGAAAACATATTAAAAAATGATGCCTTAAAAAATAAACAATTATTAACATAAAATTTTGTTAGAATTTTTAAGTAGCAGTTTTTGTTTTTTTTTTTTCACACAATTACTTAAAAGTACTAGTAAAATTTATAAATAATATTTCTTAAAGTAAAACAAGCTATTATAATTAATTTTACTAAAGTTTGAAAACTTATAGACTGTTAAGTGAAAAAAAAACGTCTTAATACAATGTTTATTTCACAGATATCAATATTCTAGGTCCATCATATATTCAAAACAATTAATGTTTAACAAATATGTATGTTTAATTTTTGATAAGTACAATGCTTGTGTTTATTTGTAGAATTACTTTACAACCATGAAAACACACTAAAATATAAAAATCTTATGACCAAAATTTGTGTTTAATATGATTAGGAATACTTATTAAATTCAACTAAAGCTTTAAGTTTAAGCAATTGATAGTTTAAAAGAGTTTAAATTTATCTTACTATTATGATAATTGCCCACAAAATTAACTCGTTTAGAGTCAAACAGTTTAAAAGACTAAAACGTACTGTACAGTGTAAATAAACAAAGCTACCAAGTTAATTTTAGTGACTATAAATTTTGTAAAACTAAAATTATAAACTTAGTAATTTAATGTTATATTTAATAATAAAACATTAGCAATAGTTTAACGTTTTGTAGAATAAACTTTAGACTACAAAAGTTTTATAATTTCTAATTATTACAAGATAGTATTTAAAAATTAGTAGCTAGACTTTCTTTCATAAATAACTGTTTGTTTTTTACTACCTTAACCTAATCATTAGAAAAAAAGAAATCGTTTTCTAATATTTGTTAACTTCGTAACTTATATATTTAGAAAATATCTTGAAAGAAAAAATTATACGTTATTTTTTTTGTATCTATGATACAATTAAGAGCTTTGGTTCTTTGTATTTTTGGAAACTGTGTGCAAGCTTTTTTAATTTCTTTACTTAATTGAAAGTACACTGAAAAATATTTTTTAATGTTTATTAGCCTGCTTAGTTATGTGTGACTTCCTAAAACTTTTATTGATTGAGTTAAAATTAAAAACCATTACATTTTTACAATTTTTTCATAACATTTTCTAGTTTTTTTTTTGAAAGTTAAAATACTAACAAATCTCTAATTAAGAGTTCTAATATTTAAAAGCAAATAAAATAAGTAAATTCATGTAAAACTGATCAAATAATTCTTAAAAATATTCCGTTATTATAGATGAAATTTTGCTTTTGTACAGTAAGTTTACAAAAATTTAGTTATACCTAGTTCTAAGAATATATAGCTATAATTAAACTTTTAAAGATAGTGCAGCTTCAAATTAACTTATTTTGAATTAGTTAGCCTACTTCGTGGATTAGTTTAAAACACTAGGTTAAAATTGTATGTAAGATTTGTAGTCATTTAACATTATAAAATTTTAAATGTGCAAACCTGTGAATTAAACTTCTTTTTGATTTTTATTTTGTTCAGTTATTTTTAATATTTTTAGACTTTCTCGAGCTTTAATACTTTAAGACTCATAAAATATAGGTAAATAGCTTGAATAACGTTGTTTTAAAACTTAGTATACATAGCTTAATATATTTAGAAACATGTTTGTTTTAGAACAAAAACACTACTAACGGATAAATTAGCGAAAAAATACATTTTTTGCTTAATTTTTAAAAACAATTTATAAATGTTTAATTTTAAATAAAAAAAATATTTAGCTTATACAAAAACCGCTATAACTACTTACACAGCTTTTCTATAAGGGACTGAAGTCAAATACATGTCAACTATAATTAGAAGAAGAGTAAGAAACACAGCTACTAGAAAGCTGTTTTAAACTGAGGTATATACTTTTAAATAATAGTAAAACCCATCAATAAGTTATAAACCTCTGATATGTACATTGGTTTATAATTTTAAAACTTACGTAGGTTTTTGAGATAAAAACAGTTTGAGCGATTGATCATAGCTTTACTTATAAAGAATTTATTAGTTTACTGTTATTAAATAAGATTGGACTCTGTTTTTAATGATAGTTTTTAAATTGCCTTTTGTTAAGCGTACAAAACTAAAAAATTTTGCTTGTTAACAAAAAAAATCTTTTATTTATATAATAGTTCTAATAACTGAGAAAAAACCCATGAACATATTTTTGAAAACAGAATCTTTATGTATAATTTACCGATAGGAGTTTTAATAAACTAGATTAACTTATGCCCTTAAATGTAAAAATCTAAATCAGAAGGTGAATGGTATATGTTTCTAAATTTCTAGGAAAGAAAGTTATTTGCCAAATAGTAATACTTTCCTTTAATATTTTAATTTTAAAACCGTATTTTTTTAAATCTGTTTTATTCATGTTATTAAGGATCTAAAAAGCAGTTGAAGACTTTTATAGTCCTGGACAAGACTTTAAAAGGTATCCGTGAAGTGCGACTCGATAATAAAAAAGTTTTTTTGTGCACCGGGTCCTAGAACCAATTATTTTGAGCGTTTTTTTGTCGTTTAATAACCAAGTATTTTATTTTATTTTTTTAAACAAAGTTTCTAAATTATTGTGTTCGATTAAGTATATCTAAAACTAAATTATAAAAATCAGTAAACTAGCAGAAAATTAGTCTAAATAATTAGTATAAACGAATCTATAATAAAGTAATCAAAAATCAAACTTATTCAGTTTAAAAAAATTCTTTGTTTTTGTTTAGAATTTCTAATATGTTTTAGAAACTGATAGATAATTCAAAGCTGTTAAAAATAAACAGTTTATGAGTTGGTAAAAAAGTAATGTATTTTATGTATGTTTAATTAGTTATGTATGATAATAGAAATTAAAAAGTATATTCATTAACAAGTGTTTAGTAATGCTACATTATCATTACCTGTAGCAACGGTTTACCAGCTGCATTTTTATTTTACTTCTCCGTTTGATAAATAGCAAAAATATATGTTTACTTTAGTAAATCAAAACTTTTTTCATTTATGTTAAGAATACGTTAATGATACTTTGTTGGAGGTGTTTTTTAAAACAAATAAATTTAATAATTGTATTATGTAAATATAACAATAATTTCATTAGTTTGTTATTAATTAAACAAGAATACAGCTTCTAGAAAGCTTCTACTAGCTATAAAAATTAAATATCCTTATTTTTCACAATACATCACAACTATGCATACCGATATTCCCAATTTTAGTTTGATGTGCTATACTGAAAACGTGAAATAACATACATTATAAGTGTTTTGTAAAAATGAAGCATTGTTTTTCATAAAACAAGGTAAATTTACTATTAACAATATACCTTTTAAGATTATATTTCAAAATGGAAATAAAAGTTCAAAGTTATTTTCGATTATACACGAAAAAAACGAATTTAAAAGAATTTGACAACATTTTATTACATCTTTATCTTCATCTTAAATTTTATTTGATTTAAACTAGAAAATATTGTCCTGTGTATAAAATACATAAACTACTTATCAATTAAAAATAGTAAGTAAAAGGTTGTTGAAAGTTTAAATCAAATAGTATTTGTAATTAAAAAACAATCTAAGTTGTTTAAATGTTGTAATAAACTTTTTTTTCATAAATAAAACACATTTATATTGTTTATTATTATTTATTTAATTGATTTGTTTATTTTGATGTTATTTATTATTATTAATTAATTGGAGTATCATTTAACATTTCTTCTTTTTTAAACGGTAAGTTTTCAATTTGATTAATCATTTAAAAAATTTTCCTATTAAACAATTTTTGCTTGTACACAAATATAAAATATAAAGTTTGTTCTATCTTTACTATCTAACATCAGAACAAAGATAAATACGTTTTAACTTTTTATACCGTCAATTTTCAGTAAATTTTTAAATTTTTTTATACTTTTAGTTTGTATTGTAACTTTTAGTCAGTAAAAGTTTTAAATTGTCCTAAGTTTTATAGTTGTTCAACTACAATATTTAAGTTAAATATCTGAAAAAAAGCTCTAACTTACAACAAATCATTTAATTGTTAGAATTAAGTTATAACTACAAAACAAGTTTTTATGTCAAACTTCTAAGTTCAGAAACAATAAATAAAGTAATTTTATATAATAGTAATTTAATACAGCTAACGTTCAAAACTTTGTTTATACTGTTTCCTGTTTCATAAATAGTTTAATTATTCAATGAAATTCGTTTGATAATTTTTTATGTTATATAAAATAAAAATAGCTTGTTATAATAATCTTTTTAAGATATACGTTTTATCAAGTAAAAAAGTATTTGATAAAATGTAAATATAATAAAATATACAGCTTTTTTTAAACTGTTATAAATTTCAAACGATTTAAATATGCTATTTTATATTGAAATACTTATAATATAATAGTATTTACTGCATCGATAGTTTACTTCATTTTAAGAAATTCGTAAACATATAAGATTTCAAAATTTCATTAGAAGTAATGCTAATCAGTACTTAATTTAAGTGATTAAAGTTAATGATAATTTATATAAACAGAGACTCGAATCAAATACTTATGATATAACTCAGCAACTGAAAAGCTGTTGCATAACAAAGCAATGTTGAAAAAATTTTCAACAACTTTTTCAGCAACGTATTTAGTTACTAATATTATACTAATTGTAAGTTTTAATATTATTTTGAAATTTTACATAAGAATTAGACACATCAAGTTTATATGAACTAATAATATAAGTATATAGGAAAAAATGTAAAAAATAATTTACAATTTTTTTGTTAAAAAATGAGAAAGAATTTGATACTAAAACAATTGCATAGTAGTTCTTATTTTTATGACTCTTAGTAATTTTAAAATTGATTACATTAGTGATTTAGTTAACATTAAACAGTTTTTTCAAAAGAGCTTCAACTAACAAAGTCAAAATGTTAACAAGGTTATTTTTGTAATTGAACTTATTTGATACAAATAAGAAAGCACTGTTAATTTTATTTAATTGAATTTAAATTTAATTCACAAACGCCATAAAATATATTAATTTAAAAATTAATAAAAACATATGAATAAAACAAGTTTACTAGTTGCAATTTAGATAAACTTTATAAAAAAAAACTCAGGTTTTGTGTTAAAAACATTGATTGTACTATAATTTTGATTATTTTTAGTTTACTTTCTTTAAATGAGCAGAAGGGTATATAGAAATATAACTTTAATTCAGTTTACTTTATATATTTATGCTTGTTTTGTATCAGATATTTTACCTTCTTATTAAACTTATATTAAACTCACTTAAATCAACAAAGAGTTATTCTTCACACCTTACCCTAGCAAACCAAAAAGTAATTAAACAATAAAAAGTTTTAATAATAAAAAATAGTACAAAATATTAACAGTTGAAAAAAAAAGTGCTGTGCAGAATTTATTCACTAACAAATAAAATAAAAGTTACTTTATGTATTTTTTAAATTCGAGCTAAGTAAAAACTGATAATAAAAATAAAAATTCTAAGGAGCCCTGACTAAAAGTCGAGCCCTAATCCTATGGTTTTTTTTCATTAAACATAAATGACCGTTCAGTAAAAAAAAAATTGAATAATAACCTTACCTTAGTCTATAATACTATTTAAAAATTAACATGTGTGTCGTAATCATGTTTATTACTGAATGGTAACTAAATATACTACTATAATTTATTACTTCAATCTATTTTAAAAACAAAATGTTAAGTAACTGAAAAGTTCAATTTAATGTGAATAAAACCGTTAAAAAAATAAAGATATAAACTGTCAATAAAAATAATGTTTTTTCTGATATTACAAAGTTTAACTATAAAAAAGATAGTATATAAATTATGATTGGCTTTTTAGACCAATTATTTACAAAAAAGTTAAAATATACCTTTTATCTAATAAAAGTTGTTAATCCTCATAAATCTTGGCTTTGTAATTTATATAGTAAATAGTTCTATTTATTTGTTTATAATATTAATTTATCAGACTCAATATACGCTTTTTCTTTATGTATAGTTTAGGTATGAAAAATAATACAGCTACAAGAAAGCTGTTAAAATTTTTAAAAAACCACAAATTGATGTTTTAGAAAAATATCAGTTTCAAGTGACTAGAATATGATAGAATCAACTTGTATAAATTGTTTTAAAATTTACGAAAACCAAATTTCAAAAGATAGTAGTATATAAACAAAAACTGATGTTTTTTTATATACAATAATTCAACGCAAACATTTGTTTTAGCAAGATATGACGTCAGTAAGAGTTTAAGCGTAAGAATGAAATGTTAAATCTGTAAATGTATGTAATTCTCGCTTTATTTATTTGCAGTAGTTGTACTTTTGCTTTTTGTTTTTAAAAAGCTATTTTTATTCTAAAAGTCATTATTTTATTCTATTTTTATTTCAGTTTGTTTAAGATAAATGTACTACAGATTTAAAGTTTAAAAGTAGTAAATAAATTTTATAGTTTAAGTTAGTACCACTGTTATATTGAATTTTTTACATAGTATTTGTCAATTTTTTATTTTTTGGTATTTTAGTATTTAATAATGTAAAGTAAGTAAAAATATATTCTTTTTAGTTAAAAGTTACATATAAGAGTTTCTAAATCTATTAACTTTGCTACCGCCAAAACCTATCACTTTTTTATAAGTGTTAAACTTTTTATTAATTAATGATTTGTAAATACAATACTAATAAATTTTAATTATATCATACAGTTTTGGTTTGTGTATTGTTTAATTGAGAAAAAAAAAGTTTTATTAAAATAAGTATATATACAACTCAAAACTGAAATTAAACTTCACTTCATACTTTATTTATTGAACAACAAAATGTATAATTTTATATTTAATACTATTTATTTTAAAAATAAAAATATTATGTGCGGCACAGAGCCGTTCAACAGTTTTGGTATGATTGTAGAATCTAAGCAGCTAATTTGTCAAATAACTGCTCAATCATATATATATTTAAATATATTTGCAATCGATTTTAATACATAATAGTTGTACGCAGCATATTGCCGTTTTTAACAATTATGCAGTCACTTCAGAATTGCAGTTCATATTATTAGATATTTGCAGAACAGTTTGCAAATGTTTTGCGAGCGTTTGTATTTATAATTTACTCGCATTTCAGTTTTTTATATTTGTTAAGAAAAATTTTTATTGTTCAAAAATGATTAAATTATAAATTTTTAAATGAAACTGGCTTCTAACTAAAAAATGTAAAAATAACTAATTTTTATTTTGACTTTTATAATATATTTTTAAAACTAAATAACTAAAGCTAAAATTTAGTCTTTCTTATAAGAACATTGCTTTAAAAAAATATTTATATCTATATTTTTTTAAGTCACTGTTTAACAAAATTATGATGTCATACGACTTAACTACAAATACCAACTTTTATATAAAGCATACAAACTAAAATTGATCAAGGTGATAATAAGAATAACTAGCTAATATAATGAAAATTGTTTCAAAACGACTGTATAAACGATATTATTTTTTCCATAGAATGAACAAATTTAATCAAAAGCATAAGTTTATAATATATGCAAAGTACAAGTATAAAGTTTTTGATTTATAATGTGTATTACTGTTTTTAATTATGATTAAGATAAATATTGTGAAACATAGTAATTATAAAACGAAATATTTCTCGAAAAAGCAAAATATTACATATCTAGTTAACAAGTATTTTATGAAAAAATTATTAACTTAATCTGTGATTAAAAAAATTTAATAAATATTCATTATTAAAATTTCAGTTTTAAGAAATGGAACTTGTCTACAGACTCAATTGTAAGTCTAACTAATGTAAGCAAGCTATAACAACATAAAACTGTGTTAAAAACTTAAAATCGCTTAAAATTATTTTTTTTAATAATAATATCTAATTGTTATAATTCTTATTCCACCTTTTTTACAGTAATTATACTTTTGCTAGTTTAATTTCTAAATAGTTTTAAAAGCCTTACTTAAAATATATATTAATTCTATTAATCAAAATAATTTTGACAATGTTTGTTTTTTTCTGAGACCTTCAACTTTAGCTATTTTTGATAAAAATATCTATTGTTACTCAAAATATTAAAACACTATTTATTTTTTTAAACTTAAATTAGTCGTAATTTGTATTATTTAGAATAATAGGTTTTTTCCATACAAAAAATGCTCTTCTAACTTTATTTTCTAATTTGTCTGGTAGCTTTGATAAAAAGTTTTACTTCAATCAACATGTAAACTTATTACAAAAAATTTAACGTTAGTTGCTAAATTATATGTTAAGATTAAAATTGCTAAGAAACACAGCTTAGAAGCTGATACAAATTCAAACTAGTAACCAAAAACACAGCGTTGATAACACATGATTTTCTATGCTGCAAGAAAACACTACCATTTTGCTTTTTTAAGCATACATAAAACTTATGTGCTTTCATATAATACTAAGCTGTAAGATTTTTATAAAATAGATTTGTAAATATTAATAATCACTTATCACAATTTAAGAATACATAGCTGTTTTCTTGAATACTATAATTTTAAAAGTAGTTTACTAGTGCTTAGTTAATTTTATTACCTTTTTACCGAGCCTAACAAATTTAACTTTTTAAATAACAAGTTTAAACTTAAAAAAAAAATTAGCTGCAATAGCTCAGTATAATTTTTAATAAAATTTAATTTTAAAACAGAATAAATAAATAAATTTTTTGACGATATCTATCATTTTTTGAAAACTTGTTTGGTAAATGTGGGTATACATTCTACTAAATAACTTAAAAATTCTAACCACTATTTGAAATTGTAAATTTATATGTTTTTAATAGTTTATTTGAATTATATATATATATTGATAAGGCAATATTTATTGTTAAGTTACAACAAGTATAATTTAAGAGATTATAAATTTAAGCTCTTAGTGACGCCATTAAGTTCCAAAATAACACCACGTTTCACACGTTAGAATGCCATCATTACCCTAAGGAATACTTTTAGTTTATTTTTAATCGCATTAACTTAATTCATTTTATTCTATTTAATTTAATTGTTACATTGTATTTATGTTTGTGTAGTGTGTATATTTTTTTTTAGAGTTTTAACCTTTTTGTAAAAAACCATTTCTGTTTTCTAAAAATCCCCTTCAAATCTTAATATTTACAATTTTCAAAGCTTAATATATAAAATGCTCAGTAAATAGGTTATTAAAATATATAAAATCTATAGTTAATATATTATTTTAACTAAACTTACCTATATTTCATTTTAAACTAATACTTTAAAATTTATCTTTTGTAAACAACATATTAAGAATAACTAATAATTTAAATTTAATTTTTATTTAACTTTTATGTGTACTTTTATTTTCCAGTTCATCGCTCTGTATACTTTTGTTTTCAGCTTTTTTTACCGTCTGACGAACTGCTCTGCAGGAAAACGGCGTAACGCAATAAAAATTCAACGGTAATTTTATACAATTTAAGCTTATACAATTTTAAATTTCTATATAGAAAAGCATTTAAAGAATATTAGGTTTTATAATACTGGTTTAGCACAGCTGTAAAATATATATATATACTGTTTTTATGAAAAGCATTTAGTTTTTTTTTTTTACTTTAAACCATTTTTTTAAACCAAAAAAAATCATATTTGTTTAGGAAATCTTTTCTTGAGTTTCTTTCGTAAAAAACTGTTTTGTAATTTTAGGCAATGTTTTCAGATTAGTTTTTTATAAGAATTTAATAATATTTTAATTTTATAGTTCATATATTTATTAACTAATTAGTCGTGCATCACCAATGCATTTATTTTTCTATCCAACTATAAAAAACACTTAAAATATCTTAAAATAACTGCATTTAAAGATTTTATTTTTTTTACTTCCTTTAAGCTAATAATAAATAATATTTATCTCTAACGCCTTCATTTTTTAAGGTACTTAGTTTTGAAAACCCGTAAAAGTCTGTGTAACTACTCACTACCTGTTTTATTACATTTGTTTGCTTTAATAATATAGTTGTATTAACGGTAGGAACTAAAATTCTTTGTAAGTTAGATATAACATTAGTTTTGTTGTTTAAATTTTTCTTTAAAGAATATGTCAACAAAAGTTTTATAACATGATATAACTTTCATATCCTTTAATTATAATTTCATGTCTTAATAATTTTTTATAGGCTTTTTTTTTAAATAATAAAAATAAATAATTGACTTTTTGTTTTATTATCAGTATTATGTATTAGCACGCAAGTTAATTCTGTAAATCAAATTTAAGTTATGAAATAAAACTACTAAACATATATTTGTTTATAAAATATCATATTACTTTTATTTTTAGTCTCGGAAATATATAATGTTCAATGTTTATAGGGTCAAAAAAACAACTATATGGTTTAAATAAAAATAATGTCTAGATCACTTTATAAGATACTAATCAAATATGTATGATATTCCATTATGAAGAAATAGTTAAATTTTACCAAGTAATTTTTAATTTAAAATGAGTTAAACTTCTGCAACGTTTATATTGTTGAAAAAAAAAAATTTTTACAAAATTATATTTCTGGTTTGTAAATTAACATAAATGAATGATGGAAAAATAATGCAGCTTCTATATTTTAATAAAATTTTTTGTAGATCCGTTTAGATGCTTAACATAAATTAATTAAACAGTCTCTTTATATCTGATAACAAATTTTTTGTTAAATAAACTGTACGCCTGTTTTGTAGATTTTTTAAGTCAAGTTACACTATTAAGTTTCACAAAACTAGTAGACTTGACTTAAAATTTTATAATTCTCTACTGTAGCTAATAATAAAAAACAATAAAACTGCATACTGCTTATTGATGCGTTAGTTGATTTTTAAAACATTTTGTACATAATTATTTTAAACATTAAGTTACTAACCTGTAGTGAATACTAATAGTTGTATAATATAAATTATGAACATGTTCAAATGTAAAGTATTTAAAAACACATAAGGTTCTAAATGCTTGAAAAACAAAATGATAAAAAATCTTAAAGTTAAGCTAATTATAATCATTCGATTAAAACTGTTTGACAACAGTTTTCAAGTATATCAGTTTAACTTTTAATCGATATGTTTTGTATTATAGTAGCTATTTTTTCTTTAACATTATTGAGATTTAAAACGTAAAAGCTGTCATAGGTTAATTGTTTTTAAGGTAAACATAGTAACATAGATTTTCTTAATCTTTTTCATGAATAAAAACAATAATAAGTTTCATTTTAATATACTAAAGAGTTGTTGCAGCCCGGTTAAAAATTTTATTCTTTTACTAAAAATTACATAGACTAATTCAAAAAAAACTACAATAACGAAATTAAAAATTTGTTTATCAGCTACTGGAAAGCTGTTTCAAATTCGAAAAGAATGCGAAGAAGCTGTTTCACTAGTTCAATAGTTATTGTTATATTTTGTTAGACTTTAGTTTGTTGGTAGCATGTTTTTTTAAGATAAATAAAAAAATTAAAAAAAATAGAAATAAAAAATTTAAAAGTTTTTAAAACATAAAATTTTAAAGCTTATTTTTTTCATAATTGAAAATTAAATGTTACATAATTTTTTAAACACTTTTAAAACTTTTAAATAGCTTAAAATGTTGTTTCATTAAAGATTTATTTTAGTTTTATTGAACAAAGATACAGTTTCGATACCTAACAATTTATGTATTTGTAACAAGTAGCCTTAAAACTATGTATAATTAATCTAACTAATTATACACGTTGTAACGAAATTTTTTAGGTACAATATTTTGTACTCTACTTCAACTATAAACAATAACAACGTTCGTAAACTTTGTAAATACTCCTTTAAATGTAAATTTTACAAAACATAATTATTTTTATCGCGTTAATAAACGTTTCAAATATCAACTTCACGTGTCACAAGCTTGTTAAACATAATAATACAATTTTTTTAACAAAACTAATTTATTTTAGAAATTTATGTTTTTTTTTTGGTTTTACAATCGGAATAAAAATTTACATAATTGATTTAATATTGACAATATAAAAAATGTTTAGCATTCAAAAAGAACAAATTACATTATCTAATTTTTCAAATTACCTGAAAATGGTCATTACCAAATAACTTTTATCTTTAAAAACAGTAGTTTGTAACAGTTTTACATTACCTGGATTATTATTTTATCTTTTTATTAATTCTGAGTAGTATTGATAAAGTACTAAAAAGTAATTTTAAGTACTGTAAGTAATTTTAGGATTTGAAGTAGATTTAATTTTAATGTTTTAATATCACTATTAGAATCTTCTTTTTTTTTAGTTTTTAATACACATTAATGAATAAAAAATTGTCAAGTATTTAGTGAATTAGTAATTAAAGTAGTTTTAATAAATACACAACTATAAGAAAATTGTTACAAATTTTGTAAGTTTGATTAATAACTGTTTCAAGAATTTATTAGACTAAATATTGTTATTTGATACAATTATTTATTCATAATTGATTCATACGCATGTATGATAAAAAAACTGAGCAAATTTGCTGTCACTTATTATATATTAATCTATATTTAAAAAAAACAACCAAGCTATGAAACAGTAAAACAAAATTTTTATACAAATTATAAGTTTGCAAGGTGGTTGAAACAAAAAAAACCTTAATACTGCATTTAATTCTTATTACACTAAAAAATCACAATGCTAGATAACTATATAAAATGAAATATCCTCTTAGTAACGTAACACAAAAAATATATTGTTTCGTTATAAAAAATTTATTTAAAATGAAACATTACAAAAATTTTAATATGTACTCTTTAATTATATATATACTTTTAAAATAATATTAATTTAATATTTTGATTTTATACAGTTTTTTGTCATCATTGTTTTTTAAATAAGTTTTTAATACAAAATGTAATGATTTAAAAAAAAAAAAAATTTTAATGTATTTCTAAACACTTTAACATTAAACTTTTGCAGTTAAATTTATATATGTTATAATCTAAATAAAATATTCATCATTTTGTTCGAATGCTAAAATCAACCTGATAAATCTTTACATTGTTGTAAAAATTATAGGTTGTGCTTTTGACTAAGTGTGCGGTTAAAAGAAATATTTTATTTGAAATTATGCCAAACATTTTTTTTTGTATAACAGTTTTGCATAGTTATCAGTTAATAAAAAATTAGCGGGTCTGTTTTTAAAAAATAAGTATAAAGATTAAAAATTAGTGCATTTTCTAGACTAGTGCTTCTGAAATGGGGTTCCGCGGAACCCTAAGGTTGCGCGACGCCTCTCAGGGTTTCCGCGAAGCCTTTCGAAATTTTAAAAAGAAATTTGAAAAAAAAAACATAAATCATAAAACTTAAAAAGATGGAACACATAAAATGGAAAACATATATATTTTTAGCATTCATTGATCTGCTTAGTGTGTATCTAGCGGTAAAACTTTTAATAAAAGGTGTCCTTGTTGCGCAAATTTTTGCAAATTTTTTTAATTTTTATTTTTAGTGAAGTCATGAAAATACTAGTATTATCACTAAAGCAAACAATATAGGAGTAATCAAAGCAAATTCTAAATGTTTAAACAGTTAATTTTATAAAGAAAAGTGACACAAAGGCCAGATGTTTCAAAGACCTATGTGAAAGTTTAGATGCTGACCATATGCGACTTCTTTATCACAACGAAGTTCGCTGGCTGTCGAAGGGGCGGACACTGGTTCGTCTCGTTGAATTATAGAAGCAGGTGTTCACCTTTCTTGAAGATGAAGGCTCAGAATTAGTAAAGTTCTTTCAAGATGATGTTTTTTTTGGCCAGGCTAGCTTATCTCACCGATATTTTCGAATAATTGAACGCTTTGAACTTAAGCATGCAAGGGAAGCAAAATTCCATTTTTGTAATGACAGACGAGATTGAGGCGTTTAAAAATAGAATTAACTTTTGGAAGAAAAATGTTAGCAATGGTAATTTTGCGATGTTTCACCGGTTTGATAAGGCCCATGAAAATGCATAGAGTTCAACATCTCTGACGAAATATACAACCACCTTGATCTTTTGTCTAAAAAGTTTCGACATTATTTTCCTGAATATGTTTTTTGCAGGAAATATTATATTAAACATTTTATGTAAAATTAAATTAGAGGTTCCGCCGAAAAGCTGAATTTTGAAAAAGGGTTCCGCCACTAGAAAAAAGTTCAGAAGCACTGTACTAGACAGCTGCTAAAAATTGAGTTTTAAGAAGAACTTGTTTAAAATAAAAATTACGAATTAATACCGCTCACTGATAATATAGCCTGTATGCAATATAAGTAAAAACTTTTGTTTTAAACAAAGCTTTATTAATAAACAAATTTGTTGGATTTAAAAGAAATTAATGGACTTTAGATTGCATTAAAAATGAACTTATTTAAATAGTATTTAGATATAAGTATAGCTTTAAAATTCAGCATTTTAAACAAAAGAGATAATAAAACATTTAAATAAAAAAACTAATATTTTGTTTAAGCTTTAATACTTGGATAATTTTTTTTTTGTATTTAACAGTTTTTTAGTTCGTTTGATTTTAATTACTCGTTAACAATTGTAAGACTAAATGATAACAAAAAAATTCAGTAGTAGACTTTTTTGAGAATTTTAAGTTCATATGATTAATTACAGGAAAAACTGTAAAACGCAATACTAGTGCGTTAAATTTTGTATAAAAAAAAACCAAAGTATCAACTAGCATAATATTTAACAGTGTATGTTATTCAGATAATTTTTATAGTGAAAGAGTATATGTAACAGCTTTAATTAAGCGGTAGTACATTTTTATCATTGTTGCTGGAATAACAAAATCAACTTCGACTAACAAATGTTATTTTTATTTTAAATATATTACAATAATATAGTAAACTATATTATAATAGACAAATACTTTAAGAAGATTAGTAAAAATAAACTTAATATTTTAAAACACAATAAAGCTAAACTAATAGCCCTAAAATAGCTGTCAATGAAACAAAAACCAGAACACTTTAGTTGCAAAGCTTTCGTCCTTTATTAGACATTTTCAATACAAAAATACGGCTGTAAAAACAAAAATTAAAACATAAAATATATATATATATATAAATGTTTTTAATTGATAAGATCGTACTCTTTAAATGTTTTCCTGAGATCTTTTATTATTTCTTTTGATACTGAAATATTCTCTGATATCAATAGTATATCGTCAATGTAACGTCTTACAAATAGATTTGACATCAACAATAATGTCGGGAGAAAATGAGGTAGATAAGTTACCTTTCCTAGATATTGAGCACATTCTTACTAGAGTAAACAAAAAAAGTTTTTTCTACACCAGAAATTTTACGAAAACTACCGCAGTAAATTCTACTTTTTTGAACGGAAAATCTTTCCACCCACTGAACATCTTTAAGGGTATAATTACAGGCGAAGAAAAAAGATTAAAAAGAATAAATGAAAGAAAAGAAGATTATTATGAGAGTCTGAAAAAACTTAAAACTAAATGTTTAGCATCAAATTTCAATCCCAAACTAGTAGAAGACCAATTTAAGAAAATTTATTGCAAAAATGAGAATAAGAACGTTCCAATTGAACAAAAAGACATAACTAAAAACGAAAATGTATATTGGTCTACTCAATTTAAGAAGCTTCTAAGTTTCACTAAAGAGGAATCTAAACTTTTATTTCAGGTAAAATATCCTTTATAAAACCAGCGAGCCTGAGAAAACTTTTAAATAGTTTTAGTCAAATTGCAAAACAAAAACAAACGAGTACTAAACTAAGCAAAAAATGTGAAAAATGCGCACTATTTGGTAATCATGGCAAACATAAAAACATTGTATTTGATAAAGAAACTTTAAACATTCAGGGTAAGACAATAAAATTGAAACCGAATCTGAACTGCAAAAGTTATGGAATTTACGCAGCTATATGCACAAAATGTAATAGCAACTATGTAGGACAAACTAAAAACAGCTTCAGTACAAGATGGACAGCACATAGATATAGTTGGAATAGATCAAAGTCAAATTTTAACCCAAACGATATAACAGATGAAAATGCCTTATATAGACACTACTATGTTAAACACAAGAACGATCTACAGAAAGATTGTTGTTTTGATGACGCGTATGAAGTTGTTTTTTTGGAAGAACCAAATTTTAAGAACCTTGACTATAAAGAATATTTTTGGATAAATAAACTTAAATCAAATATTAATTTAGCTAAAACACAATACAGTGATTTATAGGGGTAGAGTAGTTAAAGTACATATTGTTAGATGCATCTGTTTTGTATATTTTTTTGTATTTCTTTGTGTTATTTAGTAGTTCTTAACATACATTTATATATTAATTGCATATGTAATTTTGTGGAGCAAAACTCTTTTTAATGTTATGGGAATACAGTAAATGTGTTTTTTTAAAAGTTTTTTTATATATAAAGTGTTTTGTTTGCTGTTAATAGATGTCATCTTATCAATTAAAAACATTTATATATATATACTTTTCTGTTTTAATTTTTGTTTTTACAGCCGTATTTTTGTATTGAAAATGTCTAATAAAGGACGAAAGTTTTGCAACTAAAGTGTTCTGGTTATTGTTTCATTGACAGCTATTTAAGGGCTATTAGTTTAGCTTTTTTGTATTTGAAAATTTAAGTATAGCTTTGTCTGAAACAATAGTTAATTGGAGTTGTTTTTTGACCCCGGATTACGGCTTACCTGTTTTCTTGATATTTTAGTTTATAAGTATATATGAACTTTAATTAATTTATTAAGTGTTATTTTTTAGTGTGAAAATACTTAAACAACAGAACTGTAATTAAACTATAGAATAGTTTATACTTCTACCTAAAATTTCAAACTAAAAAAGTAAAGCTATTAGTTAAAGTGGCATCGTCATATAACCTGATTGTATCAACCTTTTTATCTTTTTAATAGCAATAATTAAATTTTTATAACTATGATAAATTAACATATAGCTGTGGCGAGCCCTTACAAATTTAATGTCAAAATACAACAATTGCTTAAACTAATCTAAGTTTGATTCGAAGTTTTAATCTATTATATATGTGTAATGTGCTTTAGTTGCATGCGTCAAAAATTTGAGAAACTTAATTAGTTTCAAACAATAATTATGTATTACTACTTAATTAAATGCTTGAACTGATCTACTAAAATTTTATTGAAACTACATATTACAAAAATTGTTTAGATAGTAAAAATCATTAAAATTTTAAAAGAAGTAAGTAATTAAATAAATTGAGCAGAAAGAGTATTTTAATAAATAAATACAATTGCTTGACTCATACATTAAAATATAACATACGGTATTGTTTACTAAATTATACTGTTTATGATGCATAACATGTTTATTTTTTAAGATCATATATCTTTTTATTCAGTCGGTTACCAATATTCAACTGTAACTACTTTTTTTAAACTTTATTTTATGTTTTATGAATTTGTTAATGTTTGAAATTTGAAAAATTTTTTCAGTGTGAGACATTAATGAACAGTTTAGATTTTACCTCGGTTATAAGAAAACCATTACAAACTTTTTATCCATGTTTTAGACTTTACTCTGAAACATAAATACCATATTTTTTTTTAGTTTGCTAGTGCTTGCTGTGTAAAGAATTATTGATTAAATATCAGAAAAAATAGATTTTTAATAACTAAAGTTTTTTTTTTCTGATTTAGGAATATCACATGCTGGAAGAATATAGCCTAAATTTTTTTTTTTCCAAAAAGGTATTTTACCGGTTTAGAAAAGGCTAACTTTTACTTTGTTAAACATATTAGATAAATCTTACTTGAGTTTTCTAATTTAAGTGTTTTGGAAATAAGTTGTATAGTTTTTAGTTGTTAATTATATTTTAAACACATTTTTAAACCAACTTATAATTTATCATAAAATAGCTACAAAGTCAATTTCTCCTTTTTTTGTCCAAGTATTGCTTTCCTAAAACTAATCATACTAGTAAAAAATCAATATGATACGCTAAATAAGATATTGTTAGACTTAGTAAAATGTTTTTACAACTAACGTTTTTTATTAAATGAAAACTAAAAAAACAGTTTATTTCAATTAAGTTCTATGAATTTTTTGTATTAATTTATACGAGAACGTTGTAAAATATTAATTTCTCGTTTTAAATTTAAATATAAGTCAAGCCACCATTAATAAAATTTTGGTATTATTATGTTTATTACAATAATTTTAAACTTGTGTGCATTTATATGACTTTATTTTGCCCTTCAGAACTCTTAAAATTTGAAACTAGACAATGTTTTTCAACTTTCAAACTTGAATTCGTAACTTATTAAACATATTCAAATTAAATACAGAGTATTTACTAGTTTTGTTTTTAAAAGTTTCCTAACTTTTAAAATCGGGTATTACTGGTTTTTTTAAATTGACTAAAACAAGAAAAAAAAATTGTGTATATTATTAAAAGTAAAACTTTACGTTAGTTTTTCGATAATAACAACCTACCAATAAACTAAATATTAAAAGTTTTTATAAAACAATTTAGACACACATCTAAAAACGACTTTAAATCAGAACAAAATTAAGGTGAGCCCTTAAGTCGTTTAAAAAGCGGCTTTTTTTTTAAATGATTATTTATATTAATAAAACAAATATTGTTATTTTATATACATTTGATAAAAAACAATAACATTTCTACTCGATGTGAAAAGTTTTCATTCAACTTTTGCAGATATCCAGGTTTAAAAACTCAGTAGAAAGTTTCTCCGTCTTAACAATAACGTTGATATTTTATTACAAACAATAATAAGTTTTTAGACTAAACTTTAATAAATGTTTTTTAATTTGATATCAAAGTTTACTTTGTAACTAAACTAAAGGTTTCATCACTGGGATAAAACTACAAAAACTTTTGTTTAAACTTTAAAGTTGTTATAACAGTAGAATAATATATTTATATGAAGTTATTAAATATGAGAGTTGGTAATAAAATCAGATAATGTTTTGCGTTTGTTTTGTTATGACAACTTAGGCTTGTTACTAGGTTGTTTTTATATATTTAGTTATTTGATTTAATAAATGTATTGTTTATTAAAAACAAAAACATATTTAACATTTACTTGAATTAAGTACAACAAATTTTGTCTTTATTTAATGAATGAGTTGTAAAGCATATGATATCATAATGTATAGCTAAAAATAAAAGTTTTAGATTCATAGTAAAAATTTCTCTAACAACTATCTTTATCTCAAAAAAAACAAATATAGTATTATTTGACAGTATATAATCCTTACTCATACTAATTTGTATACATTAACCCATGGCATACATTTTAAAACAGTTACATAGTAACAGTATTCTAAGTTTATTATTTCTTTATCGTGTAATCAAATTGAGAATTCGTACTAATATGATTATTTTAATCTTAGTGACAAACTACATATATTTCAAATAAAGATATTTAGTCAAAAACACTTATTGAAGGACATTTCCTCTATAAGTATATAGTCAAGTGGTGTACTACTCGATAACCAAAGTTTCTTTGTACACCAGGTCATTAGACCAAACTTTTTAAGCGCTTTTTTTTTATCGTTCAATAAACAATATATGTTTAAGTTATTTGCAAATATATCTTGAATATAGATTATGAATTAAAACTTAGATTTTTAATACAAAAACACAACTACTATATAGCTGTTATAAGTAAGCATATGACTAAACAAAAAAAAAAAATTCAAAACTTCAAACATTATAATTTTTCAAAATGTATTAATAAATATACTCGAGTTTATACCTATAAATTAGAAATGAAAGCAAACCCTTAATACTAATATAAAAATTATAAGTACTTAGGAGTAAAACATTAACATCAAACTTTAAAAAGCTCTTTCTTAACCTCTCTTCATATAACTATTTACTTCTAAATAAAATAAGAAAAGAGAGTTTAGATGAAGGTTCATCAATTCTTTAACTTTTTAGGTAAATTTTACCTTACCAACATTTTTTCTTATAAAATTTGTTGTGTTTTTATCAGGTGTATTATTTGTACGGTTATTAAGTTAATAATCACGTCAGCAATTTTTAATAACTAGACAATAGTCCAGCTACTAGTAACCTACTACAAACTAACGTCTAATAAATTATAATTTTTATCAGTAATATTTTGTTAAATACCCTGAAGTCAGTTTCGATTTGATTTAGGTTAAATGCACATGTACATTGCATACAATACTATTAGGCATTTGATTTTTTTCATATTAGTGGTGACAAGTTTATTCACGGTTTGTGAATTTACGTCAAGCACTTATGAATTCATATTTTTTTTCTAGTTTTCAGATGTTTTTTTGCAACTGAGGTTTTCGTTAGTTTTCATTGATTAATCACAAAACAAATTTGTGGTGTGACTTAAAGTTTTACTTTTTCTTTATATAATTTTACAATTAATATTTTTTGTATAACATATTAATGTTTAAATATGTTAAATAAAAGAAACATTACCTTACAAGTTGTTCAGAATTTATTCTTTTAACACTAAGCCTTATAGTATATTTATCATGTATAGTTATCTATAATATTCACATAGTTATATACTCTATTGTACTGTTGTACTGGCAATAAAATCCATATGATACATTAAATTAGTTCTTGACTCTAAAAAAGTTTTAAAATACTTTAAGTCTAAAAGTTTTATTTATTTTGTCTGAAACAAAAGTTTTAAACACTTAAAATAAATTCAAACATCTAAAGGTGCAAAAATTATTTGCTAGAAAGTTTAATAGTATTTTTTTAAACCAATTTACAGCACAGTTTTAAAATATACACAGCTACTTGAAAGCTGTTACAAACTATTTGCCAACTATGCACAGAACTTTAACACAAGTTGTTTTTTTTTAAAGTGGGTTTACCACTGATATTTTGCCGTAGTTTCACAATTATTAAGCTTTGTTGAATTATTAAGTTTTTTGGCAATAATATTTTGATGAACGTATCTACATTAGTTTATTAAAAGTCACAAAGTTATCTTTAAAATAAACAAACTTAAAGTAAATTTTGTTTTTATGCATGTAAAGAGTGATAGCATTAATATAATGTTCTCAATAATTGATATTGCTGAAATTGCTGAAGTTTCACTGCTAACTTCATTGACGTTGTAAGTTTATGTTTATATAAAAAATAAACACAGTATAAGCTTTTGTTACTTTATAAATAAAATTTAAAAAGATTACTGTAGCTGTACAACAATGAAAGTAACTATACACTAAACTATTTATGTTGCAGTAAAATTAAAAGCTACAATTTACACTAAATAACTAAATACTTTGCTAATGTAACTGTTTTGAAAAGATGAACTGAAAGAAAAAAATAATAAAGTTTTTTACATTACTTCTTCTAGTTTCGCTACTTATGAAAATAAGTTTGCAAACAGAAAGATCATATCTGTGATATATCGTTCATTTAAAAAAAATCAGAAGATAATTACCTATAAAAAGTACGTTGAAAATTTAAATAAAAATTTAAAAGTTCTATTTTAAATAATATGTTTTAAAAGTTTTCAAACTGACTTACTTTACATGCAGAGGTTTTTAATAACTAAACTAGTTTTTAACATAGAATTTGTAATATTTAGTGTGATTATTACGTTTTATTAATGAACAAAATTGTAAAAATTATAAAATAACTTAAAATTTTCTTACAGCATGAAAACTTGAATATTTTTTTCATACATGTTTCAAGTTATGTTTGATAGTTGTTATAATGCTCTATTATGGTATGTTGAAACTTCATTGTACTGTAGCTTAAAAAAAAGGTAAAAAAAACAATTCAATGATGCTACTACTAGAAAGCAGCTACAATCTAAGTTTTGTAAACATAATTAATTAAATATTAATTGACTATTTTATATGCTGCTAACTGATATGATAATTTGTGTGACACATTATACCTTGGGTAATAATTACATTGGACTAACATCATTAAAACTATAGCTTAGTTTTATATTTGTTATATTTTATCAATAAAGTTTATAAAAAAAAAATGAAAAAAAAAAATATTTGAGTACTAAACAAATTCTTAAAGTAATAAATTACTTTTAAACAGGAATATTAAAATTGTTAGTACATTTAGAAGTTTTACATTTTTGCAATTTGTTTCAACTAAAAGTCTAAAAAAGAAATGTTATATAGTTAGATTATAAAATGTTTTAAGAAAATTATCCGATTTATCAATGTTAAGTAAGCTTTATTTAGCTTTTAAACTAGAAACAAAAAACTCTTACAACAAGTTATAGTTAGTTATAAAATGACAGCTAATAAGGAACAAAAACTATGTTAAATTAAAAATATTCTCAAAGTTGTATCAAAATTTAAAAAAAATAAAGTTTTAGCAAAACCTTTTGCTTTCATAGTCAAAGTTTCAAGTACGAGACACTTAAAAATTTATGGTTTTTTATTGAAAAAAAATCTACTTTAATTTTTATTTTTTCTCTTTATAGTATGATCTCAAAAATACATTAATAAAATACAGCCGTTGCAAAACTAACGTTACGAACTAAATCATATGAGTTGAGATAATGTAAAACATTCAATAATAACGTAAAAATCCTAAACAATTTAGTTTTTTTATTTTAAAATGCATAAGTTGTATAAAATTTAAGGTTAAGTTATATATTTACATTAGACTTGTATAAAAAAATTTTTAATCTTACAATTAATGATTTAATTTTTTGAAAAGAATATCATTTAAAAAAAGTTGAGATTTCCAGTATAATATAAATCAAAAGATGAAAAACTTCCAACACTATTTATAGATCATTTTATTTATATTTTTTTGTACTCTTATTAAACTTTTTAAAACAAATTTTAAATAACTTTAAGTATAAAATGCATTTCAAAAAACAGTAGGAACGACAAGACACTAATCAATTTAAAATGTAAAGTATCAACTTAACTCTTAGAAAAAACGCTTGAAGTACAAAAAGTATCATACTAATGTAATTAATTTTTTTAGTTTTTGATGAGTTTTTAATAGTTTTTGAATTTGTTAGTAAACTAAGTATGGTATTTTATATTTTTTTTTAGTTACTTAGTAATATATTTTTATGTTATTTAGAAAAAAAAAATTTGCAGGAACTATGCAAAATAAAGAAAAATCAACTAGATAGTAGCTAGCCATGACATAAACAAGTAAATATTTATTATAGTTTAATTTTTCATAAAAATTAAACATAAATTTTTCCTTAATTAGATAAATAAAAGTTTGTTTTAATAAGGCTATACTGAACAAAACTATTTTCAAGCAGCTTTGGAACAATTTTGAATTTAAAGTAAAATATTTTGGTCTCAGACAGTTGTATTTCTAGTAAAAAACTAAGAAAACTTGAATAAAACTAAGCTCTACAGAAACAAATCTCATAAAACTTACTGTGAAAAAGCTGCACAACCGTTTTTTTTTTTTTTTGCTTATTTAAGGTTTATCCATTACATCATATTAAATAAAAATAACAATACTTAATAATTAAAAAATGATTAAACAAAAATACAGCTACTAGCAAGCTGCTACAAACTAGCTATTAGAAGATTATAAGTTACTTCGATCAGTCATAAGTATACATACTGCTTGCTAAAACTTTTATTTGGTGCTATTTAATTATTACACGTGAGCATTACAGACACTTAGTGTATTTTTTCCATAAAACAATATACTACATACAATCATTTTTTAATTTAATTTTTTTTTTAAACAAATGTCAGTGTTATTGATATGTTAAACACTATATGAAAAGTAAAACTTTCTATTTGTTTAAACTTTTTTACAAACATTTTAATTAATTTACAGTATATTTGAACAATGTGTTTATTATAATTAAAGATCTATTAAATTTAAATAACAGAGTGAATTATTGTTTTATGTACAGTTTTTTTCATAAATAAATTTGCAAATAACCATTATAATAATAGTATTTTTTTACAAACAAAAGCCCGATAGTGAATGATGTTACTAAAAGAATTATAACTTTGTTTACGCAAAAAAACTATTTAATAACTCTTAATGAGGAAATAAACACGCAGCTGATGAAACGCTGTTACAAACTAATATTTGACAAGGATAGTTTACTTTTAGTAATTAATATGGTTATGAATTGGAAACTGATGCAGAAGTTTGTTGTAATATAAAACTCACGTAAATTTTACAAACATTTTTTATAAATTTTATACTGTATAAAACATACGTACTAAAGTGTTATTCTACAAAGGCTTTATTTCAGAATATATATGATACAATTTTTTTAATATATTTTTATAACATCAGTAAAATAATGTAGATACTAATGTTGCTAAAATAAAAAAAAGTTCTATTTGTTCATGACTTTAAAAAGTTTTAATTTTATAAGTTTTTTGAAAACCAATCAAAAGTAAATAAGAGTAAAAAAGTAAAAGAAATCTACAACTTTCAAAAAAAAGATATATACAGTTTCGAATAGGATATTAGGATTGTGAAATATTTAAATAGAATTATGTTATCATAAAAAATATATAATTTTTAGCATTTAGTTTGTATTTAAACGTAATAAACAGATTTAGAAAACTTCGAAACAAGCATAAGCTTTAATTTTTTGAACCTTTTTCAAACATCCTTTTATAAAAATTAAAATTGTGGTTTCCAAGAACAAAATTTATATTTTACATTAATTGACCTTGATGTTTTTATCTGGAAACTTTTCTATATATATCGCGCATTCATTTAAAAACATATAAACTAATATAAATAGTTTTGAAAATACCGAATTCCTTTTTTTTAACAGATCAGATAAAACCCGTAGTGTTTTGATTATTATAAATAATGTCAGTCACAATCTAATTTTTTTTAAGATTTCAAAAATCTTGGCAAGTATTCTCAGCTTAAAAATGAGAAAAAAAAAACTTTGTATCGTATTAGTTTACGTATGATTTTGAATTATAACAGATAGTATTACTAGTTTACAGTACACAAACTTAACATTTCTTGCAAATGTGGGCTTTTATAGTGAGACGGTTTTTAGCAATTTTAAATCAGCTGTATCATTTTTAATTTTTAGAAAATTAACACTATAATTTAATTTTTAAAATAAAAGTAATATTTTAAAACTTCATAAAGAAAGTACTTACAGGTGTTAAAAAGATTAAGAGGAATTTTACTGAAACCTTTACAGTCACAGTAGTCTTCCTTTTTATCTATGTTCTTTGCTACAGATGATATGCTTTTAGATTATTTATTAGTTACAATTTCGTGGTCGATTCAACCTATTAATTATATTTAACATTTAATATATTAAGTTTAAAATTTCTTCATTTAACTTACATTTTTATTGATTACGTTAACCATGTTGAAAACAAACAACAGCTGTATACTGTTAGTAAAAACTTGCATAAACTCAGACTAATAAGTTGTAAAACATTAACAATGCTTTAAAAACTTGTGAAAGTAAAAGCTTCACTAACATCATTATTAATCAAAATATGTTATCATAGTAATTTTAAATAACTTTTCAAAACTAACATAAAATAGATTTAGAAAGAATGAACTCGTGAAAGAAAGCGAACGACCAAAAACAAAATATATTTTAAAAAAAGTTTAAAAAAATGTCATAAGCTTTTAAGTGATTACACTAAAACTGAAACTATTTTTAAACAACACACCAAAAACTTAAGACATAAAATACAAATTAAAATTAAATTTATAAAAAACAACTATTTAAGTCAAATTTTTAAAAAACAAATTAATCAAATAATTCAGTTAGTTATTAACCTGAGTTAAATTAATAATTTTGTTGTTAGATTTTTCAAAGTTTCAACTTTTTTTATGTAAAACATATTAAAAAAATTTTTAAGTTAGTTTTATAGTATAACTGATGAACGGTACAAAACTTTAATTAAAGTTAATTTTTAATTTAATTTTGAAAAAAAAGCATTGAGTATTCACTAACACGGACACATAAAAGAAAACTTAATATACTTTTTAGTAAATCGAACAATTAATTGGTTGAATCAGTTACACGGCTACTAAGAGCTCTTAAAATCTGTAAAAGAACTAGAAGACGATGTTAATATTTTATGAAAGGTATTAGTACTGTTATAAGATGTTGTTAATTTGTTGTGAACTGTTTACACTCGTTAGCATTTGAGATAAGTTGTTGGAATTGAAATGAAAATAAAAATCATTTACTCATATGTTAGAACTATTTTCATAAAACTTTTAATTACTCTTACATATTGTAATTAGACTTCTATCTGAATAAGATTTTTCGAAATTCATTTTCATAAACAATCCCTTTGTAGAATATAAACAAAAAAAAAAAACAAAAATTGCTTCTGTTACTAGACATTACTCCTCTACTCTTTCTATCTATTTTTAAATTTCCACTTCCCTTATAGTTAATAGTAAATTGCCTAGATATAATTTTTTACTAAAAGTCTCTGTAAAAGCAGTGAAGTTTAAATAAGTTCAATAAACATAATTGGACAACTGCGTTGAAATATTTTTGCATATTGTTTTATATATTAGCACTGTGATTACTTTTTAAAATATAGACGTTTACTGTTAACTAACTTTTATTAAATAACGTAACGAAGTTTTAAATAGTTTTATCATAATATTAAAATTAAAATAGTCTACATATTTTAAATAACTATGAATATTTTTGGATACACATTCTATCAAAGCTATGCTTATTATTGCTTTGTTACTTTTGTATTAAATTTTTTTTGGTAACTTATAATTGAAAAAATAAACTATTCTATTTGTCTCAGAAAACAAAAGTTAAACTTTCTTTTTATTTTCAAATTCTTTTTATACCTTTTTCTTTAATAGACTAAACACTGTATAGAACTACTATTATTATAAATAATTTAAAAAAAATAAGAATGCAAAAGCATAAAGTAGTGTTTGAAAACTACTTTTTAATATCAAAAATGTTTATACAGCCTTAAAATATTCTTAACTATCATTTATTTTATTATAATTTATTGCTAGTATATTAACAGCCTATGACACAGTTACCAAAAAACCTACTAAAAAAGCCTTAAAACTATCTTAAAATATTGATAACTGTTTAATTTATATACTGCGTACTGAAACGATTGTTTCTTATGACTTTAAATCATACGTAAACTAGTTTAATATAAAAATTTGAACGTATCATTTTGATCATCGGTCCTCAATTTCTTATGTAATCGAACTGATATGATCTAATTTAGATAATAACTTGAGCTTGTCTCACGGCATACTTAATTCCAGGTTTTTTTACCTAATTAAATTACGCCGATGTTTCCTTTTGATAAATCAATATTTACTAAATAGTTTTTCTACAAATAACATTAAAATTTTTTTAATACTTCTAACTACTATACAAACAGTTACTATAAAGCTTGTTTGTAATATATGTAGGGTATGATAATAAACAAACTTCTAAGCAAACTATTTTGAGTTGTTGTGTTTTATAAAAGACTAAAGTAGTTTAGATTACTTGTGCAAATTAACTTAAAATGTTTAAACAATATTTTTTTTTTAAATTTTAACTTTTTTTTAAGTTTTAAAACTGTAATAAAAAAAAATAAATAAATAAATTTAAATAACAAATTACTAAAAATATTTGGAAATAGACTCTTGTAAAATATGTTATGAATTTAAATATAATTTAATAAAATTTAAATAAATTTAATTTGATCAAGTACTAATGCTATTTTTGTTATTTTTTTAATAAGTACTTAACTATTTGGCTTCAAGATAGTAAAATCAATTTATATATTATCAAATTAAAAAAATTATCTAAACTAGCTTAAGAATTGCAATGTAAAAGATATTTATAATAAAGGGATAAAATTTATATAAATAATGACTGGTTTTAAGAAACTTGTACACACTATTACTGTGTTAAACTCATTGTACTCACACTTAAATTCAAAGTTATTTCTTACTACTTACTAAAGCTTGTTCGAGAGTGTAATTATTTCTTTTTCTATAACTGTGCGCCAATGGAAATTTAATAAAAAAACAAAGTTTAATAAAGTTGAAATAAGAGTACTTTGAATAGATTAACCCAGTTACAAACTACCTGTTTTAAATTTAAATGTTTCAAAAAAATAAATTAAACAGATATAAAGTTTACATAGACTTTTTGCTGTAGTTTTAACATTGTGCTTTTAAAACAACTACGTAAGCTTTACAGATTACTGATAAATAAAAAAAAAAGGTTTAAAAATCTACACTTGTATGCAATTTGTTGATTTTCACAATAAGCGTTTCAAAGTATAACTTTCAATGTTGTTTGTATGTTTTAAATTTTCTATGATTTTAAAACAATATACAGAACTATATTTGTGCTACAATTTCATACATTAGATTAAGTAAGTTCTTTGGTTACAGCTACACGTTCAATAATAATCATATCTTTGTAATAGAAATATACAAATAAAAATTACTTAGCTAGTAAGCTGCTACAAACTAATGAAAAGTGCAAGGGGTGTTTAATGTATTTTTGGTTTGTTTATATAGCGCTTGCTAAAGCTTATATTTGAGTTAACCGAAAGTTTACGTCATTACTTAACATATCAGACTTGTTTAATATGTTTGCACTCTAAAAATAATTAAAAAAAGAGACTGAAAATTAATCAAACAACAAAGATTATCAAGAAGTGTGCTTTAATATAGTAATTAAAAAATAAATACTGGATTAAAGTAGCTTTTGTAGATTAGTTTAAGCAAATATTGTAATGGTAGAAAATCTTAGCTAACTCTTTGTAAATTGAGTAACTCTCTGTCAAATTAAATGATAAATAGAAATTTTTTTATTATTAATACTGGCTTTAGAAGCTAGTTGCGTAGTTTACAAAATAAAATCTTAGAAAAAAGAATGAAATGAAAACCTTAGAACAAAAAAAGGACTTAAGAAATTACAATACCTAATAAACAAAATAAAAATATATAAAATAATACGTCTTAAGAATAAAAAATATTGTGCGTGATACAGTGTTATTAAATAGATTTTGCGAGTATTAAAAATAGAAGTTTAAGTACTCAACTTTTAATGTAACTACTATTTACATTTTTCTATCTACAATTATACATTAAGTAAATGTTTTCATGCGTTTTTAATGTATAAATGTCATGGTCGGCGCAATTCTGTTCAAATTAAAGATAATGAATCTTAAGATTAATTTAATTTTAATAGTTCGCAAATGTTATGCACAGTGCAGTATAAGTATTGATATTATTTCAAAATAATTTTGAAGTATAAGTAGTGTTTTTTTAAAAAAACTTTTTATCATTTATTTTACAAACTTTTGCGAGCGCTTGTTGTTATCATTTACTTGCATTTAAAATTTTTCGTAATTTTTTAGCAAACGTTTTTAATTTTCAAAAGTGGTAAGTAAAAATATATAAAACTTAAATCTTTAATTAAAAGATTCAATTTTAGCAAAATGCAAACGTATTAAAAAAATTTGTAGAAATTTCTCGTGATCGTTATAAATAATATCAGGTTGTATTGTTTTAAAAATCTTTAAAACAATAGAAAATTGAGGCAGCAACTGCAAAGTTGTTATAAATCAAGTACACATAACTTGAAGACCCTAAAAAAATTAACTAGTTTTAATACTGCTAGAAGACAGTTATATTCAAGTAAAATTAGTTTATATGTAGTTATAAATAAGTTTCAAAACCATGATATAAAAAGAAACTTTCTTTTATATTATGTAATTATTTAGACTTAAAGTTTTAATAGTCGATTTTGTCTCAGTAAATGTCTCAGTTAGGCTTAGGATATTTTAAAACTTTTTCAAAACTCAGGCTGACTCAGAATAGTTTTGCTTAATTTAAAAAACCAAGCAATAATATTATTTTTATTTTCAGGCTTATTTTTTTAAAGATTTTTAATGAGATTTAGTTGATTCATTTGCAATTTTGTTGTTTTAAGATCAATTCAGTTAAAGAACTCATTTTTTTAGTTAAAAAAATTATCTATTAACGAACTGTAAAGCCTAATAATGATTTAAGAGTGTTTAAAGCCATTTAAGACGGTTTTAAACTACCTCAGAATGCAGTTTTTGTCTTTAAGAGTGGCAGCCTAGACATTTTTAAGTTAAATTGTTTTTTTTTTTTGTTTTAAAAAAGTATATAGTAGTATACTACAAAATAGTTAATAATTTTTCTTAGTTAACATTTAGATTTCTGATAAAACAAATATAAAAAGTAGTATCAGTGATAATATATAGAACATTGCAAAATTAAAAAAAAATAATTTAGCTGATTGTTTAATTTAAAAAGATTAAGTTAACAAATAGCAAACCTATTTATATATAAAGATTTATATTATATTCCATAATGTTTTATAATCTATATTATAGATTTATATAAATTAAAATAATTCTATTTATAGAATAACACATGAACATACTTTAAAAAACTCCTCTATGAAAACATTTTTAAAGTTTACTGTAGCAACATGAAAAAAAGTTCAATTAAAAACTCCTCCACTATTAAACAGCACTAGCTTTTAATGATTTAACTAAAAATATTTTCGAAATTAATAACCACACTATAATTAAGTACAGTATTTAAAATAACTACTTAAGTTACTTAAGTTCTTTCAAGAACGTCACTATCTATTTGAACCATAATAACATTTCAACTTTATTCATATAATTTTTACATTTTATATATATACAAAAACTTCCAGTATGAAAACATTTAATACTTATTACAGCAGTACATCTAAGATTTTGAAGTGAAACTTCCTCCACTCATATACTCCACTAGATTTTTTTTTAAATGAACTAAAAAGATTTTAGAATACAACAAGAGGACTTTAATTGAGTACAGTAATTTAAATAAACTGCTAAATAAATTTTTAACTAATTTAAGTAAAATTAGTTGATAACAACAGGTACATATGGTTCTTTGTGTTCAACTATTTTTCATTTTAACTAATGTTTTAAAAATCTAAAATGTAGCAAAATAAGTAAACAAATATGTTTTCTCGGTTAAACCTTTTTTAAACTTTATATATCTTTAATATTGACTTATTATTAAAGTTCTTTTGAAAAATTTAACTGGAAATCAATTTTTAATATCTTTAAGCAAATTAGTGTACATAATTTGCTTAAGTGTACATAATTTTAAAGTGTACATAATTGGTCAATAAAAAATTAAATATAACTATTAAATCTAAATTTAGCTTTAAATGTTGACCTTTATCGTTGCACATGCTGAATTCAACTGCTTAATGACATGGTAATATTTTAGTCGCATATAACAATCTTTACTTAAAATTCAAAGAAATCAAGTATAAAAATTAAACATCATGCTTAAAAGCGTCTTGGAATCCGCTTAACTGAGTTCCAAGTTAAAATTACGATGGAAGTATATTCGTTTTTTTTTTATACTATTAAAAAAATACAAAAAATTTATTCAAGTTTTTTTTATAAAACTTAAGGCAAAGTGCAAACTCATCAAATTAGAAAAAATTTAAGGTATTTTTTCTGCTGAATTTTGGAACAAAAATAAGTTTTCTTGCTTAACTATTAAGAAACATTTTCTTTTAGTAGCGGTTTTAACATTTTTTCGTGTTTTATTGTTTCTTGAATCATTGTTACCGAATTGGCCCCCTTTTAGAAGGTATTTAGCAAATATATTCTAAAATTACAAAATTGTGTTTAATTTTGAGGAAAAGAAAACTAGGTTTTATGAAAGCCTTTTAAATATAAAAAGTCGTTAAACTAAAAGAATTTGTTTGACTCAAAACAAGTTATAGTCAAACACCAACTTATAAACTAAAAGCCAATTATTAAATTTTGATATATAACATGTGATAAATAACATAACCCCTGAACAGAGTTGGTAAAATGCTAATAGTTACTATGGTAATTCAGCAATGAAGCGTATAAACTTTGGTTTGTTTTAAGTTAGTAATTTCACGCTCGAGTAAACAAAGCAGAGCTTTTTAACATGTCAGCCCCTGAATTAATAAATTTTATCTCCAGGGATAAGTGTACCTCAGGTTAAAAATTGCTACTCTAAAATCTAAAATGTCCGTTTCGAGTTGGTTTTAGGTTCCATTAATGATTAAATTAATATTAATAAGATAATAAAACTCTTTTTAATGATCAATTAAATACTTTTTCGGATTTTCTTATTTGTTCTCAAAAAAAAAAAATATTAAAATATACTTTGTTAACTGACTAGGTAAATGGCCAAAGCTTACTAAAATATTCTTTATACTTTAAAACTAATTTAATTAAAATAGTTTTATGAAAAATTTTATTAGTTTATATAACTATCACTTTCAGTATAAAACACTAATATATTTCCTACTAAAAGATCTGGACCACTATGCAATAACCTTACCCACTTTGAAAATGATTGGTTCATTTATGTAAAAAAATAAAATTCAAAAAGCAAAATTCAGCTTTTCAAAGTAAGCTTAAAGACTCCTTAAAAAGTACTAAAGAAAAAGGAAAACTGAGAGTCAAATTATATATAATAACACTTAGGTTAGAAAAATTCATTTAAAATAACATACCAGTAGCATAAACTGTTTTTAAAATTTAAAAGTACTTTTTTTATAGTTTTTTTGGCAAACTAAACTTCGCTAAAATACTTCGTCAATGCTTGTAACAAACTAAACATAATAAAGTAATTTTAAATAATTAAACCTCTAAAAATTCTAAGTCTTGTTATTAAAGTGTAAATAAAGTAACAACTACTAAAAAATTATTTCGTGTTTTACTTTACTTACAGTAAGTCAGCTGTATTTTTTTTAATACAAATTGTTTAAGTTTACTTTGGACATTAAAAACGGTTTATTGTTTTCTAGACTTTTTATAAAACTCGATGTATTTTTTTTGTACGTTATACTGAGTTAAATACAGAAACGTCTGGGCTTTAAAGCAGATTCTTTCTGATTTTATCAAAATCAAACAAATGTTACAGCTGCCTAAGAAAAAGTTTTAAAGGAAAATTAGTCTGAAGTCACTTACAAACGATAGCTTTGTGGTATAACGGAATAAATGTTTGTAAAATGCAGAATACAGCAATTCTCCTTAGAATTGACTGGCATGTATCAAAATTAACAATATTTCGGATTCAGTCTAACAAGAAATTGTGATTCTAATCGATATGCTCAAAAATTAATAAGAAAAGATACTGAAGACTTCAAAAATCTGGAAATCTTTGTTAATATTTAATTTTCAAAAGTTATTATTTTACATTTGTAAAACTATTTTCATAACTTTAATAACTATTTTTAAAAACATAAATTAAACACAAACGATAAAAAAAAACAAATATTTTTAAAATCAGCAAAAACACGACAGTCGTTTTCAGCGTTAGTTTTATAAATATTGTTTAAATTCATTCTGTCTTCATTTCATACTAAATTATTAAAGAAACTTTTTTTTTCTAAAAGTGTATCACAGATATATTTAAATGTTAACAAATAGTTTTGTAACAAAGTTACTATTGAAGCTTTATTTTGTTCTATGTTTTAGTAAAATTTTTAAACTAAACGATAACTTTAAAACTAGAAAAATAAACCTCATCATTTATAAAGATTAAAAAAGTCTATAACTTAAAGTATAACACGTTTATTTACCGGAAACTAACTTGGTTATTTAAAATAAAAACATATAATTTTAATTGTTTTGAGTTTTGGTTAATCATGAATGTAAACTTTACGAAACACTATTTTATTTTTACTTTCTACTTATCTGACTGATTTTAATAATGATATATGTTATTTTAAGTTGCGATAAAAGTTTTTTTTTGTAATTAACACGGAAACTTTTAGCCTTATTCTTTTATGAAAATTAAGCAGATAATTATTAATATTATTTTTGAGTAGTATTATTATCATGATAATGCTTTTATATACTTTTTTAATAATATGTTCTAGTTGAAAGAACTTTATGGATAAAAAAAAACGTATATAAAATATTTTAAAGTTGGTAAGAAACCTATTTTATAGTAGTTTTAATATAAACTTAATACTAAAAAGGCCTTATTTGTCCTAAACTATAGAAAATTTACTTAAGAAATATACTATTCTTAAAACCAAATCAAATTTTAACATTTTTCTTTATAGACACTTTCACACTTGTTTTATAATTTATTTTAAAACAAGTTAATTAACTAAATAACGATTAAAGAAAGTTAAAACTGCTATCAACAACTGTTAAAAAATACATTTCTTTACATTTTACTAATGTTCAAAGTTTTTTTACTATAAATGTTAATACACGTGGTCCAATGTTTATGTGGTTGACACGTATATATCTGGTTGGACGTCTGAGTAAAACAACGGCTTCCATTACAGTTTTTATAAGTTCTCTGATTCTGGTTAAGCATCGGTCTTTGGTTATCCATATTATTGTATTGTAGTCTCTTAGTGTTTTGATAGTGTATTGGCCTTATAGAGTTGTTTCTTGGGGGAAAACTTGGATCAAATGTTTCTTGATTTTGCAATAATGTCCCGTTGTTGTAAGTTTTTTGAATCGAGGAGTTTCGTTGGCATTTATTTCTTTTCATTTGGGCTAATTTTTTTGGAAATAAGGAAACTTGTGAGTTCTTTTGACATAAGTGATCTCTTTTAAAATTGTTATCTCGGTTACTGTGAATTTCATGTTTCATTTTTTTATTTTGATAACGCATAAGATTATCTGTTGTCTTTCTTTTTAGACCTTGCCGTTTCTTTTTTTTACTTATTTCTTCTACAGTAATAGTTACATCTCCTAATGTGTGGTGCTTTTCATTCACCGCTTTTATCACTGACTCTCTGTCCTTGTACCTTATAAGAACTTCGGATTTAGGTATGAAAAAATCTATATCTACAGTTTTTCCAAATTTTCCAAAGTACGTTGTTATTTTCTCCTTACTGATTTTACCCCCTGAGGGTAGCTGCGCCTTAATCTTACAAATACTCGGCATGTTTGCCTTCTTTACATTAATTTTACGACCATTTAGATAATGATTGTTTTCTTCAAGACAATTTTCATACGAGTTTAAATTTTCATAAACCACAAATCCACAATTTTTCATGTTTACTTCGTCATTTACTACGTTTAAGCTACTAATAACACCGTACTTTTTAAAATACTTTGACAATTGTAGTACATCTACATCATGTGCAAGATTATCAACATAAATTTTACGATTTTCTTCATCATCTGTTAAATTTTTTTTTTAATAAATAGTTAATAGTTTTTATTACTTTTATAAATCTTCAAATCTAATTTGTTTTTGCTTAATTAAAATCACTTCGCACGTCATATTTGTTGCTCATTTTGACATTCATTTTAGAAAATTACTTTTATGTCGTTTTTAATGAAACGAGCACAACTTGTAATTATCCCTTTTGAACAACTATGAAAACTAAAAATATAAACTTACAATCATTTTCTGACTAAGTTAAATAAGGTTCTATTTATTTTTATCAATCAGAATATTAACTATTACTTATTAATAATGTAAGGTACTTATTAGAGTACCCTATGTTTTTTACTACATGATAAAATCATGCAAAAGATAAAACAGAACAACATCTTACCTTTTCTTTTTACAATTTTAAACTTTTTAATAGCTTGTTGTTCTAAAACGTTGTTTATTGGTTTGATTGAAATTAGTTTTTGGTCTGTTTTGTACAAACAACTACATCCTCCTACATCACACTTTATCGGCCTATCTCCATATACATTGTAATAGAAAAATAAATCGTTTTTATCTGTAAATTTATATTTAATTTAATAACTTGAATATAAGATTCTGAAATTTTATAAGTTTATTTTTAAAATTAACTATTAGACAAGTTATATTATTTCGTAAACAAATTATTTTAATTAAGTTTAAGATTTTAGAAAGAAATAAAATAGCTGTTCAAGAAAATTCAAGACAATTATAAATAAACTTAAGAACATAAAGATAATGAAGGACTATTTTAAAACTTCTATAATAATCTTGCATATTTCTTAATAAAAAAAAGAAAGTTTGAAACAAAAATATTATTTGAAAACTACTGTTTTTAATTTATTTTTTTTTATATTTCTGCTATTAAATAACGAACAGTGTTTATAGCTTTATTTTAATCTAAAAGAAAATAAAATTACACTAAGTGAAGCTAAACTCGATAATCAATTGTTAAAACCGAGTCCTAAATACAAGTTTATTAGACATTAACTTATAACATTAGTATAAAGTTTTATTGCAAAGATAATTTCCGTTTACAAAAATATTAAAAACTTCATTTCATTACATCTAAGTAATTAAATTCAGTTGACTAATTATATCAAAATACTTTTAATGGTATCTAGTGTAAACAATTCAAAGAGATAAAAAAAGTCTAACTGAATTTTAAAATTCTTACCTAATTCTTCTCGATCAATTACGTATTCGCACAACGGGTGCCATCCGAAAATCTTGTTAACTACTTTTTCTGATTCAATAGCTAAGTTATACTTTTGTTCTATTAATTTCACAAGTTCTGAGGTCTGCAAACTGTCAAATTTCGCGTTGTGAAATTTGCTATTTTTAATAGTCGGCATGCCTTTCTTCTTGAAAACTTCGGCGATTTGTTCTAATGTGCGACCCTGAAATGTTTATTACTTTAATTAAAACACAATTAAAGTTTTTTCAAAGCTTTATCTATTTTCTTAATGAAATTCACAACTTTAGACGCAAGTGATGTTTATTTAAAATCAAACAGTTTACTTCACGACTTTCGAATATTAACAGTAGCTCCGAGACAACCAATAACGGTCGTCCTAGACTTAACAGGCAGGCATACAAACCAAGTACCATTGTTTAGATCTAAACTAGCGGGCTAAATATAAGCACTATTTCAAGACGAAACGAAAAACTCGTTTCATTTTATTCTTATAAAAGTAAATATTTAAAAACTATCATGTAAAAAAATAACATATATATCTTCCAAATCCGTTCTCCCTTTTAATAATTCACGGTCTACTGCAAACTTTAAGTCTAAAATTGTCGGAAATACACCTTTGATGAGTTGGTTTATGTCATCAAAATTCATTTTAGTCAACCACTGAAGACTTTTCAAAAGTTTCACCAAGTGTAAAATGTCGTATATTCTGAAAAAGTTTATTTGTGAGTCATTTAAATTTGTTTTTAAATATATATTTGATGATGAATTTTATAGTTAACTATAAAAGTCAGATTTTACAACAAACGTGGATTTTACATTTCGTAAATTAATTTTATTTTTATTGAAATTCACTTTCAGTACAGTTGATTAAAATAAACCTCTCAGTAAAGTTTAATCAAAATTAAATAAAAGAATTATAGTTTTTTTTTGACATGGCATAGTTTATATGAAAACTTAGTATCAGTTAAAACAATGCATTATCAAATAATAAAGTTTCACGAAAATGTAGGTATATATGAAATAAAGAAATTTAGACGTTATTTTTTGTTTTTAAGCTTTATTTCAAATTTTATTCGATTGTAACAATGAAACAATAGTTGAATTTTTCGAAAACAAAAAATTAAAAATTTAAATATAACTTGTATAGGTTAATAACGTTCATAAAAAGACTTATTTCTTAAACAAACTTGTTGAATAAAGTATTGACATAATTTAAAAAAAACATTGTATAAAATTTAATGAACACTTTATTAGAACTAACCCGTGAAAGAACTCAAAACGTATGTCGGTTTTGTGTCTTTCCAGTGACGAATCGTTCCACATTCTAACAAAATCCGTATAACTAGTTTGACGTAAGCGTTTGTTTGGTGATTCTTCCAAAAAAAACAGAAAGCATTGAGAATCTTGACCAATATACTAAAAATAATTAATCGGTTTAGTAACAGTATACTAAATAGTTATTTATTTACAATTTTTTTAACTACAGTTACAACTTGAATTTTAAAAACTAAATTAGAAGTGACATCTAAAGTATTATTAAATAAATTTATGTACGAAGAAAACTCTTGTATTTATAAAGTAACAAAAAAGTATTAAAAAGACGTAAAATAAAATAAATTTGTGTAGATATTTTTTCTAATAATATCAAACCTTTTGTGATGAGATCTGTTTCTTACTTTTGCTCAAAGTAATTCCAACCTGTTTGATCTTTCTTATTTCAAGGTTATTACAAATAATTGATGCATTATCCTCAATAGTATTGGATGACTTTTCTTTGACCAACACTTCTTTAGTCTTTTGTGTTGATGATTTTTTAAACTCGCAGTCCTGTAAAATAACCGTCAATTTAATCAATAAACTAATTATAGAAATCTATTACAACAAAACTAGTAAATTTATATTGATTTTAAAAATTGCAAAATATAAACAGCTACGTTTGTTAATATTTGCCAAAATAACAAACAACTTATTTTAGATTAGTTATTGTAAAATTTAAATTACACACAATATTTTTAAACTAAGAATTAATTGCAATGTGAACTTACAATAGAAGCGCTATTGTACCCCTTATTTTGAATTAGATCTGACATTTTGTTGAACTTTTCTTGGTCAGAAAGGTGGTCATTTGTATTATTGTTAATAGCATCCATAGCGTATTTTTACATTTAGTTACTTTACTTATTGTACTGTAATAAAATAAAAATTAAAACTTGTGATTCTAGTAAAAAATATTTTTTTTTTGTAATAGTAAATAAATTATTTTGAACACCAATAAAACTGAAAAAAAAAACTAGTTTACAGTTAAAACTATTAGCTTAATAATAAAACACTTTTTATATAAGATTATTTTTTTATGTGATTTTAGTAGATTAAGAGATAAAACTGCTAAAGGAGAACAAGGTATAACCTACAGTGGTGCTTGGCTTACTTAAGGTAGTTGTATAGTTATATTGTACTTTAAACTTACATTATACACTATAACAAATGAATAATAACTATAATCTAACTAATACTTATTTTAAATAATACTTACTCTAAATAAAGTTAGGCATGATTTTAACGGGTATATTTTATATTAAAAAACATATCAACCAAAAAAAACAAACATCATAATCTTAAAACTTCAATAAATGTAATGAAAACTTTTGCACATGTTTCACCTAGCAGAAATAAACTTTAAGATTGTATAAAACAAAATAAAAGTTAACTACTTAGAATTTTAATAAAAAGATACTTATATAAAGTATCATAACTAAAAATATATTATCATATATAAAAATATTATATAACACGAGAAAACAATATAGATGTCTATTCTAAAATATCATGTTTACTGCAGCAGACTGTGGCTAGAATGATTTTCTGTTAAAACTGATTAGAATTTATATATGGCTTCAGTGTGTTTCACAGAAACTTCTTTCAAAATTAGTTATATTTACCAAGGACTTTATTTTCTTTAACCTGTAAAAACAGTTTTTCTTTTTTAACAATACATGAACGAAGTCAGAAAATAACTATCATTGTAAAAATATGATTTACATAAACTTTTACCTTAAAAATAAAACAGAATGTTATTTATAGATTTTAATCAAAACTTTTAATCCATATTTAAGCTAATTAGGGTTACAAAACTAAAATACCATGCTTTATAAGGCATGGTTGAAAGTTTTATGAACTGTTAACAATAAAACCTGAACATAAAAAAATTAAAACAAAAACATTTTTTAACCTAAAACAAGATTTAGATCCGAGAATACATATGCATAAGAAAAGAGTTTTATTTTTCAATTACGTTTTTTTTGGGAAATGCCTCACTTCTACTTAAAATAGTAATTTTAATGACCCATCATAAAACAATAATATTATTAAAATTTATTCAAGTACGAGTATTAACAAAGTATAATACTTGATAAGATATAAGTATGTACATTTAATTTTTTTTTGGGATCTTTTTGATAAATATAAGTCACAAAAAACACAAAATGTTTAAACTAAATAGAACTCTATTTGTAAAGAGACAGAATAATAAATTAGGAATGTCTAAGGTATCAATTTTAAATAAATTATAAAACAAAACAACTACATCAATAACATATTGAACAATCAAAAAACTTAAATCTATTTCTAATGTAGAATGATGATAAATAAACACATTCCACATATCCTAGTTATACATTGTCTTTTTAACAATTTAAAAACGCTCAATAGGTTCGGTCTAAGGACCTGGTGTACGAAAAAACAAATTAGTTATCGACCACATGCTTTTACAATTTCTTAATAGTGATTTAATTTTTTTTTTATATTACTTTTTAACCTTGAGAAATAAAGCAATCAAAAATAATTATGAAAAGGTAAAAAAAAGTTAATTTAGTTAAGCATTTACTATAAAATACTTTAGTTATAATGAAGTCTAAAATTACCATCAGAATAAAATAAGAAAATACAGTCTAAACCTTGACTATACGGAATATTTTAATTAATAGATTAAAAAAGAAAAATTTTAACTTGATTGATACTTTGTAGTAAGCTGAAGGGTTTTTTCGTTGAGTATCATTAGTATTTTACGGTAGTTATTTAGTTTTTCAGATTTTATTTTGTTGTATGATTTAATCACTTAAATAAGTTTATATATAAACAATATATATATAATATAGTTTGTATAATTTTTAAAATAAGTGAACTTAATTAGAAACTCAACTTAAATTTTATAAATCAAAATATAAACGAAGTACTATATCATTTACATATTCTGAACTTAATAAAAAATAATCATTCTGTTTTAAAAATATATAACTAATTTTTAATATTTTTCTAAGCCTTAAAATATAACTTTAAAAATACAAACATTATTTAAAGACATAAAAAAAATCTAAAGGTTTCCATAGAAAAATAATTTAATCTATTATAAGTTTACTTGAAGCAGAAATCCCAGCTCATCATTTAATTATATAATTAACTCATTGTTAAGAAGCACATCTGTAACCGACAATATTGTGTGGCTAACTTAAGACAGTTGTATGGTTATAGTGTACAATCTGCACAATAAAGCATAATAAATAACCTTAACGTAACTAATACTGATATTAAATAATTCTAAAGGCTACTCTTTATTAAACTAGGTTTGAAAATGAAGGACTATATTCTATTAAAGAAAAAATGCAAAAGCTCAAAAGTATAAACAATCATTTACAATATAAACATTTTATTTTTCAGAAACTGTTTGCAAGTTATTAAAACCTTTAAATACAATTTGAATCTAAAAAAATATATTTCGAGAGTGTTTATATTGGAAAAATAATTAACTGCTTAAACTTGAACTTATAAAAAGTACTTACGTAAACAAAACAATCTTAAACAAAAACCATAAAATTAAGCAAATAAACAGTATGAATATAAATTCTGTAATTACATGTTTACTACAGAAAGCCGTTGCTAGAATGATCTCTTCTACAACTAATGACTATTTATTTATAGCTTTAGTTTGTACATGCAAACTTGCATCAGTTAAACACGCTACCTTGCGAGCTTTCTCTTAAACGCTTGGATGAACAAGAACTTCAACTTAAAACTTTCAATTAACTTAAAAAAATTATCAAATGATTTTGATATGTTATACATCATCATATTCCTTATTGAATGAGAATCTTCACTCTGTTCCTCATCTTCCGTTATTTGGAAACTAAATACTATTCTTCCTTCATAAACAAGAAAAAATGTTGCACATACTAAAATGTAACTTGGTCTCAAAAGTATTATTTATTTTTTTTATACATCTAAGTTATATTAGTAAATAAAAATACTATACAATGTTTTACTGATAATGTTTTAGTTCTAAAAGGTTTTTATTTTTAATAAACATTTTTTAATGTGTTTACCACAACTTTAACAATTCACTTTAACTTCAAAACATGTGTTTGAATTCAACCTACTTAAAGATTGCTGCATTTGAAAAACAGATAAATATAAAAAACACAAAAACAATAATTTAAATGTCATGCCTTCCTCTGTGATATAAGTTTTTTTTTTTTTCTTCTTACTGGTTTTTGCTTTCTTAGTTACTAATAAATTTATAGATTTAAAGGCCTTACGTAAATTTAATATTACTTACTTCGACTTTAATTGGTTTTATTAGTTTTTTGACTTATTTGTACTTATAAATTGTCAATACTTTTGTAGACTTTAATTTTATCAGTTCTTTTTAAACTTTGTGGACTAAAAATTTCTTAGATGTAAATTTGATTGGTAAAATTAAAATTTATTAGTTATATTTTGTCTTTTGTGCTAAATTTTGTCAGTTTAATTTTGAATTTGTTGATTTAAAGTTTGTCACCTACTTTTTGTAACTTATTATTTAATACCCCTATGATACTTTGCTTAGTATGACCCTTTTTTGCCTGTAAGATTTTATTATTTCCGGTTATTGTTAAATCTCAAGGGCTTTTAAAATGGGCAGAAAGTAAATGTCGGTATTACTTCTTAAAAATTAAGTGCAGATTTACTGTTAAATACTCTAAATATACTGTTAATAAAAATGCACTGTGAAATTCTGATGACAAAAATATGAAAAAGTGTGCTAAATGCTGCCTTAAAATAAAAAGTAATAAACAACTGAAACTTGTTTGGCAAAATTTTGTTTAGGTGTAACTATTACCTAGAGCTGGTGATTCTTTACCTGGGAGCACCAATTGTTACCGAAATGTTGTGTGGATTACTTAAGGTTAACACAGTTGTATGGTTAAAGTATACTTTAAACCTATACTATAAACCATGATAACATAACTAGGCATGACAATAAATGAACATATAGTAAAAAACAAAAGTTGCAAAACCTAACAAATATAAGAACCATGTACAATAAAAAAACCTTATGTTTTAGAAACTATTTGCATATTATTAAAACCTTCGAGCACTGATTAAATAAATTTTAATTTGAGAATGTTTAAACTAGAAAATAAGAAATAACTGCTTGAACTTAAAACTATAAACAATGCTTATGAGAAGAAAATAATCTTAAACAAAAAACTCCAAAAAAATTATAATGAAATATCAATACCTATTCTGTAATTACCTGTTTACTGCAGCAAGCTGTGGCTAGAATGATCTCCTTTCTAGCTGATTAGTATTTACATATGGCGCGAGCTATCTCTTAAACGCTTGGATGAACAAAAATTTAACTCGAGTGTTTAAATTTAATGAAATATTTTGAGTCAAAATTCTGATTCATCCAAGCGTTTAAAAGAAAGAACGCAAGGTCACGTGTTCAGTTTTATAAGCTGCCTTCCATCTATTATTTAGTACCTCTATCACAAAAAAAAATTGTAAATATTCTGAAGTTAACTCGAAATAGTTACCTTAGAAAAAAATGGCTGTATAGAAAATGCTACAACTTATACTTAACCACTTTTATTGTAACCAAACAAATCAGATTTTGAACCAAAGTTTTTGGGTATTAAATGACAAATACTGTTTAATCCTTAACCAAAAGTAAATAGACGAGTTGCAATGATTACTTATGACCATAATAATCATTATTTAATTAATAATATTTAAGTTCATCCTGGTACTTTTCAAAATGGCTTTGATGTTTTAAAAATAATGGTAGCCCGGTCATTAATTTACTACCTTGGTCGGCGAGCAATTTGTGACCACAGTTGTTGTTGAATTGAGGTAGGAAAAATCTGTTTCTAAAAATCTTGTATGATAATTATAGTTTAAATATTGTTGTGTTTAACACTTATTTTCATATATGTTTGAGACTTTAAGAACCATTAGTCTGTTTAATAGAAAATAATACTACTAGTGTTATTATTTTATGATTATTTCACTACTGATTTTTTGTGAATAAAAACAGGTATTTTTTAAAGACTTACTTAAGTTTTTGAATACTTTTGTAAAATTGAATTTATTTAAACTTAAAGCACTTTTGGCCTAGAAAACTTAAAAAAGTTACCATTAAAAATCTGTAAGATATAATAGGTTTCTTACAAGTTTCATTGGATTATTATACACATCGAAAACCATACTATTCTTTTTCGCTGATATTACTTAATATTTATAACGAGACATGTTTTCAGTATTTTTAGTTTAGAAAAATTTTTTGTTGTTATAATGAAAAATGTACATTTTATACAATATATAAAATAAATAAATGTAAGTTAAAGAAAATTTTTTTTTAATAAGTTAATCACTATATCATATATGTTAAAAACTAGTTTACCGTTAAAACTATAAGCTTGATAATAAAACACTTTATATATTAGACTATTTTATTATGTTTTTTTAGTACATTAAGAGATAAAACTGCTAAGCAGAACGAGGTATTACCTACAGTGGTGCTTGGCTTACTTAAGGTAGTTGTATAGTCATAGTGTACTTTAAACTTACATTTTAAACTATAACAAATGAAAAATAACTATAATCTAACTCAGGGTTTCCCAAAGTGGGCGATATCGCCCCCCTGGGGGCGATTAATAGTAGAGGGGCGAAAGGGTGGGCGAAAACTAGTAAGGGGGCGAAAAGAGGGCGATTTTAAAATTTTTTGCAGATATTTAGTTTTTACTCTTTAGCTTGCTTTTTTACTTATTTTAGCCTGCTATCAAATATTTGACCCTGAGATAAAACTTAAACAAAATAAGTTCATTTCGTTTACGTGAAATTTAGAGAAAAATCAAAAAGTTTAGGACTCCTCTTTTAAAGTAATTCACATGTTTTATTCATATCTTTTCTCATATAACAATTACATAGGTCATAGACGAATGGAAATCCTCTCACCATTTCATAACCTGACATATATGCCATTTGTGATCATAACTGCTTTGTAAAAATCTATGTTATCGATTATAAACTGTCACCCTATGATATTTCCAATTGTTTCTTAGTCACTTAGTTAGACAAATAAAAAACTATATTAAATTCAATTTTGCAATAGAATAAAAAAGTTGTAATAATTTAAGATAAATTGTGTAAGTTTTGTTTTAGAGCTTGCACTACTAAATTTAAAAAAAGTAACTTTTGATTATCATGTATTCACATATTTCTTATTTATGTTTGATATTTCTTAAATAAGTGAGATTGTTATAAAAAGGAAACTGTCTAGAAAGATTTTTGGCTGTTTTTAATTCAGTTATTAATAATTTTCTTAAATGGATAAGGCATTGGCAGACAATCTTGTTATAAAAAAATTAAAGGAATAAAAATGCTTATATGTCAGACTTATATGGTAAGTTTTACCATATGAACAAAAATTTACAAGGTAAAAACTTGAACCTTGTGAAAGTCATAAGTAAGATAACCAGTTTTAGAAACCAACTTGAACTGTATGGAAAATTTTTCAAAAATAATCAGTTTGCAAGTTTGGAAAATTGAAAACTTAAAATAAGTGAAGGTGATGTAGAAGTGCTATCAACTCATCTGAAACAGTTTAAAGGTGACATTGATTAACGGTTTAATTACATTTTTTGATTAAATATCACGAAGTGGATTATGGATCCCTTCGAAGCAGATCTTTTTGAAGTAAACGTTTACTTACTGGAAAGCTTCTCAGACTTACAAACTGACCTTGAACTTGAAGTAAATTTTTCGAAAAACGATAGAAAAGCTTTTTGACTCAACAAAAACTAAGGCAAAAGTTTCCATCATTTGGGAGGAAGTCAGATTGTTGTTTATAGCTTTTCCTTCTAGATTGTTGAGAAACCTTACAGTTCAGTTATCAACATCTTTAGCAAAAGATCTTATCTAGATATTTGTAATTTGTGATTTTTTGGGATATTTTTTATTTAACCTGATTTGTATTGTATTTAAGTATGCTTTTTTTAATAAAAAATCTATAACGTTATTTATTCTACAACAGGTTTGCTTAATGCCTAATGAATATAAATGATGGTAGACTTCCTCTTGAGTTCGCACTTTTTATCAAAAAAAAAGTACTTTCTTAAATTTGACTTAAATAAAGTCTATTACTAACATATTATTAATAAAACAACAATATTTATAATATTTTATAGCTTATACAGATCTATTGTTTTAAATGAATAAACATTTTATGTTTTAGTTGTTTTTATGTTTATTTATAGCATTATTGCATTATAATATATTGAAATCTTCCACTTGTATAAAAAATTATCATGTTTTCTTTAGTTCGCACTTTTTGGTTTTGTTCAAAGTGTGAACTCAAGCGGAGTCTAATGTATAAATTAAGTGGTTTATGATTTTTAAGTTAGTACTAGTTTTGTTTTGACCTGGTTAAATTTATAGTTTATATTTGTCGTTTAACATCACACAGAAAAATTTAATAAAATAATGATTTAAACATTTATTTGAAAGATATTTATTTGACAGATTTTTGTTATTACTTGTTGAATCTGCGTAAATAAAAAAAAATTGATAACCATTAAAGTTTTTATTTCAAAAAAGATTGTTTTGGCTTTAAAAGAGTATAGATTTAAGGTCTCTATTTGAAATGACGTCAATTTTTAACTTAAAAGATTTTAAAGTTAGTTTTACTTTCTAAGCTGAGTTTTTATTCTGAAAAATGTATATTTTAAGGAAATTGAAAAAATTAGTACAGCTATTTTTTGTTTTATCTTTGTTCATAATATTTTGAAAGTTAAAATGTGTTGTTTGTTTTAACAGTTTAATCCTAGCTTTAAATTTTTCACTATTTTCCTCTGTTAAATTATTAGAGGCTGATATCAAGATTAAAAATTCATTTCTGAACTGAATTAAATAAGCCATCAAAAAGACTGCTACAGTAACAAAACAAATTTGTACCTAATAAAAAGTTTTTTTAGTTGATTATTTTCTATTCACAGAAATAACTGTAAAACCTTTAGTTCGTATTTTAGTTAGTTTTCTTAAGTTAGAAAATAAGTTGTTAGAGTTAAGGTTTAATTTTTTAAAGGTTATTTCAAATAAAACACTATTTAATGGTATTCTACTATAAAACATATACAGGGTTGCCACTTTACCTGGAAACCTGGAAAAACCTGGAATTTGAGAAATTTAAAAAAAACCTGGAAAAACCAGGAATTTTTAATAGTTTTAACATTTTCAGTACAAAAATTTCAATCTGACACAAAATTTCTATCATATAAATAAGATTTTTTTGTCATCATCAAAATGTTTATTATTAAAAAACACATTTAAAGTAACTTTAAAGTATCTTTTAAATATTTTTGTACTATTTAACACAGTTTCTTTTATATAAATTAACATAAACCTAAAAATAGACCCAAAAATGTTTACTTTAAAAAACCTGGAAGAAATTTAGAAAAATCTTGAAAAGATTTCGAAAAAAGTTCTATTTTTTTAAGCTTATTAAACTTCTAAATAGTTATCAACTACAGTTAACAGAAATTTTTTTGTTCACGTTTATTAAATCTATGGTGAAAATAAAAGGTAACTGTTGCATACATCATATTCGAAAAAGTTATTTTTTAACCGGTTTTAAAATAACAGTTATCTTTTTTATTAATGTCTGTCAAAATACAGTTAAACATAAAAAATATGAAAAAGCAAATAGAAGATATTTCTCAAGTGAAATAAAGAATTTTTTTGTGGACTAAACTAATTTATAGTGATTTTACAAAACAATATAGTTGCCATAGTAAATAGGCTATTATCATTATACACAGCTTTATTATATTATAAAGGCAAAATATTGACTCTCTTGAATTATCTTAAGATAGTTTATTTCGAATCCGGTTGTAAATTTTTCTTTTTTAAACATAATGTATACAACATCTTTATACCATAGATTTAACAAACGTAAAAAAAAGTTTATTTTTTTTTGTTTTATATCATTTGTTAATGTTTTCAGTAGTTTTGATTTTTAAATTTAACTTAAAAAAATTTTCTTTTTTTCTACTCAAAAATATTAAACTGTGTTAACTGTCCTAAAATAAAAAAAGTAAAAAGAAAGAAACTTTGTTAAAAACATTAAACTTTTAAGCAAGCTTCAAAAAAATTATAAAAAATGTTATAATAAGTTTGTTCCTAATAAAAACAAAAAATATTTTTAAAGTTCTTTTGCATCTGTCATTTATGTCTGAGTTAGTATACTGTTATTAGTGGTTTTGTATTTTCACAAAACTAATCATTTGACCAAAATGAGTATTTTAATTTATAAAAATAACAATATTTTTATTAAAAGCAGGAATATTTTAAGGAGGCAACTATCTATACGATAGATTTTTGTGTTCCATCAAGTTTTATTGCTCAAATCTGAACTTGATAAAAATTCTAGATTTTTGGTAAAAATTTTTTTAAACTTTCATGTAACTGATCTTTTCAGCCTAAATTGTCAAGTTCAAGATATTTTTTAAACCCTAAACGGACTTAAAATAAAACTTGTATCAAATAATTAAATAATCAGCATAAAATTTTATCAAAACTGCTTTGTTTTTTTTACATAAAACTAGCAAAATTTTTATAAAGTAACTGAAGTATATATATATAAGTCAAGTAGAACTTTCATATATACTTATTAGATTTATAAATAATAGTAAGTGACAAACATGCACATGTTTAGCATATAAAAATATTTAATGATGTCAAAAATGCAAAAACTTTTTATTTAAAAATTATTTTACTCTTTATTAGGTTAAATTTTAATGACAAGTTTTGATTTTTATAGTCAAATTGAAAAGTTTTCTTTTTATCTTCTTATACATATAAAACTTTTCTTACTGTCTTAAAATTACACAAAGTAGAAATTATATAAATTTTGTTATAAACATTAAAGTTTTAAGCAAAGTTAAACAATACCTGTAAAAATTTTATTTATGAATTATAAAAATCAAGTATTTTTAAAATTTATTTTACTTCTGACTTACTTTCCAGTTCGTTCAACTGTTAATAGTGGTTTTGAAACTAAATAATAGAAAATATTTAACCTAAATGGCTTTTGTTAATCTAAAAAAACCCAAAATGTTTTTCAGTAGCAGGGATAACTTAAGTAGGCAACTAAGTATTAGATAGATTATTGTGTTCCATCAAAATTTATTGCTTCAATTGTGAACTTGGTTTATTTTCCAGATTTTTAGTGAAATTTTTTTTAAATGTTTCAAGATACTGATTTTTTCATCCTTATATGTCAAGTTCAAGATATTTTTTAAACCCTAAACAGACTTAAAATAAAACATGTATCCCATAATTAAATAATCAGCATAAAATTTTATCAAAACTGATTTTGGTCTTTGACAAAAAACTAGCAAAATTTTTATAAAGTATCTAAAGTATATGTATATAAAGTGAATAAAAATTTTAAATTATACTTATTAGATTTAAAAATAATAGTAAGTGGCAAACATGCACATGTTTAGCATATTAAAATATTTAATAATGTCAAAAATGCAAAAACTTTTTATTTAAAAATTATTTTACTCTTTATTAGGTTAAATTTTAATGACAAGTTTTGATTTTTATAGTCAAATTGAAAAGTTTTCTTTTAATTTTCTTATACATATAAAACTTTTCTTACTGTCTTAAAATTACACAAAGTAGAAATTATATAAATTTTGTTATAAACATTAAAGTTTTAAGCAAAGTTAAACAATACCTGTAAAAATTTTATTTATGAATTATAAAAATCAAGTATTTTTAAAATTTATTTTACTTCTGACTTACTTTCCAGCTCGTTCAACTGTTAATAGTGGTTTTGAAACTAAATAATAGAAAATATTTAACCAAAATGGCTTTGGTTAATCTAAAAAAACCCAAAATGTTTTTCAAAAGCAGGAATAACTTAAGTAGGCAACTATGTATTAGATAGATTATTGTGTTCCATCAAAATTTATTGCTTCAAATGTGAACTTGGTTTATTTTCCAGATTTTTAGTGAAATTTTTTTTAAATGTTTCAAGATACTGATTTTTTCATCCTTAATTGTCAAGTTCAAGATATTTGTCAACCCTAAACAGACTTAAAATAAAACATTTATAACATAAATAAACAATCAGCATAAAATTTTATCAAAACTGAGTTTGGTCTTTGACAAAAAACTAGCAAAATTTTTGTAAAGTATCTAAAGCATATGTATATAAAGTAAGTAAAGTTTTAAACTATACTTATTAGATTTATAAATATTAGTAAGTGACAAACATGCACATGTTTAGCATATAAAATTATCTAATGATGTCAAAAATGCAAAAACTTTTTAGTTTAAAATTATTTTACTCTTTATTAGGTTAAATTTTAATGACAAGTTTTGATTTTTATAGTCAAATTGAAAAGTTTTCTTTTAATCTTCTTATACATATAAAACTTTTCTTACTGTCTTAAATTTACACAAAGTAGAAATTATATAAATTTTGTTATAAACATTAAAGTTTTAAGCAAAGTTAAACAATACCTGTAAAAATTTTATTTATGAATTATAAAAATCAAGTATTTTTAAAATTTATTTTACTTCTGACTTACTTTCCAGCTTGTTCAACTGTTAATAGTGGTTTTGAAACTAAATAATAGAAAATATTTAACCAAAATGGCTTTGGTTAATCTAAAAAAACCAAAAATGTTTTTCAAAAGCAGGGATAATTTAAGTAGGCAACTATGTATTAGATAGATTATTGTTTTCCATCAAAATTTATTGCTTCAAATGTGAACTTGGTTTAATTTCCAGATTTTTAGTGAAATTTTTTGTAAATGTTTCAAGATACTGATTTTTTCATCCTTATATGTCAAGTTCAAGATATTTTTTAAACCCTAAACAGACTTAAAATAAAACATGTATCCCATAATTAAATAATCAGCATAAAATATTATCAAAACTGATTTTGGTCTTTGACAAAAAACTAGCAAAATTTTTGTAAAGTATCTAAAGTATATGTATATAAAGTAAGTAAAGTTTTTAAACTATACTTATTAGATTTATAAGTATTAGTAAGTGACAAACATGCACATGTTTAGCATATAAAATTATCTAATGATGTCAAAAATGCAAAAACTTTTTAGTTTAAAATTATTTTACTCTTTAATAGGTTAAATTTTAATGACAAGTTTTGATTTTTATAGTCAAATTGAAAAGTTTTCTTTTAATCTTCTTATACATATAAAACTTTTCTTACTGTCTTAAATTTACACAAAGTAGAAATTATATAAATTTTGTTATAAACATTAAAGTTTTAAGCAAAGTTAAACAAAATCTATAAAAATTTAAATTATCAATTTATGAGTTATAAAAATCAAGTATTTTTAAAGTTATTTTGCTTCAGACTTCTTCTATAGTTAACTCAACTGTTAATAGTTGTTTGAAACTAAATAATAGAAGATTTTTAACCAAAGTTGCTATTGTTAATCTAAAAAAACCCAAAATGTTTTTCAAAAGCAGGGATAATTTAAGTAGGCAGCTATGTATTAGTAGTTTATTGTGTTCCATCAAATTTTATTGCTTCAAATGTGAACTTGATTTATTTTCCAGATTTTTGGTGTAAATTTTTATAAATGTTTCAAGATACTGATTTTTTCATCCTTAATTGTCAAGTTCAAGATATTTGTCAACCCTAAACGGACTTAAAATAAAACATGTATAACATAAATAAACAATCAGCATAAAATTTTATCAAAACTGAGTTTGGTCTTTGACAAAAAAATATCAATTTTTTTATAAAGTAACTAAATTTCAAGTTTATAAGTTAAATAGAACTTTCAAATTTTACTTATTAGATTTATAAATAATAGTAAGTGACAAACATGCACATGTTTAGCATATTAAAATATTTAATGATGTCAAAAATGCAAAAACTTTTTATTTAAAAATTATTTTACTCTTTATTAGGTTAAATTTTAATGACAAGTTTTGATTTTTATAGTCAAATTGAAAAGTTTTCTTTTTATCTTCTTATACATATAAAACTTTTCTTACTGTCTTAAAATTACACAAAGTAGAAATTATATAATTTTGTTATAAACATTAAAGTTTTAAGCAAAGTTAAACAATACCTGTAAAAATTTTATTTATGAGTTATAAAAATCAAGTATTTTTAAAATTTATTTTACTTCTGACTTACTTTCTAGCTTGTTCAACTGTTAATAGTGGTTTTGAAACTAAATAATAGAAAATATTTAACCAAAATGGCTTTGGTTAATCTAAAAAAACCCAAAATGTTTTTCAGTAGCAGGGATAACTTAATTAGGCAACTAAGTATTAGATAGATTATTGTGTTCTATCAAAATTTATTGCTTCAAATGTGAACTTGGTTTATTTTTCAGATTTTTAGTGAAATTTTTTTAAAATGTTTCAAGATACTGATTTTTTTATCCTTATATGTCTAGTTCAAGATATTTTTTAAACCCTAAACAGACTTAAAATAAAACATATATCCCATAATTAAATAATCAGCATAAAATTTTATCAAAACTGATTTTGGTCTTTGACAAAAGACTAGCAAAATTTTTATAAAGTATCTAAAGTATATGTATATAAAGTAAATAAAATTTTTAAATTATACTTATTAGATTTATAAGTATTAGTAAGTGACAAACATGCACATGTTTAGCATATTAAAATATTTAATGATGTCAAAAATGCAAAAACTTTTTATTTAAAAATTATTTTACTCTTTATTAGGTTAAATTTTAATGACAAGTTTTGATTTTTATAGTCAAATTGAAAAGTTTTCTTTTAATCTTCTTATACATATAAAACTTTTCTTACTGTCTTAAATTTACACTAAGTAGAAATTATATAAATTTTGTTATAAACATTAAAGTTTTAAGCAAAGTTAAACAATACCTGTAAAAATTTATATTTATGAATTATAAAAATCAAGTATTTTTAAAATTTATTTTACTTCTGACTTACTTTCCAGCTTGTTCAACTGTTAATAGTGGTTTTGAAACTAAATAACAGATAATATTTAACCAAAATGGCTTTGGTTAATCTAAAAAACCCAAAATGTTTTTCAGTAGCAGGGATAACTTAAGTAGGCAACTATGTATTAGATAGATTGTTGTGTTCCATCAAAATTTATTGCTTCAAATGTGAACTTGGTTTATTTTCTAGATTTTTAGTGAAACTTTTTTTAAATGTTTCAAGATACTGATTTTTTCATCCTTATATGTCAAGTTCAAGATATTTTTTAAACCCTAAACAGACTTAAAATAAAACATGTATCCCATAATTAAATAATCAGCATAAATTTTATCAAAACTGATTTTGGTCTTTGACAAAAAACAAAATTTTTATAAAGTATCTAAAGTATGTGTATACAAAATAAATAAAATTTTTAAATTATACTTATTAGATTTATAAGTATTAGTAAGTGACAAACATGCACATGTTTAGCTTATAAAATTATCTAATGATGTCAAAAATGCAAAAACTTTTTAGTTTAAAATTATTTTACTCTTTATTAGGTTAAATTTTAATGACAAGTTTTGATTTTTATAGTCAAATTGAAAAGTTTTCTTTTAATTTTCTTATACATATAAAACTTTTCTTACTGTCTTCAAATTACACAAAGTAGAAATTATATAAATTTTGTTATAAACATTAAAATTTTAAGCAAACTTAAAAAAAATCTTTAAAAATTTAAATTATCAATTTATAAGGTATAAAAATCAAGTATTTTTAAAGTTATTTTGCTTCAGACTTCTTCTATAGTTAACTCAACTGTTAATAGTGGTTTGAAACTAAATAATAGAAGATTTTTAACCAAAATGGCTTTTGTTAATCTAAAAAAAACCCAAAATGTTTTTCAAAAGCAGGGATAATTTAAGTAGGCAGCTATGTATTAGATAGATTATTGTGTTCCATCAAATTTTATTGCTTCAAATGTGAACTTGGTTTAATTTCCAGATTTTTGGTGAAAATTTTTATAAATGTATCAACATACTGATTTTTTCATCATTAATTGTCAAGTTCAAGATATTTGTCAACCCTAAACGGACTTAAAATAAAACATGTATAACATAATTAAACAATCAGCATAAAATTTTATCAAAACTGAGTTTGGTCTTTGACAAAAAAATATCAATTTTTTTATAATGTAACTAGATTTCATGTTTATAAGTTAAATAGAACTTTCAAATTATACTTATTAGATTTATAAATAATAGTAACTGACAAACATGCACATGTTTAGCATATTAAAATATTTAATGATGTCAAAAATGCAAAAACTTTTTAGTTTAAAATTATTTTACTCTATATTAGGTTAAATTTTAATGACAAGTTTTGATTTTTATAGTCAAATAGAAAAGTTTTCTTTTAATCTTCTTATACATATAAAACTTTTCTTACTGTCTTAAAATTACACAAAGTAGAAATTATATAAATTTTGTTATAAACATTAAAGTTTTAAGTAAAGTTAAACAATACCTGTAAAAATTTTATTTATGAATTATAAAATCAAGTATTTTTAAAATTTATTTTACTTCTGACTTACTTTCCAGCTTGTTAAACTGTTAATAGTGGTTTTGAAACTAAATAATATAAAATATTTAACCAAAATGGTTTTTGTTAATTTAAAAAAACCCAAAATGTTTTGCAAAAGCAGGGATAACTTAAGTAGGTAACTATGTATTCGATAGATTATTGTGTTTCATCAAAATTTATTGCTTCAAATGTAAACTTGGTTTTATTTACAGATTTTTGGTGACAATATTTTTAAACGTTTCAACAAACTGATTTTTTCATCCTTAATTGTCAAGTTCAAGATATTCGTCAACCCTAAAAAAACTTAAAAAAAACATGTATCCCATAATTAAATAATCAGCATAAAATTTTATCAAAACTGATTTTGGTCTTTGACAAAAAACTAGCAAAATTTTTATAAAGTATCTAAAGTATATGTATATAAAGTAAATATATTTTCGAATTATACTTATTAGATTTATAAATATCAGTAAGTGACAAACATGCACATGTTAAGCATAAAAAATTATTTAATGATATAACAATTGCAAAAATTTTTAGTTAAAAATTATTTTACTCTTTATTAGGTTAAATTTTAATGACAAGTTTTGATTTTTATAGTCAAATTCAAAAGTTATTTCTGATATATAATATGTTAATATGCATTATGTATACTATGAGAAAAAAGCAATAAAGCAATATTGTTTTTTATCCTAAAATAAAAAGTCTTATCACAGTAAATGTCTTTGAAAAAAATCAGCTAAACATGTTATAAGTTAATAATAACTTTGTTAAGAATGGATTACTTTTACTAAATGGCTTATGTTCTTACTTTTTAACGATAACTTTGCTTCAATCATAGTCTTAAATTAAATATACAACATAATGGTAAGTAGTAAGTAATTTATTTTATTTTTAACAGCGGTATCACTAAAACTCTTCTTTTTTACTTTAGTTATAATAAAGTAGGTAAAAAAAATTGATATTTTATAGAAACTTAAATTTTAAAACAATTCAGCAAAAAATAAAAAACTAAAGTAAAAATTTATGTGCAAACTCAACTGTTAATTAAATGTTTTTTTTATATAAAATTTTGAGATACTTTTCATAATTCATATAAGTTTTAATATATGTTTTATTTTACAATTTTGTAATAAAAAGTTTGTGTTTACAATAATCATTCATTTAATTAAGCATACGATACATTTCGTAGAAAAAAACTAAAACAAAAGTTTAAACTAATTTTAAATATCAAATACCTAATGAAAAAAAGCAATTAAAGGTTTAGTGAAAAGCTGTTACAAACTAATATTTGACAACAATTTATAATTTTAATAATTTTTGTGATTATAAACTGGAAACTGATGTAGAAGTTTGCTGTAACACGAAACATACGTTAATATTAAAAAAAAAGTTGCTAAATTCAAATTTAACATAGTATAAAACGAAATATTAAAGTTTTATTCTACAAATGCCTTATTATAAAGTATATATGATAATATTATTATTTATACATCTATTTGTAACATTAGTAAAATAACGTAAATAATGTATCTGAAATATAAAATATTTATACTTGTTGATGAATTTAAAAATTATTACTATTATAATTATTTTTAAAGCCATCTAAATGTTAGAAAAAAAAGAAACTTAAAATTTCCAAAAAAAAAATATTTAAAAACCATCGGTACTGTTTTTATATTATTATACTTATCAGTCACATGTTGTGTGCAACAAATTTGACCAGGATTACAATTTTTGGACTGAAAATGTTTACTAAACCGTTGCATTTTCTTTTGATATTCTTTTATTGCTTAATAGAACACTTTTAAATAGGCCTGACATTTTTAAATCTTTTAAATATTGTATTAATAAGATTTCGTTACCAATGAGTTTTTTTTTTTTGTTATTATTTATTATAAGTCATTATTAGTATTTCATTTTTTTTTGAAAGGTAATTAACATATTTAGATAAGTTTTAAAAAAACATAAGTTATAGTTTTTACACCCTTTTCAATACGTTTTTCAATAAAAATTACAAACGCAAGTTTCAAGAACAAAATTTATATTTTACATTATTTAAATTTTAGAGTATTTAGCTAGAATTTTTTTTTATAGGACACACTCATTTTGCAACCTATCAACTGGTATGAAAAGTTTTTATTTACTCAAAACATTCGTATATTTTAGGCTAATCAGAATTTACCAGGAAATTATTTAAATATTATTTAAAATGTCAGTCACAGTCATGCTATTTTATAAATTTATAAGACTTTTGCAAATTTTCTCAGCTTAACTTATAGGAAAAAAAGACTTTTTTATCATATCAGTTTACGAACGGTTTTAAGTTTTAACGCATAGTATTATTAATCTACAGTACATAAACTCAACAGTTCTTTAAATTATGATTATCATTTTTAAAGTCAGTATTTAGCAGCTTTTTAGCTGTATAAAGTATCAACTGTATAAAGTTTCTAATTGTACCATTATTCAAATGTTAATATATTTATTCAAACAAAAGGTTATATGTCGATACTGCATAAATCAAGTATTTACAGGTATTTAAAAACTAAAGAGGAAGTTTACCTTATTTATTTAATTATTAATTTAATGAACTTTGTTTTAAATCTGTTGTGCTCATAAAACTGTAACGTTAAAAAATATCAAGATACTGTTATCTAAAATATATTATAAGAACCAATATAACATAAGTTTTACGATCAAATTTTACCTAAATATTATTTAAAAAAAAATAAAACAAAATTATATAACGTTTTTTTTTGTAAAGTTTTATGTACTATCAAATCGTTAAACTAGGGGTAGGACAGTATTTGATTCAATTTAGGTAGTTTTGTTTCCAATAGAAAAAATTTAAAATGTGAGTATTTACTTTTTTCATTGCAAGCTGTATAAATAACATCTTTAGTTTAACTTACCACTGCAAAGTATGTTAAGCTTTTGTGATTTTTTTACGTATAATACTCTTTTTCTGAAAATTAGAGATTTAATTGCATTTTAGCTTGACTATTAACTTTATCATGAAAATAATATTTTACATTGAAGTAAAATTATATTCTTTGTACTTTAAAATTGTTTTAAAGCGTTTTTTAAAATCGTTTCGTTTTTTTTGAAACTTAATTTTTAATTAATTTTGCAGCAGCCAAAACGCATCATTCTGGTTTTATTTTGATAGTTTTAGATTAGATTGTATATTGAGGTAGATTATATTAAAAAAAACTTATAAATTTACTAATGGTGTTTATTATTGTGCTTTTTTTGAAGTAACTAACCTATTATGTTTTAAAAAACAAACTGTTATTAGTTTAACTGCTAACTAATTAAGGAATTTTAGAGTAAAATCATATAGTGTACATCCCACTATTGTAGTAGAACTCAAGATTTTATGCTATCTTATACTCATTTAATAGTACAAATCAAATAATTTTTTTTTTTAACTTTTTTTACTTCAGATCGTTTAACAAATGTTGTGTTAATAAATTTTTTTTTTTTTTTGTTGTATTTATTGTTTTAAGTTGTAGATTATAGAAGTAAAACCATTTTAGAAGACTTTATTAGATAATTGATAGTAAACACCAGTATAATAACAATTTTTAATTCTCTAAGTTAATTGTTCTAAGAACGACTACCATTGTTGTTGTATAATATAAAGTAATTAAAAAAAAATTAGTTTACAACAAACACTTTATTAATTTAAATGAGGCTTAAATGACCTATAAATAAATTAATTAGTTTAAGTTGTAAATACAGCAAATTTTATTAAAAGTTAATCCTTGATATTGTGTTTTTGGTAAGTAATTCGCTATTTTTTAGTTAAAAAAAGTATATAAATCCCTATAACACAAAAAAAAAAAACATATTATCTAATACTCAAAAAACAATAAATTAAGTAATATACTTGACAATAGAAAAAATAATGTTGTACACTGCGCTGAGACGTTCAAAAAATTTGAGTAGATGTTGGAAATAAACAAATAGTAGTTTATGACTTGCTCATTTTAATATTCTGTAAATGTTTGCGAGCGTTTAAAGGTATAACAAAGACGCACTTTAATTGTTTTTTAATTTCATAGCGCACTTTTGCAACGCATATTGAAGTTTTTGACAAATATCAAAGAGCAACTGTTAAGTTTTGAATTTTATGACTTTGTATGTAATCTGTAACAGTATTTTACTGTAGGCGTTAATTAACTGCTAATTCATTTGCAAAAATAAAAAATATAACTGTAAAATTAACACAACTAGAAAAAAAACATACAAAATTATTACGCTTTTAAACATGATAGTACCTCTAGATACCTATATTTTTGAACAGCACTTGCTTCGTTAAAATTAAAGTTATAAAGTAGGCAAAAAATGTATAAAAAGTATTTAGAGGAAAAAAAAATCTGTTAAATAAATATAAGTATTTAAAGAAATATAGATTGATTTATTGACATTTACATGTATATATGCAGTAAATCTTTTGACATAAAAGTAATACAAAATGTAAATATGTTTTTAAGAGTTTTAAAATAAACTCATTTTTTTAATTTTTTTTTAGTTTAAAATAACCATGATAGTTTATGAACTAAATAATTTAAGTCAGATTTACTTAAAAAATAGAACAAAGAGTAATTATTGAAACAAACTTGATATATACACTGCTTACGGATATCTTTAAATATAAACAAATAATATTATACACTTTTAACATATAAGTTGCAGAAATATGGTAATTATGCGAAAATGACTTATTTAAATTTGTAACAGCTTTATAGTAGCTGTGTTTTTATCGTTGTTAGTTTTTTTGTTTTGTGATTTTAAACAACTGCAAAAATTTTTGCTTCTTTGAATTAATTTCACTAACATTTTTATTTGCATTTGTTTCTCGTTTAAGTTTCGTATATTCAACTGGTATAGTATTTTCTTACTTAAAATAACATTGGTAAATTCTAAAGCAGCACAAGAAGTACTGTTGCAAATTAAGCTCACATAGACGTTTATAGTTTTGTTTTTAATTAAATGTAGAATTACTAGTGTACATTGCAATTTGTTAAATAGTTATTTTATTTGCTACTTATTGTACTTTAGTATTACATGTTAGCAATTATGAAATTAAATAGATTCAAAAAATTAAATAGTTTTCATATCTTTTAATTGTTTCTAAGTAAAATAAAAAAACATTAAATAAAATCGGGTTAAACTTATTTGCTTTAATTAAGACCTTGACAAAATATATTTATATAAAAGCTTAAAAATTGACTTTCATACTGTGTTTCCACAATTATTTTCGTTTAATGTTATGTCTTTGAGGTAAAGTATAATGGATTATTTACACAGCTTATAGCAAAGCTGTTACAAAAATAGTTTTCAAGAAAAATATGAAGTTGTTACAATTGAGTTATATATAAAATATGAATAAATAACTTAGCTTAACTGGTTATCACATTTGACGTCATCAAAAAATTTATATATTTTTTATTTATTTATTGGACTTTAATACCACACGGTAGCAATTATAAAATTAAATCAATTTGTTAAGTAAAATTATTTTCTTATCTTTTAACCGTCTTTAAGGAAAACAACAATGCCTTAAATATAACCGGGTTACACTTATTTGCTTTAACTAAAACCTTGATAAATTGTTTTTGTACAAAAGCTTAATAATCGACTTTTGTGTTTTGTAAACACAAGTACTTTTCCTTTAATATTACGTCTTTCAGGTTAAGTATAATAAATTAGTTACACAGCTTATAGTAAAGCTGTTACAAACATAGTTTACAAATTGAACATGAAATTGTTATAGTTGAATTCTATATAAGGTGTTAGTAAATGACTTAGTTAACTGGTTATAACATTTGACGTCATCAAGATAACAATGAGGTATAAAATAATATAACAAGATTGACATTAATATTTTAATTGCTTGTAAGTGTAAAAAAAAATACAGAATAGTCTTTGAGTTAGTAGCTAATTACTAAACATATCTTGATCTATTATAAATAGAGAATTAAAATAACAAAATTGACATAAGTGTTTTGTTTACTAAAACGTGTCAGAGAATATTTTTCACAGAATAGTTTTTAAGTTAGTAAATAATTATTGAAATTAAAACAAAAGCTATCAAGTATTACAATGTATATTACTTTCAACAACTATACATTTGAAATATATTAATATATTGACTACAGTCTAGTTTTACCTATACTCAATATATGTTTCATTTTATTTTCTTATAATATAATTGTTGTTTTGATTATAAAAACATCAGGCTACTACAAAGCGGTAACAAAGAAAAATTAATATTTTTATCAAGGTTACTCATTTAACTATATTTTATTGATAGTATCATAATAACATTATCTTTTATAAGTACTTTGAGTTATACATTATATGTTACAACATAAAAGTTTTTTAACAAACAACTTGTCGTGTTATATTGTTTAGTATACTTTTAGCTATGTCATTAGTAACTTTATTTTTGATACAGTTCCTTAATTAGTTTATTTATTTTTATTCGTACAATAATAGTTTCACTCAGTATTTTAAAAATATAAAGACTCTACTTAAATGTAGTTATTTTAATTATAACTAAGTTAATGCATATTAAATAATAAAATAAGCAATAGTTTTATACTAGTGAATTTTATTATAAATGTGCTCTTGAACTATTCTAGTTTTTTACAGCTTTCTTGTACTTGCACTATTATTTAAATTAAGTACTATTTTTTTATCAAGTTATTTCAAGTAAACCAGAAACGGATTAATGAGTTTCAATAAAATAAAACGACTTTACAGCAACTTAAAACCTTCTTAAAACCATGATATGTATAGAGTTTCAAAAAAAAAAATTAATAATAGCTTTATTAAATAAATTAGTCAAGTTTTTTCTAAAGCCAGTTGTAGGATAGTTGTAGATAAGAATTAAAATAAAAACTAATAAAAAATGTTATAATAGAGTACATTGTCAAAAAAAAATTAACTTAAAGCAAACTAGTTGCGACAATAACATTTAATGAAAAACTTATGAACGATTTGGTTCACGAGTTTTTAAAAGCACTAAATTAAAAGCCATATAGATCGTACTAATGAGGGCGAAACCACGAAGCGTCACACGAGTTGAGGATTTAAATTTATTTTAAGTAATAAAACTTGTAGAAAATTTTTACTAATTTTTACAGTAAGTAGATTTTATCTTTATCTTTATTTAAATGTGACTTACTTGATACTTAACATTTATATCCTATACTACTTAGCAAATAAAATTTATAATCAAGCATTTGTTTCAAATTAAGAAATGTTGTGGTGTCTAATGTCTATATTAAAATTTGTGTTGCTTTATTCATATATGGGACATGAGTGCTGTATTTTTATTTGTGTTTAAAACTCTCATTTTTTCATAATACTTTCATTATTTAACACAGTCATATTTCTTTCAGAATTTTAATTTAATCTCTTATTGTTAACATAACTTTTGTTATACTGAGGTATAACTAAATTTTTATCAACTAGTCAAGGAACATAATTTTAAAAAAACTTAAAATATAGAGAGGTGAGATAGCATTTAGATAAAATTTTTAAACAAAAATATACATTAAACCTAATTTGTGGATTATTAAAAAAAACTAAAGTTTTTAATTTTTGAAATTTTTTGAATTCTAAAATGCGTAACTAAACGAGAGTGCGTAACGTCACGAGTGCGTAAAGATACGAGAGGTTACTGTAAATCATTTTTGATTTAAAAGTTTGTTTTTTTGACTTTAAGCAATTTAAAAAAAAAATATAAGTTTTCATGATCAATTCAAATGACCTTTAAGTATAAAAAAATTAAAATATAGTGTCAGTTACTTTTCATTTTTTTTTGTTTTTTTAAGAATTTATAAAAGAAATCCTTCGTACTAATCAAAAAGTTAAATCTCATTGGTAAATAAGATCAAGTTAAATTGAATCAAACTAACTAATCATGTTTTAAGCTGACTAATAGTGTTTCTTTAATTCTTTTTTTTTTGTGATAGCACTTTAAATGTTCCGTATTCTTACGTAAACATTAAAATACAACAAACTAAACTAGGAAACATCGCTATGTATAGTTACGATGATTCTAAATAACTTTTATATCTTTCCACTCTAATTTGTAGCAGCACTCAAGTAGCTGCATTAGTTGATTAGTTATCATCAGTTACTGATATGCCTTTAGTCTCTACCTAAAAATAATTTTTTTTGTTTAAAAATCATTACAGTGTACATTAACGTGTACATTAAAAAATATCAAACTTAAGTTGGATAGATCGGTATTAATATTTACGATAACTCATAACAAGCTAGGTCATAATTAATTTTATTCTGTATCAGCTTGTTATTTTAACAGTTTTTTAGTAGCTGCATAGTTGCTTAATAGTTTTCAAATTACTTATATTTTTTGTTTTTACGTAAAAAATACTACTACTGTTTAAAATTCATTACCGAATAGGTGTAATAAGTAAAATCTAAGTATAGATATAACGTTTTGATAAAAGTCTGTACTAGATGTCATCAGTTTCTCTTCTATTTATCTATAAATTAAAAAAAAATAAATAAAAACACAGCTAATGAAACACTAGTACAAAAAAAGGTTAAAAAAACGGAGAATTACTTATATGGGTTTATAAGCTTATAGATTGTTGAGTGGGTTCTTTTTGAATTATTAAGCTACACGTATTTTATACAAAATTAATTTAAAGTTACATATAGATATCCTTATTCTTTTTATATCAACATTTAAAAATTGAATACTACTTTGCTAAGTTTTACTTGATAATATTCTCATAAATTAACTATATTAAGTGATAAACTTAAATAGTTTGCAATATTTATAAAGCTTTTATATATACAGTTCGTTAGTTTTTCAAATTTTATTCTATTAAAAATCTTATATTGCATAACAAACCTTAAATTTAAGAAACTTTCTGTGTAAGTAGATTAAAATTGTCTCCTAAATTATAGACTAGTCTTTAAAAAAAATTAATCTTAAAGATTAGAATTTTAGATACGACAGGAAAATTCTTTAAACATTCTAATGTCAGCATAATGACCATGTATGCTATAAATGTACAAGTTAATTATAATGTAAAAAATGTTTTATTTGAAAACATATTTATTTTAAAAAGTACAGTATTACTTCTAATGTTTTAAAAATGAACAAATAACACGCTTTCGTTTCACTAGTACTTTCGTTTATTAAAACATTATCAGGCGATAAACGGTTGAAATTATTAACTCAATAAATAGTAACTAGTTTATAAAGTATATAAATTAGATAAAAGTTAAAACTTAAACTTTTAGGCTATATAAGTTTATAAAACATTTCATAACAAAAAAACAATTAATTATCATACAAAATATCAAAACTAAGACATAGCCAACTAACAACTCATAAATGTATACACGAAAAAAAGCTAAAACACAAACTACGAAAATGCTCTTTTCCTAAAAAACCTTAAATTATAAGCTTTAAAAAATTAAATCTTCATAATTTTTTTTTTAATTAATTTTTGCATTTAAACTATTTATCAATAAACTTTTTTAAATGTAGACTTAGCTTTGATTTAGTAGTTGCAGACTTTGTTAAAATTAAAACTTTTCTGGTTTTTTCCGCAGTTAACTGATCCCTAAATAGCTCAACATCTTAAAGGGTAGTTAAGATATTCAAAATTATTTAGATATTGATTTTTTGTGTAATACTGTCAGTCAAGCAGCTAATTGTTTCAATATAAATCATTTATACTAATGGCAAGTTTTTTTAGTTTTATAAAACAAATTTTATACTCTAAAAATTCTTTTTAATTTTTCTAATGTTTTTTTATGATATAAAAAATGCTATTTTATTTTTTATAGCAGTATTTTGATGAAAATATTAGTTATGTTAAGTAGTATTGTAACTATGAGAGGTGTATTTTTCTAATTGTGTACTTACTTATTTTCAATTTTATAGTTGTTCAAGTTTTAACAGTTTCGTGTTATAAAAATGTTTATAACAACTAGTGATACAAAACCAAGAGGCACTTATCATACTTTATTGCTACTTTTCTAAGAGTGAAATTAAAACTTTATTTATTCATTTAGAATTAGGTCTTTGAAAAAAAAAAGAAATATATAGAAACTAAAAGATTTACTTACAACTATCACCTTGTAGAACTTGAAAATATTTAATATAATTAAATTTAAATTAAATTATAAAACAACACAAAACACTAGTAATATCGTTATCAAGTTTTGATAAAAGTAAAAAGCACAATTAAAATCATGTTTTTTTTGTTTATCGACTAAGTTGTAATAAAAGTTAAGATCTTAAAGATAGAGTTTTCAATCATTTATAAAGTAAAAACCATTAATCTCTAAATTGTTAAAAGCAACATTGAAAAAAAATGATACAAAATAAAAGTAGAAAATCGTCAATGATAAAATTGCAATATTTTTTTACTGTCGTTTAAAAAATATTTATAGTTTACATAATTGTTTACCACTTGTGCTACCACTTGTGGTAGTATTGATATGCCTCTCACTAAACATTAATTAGAAGGAGTAACACATTAATATTGTTTAATATTAGTCTTTGTCAACTTATTTGTTCGTTTGTATTTACTCCAGGAAATTCAGGTTTAAACTTTTTTAGTCTTAGATCTTAGACTTAGATGTACAGCTTACATGTCACTGATACTAGCAATCAGATTCTATTAGTATTGAAAAATTATTGTTGTTGTCATATTTCTTATACGTTTCTTATCATACATTCTGAGACGTTAAATTGACTTTTGTATAAACTTGAAATGTACATTATACTGCAGTCCTACGAGTGGTCGCTTGGAAATTTTTTGTATAAAGATATCTATAATATATTAATAGTATAAAAGTATCAAATATTATTAAATACTTATGTCAGTTAAAGTTGTTTTTAATTATAGTTGTAACAACGACTTTTTGTTGGTCTGATGTAAAACTGATATTTAAAAAGTTATTATGTTCGGTTTAAAAAGTACAACTACTTTAAATTTAAATCATAACAAAAGTATTATTTTAAACATTCTTAATCTGAAAAACTATAATCAAAAATGAGAAAATCTGTAATGTTTTAGAAAGAAGCTTATCAACAGTGTCTGGTATTTAGAGAGCATAAAAATGGTGGTGTTCCTTATTCAGGTTAAGCGAAAGGTATAAATTGATTATTTATAAAAGATACAATTAATCTTAATGAAGGACAACAGTAAACTTTCTTGCACTTTTTGTTATCTCTCGTTTTAGATCGTATTCAAGCTACACCGAATCAGTTTATGAAAGTATAAAATTAGTATTAGGACTTAAAATAATATCTATTGGATTTGTGATTTAAATTTTTAAAAAAATATATTTTAGGAATGAACATTCATATTGATGATTTGATTTATCTGTTTTCTTTGATTTATACAAAAAATTTACTGACGGTACATGTAAAAGCAAGCCAACTAATTCAAATGTTAATGTAAAACTATAACAAAGATAGGTTTTAAGAAGTATAAGTACTGTAAGTTTTTTATTTATCAGTATATTTTTAGTATGTATGTGAAGTAAAACGTAATTAACCACTAAATAGTGATTTAGCACAATAAATTTTTATTTAAATACAGCTCAGTATAACTAGTTTTTCTATCGTTTTAAATATAGAATTTAAATTGAGTATTGTCAATTTACACTCAGCTGTCAGAATACTTACAAAAATTATTATTATGTTCATAACTCTAAGTATTATAATTTTATGTTTTGCAGGTCTATAGAGCTTCAACTTTGAAAATTTTACAAGGCTTTGTAACTAATTAACGAACTTCAGTACAGATGAAGAATCAGTTCTTTTATGTCATGTATTATAATTATACTTGCATGTTAAGAATAAATAATAAATCTGCCTTTATAATTAAACTTTTATAGTACGATCTTTCATATTTTACTATGCTTCTTATGCATTATTCGCTGTATCTACTACTAGTTGTTGTAGAAAGTTTAACTAAAATACACGACAAAAAACCTTCGTTAAACTAAAAACACAAACTTTTAAAACTTTTAGTTTAAATTTTATACCAAGACTTCTTGACTATGCATCTCTTACAGACTACGCAGTTTTGAGTTATTCATTTTCTAAAACCAAGACTACAATAATTTGCTTTCGTTTTGTTTTAATTCACACAAACTATAGTTTAAAAATTTTATGTACAGATTAATCAACAAGAAAACGATTAGGTACTACAGATTTAGTTTGTAGCAGCTTTTTAGTAGCTGTATAATAACATCAATTTTCCGAAATATATTAATTAATCGTAAAAGTATATATAAAATCTTATAAAAGCTTAACTTAAATAACAATAATCTTCATTTGTAAAATACACTAGCTAAACGTATAGCTTAAGTATATATTAAAAAAGAGTGTAAAGTAAACTAACTTTATCTGTTTGTACAAGTTGTAAAGAAATGTTGTCTTAGTTCATAATTTTTAATGTAAAAAGATGATAGAATAAACATTGGTCATCGACATTCCATTCTAACTTAGTCTTTAATATTAGCTACACAGCTTATCTTTTGAATGTCATTTAACAAATACAACAAACAGTAGTACTTATAAAAATTATACAATCTAATAAGTTTTTATAGTTTATTCATACTCCGGAGTCAGCCTTTTAATAGCTGTGTTATCTGTAATCATTACTTACTTAATTATTTATGTAATAAATACCTAAACACTTACAAATTTCTAATTATAAAAAAGCATCAAATTTTTTGTAAATAGTGGACAGTTTAAGTGTTGAGATTATTTTTATCTTGTGATATATTTGTACATACTAACAAAATTAAGTTTTTAAATATAAACTAACATAATAATTTTAAATAAAAATACACACTATAATAAAGATTATTTTTTTAAGGATTTAACATTTGCTTTATTTAAGCAAATTAGTTATTTTTTGGATAATTTAATACACTTTTATTCAAATGGTTAGTAAATAAATATTCACTATCTTTTGTTTACAACTAGTTTTAGAAATTTATAATATAGCTATATCTATTCTAGTTTTTAAATTTAATTCAATTAACTTTTTAATACAAAAACAAATATTGTATCAAACACTTATTAGATATAAATAATTTTCATTTCAAATTTCTTATAAATGAAATCCTATTAATAACTCAAAAAGTTAAATTTCAAGAGGTAACTGATTTCAAGTTAACTGATCCTATTCTTTTTAAATTATCGTTTTTCTACTTAGCTCTTTTAATATTTGTATTTTTACGTGTACATCGAAGTTTATCAAACTGAAGTTGGATATACCTAAATGTATAGTTATGATGACTTATAATAAAAGGTCTTTTTTTTTTCTAATTTAGTTTGTAGCAGCTTTTTAGTAGCTGCATTGTTGAAAAACTATTATTGAAACATTGATATGTATTTTGTCTTTACTTAAACAATACTATAACTTTTTAAAAACGACCTATAGTAAGATAAAATCTAAATATTCTTAATATTGTGGTTAAGTTCAAGTTCAATCATAACAGGTAAAACTTTAAAATTAGATTTTTTTTATAATGAATTAGTTGCTTTTTTGTACAACATCAATAAAGTTTCTATAAACTGTTAAGTAAGCAGTTAAGCTCATTTAAATTGTATGATATACATAAATGTTCAAACGACTTATCATATATTAATTTAAATTTTATTTAAGAATATTATCATATGAAAATGTTATACTTCATAAAAAAATATTCAATAGATACTTAAATCATAAACACAAACTAAAAAAAATAGTTTTAATAAAACTGCAATCACAAATATTTGGATTGTCAGATTTCATTTAAAAAATATTTTCTTAGGCAATTTAGTTGGGATAATTCTTGTAAAAAAAGATTGAGACAACAGTAACAAAAATATGGTTTAAAAATCTGTTTTAAAAGCATCGTAATCAGTTTAAAAAAGGTAGCATCGTGGTTAAAAACAAAAGTACTTTGGTGAAGTCTGTCCACCAACAACTAATAACCTGTTGATCTTTTTAAAAGGAAATTATGTAAAAAAAACAATGTAGCAGTTGACATTACGCATATTCACTTGTGTATACTTGCAAAAACGTTTTTTAACAGCCGTGTAAGCAACCAAAGTATGTCATATGACGAAATCGCAAGTCTAAACTTAGTTATAATATAAATGAATATAGAGTTTTAAGATATAGTATTATAGTTCAACACGTAGTTTAGAAGTTGTTTTAAAACGACTGTTTAATTGTTTTACTATTACTTATAACGGTTAAACTTTAATTATTTTTACTCATACTTTAAATACTACCATTGTTGTATTTGTACTTTAGAAAAACGATTATTAAATTAATATGTTGTACTAATATAAAACTATGATACTTTTTGTACGGTTTAGAGATTTAAATTATAAGAAAAATCATCAATCTAAAGCTGAGACTTAAAATATAAATTGTATGTTTAATAAAAAAGCTAAAAAAGTGTTAAATTCAAGATCATCAAAAATCATTCACTGTTTTAAAATTTTTAAATATACTATTTAATATATATGATTGGTGTACTTAAAAATTTTTATGATTATGAGTATATTAATTATGTCACTTTACATTAGGCTAGCAAGTAATATTTGATATTTTAAATTACTGAAATTGTGAAATAAAAGCTCTATATGTTCAAACAGAATTTAGGTTTCTATTTAAAAACTGATTTTGTTTTTTATGCTCAAACTATGTAAGATATTATTAACGTACAAATTGTGCCAATTTCTGTTGAAATTGTGTTCAAAGTAAACGTGATAGCTTTAAAACTTATATGACAAACCTTTTACTTATAAAAACTACACTTTAATTCATATTATATCTATACTATTTACCTTTTATACCTAACGTGGTTTAGGTAGTAACAAAAATTAACAGAAGTTGTTTAAAAATTTTATTATTTAAGTATTTTTGTATGTTTCGTTTTTATGTATATCTAAAAACTTAATCTGGTCAAAAACTATATTTCAATTTTTTTAATATTTACTAACTTATTATACATGTTCTTAGTTTTGTTTTTAGTTAAAAACTTAATTAGATATATTAGAACTTGTATTTATGCTTTAAGTTTTGCTGTATTTTAGTAGTATTAAATATTTTCACTTGAAAAACTTTATAAACTGTTTACTTTGACTTATAAAATGAGTTTTAAGCAAACTAACAGTTTATATATGTCTCACATCTTAAACAGCAACACATGTAAGCTACACTTAGAAACAAATTTACATAAGTTATTAAATAAGTTATAAGTTTGAACTTACATTAATCAAAATAGGTTATCTGTTTTATCAGCTCTTAATAGTTGCACTGTCTTTTAGTAATTATATTATCAAGAGAACCAACAGTCAATTAAGTTTTACAAAAAGGCATTAACTTATTTCAATGACAAGGAAACACTTCATTCTCTTTTTTAAACAAGTTAAGTATTGCTAGGCACCTTAAATGTTATCGAAAAAAAAATACTTATGTTATATATAATAAAACTATATCACTGGACTAATTTGACTTAATTTTAAACTGAATTAATATTTAGAGAATTATATAGTACAAAAAAAGAGTTATACTTTGAATAATATTTCTTTTCGACAAATAAGTTTTAAATAATTTAGCTAAATCTGTGAGTTTTAACTTTTTGATAAACTATATAAAACATAATGTAAATAATAACTGCAAACATCTTTATACTGTATCGAATTAAAACAAACGTTATGTTTGCTGTGCATGATTTGTCCGTAAATAATGTTGTAAAGGTTACTAAGTTTGTAAGTTGTTAGTACACTTTTCATTTTTGTATTCTTCCCAATATTTTTGTTTATTATATTTTTATCATTTTTTTTTAAATCTTGTTAGCTTCAACAAATTTAAGTTTTTTTCCTCAAATATTTTTTTAAAATTTTTGTCTAACAGCTTTACACTATAGTTCTAATGTTGATGATAAACATACACATACTACAAAATGAAACTGGATGTTTATAAAAGCTAAGTTTAATCAAAATCAGAAGTAAACATCAGATTACAACAATTACCTAATAAAATAAAAACAATACATAATCTTTATAAAAGTGAAAAAACTATTCAATTAGCTTTATCCTTAAAACACGACATATTGGTTTTTTGAAAACTTGCTACTTATATCGATAATAAAACTTTCCAATTTAAGTTATGTATTATCCATAAATACTTCAAGTATTAAAATAGGATTATTTGTAAATTTTCCATCAACTTTTATTTATTTTTTTATAGAGGTTTTCAAAGTTATTGTTTTATAATTATTAAAAGCTTAAAATAAATTATAGCTTATAAATTTTTATTTTTTCAAAATTAGATAACATATCATATGATCATTAAATTGTTGTAGGTTTAGTATATATACTATTTATAAATAGCAGAGTACTTTAATACACAATTGGCTGGTAATAAAAAAAATAATTAACAGTATCTTGATTCGTTCAAAGTCTATAAACATTGGTGAATTTTTTAAATTAAATTATTAAACATGAATAGGTTGTACTACAAGTTATTTCAAATAGAAAAATATTTTTAAAACTTAAAGTTTTTAAAACTTTTCTCTGCTTAAAATTTACATAAACAAAATTAAATTTATAAGTATTTCATTCAAGAAGAAAATGTGTTATGAAAATTTGATATATTTTCAAACGTACAAGCTATTAGTAAAAATTTCTTTAAAAAAATTTTGTTCAGTTAAAAAAAATAAATATAGTATCTGTAGGTTTGTATTTGAATTAAGAAAACAACTCTTTATCATATTACAATAAGCTTTTAAAAATTGTCTAAAAATTTCCCAGCCGTGTTTATACAATATCATGTTTAAAATATTTTCTAGTAGTTTAACAACCTCACAGTTCTCAAAACTGTTCCAAATTAGACTTCGGTCATGCAATACAGTGTTAGCATATCCTTAAGTTTATGTACTGCAAATCAATAGACTCAACTGTTGTAACAATAAAGCTTACGTAAGTACTAAAAATATACCTTAATTTATTACAACTATATAAAGTCAACATGACCAAAAAATTTTATTGATGTATAATATATACCCTTTTATATATTTTTTGTTCTATGATCTTTTTTTAATGTTAAATATAATTGTTTTTTATGCCTTATAAACTTTTTATGATTTATTCTTTATAACTTTCAGTTTCTGTGTTTAGCATTAAACATTAATAAAAAAAAACGTACTAATTTATTTGAATTCTATAAGTTAAAGTGATAATCTTTTAATATACTTTTCAAAGATTATTTTTTTTTTGAAAAATTTATAACTTTATAATTAGTTTTTGCTTAATTTCAAATAAATTAAATAAATGACCAAAATTACTACTTCTAAGAGACTCTGCAAGACAGTGATACGACAAGACGTTAAAATACTTAACTAAAATATATTTTCTAATAATTAAAAATAATCATATAAATTAATACAGCTACTAAGAAGCTATTTAAAACTAAACAAACAGCTTTTGACGAAACAACTTACAAATTTCCGAATTGAAAGGTTTTTGTTCTAAGATAATTACTTTAATTGTTATTTTTACGTTAAGACTGTTAACGGTTGTTACATAGATTTAAAAACATGTTTTACAAGCTAAAATATTTTACTAAGCTCTATTAGCTTTGATAAAGCCATTTTATTTAGATTTTGTTAAGACAAATGTAATTTTTTTTATTTTATATATTTTAACAAAGTTTGAAGACAAAAATAAAAGTGTTAAAAGTATACGAAAGTTAATATAGTTTCGTAAAAAACTCCATTATTTAATTAAATTGGCTGGTCTAAAGTGGATAAAAAGATTTCATTACAACAATTAAATTTTTTCAGCCAACAATAAAAGAGCTTTTAACAAAATTTCTCAAAGAAAGCAAAAATTATAGGTTAACTATATATTAGTGTAAATAAATCATATTTTAAATGCTTTTTATTTGATTTATTCTATTATAAAGATATTTTTAAACAAAAAATTTTTGTTTTTTAAATTATGTTTTTGTATCTAAATAGATATATAGTTTTGTTATTTTGCAACTATTATTTTTAGCTACAAATGGGTTTTATTTATTAGCATAAAAATCATAAAATTCCAAACTTAACAGTTGCTTATCTATATTTTTTAATACTTTCAATATGCGTTACAAAGGTACACTACAAAGTTACAAAACAATTAAAATGCGTCTTTGTTGTAACCAAAAACGCTGGCAAGTATTTGCAAAGTATGAACTGAGGAGGTCATGAAATACGATTTATTTATTTTCAACACCTTCTCAAATTCTTTGAACTGTGCCTCGCACAACTCTAATTACTTAATTTATTGTTTTCTGAATATTTAATAACATATATACTTTATTTTTAATACTTTTAATAAATAGCGAAGTACCTACCAAAATACAAAACCAAGGATTTATTTTTAATAAATATTGCTAAAATGACAACTAAAACTAATAATATTTTTTATATGCTACATAGGTTAAATTTAATTCAACAAAAGTAATTAATTAATAAGTAATTAAATTGAAGTTTTGTTTTAATACATCAGAAATTTAGATTTAAAACTTTTTCCTGCTTCAAAAACAAGGTCAGTATTTAAGAAATATACTTTATCAAATTTTAGTATGAAGTAAAATTTATAGGTTTTATTAAAGAGTAGTTAATTTCAAACAATTTCAAACTCTTTTTTTTTATATTGATTTTAAAAAACAAGCATCATTTACATCAAACTTAAAACCCAAAAACTAAACACCTTAATATAAGAAATGTAAATTCAAAATATTCAACAATAAATACATTTTTCTATAAATTTAAAACCTTCCTGGGCAATTTATTTACAAAAAACCATCCTGAGTTTTAAAACTTTAAGGTACTCTGATTGCGTGACAGAGCTCATTTATACCCATAATTGAAGTTTGATATTCAAAGTGTTGCAAAGATATATACCACTCACAAAAAATAGCTTAAATAAATCATCCAGAATTTGAAAAAGATGTTTTAATATAATAAAACAAAAAATGTAATATTATGTAGTTAATCAAAGTTGAAAACTTGAAATAAAATATTGTATTGATGAAAGTATTTATAAGCTAAAATGATAAACAGGGTTTCTTTTGGTTTTTAACAATATTCTTTCCGGATTTCTTTAACTTTTTAAGGATTTGGAAAGTAAAAATTTATCTATCAATTTTTAATTCTAAATTAAATTAAGGTTAAAAACGGTGTTAAGTAGTATAACAACAGTCAAAGTTTACTGTAGAGCTAATTTAAGTGTGTTTATATTAAAAAAACTAAAAATGATGACAAAGACTTATTAGTTCAATGAGATATTTATCGCGTCAAATCAACATTTAAATACTGAACATATAAATCTGTTTAAAGCTCCAGATTTTTCAGTGATTTTTTTCAAAATTCCAACTTTTTTTTTTAATTTCTCAAACTCTGGGTTTTTGTACACTAATTTGTCTACTTCAAGCGTTTTCTACAGATTTCTGTTTTGTGGTAACTATAAAAAAAACAATTAAAAACAAAAAATTAAAAGCCATTAAAACAACACTGAAACGAATAAAAAAGTTGAACAATATAAATTAAAGCAAATAAATAAAATTGAAAGCTTAAGCTAGCTTAAGGTTTTTACAACTTTGTATTACTTTAATTTTCAGCCTATTTTCCTTTTTTCATTGCTCATTAAAACCAGAACAAAACCAATCACATAAGTTTTACATTGATATAGTAATTGATTTGTATAGAAAAAAAAAGCTAAAGCCAATCATTGAAAAAACACTAAATGTGAAACTTTTTGAATCTTCAAATTCTAGGTTTTTCTAGGTTTTGTAGCCCAAACTATGAAATTTAATATCTTTTCCAAAGATTCGAGGTATTGTGACAATCCTATAAAAAAACACAAGTTTTCTAAGAAAGCCAGATTTCTAAACTTTAAAATCTAGCAACAATTTATCAAAAAATACCAAACTAGTTTGAATATTCAAAAAAAAATTGCCTACCTGAACTTTTTAAATACTAATATTTTAAAGTTCAAACTAGCCTAAGGTTGTAACAATTCATAATTTAATTATTTATGGCCTATTTTCCCAATTTTTATAACAATTTATAAATTTGAAACTAAAATAATGATTTATAATATTTTGTTGAAAAATGAGCTAAAGTAAAACAGTACAATAAATGTGAAGTTTTTTAAAACTTGAAAATAAAATTTGTAAGTATTTACAAGGTAGTGTTATTATAGTTTATATATAATAAAAAAATAACAATAACCCATTTATTATAAATTAAAGTAAAAGAATTTAACTTGTATTTATGACTATTATTGAAAATCAGGATTAATTTGCTACTTATTTTACAACATGATACTAAGATAATTATTTTAAAAATTTGTTTTACGTTTGTACTTTCCCTTTTTAGTAATTGGATTATCTATTCTCAAACTCTAAGAAAATATACAACTATAACAACATTTTTCAAGAAAACTAAAACATCCCTTGGAAGCCTAATTTTCTTTACAAAAAAGTTTAACCAGTCAGAGTTTTATTGAAAACTTCAAGCTACTCTGATTGCGTGACGGAGCTCAATAATTTCAATAATTTAAGTTTGATATTCAAAGTGTTGCAAAGATATGTACTACTCACAAAAAATAGTTTGAATAAATTATTTAGAATTTGGAAAAAAAAATGTTTTATTATTATTAAACAAAAAATGTATTATAATGTAGTTAATAAATACTGAAAACTTTAAAAAAAAAACATTGTATTGATGTAAGTACTTGAAAGCTAAAATGAAAAGCAGGGTTTCTTCTGGTTCTTTAAATTTTTTTTTTCAGTTCTTAAATTCTTTCAGATTTTAGGAAGTAAACGTTTATTTATCAATTTTTAATCCAAATTTACATTAAGGTTAAAAACGGTGATAAGTAGTATAACAATAGTCAAAGTTTACTGTAAAGCAACTTTTAATGTTTTTTGATTAAAAAAAATAAAAATGATGACAAAAACCTTTTAGCTTAATGATATATTTCTCGTGTCAAATCAAAATTTAACTACTAAACTTATGAATCTGTTTCAAGTTCAAGGTTTTTTAGTGATTTTCGTTCGAAATTCGGACTTTTTTTTTAATTCTCAAACTCTGGGTTTTTGTAGACTAATTTATCGAGTTCAAGCTTTTTCTAAAGATTCCTGTTTTGTGGTAACCATGAAAAAATACAAATTTGAAAATAAAAACTTAAAAGCCATTAAACAATCTTAAAACAATCTTAAATAAAAAAAATTGAACAATCTAAATTTGACCAACTAACTACATTTAAAAGCTAAAGCTAGCTTGAAGTTTTTACAACTTTATAATATTTTAAGTTTAAATTTAATTTCCTATTTTTTTTTATTACTCATCAAAACCAGAATACAACCAATCACATAAACTTTATAATGAATTAGTTATTGATTAAATTTTTATATAAAAATAAGCTAAAGTGAATCATTAAATACTACATCAAATGTTAAACTTTTTAATTCTTTAAGTTCTAGGTTTTTCTAATTTTTGTAACCTAAACTATAAAATTCCAGAATTTTTCCAAGGATTAAAGATTTTGTGACAATCCTGTAAAAAAAATACAAGTTTTTTAAGAAAACCAAATTTCAAAGCTATATAATCTAGCTCAAAATTTATTTAAAAATACCAAACTAGCTTGAATGCTAAAAAAAAAAATTACCTACATGAACTTTTCAAACATTATTATTTTAAGTTCAAACTAGCCTAAGGTTGTGACAATTCACAATTAGATTATTTCTAGCCTATTAACCAAGTTTTATAATTATTTATCAAAATTAGTATAAAGAGAATGATATAAACATTAAAATGGAATAACTATTTATAATATTTTGTTAAAAAAATGAGCTATTAGAGAGCTTTATTTAATGAGCTATCAGCTATTAGAGAGCTATTATAAAGTTTCCAATAAATGACGAAAGCTTATCGGAAAAAACAAACTATATACTGTTACTTGATGTTTGTAGCTTGTGTGAATTAAAAAAAAAAGTTAGTGTATTCTAATAAACTATAAAATATATCTTAACTAACTTTAAAATAACTTGCTATCGTATTACTTGTAAATTTAATATTTCATAAAATGTCCAATTTATTAATTTTTAATCTTATTTTATCTTTATGAATCAGCCTTTTTAAACTCAATATAATCTTTTTATAACAACTATTGTTTTTAACAAAAAGAGAATCGTTACCTAGCATATTAAAATGATACTAACCAAAATTTTTTAGAGCACGATTTATGAAATCTAATATGTAGTTAGCTTATAGTTTTCTTTTTTTTTAGTCGCTGCTTTCTTTAGTAAATTTTGTTAAAAGCTCCTTTAGTATTTCCTAATAAAATTTAAATTGATGTAAAGAACTCGTTTTATTGACTTAAGACTAGCAAATTTACTTTAATAATGGAGTTTTTTTAAAACCTTCGTGTACATTTTACATTTAAATTGTTGTTTGTAAACTTAGTCATAACACTAGGAAAAATTGGGATATTGTTTTAAAAATCAAAATAAATTGTACTAATCAAAACAAATGGAGCATTGTTTAACATTTTAGCTGTAAAACTTTTTAGTTTCAAAAAACACGTAACGAACGTTAAAGTCATAACGATAAGAAGTAAAGCAAACTAGTTGCAGAATACAAATCTTTAATTTTGAGATATTTGTATGTTGTCACGTTAAAAGCTTAAGATTTAAACAGCTTCCTAGTAGCTGTATTAATTTTTCATGATCATTTCTTATTTTACTCGAAAAGTAAATACTTAGTTTGAGTATTTCAACGTCTTGTCGTATCACTGGTTTGCAGAGTTGCTTAGACATAGTAACTTTAGTTATCTATTTAAATAAGTGTGATTTAAGCAACTACTTTTTTAAAAACTATATACTCATTTCAAAAGAACAAAATGTTTGCAAAGAAACAGAGATATCAACTAAGAGTTACAAACATTTTTTTTTAACTTATACATATTCTTTTAAACCATCCAATACATAATTTCTGATATATCTGATACAGCTTTACTAATGTATTTGATATGAATAAGTTGCTATACGTGATTTATAATGTATGAAATATCAGATCTAATATTGCACGAGGTCACTAAATTACACGAGAACTAAATTGTACGAGTGTATATAATTGCACAAAGATACTTTTGCACGAGGGCACAAAATTTACATAGAAAATTTTGCACGAGTTACATTTCTGCACGAGAGTAATAAAATCAGAATAAAATATACTGACCGAGGGTTACGGTTGAGGTAACAGTGATGGTAAAAATTTAAATTAAAAATCAATTAATAAAAATTAAGATACAAAAAATTAAAACTAGAAAACAAATAAAATTACTGACCGACAGTAAAATCTAAGGAAGTAAAAAAAAATTAACCCGTACAAAAACGTCTGCGCAAAAATTGTCTACTCGTGCAATTTTGTACACTCGTGCAATTTTTAAATATATGTAATAATAACCATTAATCTATAGTAAGAATGCATATTTTTATTAAATATATGCATAAACCTACTTTAGCTTCTACCTTTTCCTGCGTTTAAGTGTTTTAAGTTGGTCGACACACAGAAACATGTGCTTGTTAAATAAATAACAAGTACAGTGATTTTTATTTTCAGTGAGCTTGTTTCACTAGGTTCTTTATTAATAAAAATTTAGTTAGAATTTTTAAATGCTTATATTAGAGTGATTTATAACTAGTAGAAAATGTTTTTTGATATAAATCCAAACAAAAGAAGTTTGATTAGTGATGTAGCAGAATCACTATCCGGGTCCGGATCCGGCTGGATACTACCATTTTTGTCTGATATCCGGATCCGGCCGGATCTTGATATAAAAAAAAAGTCCGGATCCATTTTTTGGCCAGATCCTAATTTAAAAAAAAAAGTCCAGATCCGCTTCCGGCCGGATCCTAACAGAGATCCGGCCGATTCGGATTTAGTTAGTAAAAACGAGCATACAGAAAAGTATTTTTTCAAAAACAAACCCTTTGTAAATTAAAAAGAGTCATTTTCGTCAGTTAAAATTAAACACTTACCGTGATTGGCTCATTTTTAACACGTGACTAATTTACATTTGTTTACATTTAAACTATGAAATAAACACTTTAGAAATGCATATCTTTACCTATGTTGTGAACTTAAAAACTTTACTATTATATTGTTAGGCTAGTTTTAAGATTTTTTTAAAAACTCAGGCTTGTTTTCTTTTAGATTTTGATTGAGTTTAAGCCTTTTAATGTTTTGTAGTTTTCTAGTTAACTTTGTTCTAGAACTTGTATATTAATTGATTTCAGATTGGTAAGGCTATAGGGGGGGGTCCTCCTTAAATTTTACGAATTGATGTAATTAAATAGATTTTAATCTTAGCTACCAGATATTGTTTCTGTGATGTACTTAATATTTCTATAAATTTTTCTTATACTAAATTTAAAGTTATTCTTAGTTTTTTTTATCACAAAAGCTTCTATAGAAAAGGAATTTTGAAAAGACAAATTTAAGTTCCACTTTTTCTGTGAAAACTAGTGATGTACCGGACTCACTATCCGGGTCTGGATCCGGCTGGATATTGCCATTTTTGTATAATATCCGGATCCGGCCGAACCTTGATATAAAAAAAAAGTCCGGATCCGATTCCGACCGGATCCTAATTTGAAAAAAAAGTCCGGATCCGGGTCCGATACATCACTAAGTTTAATTCAGTGTTAACTTGATTTTATTAAAAGTTTAATGAAGAAAAGTATGTAATGTGCTTTTTTGTTTAACACGAAACACGGTTACATTGGTATCTTATTAAAGTTACAACGGTAAATATTATACATATATATAAAAGAAAAAAACAACAAATTAATAAAAACGTTACGATAATTAGCAAATCTTTGATTAAGCTTTTTTATAAGTAGTACTTCACGAACTTTGTTATTAACTTTTTAAAAACTATAAAGTATTTTACTTTAACATTAGTTCCAATTTTAGCTTCATAAAACTTATTTATACTTCATTAGTTAACAGAAAAACTAAATAAAACATTTTTTTTTAAAAACAACTAGAATAAATGAAACAAATAACACAGATGTTAAACAGTTCTTACAAACTATAAATTTGTGAGGTTTTCGAGTTCTTTATTTGTAAGCCCTTAATAACTATCACAAAAAAGTGATGAATCACAATGCAGTGTTTGCCATTACAAGTAAGTTGTATAGATATTAAAAAAATATAAATATCAATGTTTATGAAACTAAAACTTATATTTAGTTGTATTTAAATTGCTAATCCATGCCATAATTATTTATCAAACTTTTGTAATTCTTCGTTAATTTTAAACATGTTTTCAAAACCCATTTTGTTAATGCCCCTTGGCCAAAAATTATAAAAATAATTGCCTCTATGTTTTTAATACCTTCCCTTTATTAGTTTACTTAATTAGGATTTTATCTGTCTCACTTGTTAAACCCTCTTGACAGCCTTAACAGCCAAAATAACCTCTAAAAATTAATAAGAAGCCTTCAAAAGTGTTTCATTGTTTAGTTCAATTAGTTTTTTTACGTATAATATATATGAAAGAAAATAAACTAGAAGTACGTTTTAAATGATGATGATATGTTTCGTATTTTAAATGATTGTTTGTATGGTGACTAAATCTTTTTTTTAGAAAAACTTTAGTTGTAAAAGACACATCAAAACCAAACAAACACGTTTTAAATTTTCATACTTAATTTTATTTTTTGTTTATACGAGATTGTTAAGTTTTATCGATGTCTCGCTAGAAATTTACCTTATAATTTTGTAGCTACTTATTAATTAATAAGTCTATATATTTTATAAAGATTAAGCTTTGAAATATGTGCATTTTAGTGACGTCACTTGGCGCTTAAAAATTCATTAAATTTAAAATACAAAACAATTTTAATGTTCAAGCTCAAACAGATTTTCTTATAAAACGATTCCAAGTTAGTTTATGACAATTTATCTAAATTTTGTAAGTTCGATAAAACATGCTGAGTAATAAAGAGGTATAACAGTAAATATTAAAATAATTGTGTTAACACCTCTATAAAACACAGAAAGCTTTGTACTGTAGTTACGTATTTCATTTAAGTGGTCACTAAGTTTTAAAATATCAAAACAACTTCTACTCATTGTTGCGTTAAAAACAATCTTCCCTTGATAAACTTACTAATCTAAACAAGAAAAAAATAAAAAGTTTTAAAGAAAAATTATTTATTGGCAAATATAAATTACGTTATTGACATATAAAAAAGTGAGCCTTAATTTTTATTTGACATTTTCTTCAAAATCTTAACATCTATTTTTTTGCAAAAACTTTAATGTTATTAACTTTTCTGTAAAGTAAATGATTGTTTATTAATAGTTTGTTTAAACTTTTGTAATTTTCAATATAATATGTTAATAAAACTAACAATTGCTTAAATCTAACTTAAGTATATAGATAGCAGAAACTACTATGTCTAAGCGACTCTGCAAGACAGTGTTACGACAAAACGTTAAGATACTTAAAAGAAATATTTACAATAACTGAATAAAAAAAAAATATGAAAAATTGATACAGCTTCTAAGAAGCTGTTAGAAACTATACTTATAGCATTTTGACGAGACAACATTCAATTATCTAAAAATAAAGGTTTTGTTCTGCAACTAGATTGTGTTAATTATTATTCATACATAAAGATTCTTAGCGTGTGTTACGTATTTTAGATAAAAAAAAGTTTTAAAAGCTAAACTATTTTACTATGCTTGTTTCATACGTAACGACTATTAACGATTAAAACGTATTTAAAAAAAATATTTTACTATGCTTTATTAGCTTTTATTAAGCTATATCATTTAGGTTTTGTTGAAACAAACATCTGAATCTTTTTAAATGTTATAATTAAGTTTGAAGAAAAAAATAATAACTTTTAAGAGTATACGAAGGTTAATATCGTTTCGAAATAACTCCATTATTAAATTACATTGGTAGTCTAGAGTGGAAAAAACGATTTTTTTACAACAATCGAAATCTTATTAGCCAATAGTAAAAAAAATTTTGATAAAATTTGTGTTAGAAAGCAGCGTATAAAAAATATAAATTTTTATGTTACTATATATTAGTTTGAATAAATCTTGTTTCAAAATATTTATATTTGATATGAAGCTGTTTTTATACAGAAAATTTTATTTACTAAAATGTTGTATTTTATATCTAGATAGACATAGAATTTTTAAAATTTGCAATTATTATTTTAGCTAAAACCGGGATTTTTTAACAGCATTCTAAGCCATAAAAGTCGAACTTAACAGTTGGTATTATATTTGTAAATAACTTCAATATGCGTTACAAAGGTGCGCTACAAAGTTATAAAACAATTTTAATGCATCTGAGTAATAACCACAAACACTCGCATCGTTTATAATTTATATATTTGAGCATCTGATATTTCTTAGCAAACAATTTCTCTAAATTGTTACACGGCGCTGCCATGAGCACAACACTAACTAATTTAGAGTACTTGGTTGTATTTTCTTGAACAATTTTCTTTATTTACTTAAATTATTTTGGTTTCGATTTTTTTTTTAATTTTTTACTAACCAAAAACAAATATACAATTAGTGGTATAGGTTTGAAAAATAAATAGTAAACATTTATCTTTACTAAATATTGCTGTATATACAGTTAAATTTAATAAATTGAATTTTTAGACTACTAAGGGTCAATTTAAAAAAATATATTGTTTATTAAATGAAAAAAGCGCTTAAAATTTGTTACAAGGACCTGGTGTACGAAAAACCTTTTGGATATCGAGTCATACACCAGGAAACAGTTTAATGTCATGTCCAGGAGAGAAAATAAAAGATTTTTTATAAAGTATTTTTTTAGATCAAGTGTTTTAAATAATAATAACAACAATTTTTTTTAGATTGTCTTAATTTAGAGAATTTAAAAGAACTACTTTCAAATAGTTGTTGTATTTAATATCAATTATTAAATAAAGTCTTAAAATATCAGTTATTTATTTTTATATCTAAATTTATATGTAACACCATTTAGAACTATAAATAAAATAATAGTTTTAATATTTGTTGTAACGCAACAACTGTTGAACGACTTTAACTAAAATAATAACAACTAAAAAAACTGTTACGTTTTGGTAGTAGCAAAATTAGTTAAAAACTAAACTTGTTGAAAAATTAGCACTTATAAAATAGTCTTTTAAACAATTTTAACTTTAAAGCACAAAAATTTACTTCATTTGTAAAAAATACTATCATGACATAAACTATAGTTAAACTAAATAAAAATATATGTAAAATTTTCAAAAAAGTTTTTTATATAATAAAAAGGTTGCAAAAACACTATTTACTTTGTAGTGGTAATTGAATCTTAACAAGCTTTTTTACAAAGCTAAAATTAAAAAGAAAAGTAGATAATTATAATTTTACAGTCAAAGTGGTATAAAAAAATCTAGGCAACATAACATTTTTAGAATATTTTACTTATTTAAAACTAGTCAAATTGTCTACATAATATCAGAAAACAAACCGATTTTTACATAAATTTAAGTAAAATTAAACTAGATTCAATAAAACAAAATCCATTAACAAAACTTTTATTGTAGCATTACGTCTTTAACTTTTTGACTTTAAAATTGATATGGATACTTTTATTAAAAAGTTTTGTTCAAAAACATTTATATACTTACTATTTAAGAATTTAAACTTTTAAGTTATCTTGTACATTTTTACTTAAAGTTTATTAAGTTTGTTTAAAACATATGATGTTATTACTAAGTGAATGTTTATACCAACTAATAATTATTTTTTCAATTAAACCTTCAAACTGTTCATGTTACATAATTTCAAAATTGTTAATACTAGAACGAGTATTTAAAACTTACAAAAAGAAATAATCATAATGAGAGTTGTTATTAGAAAAATATTTTATTAAACTATTGATAAAAACCTTGTTTAATACAAGTTTTTTAGTTAAAAGAGCTATGTTCTTACAAATCAACTAGAAGAGTATCTATAAAGTTAAAGAGAAAAAATAAGTAAACTTAATAAAATTCAGGTGATATTATTTTTCACCTTATTTTCAGTGATAAATAAAAGTATAAACTAGTAGTACAAAAGTTTATGAAATCTAAATTAATATTGTAATACATTAAATAGTTTAAAGTTACGTGAAAAACAAAATTTGATTAAACAAAAACTTTAATGTCGAAACTTCTGATGAGCTAAATGTTTAAGTTCTAATAATTTTCTGCACATTATTAATGAACACTAAATAAGTTATTTTAATAAACAAAAATGGTTTCTTTAAACCAAGTGTTTTACACAATAAAGTTTTTTTAGATGTTTTTTGGTTTACATATATAATTAAAGTTGTAGATTTATATTTTCACAAATAATAATCTAACTATTATCTAAGCATCAAGGTAAAAGTTGAGTTTTATCACTGTTTTAACTATAATCATGTGTACGTTAAAATACTTAAATACTTGCTTTGAATAAAAAAGTGTCATTCTTATTTCAAGTATATTTTAGGGTTAATAAATAAACTAATTGAACTATTTAGTTATATTTAAGCTTCGTGGCTTCGCTGTTCAACTTTAGAACTTACAATTTATGCAGCTTCAGCTGCCATTGATTAAAGTTTTAGTAATATACTTTTAAAGTAACATATTAAAGGTTTAGGTAGCTATCTAAAATGCGCGAGCGTAAAAAATTGCACGAGGGGACACAATTGCACGAGGGGACACAAAATTGCACGGAGATATTTTTGCACAAAGACTAATTTGCACGAAAGCACAAAATTGCACGAAGATAAAATTGCTCGTAGACAAAATTGCACGAAGGTTTACTTTTGCACGAAGGTATATTTTTGCGCAAGCAGACAATTTTGCACGCAGACACTTTTGCACGAAGGGTCATTTTTGCACTGGAGATAATTTTGCACGGAAGGTCAGTTTTGCATGAATTTCGTTTATTTTCCAGGAACGGGTCAGAATTGTGCGTAGACATTTTTGCACGAGGTGACTAAATTGCACAAGAAGACTCTTTTGCACGAAAAAAAGTATAATATTCAAAAAAATAAAAAAAATGAGAATTCAAAAATTATTAACTAATCAATAAAAAAAAGTAACGAGTATAAAAAATAATATATAAAAGAACGAATCAAATAATAAATTAAAAAAAAAAAACCGAATAAAAAAATAAGATTAAAAAAATTATTTTTTAGAGAAAAAAAAAGTTTAAGTAAAAAATAATAAACTAGATGTTAAATAGATTAATAAAATTAAAAAAAAAAAAGTAATTAATTTTAAATAAGTTTTGAAAGAATCACAAAAAAAATCAGAGTTATAAAAATTCTATATTAATAAACTCATTAATTCACTGCTTAAATCTACTAACAACTCTTGCTGAAGGTTTGTGGTAACTACAGAAATGTATACAAAAAACGTTATAGTTGAAAAATTATCATATTATACACTTTACTCCTTAAAACAAAAACCTTTTTACCAATTCAAATTTTAGACTTTATAACTAAGTATTAAGTGTCAATGAATTACCATTAAAGCTAAAAATCAAACTGTTGTATGTTTCTCTTCAGATATTACAATCTACGCACACTAAATTAATCTATTTGTGTATTCCACTTAACTAATACGTATAATTACAATTTATAACATTAACGTTTATCAACATACCTTATATGAAGCTAGAAGTAAAAAATTAATCATCTTATTTTACCTAGAGAACTTTATGACAGCTTTATAACAGCTGTGTCAATTTCCAATAGTTATTTATACTTTAGATCAGCGATTCTTAACCTTTTTGCATGTTTTACCCCTTTTTGAAAGGTAATTAACAATTTTACCGCCAATATACAAAATAGCATTTAATTTTGACAAAAAGAAGACTAGATATTTTAAACTTTAAGCTTATTAAATATAAAAGATAGTAAAAATAAAAGAGTTTATTTAGCTTAAAAAAATTATAGATAACTACTAACTTACAAATTTAAAAGACAACTAATAAACAATAATTTCCATAACTTGTTTAGAAAAAAGTTACTCCTAATAACAAGGGATTACTCTAGGTAAAAATCGCTTCTTTAGAATAACTAACATTAAAAACTTTTATGGAAACACATAAAGTTTTGTACTAATACAACTATTTTTTGTTAAATGATCAACTTTCATAACTAATCCCTTATTTACAATTTTTTTTTAAATTACTTATGTTAAACTTCAATTTAGTTAAAAAAAATTTCCTGCAATTGCAAGTTTTATATTGTAACAACGTAGCTATATTTATAAAGCTTTATTTATAAATCTGTTTTTTTAACTGTTACAAACGTTTTGTACAGAAATATTTACAAAAATTGTTGTAATAAAGCTAATGGTTGCATTAGATATTTTTCATAACTTTACTTAAAAATATAGAAAAACATATTTAAATATTTAAGATAAAAAAAAATGTCATAGGACTTTAATATAAACAATAGTTAGTCTATTTTGGGAATACTAAAACTCAAAATAAAAACACAGAAAAAATTACAAAAATCAGCTGTTAATAGTTTATAATAAGTCACTTCCATTGACCGTGACTAGTTCAGACCGGTAAATTGTAGTATACTTGCTTTTAAACATTTGAAATAACTTATTACTGCAACTTTTATTCTAAAATACAAGAAAGCTATTGAACAACAACTTTTTCTAGTAGCTTAAGTTATAAAACTATTAAATTATTTAAGAAAACTAAGGCTAGAAATTTGAAAAATTTTTGTTTAAAGCGGCTTAAAATTATTTAATTACAAAGATAATCGCTCAAAAACTTAAAGCGAATTTAGAGTCAAACAGTTTAGAAGTAAAAAACATACTTTACAGTGTAAATAAAGAAACTTACCAATATTATTTGTAGTGCTTATAAACTTCTAAAATACTTATCAAATGCTTTAATTAGTAATAAAAAGACTATTTTACTAATAAAATTTTAATTACTAGTTAACAATAATGTAGTTTGTAAAACGAACTTTATAGTAAACTTATTCAGTTTAGTGTGAATTTTAATTTTTCCAAAATAGTGTATTCTAACTAGTAGTTCAAATATCTTTGGTATAAAAAACTGTTAATTTTAGATTAAAATTATTTCTTAACTTAATCGTCGGCAAAAATAAAACAGCACTTTTAGAATTTACTTTTCGAACATCTATTTTATACTTTATTTTGTATTGAAAAAGGAACCTTAAAATGAAAATTATATCTAACATGTTTTATATTTATAATACAACCTAGAGTAGCGGTCGGCAAACGGCGGCCCGCGAGGTACTTTTTAGCTAACATTATAAACTTGTTAACAATTAAAAGTAAAAAGTTTTATTATAAAAACTTAGAGTTAGTTTTTTTTTCAATAAATACTCATTAATAGTGCTTTATTGTTGCTTGTCTAATCATTGACTTTGTTGAAACAGTTTTTTTTACAGATTATTACGACTATTTTGAAATAGCTGTGGCCCTTAAAGACATTTTTTCAAAATAGTTAAGCTAGCGAGCAATTTTTTTAAGGAAAGTTGACCCGCAAGCTACAATAGGCTGTTGACCCCTGACCTGGAGATATGATTTTCAGTATCCTTAAAAACTGAGGACAAGCTTTGCAATTATTTTACTTTAAAAAAAGCTTTAACGTTTATATGCGTCTTAGTAAAACTTTTCAAACAACTATATGTCTAATCAGAATTTTTTATCGAACAATTTAGCCATAGGTTTTTGCTTAGCGTAGCAAATCCTTTTCATGGGTTATTCGTAACAATAACGTTTTTTATATATTAAATTTTTTTATACATAAAACAAGTCTTTTTCAACAACACAAATATATTTCAACAATTTTCTTCAGTGTGATTACAATTGTAACAAGGTAAAACAAATTTTAAACTTATGTAGCCTTTTTAATTATATGAGAAATTATCAATCAATTAGTAAAAAAAAACCCTAAACTATAACAAAAAATTAAAAACAACAAGGAAAACATAATTAACTGTAACATTTAAAACAAAACAAATTAGTCTAATTTAAACAAGGATAATAAGTAATCAAACTCTCTTTGTTTGCACAATTCTGACTTGTCTAAGTGAATATAAATAGCTTCTATTTTAATTAAATCAAAAATGGAAACTTCACCAAGCAAAGTGTCAAAAACTTATCATCTCAAAAATTTGATGAAAAAGACTTGACTGCGTTAAGCTATGGAATGAATTTTTCACTCCCAGCAAAAAAGGTTGATCAAGTTGCTACTTATTTAGGATTTGAGAAATATTTAAATCAACTTTTAAAACTCCAGCCAAGTTCAAAACAGGATGAAGTTGCTTTGAAAGCAAACTTAGTCTCAGTTGCACACAACTTTTGCAAACTTAAGCCAGAACATAGTTCTGTAATTAATTCAAAAGAAATCATAAGTAGCCTGACTAAGATTAAAAGTAATGAACATATTGTCATTACCAAACCTGACAAAGGTTCAGGAATCGTAATTCTTAATAAAGAGGACTATAATTCTAAAATGTTGAACGTAATTAATGATGAGAAGAAGTTTTTGAAAATAGGTCCTGTAGGAGATAAGCTAACTATAGTTAAGTTGGAAAAGAAAATTAATCAAATATTAAAAGATTTGGTGGATAAAAATGAACTTTCTCAAGAACATTATAATTTAATTAGACCGGTAGGTTCCATAAGACCTCGTTTATATGGTTTACCAAAACTACACAAAGTGGATATACCTCTGAGGCCTATACTTTCTATGATAAGATCTCCACAACATGAATTGGCAAGATACTTAAATAGTCTTTTGGATCCTGTGTTGAAGTATTTTTCTAGATATATTGTAAAAGACTCTTTCAAGTTTGTAGATGACTTAAAACTCCAGGGAGCTAAAGACACGTTTCTTTGTTCTTTTGATGTAAAAAGTCTTTTTACAAGTGTACCTTTAAATGAAGTGATAGATATTTGTGCAGAAATGTTATATAACCTTGAAAATCCGACTCTGAAAAGAAGTAATTTTGTTCGACTAATGAGACTCGCAACAGAAGAAGTTGAATTCAGTTTTAATAATATATTATACCGACAAATTGATGGTATTGCCATGGGTTCCCCATTAGGACCTACATTGGCAAACATATTTATGGGCTATCTTGAACACAAAGTTCTACCAGAATTCGATTCAAATTGTAAGTACATGAGATACGTGGATGATTGTTTTGTTATCAGTGATAGTGTAAAAGTTAGTAATTTATTGTTTGAGAGGTTGAACTCTTTGCATAGTGCTATTAAATTTACAAAAAAAAATGAAGAAAATGATCAAATATCATTTTTAGATGTTTTAATCAAAAGAAAGGATAATAATTTCATAACGTCTATTTTCAGAAAACCATTTACTGGTCAATACCTTAATTTTCAATCATATTGCAGTAAAAGAAGAAAAATTGGTTTGATTAAAACCCTATTTCATAGAGCAAATAAAATATGTTCGCCAGAAGTATTTCAGAATGAACTTAGGGTTATAAAAGAATTACTAATAAAGAACGGATACCCTAATCCGTTGATTGATAAGGTATTCAAAACTGAATTGAAAAGACTAAAGTACACAAAACCTTATGGACCAGAGAAATGTCCTGTTCTATTAATTTTGCCCTATGTGGGTGAAAAATCAAAACAAGTTGAAAGAGATATCAAGAATATGACAGAAAAAGTTTACCATGCTTCTAAACCAAGAGTAATTTTTACATCTGCTGCTATCCTAAATCCTAGAGGTAAAGATCTAATATCCTACAAACACAAAAGTTGCGTGGTATACACGTATAAATGCTGTTGCGCAAACAGCTATATAGGACAAACATCTAGGCATTTAGAAACAAGAATAAAAGAGCACGTACCTAAGTGCGTGAAAGACCATATCAAAAATCAACCGAAGAAAATGAGTATTGCAACCTTAAACGCAACAAAAAGATCATCAATTTCAGAGCACTTAGTAAAAAATCCTAAATGTGGTAATAATTACAGTGAGACACAGTTCAAAGTTTTAAGAAGTTGCACGAACATTTTTGATTTAATTAAAATAGAAGCTATTTATATTCACTTAGACAAGCCAGAATTGTGCAAACAAAGAGAGTTTGATTACTCATTATCCTTGTTTAAATTAGACTAATTTGTTTTGTTTTAAATGTTACAGTTAATTATGTTTTCCTTGTTGTTTTTAATTTTTTGTTATAGTTTAGGGTTTTTTTTTTACTAATTGATTGATAATTTCTCATATAATTAAAAAGGCTACATAAGTTTAAAATTTGTTTTACCTTGTTACAAATGTAATCACACTGAAGAAAATTGTTGAAATATATTTGTGTTGTTGAAAAAGACTTGTTTTATGTATAAAAATTAAAATTAGCAGACATATGTTTAAAATTTTAAATTTTTTTATTAAAATATTTGCAAGAACATTAAAAAGTAGATGTTTGTACAAAAATTAACAATAAGAAATAAATTAAGCTATAATGTTAATAAAACTGGGTGAATAGTATTTTTTAAATATAATTAATTTATAGTTTTTCTAGTTGGTAAAAACTGTTGTAGTTGTGTTTTGTTAAAAAGTTGCTTTCTTTACAAAAGTGTTAAAATAGTTTAGTTATCATAAGTCATTTAAGTTTTTTTTTTAATGATTTTTACAGCTACTAGAAAGCTGTTTAAAATATTTGATAGACAGCTCACTTAGTGTCACCAATTTATAAACACATGTAATAAATTTTTATTATTTACGTTTACTTGTTGTAATTAGAGGTATGACGTAGGTACTAACGTTTGTTTTCTCAAAATTATTTAAAATAGAATAATTAATACATTTTCTAATATGTTTATTTTACAATTGAATTATCAAAAATATTTTATATAAAACTACAATAAAACAAATAACTTCATAAACGAATTACTTTAAGTTTATTACAAAGTGCTTATATAAGCTTACAATAAATAATCAACATAAATAGATTTAAGAAAATAAAATGCTAATATATTTTTTAAGGTGTAGGTTAACAACATACGTTAACATTTATAACAAATTTAATTATTATCATTAATTTTCATTAAAATTTTACAAGTTTGCTATAATTAACTCTAATAAATTATATTTAAATACTGAAATTTTAATATATGAAAGCAATAGATAAATTAGATACTATTTTTAATAACATAAGTAGTCAAATTTAGTAAAAAAATTCAGTGTATTTTAGCATTTTTCGATATGTTTTTCAACCATTACACTTAACCTAACCGAAAGTCAATTAAAATTATTCGTTCATCTTTGTGTTTATTAAGGCGAACCAAGCACATATATTTAATTTATCGTTGTCACAATTAGACCAAACGTAAAATGTTAGCTAAATCGTTTGAATGCCTCTCGATTTGTTTGTCACAACTAGTTTATCTTAAATTAATCTCATTTTTTTACATCGTTTATTTTGATGAGTATTAAAATTAAATTAGTTTAACAAAAGTATTTACATTTAGTTATAACTATAAAGCGTATCCGATAATACATAATTAAAATATAATTTGGTAATTCTGCTCAGTCTTCAATCGCTATTATCTTGTGTATGTTTAAATTGCTTTAATACTTTTTTTCTTTAAAATTTATCAAATTGAGACTAAAGATTTTTTTTTAAACTGTTGTAGCAACTTTCTTAATTTTATAATAAAAAAGTAAACTTAATTAGATTACAATTGCTATAGTTAAGTAAATGAATAAGTTATTTAAATGATTGTTTATTCATTTAAAAAACGACTAACAAATGATTAAAAAATGAATAACAAATAATTAAGTTATTTAATGAATGTTTATACTTAGTATATGTCTTTTTAGGATAGCTACTTATGCTACTTACATATATAAAATTAAAATAATTTATTTGACAAATGTGAATATTTTATACGGCTGTAAGAATTAGTATTATATTATACATATAATATTGTATAACAAAACAACAAAATAAATTTATTGAATTCTTAATTTTTTGTTTTAACTAAGTCAGGACGTCTTAAAAGGTTTATTCAAAATAACAAAATGATTAAACAACATGTATCATAACAAAGTTAAATATTTATGAATAATAAGTATGCTTTAAGTTTACAACAAAACTATACAGGTAGAGACAAAAACAACAAGTTTAACTTACATTATAATGTTTAGTGAAAAAATTACTGCTTTGCCAAGCAAAGTTTTTTTTTCAGTTGTATTTAAATGACACAAAAGTTTTTTTGAACGCGGTTAAATTTTTAGATTATTGACCTTTGTGATTGCCGCTAATTAAAATATTATAAAACATATAGAAAATTGCAGTATCAGAAGCGTCCATATATACAACTAATATAAGTGATAATTTAAATTATATTAGCTGCAAGACTTAAAATTTCAAATGTATTTTAATTTAAACCAACACTGAGCATTTAACAAAACAAACATCATAAATTTAATTTACCACTCTTTAAAGCAAAATGTCAGTCCGAGTTACCAAAACTAGCCTGATATTTTAGCATACAAAAAGCAATTTAAGCCCAAAACTGAAAAATGACTATATTGGCCTGAGATTTAAAGCCTTCAAATAGTCATAGTTTGAATGTGTGGCAGTTTTAATTTGTTTATTTTATCGAATTTGAACAATTATGATTAAAAATCTACAAACTTAATAAATTATCCTTTCCCAATCTAGTTTGTGTTACATAGGTAGTTCCTAAAAACAGCAACTGTTAATATTAGTGTGCAAAACATAAAAAAACTATCTTATTCTGCAAAAGAACATTGTTTGAAAAATCAAAAAGTATACCTAACAAAAACGTATTTTATTTATGTCATCTATATTGTTTTAAATGTGTCTGTACACACTTAGATAATACATGTAGAAACAATATTGTTAGAAATTTATGCAAAAGTTAAATTTTATCTTGTTAAGTATTTTATATAAGGTGGTTTAAAATGTGAGTTCTTTTGTTCATTGGTGTGCATATGAATTATTAAAATGCAAAGAAAACTTCAGAAAAATCATAGGTATCAAAATCAAAACAAAATTAGCCTTATATTTTATTATAATTTTGTTTTAAATGTTTTTTTTGCACACTAAAATATAACATTTAGTAAAAGAATATCTATAATAGAAACTTAGGTATAAAAAATGTGTAAAAAAAAAACTGTTTAGAAATGACATTTATTAAATTACTGTGTATTCCTTTTGTATAAACGGAAAACATTTGCATTTAGTTTATTTACTAAATAGTTATTACATAACTATCTTAATAATTCAAAGCACTGTTTTACACTCTTTTTTTCAAAAAAAAAGTTGCTGTTAAAAGAAAAAATTTATTATGAAGTTGAGAAAAGAGCCTCGTGAAATGCTAACCTGTCTTTTTACATTTTTAAGCTGAATCAGTAAAGTCTTCTAATTCTTTTAAAATGTTAAACAGGGACTTAAAACTAAAGTATTTAAAAGAACTTAACTTAAAATATATTTATTCTTAGCGGGCGACATTTATATGCTCGCGGGCTGCAAAATTTTGTCGCGGGCTGCATTCTGTTCAAAAGAATAACGTGCTCGCGGGCCGCAGTTTGCCGACCCCTGGTCTAACTTATTGTCTGTTGTCACTTATATCGTGTTATCTTATATTTAAACTAGTTCAAGGTTAACATTTTTATTTATTATTACTGCAATGTTTTTCCGATAAAATACAACAGTTTTTAATTATTCTTTTTAACCTATTTATTAGAATTACCTTTAAAAACAGAAGTGATTTTATAAAAACTTTAACATTAAAGACTATCAAGCAAAATTTTATCAAGTTGTTTTCAAACTAAACTGCTTTGTTTAAACTCTTATAAACTGTATCTAGCTCACTTGATAATAATAAAAAATGAAAATAATGCAGCCATTTAATAAGCTGCTAAAAACTATTTTTGTTCCACCTTTGCGTTAACAATATGATTAGTTAATATATAAACTATTCAATAATTCAATAGTTCGTGAGCATTTAAAATCTACATAAGTATTATAACTGTCAAATTACCTAAAAATACACAATTTTTTTTATAGAGAAACACGCTAGATTTTAATAAAATTATTTTCATATATTAAAAACTGAAAAATTTTAAAGTCTTTACTTGTCTAAATTACTTAAAATATGTAAGAATTTTTGATACTATTTTGTGCAGGAATTTAAATAAAATAAACTATTATTTTATGTAAATACTTTGCTACATTTTAACAGTTTTAAATTGTTTTTAAACTACATAAAAAATACTGATTTATTTTTTATTATTGAATGAGTCGTTTACTTAGTAAATATTAATAAATTTAACTGTTTAAAAAGAATATCGGCTGTTTACGTAGTGCATATTAGTATCGCAAATAGTTAGCTGTACAAAACATATATAATTAGGTAGAATCGTTAGGGTATTGACTAGCTTATTTTACAATAGTTTGTAACGGCTTCAAGTAGCTGTGTAATTGTTTGAGATGTATAATAATATATATAAAAATTAGATATTTTACACGATGCCATTACAAGTTCTAATACAATACCTTGAACAATATATGTTTACATAGAATATATTTTGTTTCAAATAAAATGTTAATAGTAGCCATGCTTTTAAAGTCTACTAATTGAGCTTATTAGTTTAAAAATTATTGCTAACTGACTAAATACCATTAATGCTGTTTTCAAAATTCAACTTACGTAAAACAAGAGTAAGCTGTATAAATGCGGAGAAGGTCTAAAATTGAAGATGACAAAGTTGCACGAGGTTACTAAATTGTACGAGGGAACAAATTGCACGAAGACGATTTTAAACCAAAGGTTAATTTTGCACGAGTTACACTTTTGCACGTGAGTAAAAATATAGAGAAAAGATAAAAATAAAAAATAATCAGAAAAAAAAACTAGAATATTATTTAATGAAAAATAAATGAAAAAGTTACTGACCGAGGGTAAAAGTTAGAGGTAATAGTGATAATAAAAAAATATAAATAAACAAAAATGATTTAAAAACGTAAAAAAAACATTTATTAGATTAAAAAACCAAACTTATTTAAAAAAATTAGTTTTATTGTAAAGGTAGTTTACATTACTCAGTAAACTATTTTAACTCTTAAATAGTTTAAAAATGTAAAATAACCGTGATAATTTGTCTATATGACACTAGTAAAAGAATACTAGTAATGAATAATCTTCAAAGTTGCTTAATTTTTAACAGTTTTTCGATGGCTGATTTTTATTATGTCATAAGTATTTGCTATACAGAAAGATAAACTAAATGAAATACCATCAAATATTTTAAAATGTCAATTTAAAAAGTAAAGATTATAAAATTATTTTTTAGCATACATATTAGTATTGTTTAAAACAAATCTTAAAAGCACTTATGTCTACGAAGTTCCACAAAAAATATTTAATTCGAATTTTTGTTTAAATCAGGGTTTCACAAAATTGACCGAGTGACCTCCTTTTGGGCCATAAAGCAAAGGGTTCAAAGGGGAGAGATGCATTAGTAATGAAAAGGGCCATGAGGTAAAAATTTTAAATTCACAAAAGATGTTTTTGAGTTGATGATAAAGAAAAAAATAAGAAAAAAAAAGTCTTAGGTGCTTTTTATTCTAGTTTTTTGAGAAATTTTGCTAATGGGGTAACAGCTTCCTAATTTTTTTAAAGGAAGCCTTTTGAAAAAATTCTTGGAAACCCTAGTTTAAATAAATTAATATAAAATATTTCAAAAATTATTTTATTTTTTTAAATATAACTATGATAGAAACACTGACTAGCAATACATATTCACATTTTATTCAATAAATCTTGAAACCACTTATGCTTATGTACACCTGATATCAAAATAAACTTTTATACAGTAATAATCATTATATTTAAGTTACTTTTATTGAATAATACCACTATAATATACTAAAAATTTTATAACAGCTTTAAAGAAGCTGTGTTGGTTTTTTAAATAAGTTAACTTATGTGTATGTTTGATAAAATCATTTTTCAAGCTTTACGATCTTAGTAAACTATGAAAAACACTATTAAATTTTTATTATCTTTATTTTAGACAAAAAACTTACAGCTATGATATAAAAGCACAGAGTTTTTTTTTACAAATTAATGTTTTTATAATAGTAAACATTATAAAAACCATAAAACTAAATAATTAAATTATTTCATGAAGCAGTATGTAAATGAATTTTCTAATGTTAGCTGCACTTTTGAAAAAAAAACCAATAAATACTATAAAGAATTGCTGTTATTAATTTTTATAAATAGCTTTGCTTAAAGATATGTCTTATTCTCTTGATAAATTTTTTTTTTCTAATTTTGACTTTCTGCAGATACTAAACTGTAATACTGCTAATCAACTAAACTTAAAACAAGTGACGATTTTTTCTTTCTACCTACTCCTTCTAAATTCTTTTGTTTATTAGTAACTAAAAGTTTACAATATTATACATTCAATCATATTAAAACAATTAAGTTTTCTAAAACTTAACAATAAAAATAGTTAAAACATATTTATCTTAATTTATCTTAATTTTATGTCATAGATGCAAAACGAACCTTACATATTAATTATGTGTAAACGGAAACTTTTTGATGAAAAAAAACAAGTTAACTAACCTTGTTTAACAAATAACGATCATTATTTTTACAAAACACTTTTAATGTATGTTATTTTACGTCCTAATTTTAACACATCAAATAGAAATAGGAAATATCGTTTTGTATAGTTGAGATGACTAATGAAAAATAAGGGTATTCATTTTTCTTTTTTGTAGCAGCTTTTTAGTAGCTGCATTGTTCTTTAAATAATGTAAAATTACAGACGTTATTATTAATTAACTTATTTAAATTACTTTAATTGTTATAAGAATTACTAACAATATTTTATCATTAAATTTTTCAAAGCACAAATGGTAAAGTTTTGAATTGTTAATATATTAACTTTTGTTTTTGTTATTTATCAAACAGGGAATTAAGAAAAAAAAAGCTAGTAAACAGCTGTTACAAAATAAAATAATGAAAACGTAGCATTAAAAGATTTGTTTGTTATTAAAAAATAGATATTTGAACAAAAATTAAAAAGTATAAAGTAAATTAAGCTAAGAGTAGACCATAAAGTTAAATTACTAGGTGAATAGCATTTTTGAAATATAATGATCTTACAGTTTTTTCTAGTTGGTAAAGAACTATTGTAATTGTATTTTGTTGAAAATTTGCTTTCTTAACAAAAGTGTTAAAATAATTTAATTTTCATAAACCATTTGAATAAAACATTATCATTTAAAAAAGGTTTTACACAGCTACTAGAAAGCTGTTTTAAATATTTGCTTAAAAGCTAATGAGGTGACGTCAATTTATCAACACATATTATATATTTTTTTTATTTACTTTTACCTGTTGTAATCAGAGGTATGACGTAGGCAATAACATTTGGTTTCACGAAAACTGCAGAAATAATACATTACCTAATATATTTAATTTACAATTGTACTATTCAAAAACATGTCATATAAAACTACAATTAAACAAACTTTTTAATAAACGAATTCCTTTAAGTTTATTACTAAGTGCTTAGAAAAACTTACAATAAACAGTTTAAGTTTATACTTCTAAGAAAATAAGGTGTTGAGATATCTTTTTATGGTGTAGTTTAACAACATACGTTGAGACTTAAGATAAATTTAACAAAGTTGCTAGAATTAATTAAAACAAATTCTTTACTATGAATACCCAATTTTTAATATATGAAAGCAGTAGCTAATTCAGATATTACTTTTTAATAACATAAGTAGTCAAATTTATTGAAAAAATTTAGTGTATTTTGGCATATTCAATAAGTTTTGTAAAAATTACATTTAAGTACTAAATCTAACTGCAAGTCAATCAAAACTATGATTTTATCTTTGTATTTGTTAGGACGAATCAATCAGATACAGCAATAATCTATCATTGTTACAGTAAGTTATTTTTTTAACTAAATCGTTTGAATGTCATTCGGGTTGTTTGACACAACTAATTTATCTTAAATTAAACTTACTAATTAACATCGTTCATTTCGATAGGTGTAAAATTAGAATATTTTAAGATAAGTATTTTCATTTAGTTTTACTATGAAGCGTATCCGATAACTTAACATTTTTTTATGATTTTAATTAATCTTTTCAAGAAAATTGTTATTTCAAATAGATTTATTTATTTGACTTTTTTTTTTTTTAATTTTTAATAATGAATAATTTTTTATAGTTTTCTTTCATTTTTGTCTCTTTAGTAGTTAAAAAATATTTTGGAATTTATCAACTATAACTGTGCATATCTCTTCTGTTCAATCGAAGTTTTTAGCACTTTAGTATTAAATAATTAAATTTTTAGAAAAAGTGATTAGTTTATAATTTTTTTCCCTTGTAGAAAATTTGTTAAATATTTATAGTAAGCTGTACAAAGCCATTGTTCGAAACTTCTGAATCATTTATTACATTTTAAACATCTCGTGTGTGTGCTTGCTGTAATAAAAAATACGTCATCTAGTGATTAATATAATAAAGACATATAATAATATATAAATACATTTTATATTTATTATTAAAAACAGAATTATGTAATTTTCTGTTTTTAGTACTAACTTAATCGAGATATATTAAGTTGTTTAATCGTAACTAGAACATGTAATTAAAAATTAATTCAATAAATTTAAAACAAAAATATTATCACATTGCAAATCAATTAGAGTTAGAAAAAGTAAACTATATGTTTCACGTATTTGTTTTTTTATAACTATTTAACGCATCATTAGTACATATAGTGAACCAAAATTTGTCTATAAGGATCAAATTTTATTAATAATCACTCTTAATAGTAGGTTTTCACAAATTTGAAAATTTGAGAAATTCTTTTTTTTTAAATTAACGTTTAAATATTTTTATAGTTTGACGAAAATACTTACACCAGTATAAGTTCAAGTTAAACACATAATTAATTAAGAATAATTTTTTTCGTGACCAAAAGCAAAAAGCTAAAAACACACATATTTAGTTTTAATAATTTTTTGTTTAGTCTAATATTAAATGTACATTAAAAATTTGAAAGGTTTTTAAAATAAGGATTTTGTAAACTTTATCTTTGTCAGTAAAATAATAAATATACTATCTAATTTACATCCAGATTTAATCTTAGTTAATACGATGCTCTTTAAAAAAATATAGAAACTATAAAATAAAAAATCTAATGTTTTACAGATAACTCCAAGATTATTAATACATAATATATAGTTATATAGTAATATTAAAGCTTGACTACGTTCAAAAACATTAGTTAGGTATAGTTTCGAAATTACTTCGGTTTATTTAACCATTAATTTATAAAAACAATGCTACTAAAATAAAATAAATAACATACATAGTCCGTTTAAAAACTTCATTTTTTTCTAAATTAAAAAGTTGCTCATATTTATACTGTCTATAGTGACATATAGATTAAAATTTTTTATCAAATACATATAATATCGGCTTATAACAATAGATTGTTCTAACCAGTTGCTTAAAATACTAATAACTATTGAATAATACGAGATTACTAAGTTTTTCATTTTGTAACAGCTTTACAGTAGCTACTTTAACATTAAATCATTAGTAATATAAAAGTTCTGTTTAGTCGTTAAGCCTCAGTAAATATCATTGTACTGTTGATGAACTTATATGATTTGTTAATGGTTAATTTTTAATACTTTAAAATAAAAACTTCCGAGTATTTTTAAATGAATTTGATAACTAAACAAAGTTTAACAATTCATTTAAATTGACTGAACTGCATGAGAACATAAATATTTTTTCTATTAGTAATTTTTCGTGTTTATATCTATTACGTAAGCACAAATATTTGTAAGAATACTTTTGATATCTTACTGAAAAATAAATAACAAAATGCTATAAAGGCATGTAAATATGTTATTTAACTCATGTAATTGTTAGGCTTAGCTAACCTTTAAAAAAAAGGCTAGTTTAAAATAAAAAATATTAATGGTGCAATCTTGTTATAATAATATGAAATAAGTTACAAGCCAGTTTCAGTTGTAATTTTATAAACTATGGTTTTCAGAGTTATACAAACATTTATTATAAAAAATTTAAATATGCGTCAAAAATTATAACCACAAACGCTTGCAAACATTTAAAATTTACTAAAATGAACACTTTATAAACTAATATTCATTTCTTTTCTGTTTCCTTTCATTATCGTTGAACGACACTACGCCGTGTATATAATCTATTTAAATTTAGAATGTGTTGTTTGAACTATTTGGTAAAAAACTAGATAAAAGTTAGATTAAGTTTATTTATGGCTACGATGCGTTTTGATATTTTCGAAATTTAATATTAGCAAAACTTATATTTATCATTATTACTTTATCAATATTACTTTGCTTTGTATAAAAATTTTAATAATTTATAAAATTATTCAGATAGTACAAACCTCCTTTTAACTTACAAATTTGTTATTGAACAGTTAGATTAATACTTTACTAATTTATATATTGCCCATTAGTACTACAGTTTGTGTGAAGTGAAGGTGCATGCATAAATAACAAAATAAATTTACTTTCTTTACTTTTCTACTAATTTTAAATTTTAATTGATAAAAAATTAAGAATCAAAGTTATTAATATCTGGTTTAAGAACATACTTTATTTATTTAACTTAGCTTATTTTTAAATTATGTTATTGTTTTATAGTAAATTAAAATTATTATATCACCCCAAGTTTTTGTAATATATTTAATATTTCTTAATTTTTTACAATTAATAATTAGTTATATGTTATTATCTAAAATAAATACTTTAGGGCTATTGAAAGAAAATCTTTTCTGAAGGTGCTACAAACTAAGCCTACACAACTGCATGTAACAAAACTAGTTAGACAATAAGTGTGTATATGGCGCTGATTACTGCATTTTATTTAGTTGAAAAATAAATAGCTTTACAATTTTGTTTTGTTATATCTTTGAACATAATTTTGTCGGCAGTTGTTTTTGGCAGTATTAAATTATAAGTAGATTATGTACAAACAGATAAAAAAACAACACTTCATTATCCAATATAGGTATGTTGTTTAAAATCTCATTTCATTATTGATTTGAGCTAACCTTAGGTTCTCGGTAATTCCCTATCTAATACCGTTTGATTTCCTTCAAATTAATCTTTTACATAACTTAAAAAAATATATTTCATCTTAAGTTTGTTTATATACAATATTTTTTTTTGTTTAAGCTCTTGTAGCCATTTAATTAAAATAATAATAATACAAGTTTTAGAAAGTTTCGGTAAAAGAATTTCAGAAAAAAAGAGTACAACAAATTCTTTAAGTTTAATTATAAAAATGTTTACTACTAGTATGTGTGCAGTGCTTTGGATAATTTTGGTAAAGACAGTTAAACGTATTGAATAGCATATTTTTTAGTATCATATCTATATCACTCGCTCGATATCATATCATGAAGTAAAGTTTAAATAAAAATAAGAAAAAATGATAGAAAACTTATGAAACTCAATAGGTAATAGAACAAAAAATAAAATAAAAACGTACCATGATAACATATTGAAATGTCTTAACTCGGAAAAACCTTCAAGAACTAAGCTTAATCTATATGAATACTAGTTTAACAAATACCAATTCGGTTTTTATTCGATTAAAAACTGTGTATAGTATGTTGTAATACATAAACTCATTGACCACTTACAATTTATTCTGACAATTGAGTTTTTCATTTTAATACAACCGTTTTAGCTATTTTAGTTTTAAAGTGATGCTTTTTATAATTTCGGGTTATTTTGATTTTATTTCATTTAAAAACAAAATAAAAGTACTTGTTTACTATTTTATTTATAGCACTGCTTAAACCAAAAAAAAAAAATTATTAAAGAACTTCCTTCATTTAGATAACTGGAACTTATCAACTTAATAAACTAAACTACAGTTGCAGCTACTAGATAGCTGCTTATAACTTGTTAACTAAATTTTAAGTTTTCTCAAAGTATATTTACCTTTAAGTATTTCTTCTTTTAATTGTAATTTGAAAGTTGGCAAAGGCATACACACATAAGTGGTATTTTTGATAGGAAAGTTAAAGATTTTAGTCGTGGAAATTAGATTTAAACTGTAAGCTATAATTTTTGGTCAAAAGCAATATATGTTGTATAAAGTTAAGAAGAATCTTTGTTTAGTTTAATATATAAAACAGAATATCAAAAAGCAACGTGTCAATGTATGAAATCTATAATAACTCTACTTACAAAAAAATTTGAAATAACTTTTAATTAGTTTTCAACAGTACTAGTTTTTCCTAAGCAGTTTCTATTTTTTATGATAGCTTTTATGGTCGCATCTATTTCAAAGTTAACAGTTTTATTTTAGTATTAACTTTTAATGAACATAACAACAAATTTTAATTTAAGACAGGAATGTTTGAACTTTTGACTTTCGATAACTAATATAAATGTTTATTGTTCATGTTTTGTGGTACGAATCAATAGCCGTATTACCATTTTATTTCTTATTGCTTTTAACAAACAGTTCAAAAGAAATTGAATAGTTTGAAAGCTGTTTGTGCTTTTTAAAATTAGACTTCGCATGTTTTGTTTTTTTGACATAATCGAAGATAATCAAACATAATCAAAGAGTCATTATTTCAAAGAGGTACCAAAAGATTGTTAAGTATAACCTTTTTAGTGTTTCGTAGTTGTACAAGTATAAAATTAGGAATAACATAAGAGCCAAAATAAAACTGTTATAAAGTTATTAAAAAAAAAGTTAAATAAGTATTTTAACTATTGCTGATTTAAAATTAAATAAGTTGTACTTGGTCTGTTTATTTACGTTTTAATAAAAAAATAATCGAATGCAGGTACTAGGTAACTGCTAAAAACTTAAACGGCATAGAGAGTTATTCAATATAAAATTAATACTTTATATACTGCTGACTGATATTATGTTTTGTATGCAATGTAAGTAAAAATATTTGTTTTATAATACAACATTTTAGTTTTAACTATGTTTTAAGGAAAACAAAGGACTCTTTTTTATATGAAAAGTTAATTTAACATAAAAATAATGAATTTAAGTAATTTCTACAACTATATTGTTATATTTATTATAATTAAAATACAATAGTATATAACTATATAATAAAGTGTTTGTGTGACTACATTAGAAATAAAAAGTTATGTTGACTTTTTATAAAAATTAACAAAGTTTTACAAACTGATCTATGCATCTCTAAGTATTTATTGAATTTGTTTTGGTTGTTTAGCTTAAAAAACTATTTTGAAATTTACATATCAACGGGACATTAAACTATATAATAGTTTAAAAGAGTTAACATTTTTTAAGCCTTTGTTTTAACCTGTTCTAAAATAAATATTTCACACAGTATAACGCAAAGCTACTATCTTAACCTTTTATAGCAACAAACGAGAGTTTAAACTAGCAGTATATATACCGTGTACAGTATAAGAAAAGGTAATAGCATCTATTGATAAAAATTTGTAACAGCTTTAATAAAGCAGTGTTGTATTTTTATAATTGCTACTTAACTGACTAAAATAACAACATCAGTTTATACTGACAAGCATAAATTATAGTTTAGGATCGTTACACTAATACATTTTTATCGAATGAAAATTGTATTTATTTTCCGATAGTTTACGACAACTACTAATTTAGATTTCTTAAGCTGTTTCTGTTATAATGTTGCTATTTGAAATTACGTTTACTTGTTTTTTTTTGAACATAAGTGTTAAGGGTTTGAAAATATTTTATAGTTGTTCCACTATTCTATTATTCCATGTTAAAACTCATTATGTCTGATGGTTAAAAACATAAAAGTAATAAAATAAAAATCAATGCAACTACTAGAAAGCTGCAAAAAACTAATGCAAGTTGAACAATTTTTATTAACTATAACTCATATTTTATGTACTGTAAGCTAATTTTATCTAATTGTGAGCATTAAAGTATACATATCTAGCAAAGATATCGTATTTGCTTAAACATGCTTAAATTTTTTGTTTAAATAAAGTTTGAATAATATAAAAAATTTTAGTACTAGTTTTCCGCAACTTTAAAACTGTATTTATGTGAGATTTTATTTTCATATAAACTACAAAACTTTAAAAATATAAGGTTTCCAGTTCTGGTTTATATTAAAAAATTAGAAAATAAAGTTTTACCGCTTAGCTAACACCGATGATAACTGCTATTAATAGTTGCCTTTAGCGACTTAAAACTTCAAACTTAAAGAAGAGCTAGGTAATTCATAATCGCTTTTAAATCAATTAAAGTTTTTTTCAGTCAATTATATTATTTTATATTAAATATTAATTTTATAAAAAAAAATAAAAAACTAAAATTCTACAATTCTTGATTTTTTTAAGAATTAAAGATATCACTAATAAAACATAGAATTGCTAATTACCATAACATTAAATTTTATCTTTATGCTTTCATATTTAAAAAAAAAATAGTTCAAAATAACAAAGAGTAAGTTTAAAATATTTTTTTAAATCTTTAACTTAAGTTACTTATACAAAGTAAACTTTCACTATTATTGATCAATCGTTAACAAATAAATGTTAAAACAAGATATGCAAAGAATTGTGAAAAATATTTAAAAAATTATAAATTATATACACTTTAAAAGAAACATTTTCTTATACAGCAATTCAACTTATGTAGTATCTAAAAGTAAAATAAAATAAATTTGTACTGTAAATTAACTTTAAAGTTGTTAAGAAAAAATTCTATTAAAACGCGAATATACAATTTAAGCTCAGACTGGCCTTTAATAATATTTGACAATTTAAACAACTTTGTAAATGAAAACATTTATTATTAAAACTTTATTTTAAACTAATACTGGATACTCGTTTTCTCAAAAACTAAATGATAAAAAATGATTTCTTTGAATAGTTTAAAGTTTTGTACCTAAAATTTAACAGATGAAATTAGCAATATATATATATATATATATAAATCAAACCACAAAGCAACTGACTCTGACGCCAGTAAAACAAAAACTTATAAAAAAGTTTACACTCAAAGAATATCAATTTCGTAGGGACATCAGTTAGGTTTTTCTAGTAAATACTATTTCTAAAAAAAATAGATATCATTTCTAGCGAATCTATTTTATTTAATTGTATGTATATAAAGATAAATTTCAATAAATAACTTTCTCATGCAATTTCTGCAATTTTAAAGCCACTTGAATGTGGCAAACCAAAACTCATTAAAAAATATGCAAAACAAGTAAAACAGTAATAAGTACTAGAAGAAAAAATATATAATAATTATAAGTTAATTATAAGTTAACTACGATAACTTTAAAGAATAAGCTCATTTAAAATAACATTGCATACTGACACGTACGTTGGAATTTCGGCAAGATACGTGTTGCACTTTTAATATATTTTGACAACCCAAGTAAAAAAATATACATTTACTGTAGTTTTAGTAAGTTTAAGGTGAGGTTACACATACACATTTAACATATACTTTAGGTGTTTTGTTTAAAAACAGCATGGATAATTTTAGTTTGTAAGATAGAGGTGCTATTCACTATTATCATCAACACAGCTACTAGAATACTGTTAAAAAGTTAGATAATATATTTGTTCAAAACTGAACGAATTTAAAGATATATATACTACTAGGTGACACTTAAGGTTTGTGTGAACTAAAAATACTGTATTATATAGATATATTTAAGCTTTTTAAAAATTTTACGTCCAATTGAAAAAAGTATGTATAAAAAAATGTGAACTTACAAGTGTACATTTTAGTTTAGAAGGATCTAATATAGTTAGACTTTTTTGTTTTGTTTTAGATTCAACATTGCGTCTATAAACATAGAAAATCAAAACTTGTTAAAGTGGGCTATTTTAAAATTCTACAATACCTTTGTTGTAGTTTAATTTTTAAGTTCAAATATACAATATTGCAAATGTCAGCTCATATAGTAATATAATGTGCTAAATAATTCTCGTCGTGCATATTTGACCTGTCCCCATTTAAAACATAAAAATGATGTATGATACTAATAACTTGTATAATTTCAGGTGCCAACGCTAGTATAAATGGTATAAACTAAAGGAGTAATTGAATTTGCTTGTAATAGTTAAATAGTTGTGCTCGTTAATTAGAAAATGTAATTAATGATGTTTCAACTTTATATTATAACAACGTTATTATTAAGGAAAAAATATTTTTTTAAACTTATATTATATTTGTATCACAAAATACACAAAACTCAAATTTAATTACAATATATATTTCATGCTTAACTTATCAATTGTTTACTAAGCAATAAAAAAAAAATTTCAAATCAAGTTAATGTAGTGAAAAAGTAATCAATGTAATAGAAGTAATAGTAGAGCAAATGGTAATTAGCAATACATAAGTACTTTTAATTACAATGCAGCTTAAAACTAAATAAAACGTACATAGCAACTTATATAAAACAGTTTATGAAAACAAAGAAACTGTTGATGAAAGACTGGGGCTAAGATCCGATATCAGAATATAAAAAGTATGGTAGATTATAATATAACTGCTTCTTCGAAGATAGTTATGTCAGAATGACTTTAATGCAATTCGGCCAACGGATAAAGGGGAATATTCTACAAGTATTGATGAATATTGTTAAACGAGTAGTAATAAAAATAAATCTTTTAGAGTAGTGAGTGCTTCAAATACATATGCTATTACAAAACACATAGTTAAGAACTTTTATTGTGCAAGTAATTATAATTTAAAATGGTTCATATTTCATTTAAAATTTATAGTTCAATTAAACTTGAAGCTTAGGTTAAGTTTCTAGTCTAAACGATCGACAAAGATTAAATTTTGAAAAATATGGCAGCAACAAGATAGCTACATAAAATTTTCTTCATTTTTTTCACCCCTGCTAATCAAAATCACTCAGTTTGTATACTTTTTTATGAAAGCATAACTTATGTGAGTTTACTTATAGGTAAATTTTTCAGATGCTATACGACAAATTAAAAATTATTAGGTTTATTTATGATTTTCTATTAACTGAAAAAAAGCGAAAGTTTATAAAATAACTACTGAGCAACGTGTATGTAATTTGTATATAAAAGTAAAAGTGTATAAGTACAGAGTTTTTGAGCTTACGCAAATAATTTGAGGTACTTTAAGCATTCGTAAAATAATAATCACAGCAAGTAGACATTAACATTGCTATTTGAAAGCCGTTACAATGTAACAAAATGAAAATAAAGTACAAATTATTATTCATTGAATTTGAATAAAAATTGAATTTATATTCTTAAAAATATTACTTTTGTTTGTGAAAAACTAAGAGCCTTTGCAAACGTTGTTACAAACTTAAAACATTTCGTCAATTTATTGGTATGAAACAAAACAGGTGAAAAAACTCATTTTTAATAAACAAAACTAAACAAAACTATGGTTATTCAAATTAGTTTAGTAAAAGCTATATTGACACAACTCAGCAACTTGATAGCTATCTTTAATATCTTGTGATCATTGCGAAAGCATGAAACAATTGTAAAGTAATAAACTCTATATAACTGTTTATTTAATTGTATTCAGTCGCTTATACTAAATTTTTGCATTTTTCAAAGGATATAAAATTTATTACATGGCTAGTTTAATTTTTTTTCTTTTGTATGTTATGTTTGAAAATGTAAGATTTTAACCTAATTTAAAAGGAATAACAATTATGAGCTTACAAAGGTTAACAATTTACAATTATTACAAAGGCTACATACATTAGAACTGTTAGATGTAACGTTAAAAGGCGTTAAATCCTGGAGATCCTGATGAGCTAAGCTTATCGGAATAAATACCACAGATGTTCTTGTGCTAAAACTTTATTTCAACTAAGCATTTTGTGACTCCGTAGATCTGTTCTTAAATTTATTTGAGAGCAGTGAAACGCCGTTAGTTGAAATTAAGTTTTAGCACAAGAACATCTGTGGTACATTAGAACTGTATTTTTTTGTTATGTGGATACTTTTAAAAAAAACTAGTTTTGTAGTTTGAAATCGAGCAGTTTTTTGTTATAATTTTTTTATAATAAAGTCTAAGAATTAAATGATATGATTTTTGAATATTAAATGTTTTCAGAGCATTACTAACACTTCAAGATTAAATCCTTGCAAGTGATTTATTTTACTTCAACTAACCTTTAATTTCTAATCGAAATGTATTGTTTTTTCGTAAATATACTGAATATCTGTATTATTCACGTGTACAATTTTATAGCAGCAAGTTTAAGTTTTAAATATCCGTATATATAACATATAATTGATCACAAAAACTGATTCACCTATATTTGCTAATTTGAAGCAGCTTGCTAGTAGCTACGTTGTTTTTTAATAATGTTTTACTTGTTAAACAATGTTATCTTTATTAAAAAAGTGTAATACAACAGTTATAAGAATTATTTTTAGTAAAGTACACTTAAAATGTAGTTTAAATAAAAAATAAAACTTTAAAAACTTAATTTTTATCAAATAAAGGTTTTGCAGCTTTTTTAAAAGTAAGTTTTTGTTTAGTTATTGCTTCTTGAGAACTTATTATGATATAGTTTTAAATGATTTTTCTTAGCTCTAAATGAAGAATGAAACTATCTGAGACCGAGAGAACTTTTATGAACTTATAACTGTAAATTTGAGTTTAAAAAATACTTCGCGTCAATAAAATCAAAATCCCCTTACCAACTTTTCTTTAATTATTTTTATAATTATAATTTGCTTATAATTATTCACTGAAACTGCAAATCATTACACTTGAATATTTTTTAAAGATACAATTAATAATATTTTCTTTTTCTTTGTCATGGGTTGCTACCATTAAAATTTATTGATTGTTAACCTTAAAACTAATTGTTAACCACATCACACTCGCGTAAAATTATTCATGACTTCACTAGTTTTTAAGTAATTAATTAAGATGATAAAACTTAGCTTGTATTGTAGACAAGCATTTAATATTCTTATATTACATAGTTCTTCAAAAGTTGTGTCATAGTGTTGTTCAGTTTTTTTCGAGTTGTTTTTTTGCATTTATGATAAAAAGTAATAAAATTCGTATCTAAATTTTAAAAATAGTTTTTATGTAAACAATAGTATAGAATTTCTTTTAAAAACAAAACAAGAAACTTAGCAACAAAATTTATAGTTAGTTCATATTAGCAAAACTAATAGACTGGTCAAAATTAAGATACGCGGAGAAAAAGATCAGCAGTAATTTGTAATTTAGATATAAACACGCCAACATAATCTTGTTTTACTATACAAATAGCTAATTTAACTACTATTTACAGAAAAAAATTTCAAAAACAAATAATAGTAAGTATAAAAGCTACCTTTTAGATTTAAAGCAACATGTTTTAGCCAAGTTTTAAGCATACTTGATTTATAACAAAAATACAAACATTGTAATACTTTGAGTAATTGAGAAATTCTTAAACTAGTAGTAAAAATTAGCATGCTAACAATTTTAAACTTTAAAATATTAATTTTAAACTAGTTTGTGTGGAATAGTTGGTCTTAGCAGTTATCAAGTAGCTGCGTCTTTAGCTACAATATCATAAAATTAACTTGTCTATCTTTAACTTTTATAAATGAAACATTAAAAACTGAAATAAATCGAGTGAAACATTGTTTTTATAAAAATACTTTGAATGGTTTTTTCTTCCTATTTTAGTAAAAAATTTTATTGTAATTTCAAAAGTAAAACAACACAATATTTAGATAATAATCAATAAAATTCTGCTTGTATTAGTGAAATTTTTTTCTAAATCACAATAAGTAAAACTTTTATATTTTACAGACAAAACTGTTGACAAATATAAAAATATTTGCGTTTTGTTGAAATTTAACAAAATCCAGATTTTAAAATTTGCTCGTTATTTATTTCTACTCAAAAGTTGACCTAACATTAAAAACAAGTGTAACTTTATTGTTAAGTGTAATGATCAACACAGCTACTAGATAGATATCACCAAATCATCTGACGGAAAAAACCAACTTTTTCGTAAATTAGCGGATTATAAAGTAAAGTTTTATACTTTAAGTCAGAGTAAATTATATGTATACGTGATTGGTAGAAATTAAAGCAAAAATATACACGAGCGTGAACTTAGTTTAAATGTTTTTTTTTTGTAGTTGTATTTTAACCAAACTTTAAAACAAATTGTTTTCAAATTCTTTAATGCTAACATGGAACTTTTTTTTATTCTAAAAAACTTTCTTTTGCTTTGCTATTTATAGTAAGTTCCAACGAATTGAGGTTTGACTTTTTTTGGGGCCCCTTTAAAAATTTTAAGTCTTTTTCAATTTTTTTAATTTTACATGCTTTTTTCCGAAAATAATAACTTTTTTTTTATATTTTTTAACATACTTTTTAAACTATGTTTTAACTTGTAATTAATTCTTTAATTTTATTTTTTTAATAACATAGGCCTAAATCAATTTTTAAGAAAAATTCTAATTTTGTATGATTTTAGACTTTTAGGTTTACAGACTGTTAAGCAAATATAACTTTTTATATAATAATAATTATTTTTTACAGACTTGCATAGTTAAGTTTAATGATGTAATTATATATTTTCTAAATTAATTTCTGTTTTATCACTTTTTATCAAGGACATAAAATGGACATACAATTCTAAAAATAACCAAATATAGAACCATTATTCATAGTTTCAAACAGTAAAAAGGTGAAGATGGATAAAAACATTATTTATTTACTGTGAAGAAAAACTCATACATATACAATCTGTCTTTGAACTTTTTAAGAGTAATCAGTAAAATTAGTAGAATACTTTTTATCAGGGACATAAAATGGAATTAGTAAAAAGTTATAACTTTCACCAAAACAATAAACTTAAAAAATAAATACTTATGTGCCAGATCTATATATTCTCATAAATAAAATTTGCAGGCCGCGTTTCGTGAAATATAAAAACATGTTCGAGGGCCACAGTTGGCCTACGGTCCACGTGTAGCTGCCCCCTGCTTTAATTTTGATAAATGTTTTTAAATTGAAAATACACATATTGATAAAAGTAGAAACTGTTTTTTTTGTACGCCCATGTTCTACAATTAAATCAGTTTGCTTCCTTACCATAATATATATTACGCCAAATGAAAATAAGATATAAAAATTGACCTTAATTTTTGGTTGAACTAGATTTTTAACTTAAATATAAACACTTAATTACTTACACTGCAACTCATCAGAAACTTACTGCAGACATTTGAAGTAAAAGAATATCTTTGTAAATAAAAATAATAAAGTTTAGAAAACTAACTAAGTGATTAGATTGTTTTTAAAAACTAATCAACAAAAATCAATTATTTTAATAAAGTTTAATAAATTATTTTGGTAAAGTATAGTCGTCTAACAGAAAATAATATTTTTTTAAAGTTTTTGAAAAAAAACAAGATCTTAAACTGAGTTTGTAATAAAACAAATCTATAAACAAAACTTGTGTATTATTGTAATTTTTCTTAGTATTTCAAATGAATAGTGTTTTCATTTGCTCCATTTGAAAAATACAGTTCGTATAAGACAAGTTACTAAAAACTAGTATAAAAAAGCTACATTTAAAAACTTTTGTTTTTGTAAAAAATTCTTGTTACTATACAAAAAAAGTAATCATTTTTATTTATACATGACTATTTTTTCCTTGCAATTTGTTTGACTATAAGTTATATGAACTACTTTTTTTAAACTTTTAGTACACATAAACTTTAGTATCAGCGGGCTTAATTATAAAAAATTAGTCTTGTCTGAATGCATCTTATCTCATAGTTTTAGTTTGTAGCAGCTTTCTAGTCGCTGCGCCATTAAAAAATAAAACGAGATAATGAAACTTTAATCTATTAATACTTTTGTCTATGCTTTATGTACAAATAAAAAAAAATTAACAATTAATAAATCTATCTAGTAGCTTTGTTTTTGTATTAATTTTGTTACAAACTTTATTTCACGATCGAGTTACAGTTTTATCTAAACTGTATAAACCAATCAAAAAAAAAAAATATTAATGCTCTTTCTTATCAGAAGTTTGTGAGAATGGACAATTCTTTTGTTATAACCTTATAGTTACATTTAATTCTTTATTTATTACTCTTACCATTTTAATTAATTATTTTTAACTACCATAAAAGTGCTTTTTAACGAATAAACAACATTGCAAACTACTAGCTAGCTGATACAAACTAATGACCAAGAAATATACACTATTTTGAGTAATTAAAAACACAAATACCCGAAATTCAACCCTATATTGAATTATAGTTATATTTTGAATTATAAACGTAGCATTAACAAATTAAATATGTTAAGGTAAAAATTAAAACAGTAACCTAGATAAGAAGTTACAACATGTACATTTACTTAAAACAATTCTAAAGTTTTAAAACTAAAGGTTTTTTACGCTTAGAAATTCTATTAATTAGTTATCACTATTTCAGAACATATCGTTTCGTTGTTTCAACAAAGTTAGGTATTTAACTTGAACTTAAACTCTCACATAAAAAAGCATAGTATAGTTAAAGTTAATTATATAACTAAATAGTTACTATTCATTTTTATCAAACAACTTAATAATTTAAAAGAATGTCTAAGTTGTTGAAATATTGTTAAGTATCTTCTAGAATAATTAATTAACATATTTTTAAACTGTCTTATAAGCAGACTTTTCAAAAACTTGATGAGTAGATATTAAAATTTTTTATTGATCATATTATAAATGTATGTTAAAAGCTAGAAAGAATACTTTGCTTCGATTTATTTCAGGTTAAGTTTTTGCATTTATACAGTTTACTCAGAAGGTCTTGATAAAATTGTCTCACATTTATTACTTGTTAAAAAAGTTTAGAGAGGTATTCCAGAAACATATATGCTTTCTACTTTTAAGTCAAAAGTTTTTTATTTCTTAACAATTTTCAAACTCATCAATTCCCAATTCTTTCACACAAATATAAAATAAAAACCTATAAAATCTCAGTTGCAAAATATATCTAGTTACTAAAACATCTAATTTCTAATTGGTAACACATTTAAATTAAACACTTTAAAATCTCACTTTTTTTTTCAGACTGTGACTTTTTTAACCAGGTGTTTTATAAAGTTTAGTATATCTATTAGTTAAACTAATTTAAACAAATAAATAAGATTAGATATACATGTAAAAATCAATAACTTTTCTAAGCGAAGTATGTTTAGTTTATAGCATCTTTCTAGTAGCAGCATAGTTTATTATCGTTTTGTACAGAATAACAAACTAAAAACTGTTTATCTACCTTAAAAATTATAAACGTTAAATTTTTTATTTTATAAATCATCTAATAATTTTACTTAACTACAATTTAGTAATGTAAGTATGTGTAACAAACTAGTATGTGGCTGATAATTTAAGAAAATAAGAAATAATGCAGCTACTAGAAAGCTACTACAAGGTAGGCAAGTAGAAGATAAGTTTATTTTGAAAGTAAAATTATATATATACTGCTTGCTGATTTTATAGTTTGTGTTAATATGAAAAGTAAAAAAATAGTTATATATAACATGATTGATTAAAAATGCATATTTGTTATACTTGAAAAATAAGATTTTATAAATGTATTAAGCCAATTTTGTTTTGACTCATATATGCTTATTAAGTGTATAAACTCTTAATAAAAATAAATATCTAAAACTGAGCTGTATAGTAATTTTATTCTAGATTATCTTAACACTTAGGTAGATTATTAGTGCACATAACGTAAAGTTTCACGTTAGTTTATAACCATTTTCTAGTATAGAATATGTCTTAATATTATTTTACGAAAATCACAACTTGCTAAAAGTAGTACCATGGTTTTAAATTTTAGCTCAAATATTTAGTAGAAGTATAAGTTTAGAATAAACATCTAACAAATTGAGAAACAATTTAAAGTATTTTGTTAATACCATTAAGTTATTGTAAATATTTCAAAACCGTATCCGGCTCGCGAGCAGTACGTTATCTAAGCTTACTGTAAATTATAAAAATTGGCAGTCTAAAGACTTTACTAAAGTGTTTTATAGATCCATTTACAAATTAGCTAGAGAATAAACATTTCATTTTCGATGAAACAAAAGCAGTATTTATTATTTTATTAACACTCAAAACTACTCGACCTTATAGTACTTGAAACATTGATGTTTTTAAAGTATGAAGCTAAGTGTGAATACACACGAAAAAAATTATATTGCTCAAGCTTATCAACAACATATATTATACTAGGCCTAAAGTTTATTAGTTGAAAAGTACTTTTATTATAATAGTATAAGTACACAGCTACTAGAAAGCTGTTACAAATATCTGAGATTGAAGCTTACAAATTTATTAAAAGTCTTTCTTAACTAACAATTTATTTTAAACTTGTGTTTGTTGTAATTTAAACATCACGTAAGTTTTGTCATAAATGTACTTTACAAGTTTAGTTAAATATGAGGTGATGTTTTTATTATATTTCAAACATTAAGTATAGCTTTACCACAATTTTTTTTTAATTTAACTAGACTTTTAAAATTATACTGACTTTATATCAATAAACACCTAAACACGAACTGCAATCGAAAGTACTAAAGTTAGTTAGTTATATTAAGAAATTAATAGTATTATTTTATTACTTAGAAAGGATAAATGACTGCTTGTAACAAAAAACATACAACTAGTAACTACTACTAGATACGTTAAAGTATTTTTAATACACTTCATCTACACTTTGGAAAATAAAAACTTTAACGTATTGTTTTTTTAAGAATAAGGCAAAATAAAATTAAAAGTTTCGTGTAGGACCTTAAAAAAATATTGATTAATAAATTTATTAAAACAAATAACAACTCAATAAAAAGTATTTAAACCCAAATTGATACTATTTGTACTAGTTTTACAGTCAACAATCAATTCAGCTTAATTAGCATAAATATAACGTATCTTTGTAAATATAAAACAACTTGGTTTATTGAAAAAATATTTGTTCTCTCAAGTAACGTAAAGATCTGTAGTTCTTAAGAACAAATTTAGATAACATAAACGGCACATAAATACATAAATAATGTGTTGTAAAAGTATTAAAAAACTAGTCTGCTGATGATTATTTGTTGCAGGTGACTAATAGCTGCATTTATTTAAAATAGAAATGTGAGTTTCTTTTGTTGATTGTAACTACAACAATGCTTATTGTCGATTACAATATTGTTTTTTAAACTTTTATTGTTTAAATTTTTCTCACTTGATTTATTATTTTTAAGAAAATTAGCTTTTAAGAACTTTTAAAAAATGGAAAACATATTTAGTTAATTTTCAATACATTATTGACGAAACTGGTATTTAAGTATAATCTTTAAATACACATTTTATTGTTATAATGTTTGGGAACTTTAAGTTTTAAACGCAAAATGACGTCATTTTACTGCATAGAAAGTAAAATATTTTTGTAGAAAATATATTGAGGCCAAATAAAATTTAGCACACTGATTTTATATAAAATTTTTTACGAGTAGTTTATATTTTTATCGTAATCGTATATACCTGAAACAAAGCTTATATTTAAAAAAATAAAAAAATGTTTTGTTCTATTTAGTTGTGATAGATATTATGAAAAAAAAAATAAGTTGAATAGCTTAGACAGAAACAAAACTTATCTATATGATTTGTTTACTTAAGAATTTCATATACTGACTCAGGCTTTTAAAATTAATAGAGATTAAACAAGTAAAAATGTTATTACTGTAAAGACACATATGAATTAAATCTATTACAATTAATAAATGTCGCCATTTAAAAGAAGAATTTTAGAAAACTAAAAGTTATTTCTTGAAGTTTTATGTCAAGTTTGCAAACACTCGACTTACAGTTGAGTGTGTTGACAAGTTCCATATATTAAATTAAATTTGAAATGTAAAAAAGTATTGTAAAGTGTAAACATAGAATTTAATTATCGACTACTCGTTAAGAAATAATTTAATGAATAATATTAATGAAACAATATATAGTTTTATTTAAAGTAAAAATATAAGTATTTTTTTATGTATTTGTTACTAAAACAGTGTTGTCTTGCTGACTTAATTTTAAAAAATAGTTTTATATATAATAAAATTGTTTACTTAGTTTTAATCACGACAAATTTAACTTCTACTCGAAAGTATATAAATCAATAAACTTTGATGGTGTCTTTCTTTAGTCAACTCCGTACATGTAACTGTTATTTGTACCTGTAAAAGTATTAATATTTATTTATTTGTAAAAGATCCTATTATCGTAATATTAAGTCATATTTGTAAACACATTATAAACCTATATCTTAAAGGTTTTAAAAATGCTAAGACAATTATGCTTTAAGTTGGTAGACCTATTTACAAAACATTATGAAAATTCATAAAAGTAAACAAAAAAACAATTACAACTGTTTGTATTGAATTTATTTTATTTTAATATTGTTTAAAATATTGTATGAGTGCATTTAGGTTCTAATACCAATTTAGTAACGTATATAATGACTCACTAAAAAATAAAAACTTTAAGCTAGGGGTATATAAGTATACCTATTAATTATATTAGTTGCTGACCTAAGGAATAAAAAAGTCATCATTAACAAAACTATGAATTGATTTGGTTTTCGATTTGATAAAGTAAGATCTCTAATAAGTTTTCAATTTATTACTTAAAGATGTATTTGTTAAAATTGTTATTTTGTATCATTATACGACTGCTAAAATTATGAATTTAAAGGAGTACTTTGGATTAAAAAAATACTAAAAGTTAGATCTAATTTAATGAATTTAAGTACTGTTAAACATTTTTTACTAAAACCTTTAAGAGTTTAAACTTGAAAAATAAGTTTTAGTATTAAGAGCTAAAAGTAAACTAAAAACGCTTAAGTATTATTTTGATAAGCAAAGTTTTAAAATCTTGAAAACATGTTTTTTACCTTTCAGAAAAAAACCATACCTACATTATTTTTTTACTAACCACAAATTGTTGAGCTACTAGTTTTTTAAATTGATAATCTAAAGTTGATGCTTCAGTTGTTCTAATAAAGTAAATAGTATTAGAATTGATAAGTATAATATATCTAGATTTAATAAACTTAAAACTAAAAAAAAATACATAGCAAACTAGCATTTTGATATAAAAAAAATGTTATTTTTACTGAGTCTGATCTTACAAGTAGACCTTATGTTGTTTTTACTCCATTATATGTCAAAAGTATTAATCAAGTTAAAAAATTCGAAATTAAAATCAAACACAGCTGCTAGAAAGCTGTTACAAACTGCAATAAATCGTCGTTTTCAATGTAAAAGTTAATCAAATAGTAATTAAGGGTTTAACTAATACTTTTGGTTTGCAGCATAAAAACTCTTACGTCAGTGATTATTGTTTTCTTGTTTTAAAGGTTTTAAATAACAGTTTAATATCTGTACAACGAAAAGTTTCAATCACTTAGTTTTTAGATAAAAAACATATATTTAATAAAAAAAGTTGAAGTTAAATCAAATAAAAACAATTTAAAATGTACATAAACGAAAAAGTGAAAATTATATATTTATTAAATATATATTATTACTTTTATTTTAAATATACTTTCTTTGTTTCAAGAAAACACTTGTTTAATTACAATACTCCAAAAATGTTGTTTGTATTTTGCATGTATACTTACATATGGTAAATTGAATAAAGACAAACTAGTAAGTAAGGAAAAGCTTATACTTAGCCATTTAATTCTTCTAGATTTCTAAAATAACTGTATTGTGCGTTTTTGTAAATACATTAACTGAAAGTAGTACTTGAGTTTTTATAATTAAAAATATTAAACTTTTTTTTTCTCAAAACGTAGGGTGAAAATAGTATTACAAACAATAAACTATATAATATAGTTAGTATGTTAAAAAGATCTTAAACACATATTGTTTTCTATTTGAAGAGTGAACTCCTAAGTTTTAATTTATCATATTTACAAACTTAATGTTATTTAATATGAAAAGCAAGTCCTTAATGTTTAAGTACTTATATAAAAAAGTTTGTAAACTGTGTTTATTTTTGTAAAGACGATTTATGATTAATTATTAGTATTGTCAGATGTATTGTGACTTTTTTGTTGGTATGTTTTGTACTTTAGTAGAAAATTCTTCATAATTAATGCTACTTTTTTATAATTGTATCTTTAATTAATGTTTTGTAATCTTTTCTTCTAATTTATAGTAACGGATGGAATAAATATTCTTTTTTAAAACTTTAGAAAGTTTTTTTTTTTTCAATAATATAAAGTTACACGTATAAAAACTTTTAATTATTGTATAAAGTCAATTACTATGCATTAATAAATTAAAATTAATTTCAATTATAAATTAATTTATAGTATGTGCTGGTGATAAATATTTTGTATTTTTTATTTCATTTTAAACTTTAAAGCTGTTTAGAACTCATATTTAAGTATATTAATAATTAATTTAAATTTTATTTACCTTTACTTATCAACAATTTATAAGTTGTGATTATATGTTCTTTAAGTGTTTGAATCCTTTCAAACTAGTTTAGATATGTTTTTAAAATTGTTTTAAAACTATTTTTAAAGCTTAAAAAATGTTAACATAGCTATATTCGACAACTAATTTTAATTATTTAGATAAAAGTATGCTCTTATTTTTGGAGCTATCAATTTGTTTTGTCCTTTAATAATAATCACATTTTCAGATAAACTTATTATTAAAAAATTTGGTTTTTATCACAGCAGGAATATATAACCTAGTAGAAAGCATTAATTTTACTTAGTCTACATTGTTCGTAATTTTTATCATTAGTGAGATGCGGTCTGTAAAAATTAATTTTGTTGCCCGCGAACGTATTGATCTAACACACAAAAATTTATAACTTAAGTTTATTTTTTTAGTGAAAGTTCTTTATTTTGACTAATTTCATTTTACGTCCTTAATGAAAAGAGTTTTACTAATTTTGCAGCTTATTCTTAAAAACTTTAAAAACAGGTTGTCCATCTATCAGTATTTTCTCACAGTAAAAATTTAAGGTTCTTTCTCCATGTGTAAGTGTTCATTAGTTGAAACTATGTAATACGGTTCTATCTTTGGTAATTTTTGGATAATGAAATCCTTATTTAACAATTTTTGTTGTTACATATTTCAGTAGTAGCTACATAACCTTTGTACATTAATTAACTAAAACGCTTGCTATTATTTAATTATTTTATTAAACTAATGATTCCTATGCAACTCTCATAAAATAACTCACTTAATAATTGTCTTTTTAAAGAAGCATTTTAAACTATATACAAATATGATTAAGATGAGCAATTGTATCGCTCGTAAAATATGTTGTTTTGTTTGCACCCACCATTTAGGACACTGTATTGATGTATTTTATATTACAATTAGTTAATTGAAAGAAAAATAAAGCTCTGAATACTTGATCTTAGGACCTAGTGCACAAAGAACTTTTTAGTTATCGAGTCCTACAGCACTTGGATGCCTATTAACGAAGGGACAGTACTAAATCGATTATTTTTAGCATATTTTTATTTAAACAACTTTTCTACTCTCTTAGTTGAAACGAACAACTAATAGTAAACAGCAAATCGTGCTGTTATAACTTTGAGTGCTATATATGAGAAACAATATTGATTTTAAACATTGAATTAAGCAATAATTTTAGGTAAAATATAATTTATTTAAACTATTATTTTACAGAACTTTATAAAAATAATTTATTTAAGTTATGTCGCTGGTCAGAGCGGGCCGCAGTTTTTCAATATATTTTAAAAATTATTATTAAAAATTAAATACACCACTAAAACACAAGAAAAATTCAAAAGCAAATTAAGTAGTAAAATTTCATTTATATAAGCATAACTGTATGTTTACAAAAAATTACTCTAAAATTCTATTGCATACGAATGCTTTAAATTCAAACTAGAGCGAGTATCAATAAGCTGAATATTATCGTATGATTAAAGTATATAATATTTCGGCGTTTCGACAATTTTTACCAGCTTTTAATAACTGTGTTTTATATATTGATCTAAGATTTATAACCAAAACTGAATTCAAATATATATTCCAGGTTTTATTTTTAGAACATCTGAATAACTTATTATGACAAGTTTTAAAGTTAAAAACTTTTCTTTAACTATATTTATAAATAAAGAAAATTTGTTGTATATTATTTAATTTAAATTTAGTTATATTATTGTATTGTAAGTTATAATATTATTTATAAGCAATACAGTTTTTGTTGTAAAATTAAAGTAAATTCAATTCTTTTTGTATTGCCGTTATATCTAATAAAATTTAAAGTTTTCCTTAATAATAGTTTAACGTACAAGTTTACAAAAAATTAAAGCATATTTGTCTAAACACTACTTAATTAAAAATTTTGTTTATGTAAAAGCAGTCCTTCAATTATGTAAGTACTTTAATACAAACTTGAGGGTTTTGAAATTTATTCTTGACATTCTGAAGTTTATGATGAAGAGAAACAAAAAGTCTTAAGCCTTATAAAGGAATGTTAAAAACTTGAGTATGCATATGAAACAAACTAATCAAAAAAATCAATTCAAGCTTGTTACTCGTCTCGACGTAAAAAATAAAATTTCAATCTACGACAAAATCAAATTTTTTAATGAACAAAATACTTTTTAGTTTCGTGACATTGTTATATCTTATTTTAGTTGCGTCGCTTTTAAAAATTTTTAGTTTAACATTCATAGACATAGTTTAAAGGATAATTAGTATAACTTTTTCATTTATGAATGTTATTTAAGTAACAAACTATCAAATCTGTTTTTGCTTTAAAATAATAAATCCAAGATATCTATCAGGGTAATTGAACTCAATCAATAATTTTGTATAGTAATTATAATGTTAGTTAGATAAGTGAAGTACTAATTTATAATTCCTGCAGGGTAAACATTTTTCAAAAATACTTTTACGATTTAGCAAAATTTAGAAAAAATGTCATTTGATTTTGTAAATTTTTAGTATTAAATTTTTTTTTGCTTCTATTTTCATTTATTATACTTATAAATATCTAAAATTGAACACATTTTTTTACAAAAAAATTATGAAAAGTAACAAAACTATAATTTATCTAACAAGTAGCTGTTTTTAAAAGTAGCAAAATTAAGTTAAGAAATGTAGTCAAAAAAATATATTTTTATAAATTACTCACTCTTATCTGACATAATTATAACCATACGCAAGTGATAGAATATGTATTTTTGCATGACATTGTTGCGTATACCAAATAAAATATAAGCATGGCTACGTAAAAGAACTCAACAGCAATAAAACTAAGCATATTTTATTAGAATTTAAACTATGTGAAAATAAAGCACATAAATACTGTTTTACAGATTTAAAAAAATATTTTGTTCACAAATTTTATTAAAAAATTTACTTACTGGTTACTTACTTGTTGTAATTTAGAAAGTTTTACACAAAAACGTAGCTTAAACTAACTAAAACCAATAAAATACTAGAGGTATTTGAAGTATGAAAAAAAAGATAACTGTAATTAAACGGATGCAACAAAATTTATTTAGAAGTTTAAACGTTTTTTAGGAAATAATAACCAGAAAATTATGTAGTGTTTATTCTTTAAATAACACTTATTTCATGAATTAAAGGGAACATATGACGAACTTAGAAATATTATTAACTTATTTAATAATAATTTTTTTGTTGCTTTCAAATTACTAATGGAAATAAAATTACTTCGAAAAATAAAATTACATTGTGTTAGAAATATGTTATTTACGTCACTAAGCGTGCCCCACAAATAATGACTAATTAAATAAATTTTTATAAAACTTCTGTTCGCTGTAATTAGCAATTTAGAAATTTTTGTAATTTTAAGTCGCAACAATGCGTCTAGCTGAAATTTAATAAACTAAATTATAATGTGGTATTTGAACAATATGAATTAAACTAGATCTTAACTTTAAACATAAGTTTTGTAGTTAACAGTACTTTTGTTTTTAAGTTAAAAAATAAGTTTAAATCTACAAAGTTTGATTTAAAAATTTGTTGATATCTTTATAAAGTTGTTACTTCAAAAGTTTCCAAATTCACAAAAACTTTAGATTATTAGCGATAATATAATATGAGATATAAATATAAGTTGTATATTTTATTTAAATAATCTAAAAACAAATAATAAAATAATAAAATTTGTTTGTATTGTGAAACTCTAATAAAAGTTTAAATTTTTAATGAAGAAAGATTCATCAAATTTAAAGAAATTTAGAGGTGCAAAATAACACCGAAAATAAAGTCAATAGACTTCAAGCTGGCTTTACTGTAATGAATAAAAAGTAAATATGTTGCGTGTAATAATCGTCTGAAAAATATTTGATTAAAATAAACAAAAAAAATTGATGGAGTTTTATAAACTTCTGCTCCTAGTTATACCTATTTTAACTATTATTAATTTATTACTTTATTTCAAAATGTTTTTTCAGTTTTTTACTTACGTTATTTCAACGTTTCATAATAAAGTAAATTTTAAAGAAATGTTGTAGTTTACAACAGATATTTAACAATTTTGTTATTCTATTAAATAATCATTTTAAGTATCAATGAACAGAAAAGTATAAAACATTTAAAATAACGTTTAAAAGGTTTTAAGGTTGTTGTAATGCTATGTTTTGATAAGTTAAAACTTAACTGAACTTTACCTGGCAGTTTATAAAAGTAATAAAATATAGTTATAACTTATGCTGCTACTGGAAAGCAGCTACAAACTGAGAGTTAGCAAAAAGTCTAATAAACAATGATTACTTAATTTAAATGCATCTCGCTGATACGATAATTTGTTTAAAACATTATAACTTCATTAAACTACAACATAAGTTTATTTTTATAGCCTTCTTGTAGATGTGTACCAGCTTTCTTGTAGTTTTAACCATTTAAATTCCAGGTTTCAATAAACTTAAATTTTAGTATTATTGTTGGCATAAAGTTTATAGTAAATAAAAGCTTATTTTTTGTTTAAGATATTTAAATCTAGAATAGTTGCTTTTATTTAAACACGATTAAACATTATATTAAATTCAATATCAATAATTATTTCCGTAAGTGTTACATAAGTAAAATTTTGTAAAGTTACAGGTTAAAAAATATTTTATAAATAATTATATAAAATCAAACGATAACACTTTGTATAGCTAATTCTTACTTTAAGCAAATTATTGCATTTTTAACAGAATGATTTATATAAAAGTGTACTTAGTAATGTTATATATACTAGTAGATTATACTTACCTACTGTTTAAAATTTTAAGAAATAGTAGCATCAAGTAACAGCGTAAAAACTAATCATTCTCTAAAATCATCATATGGTAGCTGTTTAAAGTTTGTAACAGCTTTGTAGTAGCTTTTTTTATTTTTAGCAGCTTATAAATTTACCATTGGTGAACGTATATGTAAACTTTGATTAGTTTTTTGTAATTCTATACAAATTATTTATATTAATAAAAGCTGATACTAAAATTTAGGTCCGGGGTCGAGCAATGTACAGTCGGCAAAAAGCTCTTTATGGCTCGTCACACCCTTTTTTTAAAATTATATTTGATAGTTTTTAATAAAAAATGAATAACAACAAATATATCAGGTATAGTTTACATGATATGTTAAACCTAAAACACATGTAGTAAACGATAGAGTAAAATTTCAAATATAGTTAATACTTCTTTAAAATGAATTATATCATAGTTTAATCTTTGAAAGTTAAATAATGTATTAACTTTTCGGCCCACAAACCGTTCAAATCGTTTCACAGACTAAAAACGTTGCTCACCCTTACAAGGCAGACTCCTATGTAACTGCGAGTCTATAAATATTCCTATTAAGCCTAAGACGGGCGAACTATCACATTACCTTTAAATAGAATTTAAAACCTATATTTAATCAATATAAGTATAGGCCATATGTAGTGACTTTGCAATTTAGTTTTGATTTAAGAGCATAGGTAGTAATACCACTGCAAAACTCTAATATTGAAAAAAGCTTAAAATCACTGAATGTTAGAACTTAACTAAAAACCTGATTTTCGTAACTTTATATACTTTTAAAATGGGTAATTTTCAAAAAAATTAAAATAGACATATTTCTTAAGGTTTAAACAATAACCAGAAATTTTTCAATGTTAAGTTTCTAATGGTAGTCATGTATATAGTAAAGTTTAACATTTTTGCTTTTTCATCTAATCAAATACGCGTGTTTAATTTAAGCTAATCTTTTTAAGTTAATACTGATTTCTGGCTGTAGAGTTCGCTTTGTTTACATACCGTCAAATTTTATTTTTTAAATTACTATAAACATTTTTACAGTCTGTAAAACTAAATAAGTGGTCAAACATTGCACTGTTTTTTCTGTTTATAAAAATTTTCTCAAGATTTTGACAAATTGTACTAATACGAAAAATTGTACTGGATATACTAGTAGAGTTTTAATAATTACAAAAGTTGAACAAAAACTACAATTTAGTTTTTTTTTATGTTTTAAGGCTATAAACCAGTTATTTAAACTTTGAAGAGCACAACCCATTTAAAATTGGGTATAACTAAATCTAGTTTTTCAATAGTATTTTTAACTACTTTAAAGTATCAAACTATTAGTTTATGTGATTTATATTTTTTAGTTGTGTCTGTACAAATTTAGATATTACATGTAGAAAAAACAAACTTAGAAATTTATGCATAAACTAAACTTAAACTAACTAAAGTATTTTATAAAAAATTGTTTAAAATATGAGAATTTTTTTGTAATAAGTTGTTGTGCATATAAATTAGTTCAAGTGCAAAGAAAACTTCTAAAAAATTAAAATGTGTCAAAAGAAAACTTAAATAAACCTTTTTTTCTTATTACTATGTTATTTTAAATGTTTTTACACTAAAACATAACATTTACAAAAAAATATATATAAAAGAAATTTAGGTATAAAAAATATTGGAAAGAATATCTAAGCTATAAAGAAATGACACTTTAGTTAATTACTGTGCATTACTTTTGTACAAAATGAAAAACATTTGCATTTAGTTTATTATATAAATAGGTATAATATAATTAACTTATAATATTCAACCACTCTTTTTTCAGATAATTACTTGCTGTTGTAAAATAGAAGTTATTATGAAACTCAGAAAAATATCCTGTTAGAATGCTAATATGTCTTTTTCACATTTTTAATTTAAAGTAGCAACTTCTTCTAATTATTTTTAAATGTTATACAGAGACTTAAAACCAAACTAAACAAATTAAATCGAATTAACGAAAAAAAAATTACTTGAAATATATTTTTGCTCTGCGGGCCACTTTTACATGCTCGCGGGCCACAAAATTTTCTTTAGCGGGCCGCATTCCATTCAAAAATATAACCAGCTCGCGGGCCACAGATTCACCCTTCGCGGGCCGCAATTTGCCCGCGGGCCGCAGTTTGCCGACCCCTGGGTTAAGGGTTAGGATAATAGTGATAGTATATAATAAATATTTATATCAAAAATAAATAAAATTAACAAAATAGTTAAGAAAAAAAATTAAACCGTGCAAAACTATTTTTGTACAAAAGTGACCCTTCGTGCAAAAGTATCTTTGTGCAATTTTGTCTCCTTTTGCAATTTCGCACGGTCGTGCAATTAAGACAGCTGCCCCATAAGAAAAATAGATATGAATTATTTCAAGTTTTACTTAAACTATGTGATTAGAAATCTATTAACATATTATACAAAATACTGTAATTATTTTGAACAACTTTTACCAATAAGTTGATTAAATGCATCATAATCTGATTCAAATTTACAATACAGTTTTATGATCTCCTATTTAATCTTTAAACAATTTGATTTTATCAAAACTTTTATTAAAAAAGAGTTTTTTTTTGTTAACTAAATACGATCCTAGTAAATAAAGTTCGCTGGAATATAAAATAATAACAAATTATACAGTATCCTTCTTTTATTACACTGACGTATATTTCTGTACGTTAACGAATTTAACCCACTTCAACTGAGCTCTGTAAAAAATTAATGATGTAATGAAAGAATAGATGCTAAAGTAGGTGTAAACATGTGTTAATTAAAATAAAAAGAATTGCTAAAGATATTAAAGGTTAGTTATAGCTACAATACTTTATGTTTAATCCGATAGATATAAAACTTTAGAATATTTGTAATTATTTAGTCTAAACTTTATAAAGTAAACTAGAATACAGAAAAAAATTAACAAATAATAATATAAACTACTTACATGAAATGTAAGAAAACTAATTCAAACTATTTACTGGTTGCTTATCAATAAAAAAAATATATCTAACAATTGCGTCACAATATATATGAACATTAGGATTAGCTATTTAATTTATACTACACAGTTATTTAATTTTTTTTTTACGTTCGGAAAAAGCAGTAAAGCGCTTTAATTTGAAAAGTAATATGTAATCAAATGTGAATAAATAGTAAAACATCAAACATTAATTATTGAATCAATAAATTAAACAAAAGTAAAGGTAATAAAAGCCACAGCAACTACGTATAATGTATATTATTTTTATTAAATGTTTATAACGGTTAAATCTAAATTATAACAAAATTAAAGCTAGATGCAACTAGGAGGCAGATTAAGCTTAAATAAAAAATTTAAAAATTCAAGAAAACAAAGCACAAAGAACAATTATTAAGCTTACGAAGCCCTGGCCAATAATTAAGTAACTACGACATACATAAAACTACGATGACTTAAACTACATACATGTTCTATATAATAAGTAAAATAATTTATTATTGTTTTATAAATGAGCAGTCGGGTATTAAATTAAATATCATATACATATGCTTTATATGTTTAATAGTTAAACTGTGTTATCAATTATGGGTTTGTGTTATATATATAATATATATGTAGTTTAAGTCATTGTGATTTTCTGTATGTAAACAAAGACTTCAAAAATTAACAACTCAAAAATATTTAAAAATAAATAAGCTATAACAACATGTTCAAACATACTCTTTTTATGATAATTGTAAAATACCAACTCTAAAATATTAAATCCTATGAATTGTTTTATTTAAGTTAATTCTTGCTATTAATAATTTAAACATAAATCTTCCTTGCAGTCTAAACTTTTAAAAATCTTTCTGTAATGATTATGTTTTTTTAACTAAGTTTACAAAATAGGTTTGTTCATACTAACATTATGCAAATAATATATTATATTTGATACTAAGATAAATTTTATGAGGACAAATTTGTTAATTAAAAGTATTAAAATTTGTGTTACAAATTTAATTTGCTTTCATATTTTAATTAAAAAATTTTACCAAATTATGTTGTATATTTAGATATAAGGAAAGTTAGCTAAGGTGGTTAATCTTTTTGTTGATGGTAACTCGTAAAATTTATGTTGGTAAAAAATGGTAAAAATAAATGAAGATGACTCTGTAATACGTCTGTTTATATGCAAAATTGTTTAAAAAGTTAAAATAATTAAATCAATCGAGGTTAAAATCGTTTGGGTCGATATATTTAAATTTTGATATGATATATATCAAAAACCAACTTTGATATCAATATGCTTAATTTTATTATAGGAAAAATTAAAAAATATTTAGACCTTTCATTTTTGCTAAAAAGGATTATACATAATAGGGAGTATAAAACTAAATAACTTTAACAGTTAACAAAACAGTTTAATGATAAATTAAACTTTTAATTTCTTTTTAATAAATTTACAATAAATAAATTTTGTAAAACACTTATATGTTTTTTGTAAAGAAACACTTTTTACACATGGAACTAGGTTGATTCTTTACAGACTAAGCCTTAGCGTTTATTTTAATTCTCTAGAGTACTTCTAAATTTCTATACTTTATTGTATATGCCAGTAGAGTTTTATGGACTAATTTTGTTCTTAACTCTAAACAAATTATAATAAAAAACAACTCTAAGTAAATATAAAACAAAAGTTTTACACGATTAAATTAATTTTCAGCATTTTATTGAAAAGTGGTGCAAAAAAGGATGCTTGAAAGTTTGTAGTACCTATTTCAAACAAATTTGCTTTGTAATTTTAACATATACACAGCTACTAGAATACTGTTAGCGTTCTTATCAAGTTTGTCTTTCTTTTTTTTCTTCAAAATGAGTAAAAAGTTTGAAAAGTTTAAAAAAAAAGTTTTGTTTCTAAAATCAGTTGTCAAAATTTGGTTTTTGTGTCGTTTTGTAACGATATTCCAGGTTTACTAAAAAACCATTTTATTTCTAAGACAATTTAAGAGTTATTGCAGTTATAAATTAAGAGTACTTAAAATTCTTGCCCGGGCAAAGTCCGATGGAAAAAAAAAAGTAAGAAAGAGAATGAGAGCGCACTTTTCTTTTATGACGTAAGGAGAATAAAAGAGAATGAGAGCGCATTTCTTTTTAATGAAACTGACTGACGAATTTTTTTATTATTGTTTTTGGTCACAAGCTGATAGTCCAGACTTAGTTGTGTGTTGAACCGCCAGGAGCTGCAGAGACTGTTTACAAGAAAGACACTTGAATATTGGTATTAAGTTGTTTTATAAAGTTTTAGTATATATAATTATATTTGTATTTGTTAGATTTCAAGACTGGATATTTATTTAAAGTAAGTTTAATAATTCTCTTACTGTACATTTTTATAGCTTTTTTGATTTTCAACAAGTGATTTATTAAAAACATTTTCTACAGTGGTTAAACATAAAGCATTTTTCACATAAATGACATATTTTTATAGTTCTTGTATTTTTTCACACTTGGTTTTGCATTTAATGTTAAGTATTTCTTAAAATATTAATGAGTTTTTTATAATTGTTATTATACAGTATTTTAGTATACAAATTACATATATAATAGTCCTTTTGATTTTTACAATTGATTTTGTGTTCATTGAAGTTCGTTAAATAGAAAAACCCACTAAATTGTTGTTCCTGGTTATTTATTGTAGATTTAAAGACTGTTATTTTAAGTAAGTTTAGTAATTCTCTTACTGTACATTTTTATAGCTCTTTTGATTTTTAATAAGTGATTTAGTAAAAGTATTTTTTTACAGTGGTTAAAAATTAATTATCTTTTACATAAGTAACACTTAGATTAAGCCCTAAGCGTAACCGTAATAGGGTAAATGAACCTTTGGATGTTCGGTTACCAGCCCCCACAGGTTTCAATGGCGTCCTCAAAAATAAGAGTTATCAATTTTTTGATAAACAGTTGATTGAAAAAAATGTCATAGGGGTTCACATACAAAAAAATGCCATAGGGGGATATAAAAAATTGGCATGAGGGGTGAACAATACAATGATTATGCTATTAAGACACAGCAAGCTGATAGCTACGAGGACTTTGATATAAATGAGCTCCGTTAGCTAGTTGCACGTGCCAAATTTAGGGCAGACTTAGAGCTAGGGAAGAAAAAAAGCAACTAATTGAACAATTACGCTTGTACGAGGACTAAAGCAACAGGTCCATTTGCAGTATACCACCGTCAAAAAATGTCACCCATACTAGTTTTTCCACAATAAATCGTTTCATAGAGCCTAATGAAACATACATGACAACTGATAAACACCATGATGATATAACTTATGCTCGACTTAAGAGAGTGAAAGATCTCTCAGAACTGTTTCGTGATATTCCCCTAACTTCCGTAACATAAAAAATGGAATTGGGGTATTTTGAGCACTAATGTGAAATGTACGAGATTAGAAACGAACATACAAAGTACGAAATTCTATTATAAAAATGGCCTCAAAAGGATGTCAAAGACTTCTGGGAGTAAACAGAAAGAGGCAAGAAAGAAACTAAAATAATTTGTACTGCTTTCTGCAGGACAAAGGTTGCCCTTTACCAAAAATTCTGAGGTCCAGAACAGCGTCTAATGCACCAATAAAATACCAAGATTTGCGTATGGAAGCAACAAAGTATGCAAAAGCAACTTTACATGATAGGGTCAAATGTTTTACTTGTTATTTGGCGCCAGATAATCTTAAAAGTCAGGTCCGGGCAAACTTTGGACATAATATTGAAGAACTTCACCTTATGATAGCAGCAACCTTTTTAGGTCATGAAGAGCGGCACTTACATAACACACAAAACATAGACTATGGAGTTCGCGAGCCACGCTTCATAACAAATAGAACAATGAGACGCAATAACGCAGACTAGCATGAGAACCAAAACAAGTTTTGTAATAATTATGATAATATCAAACCTAATCAGCAGCACAATAGGCCTGGTCGCGACCAACTCAAAAATTTTCATAGTGCGAAACTTTGTGACTTGCATCTAGCCCATGGGAAAATGCATTTAAATGTAGAATGCCTGACTCTTGTCCAATGGCACACCTCATAAAACATCAAAATTAAAATATTTACCAACATGAAAATAATAACAGAGCAGTAAAACAATGTTCATTTGCAACTACAAAACCTGCTTCTTTTAGTCCAAGAAAAAAAATTACAAAAATTTAAACCTAAAGGTCCCAGAAAAGTTAAAGCACATGGAGTAACTGGCAGAATGGAATGGTTTAATGTAAACAAGGGATGGTTTCATTCACAGTGATGATAATAACAGTGATATATTTGTTCATCACACTGACATTACTAGAAACAACCCTAACAAGTATTTAAGGACTCTTAGACAAGGTGAGGCTGTTCAATTTGATGTACCAATGAGTAAAAAAAACATTCCACAAGCTACAAATGTAACAGGACCCAGCTTCAGACCAGTTCAGGGTTCAAAATATGACCCAGACAGGTGGCCAAGCTATAACCAGAGGTTTAATAGGCACCAGAACTCTCAAATAACATGTTTTTTGGCCAATGATTATTGCAAATTAACATACAAAAAAGAGATAAAAAAAAAATAATAAGATAAAACACAACCACCAATTAACTCATCAGGTTAAAACAACTAATGTTAGAAAAGTTCCAAATAGAAACAGTCAGAATTATTCTTCAAATAAATTAAATGCTAGTTTAAAATTGCAGGTTACAAACCTATTAACAATAATAAAGAAATGAAAGAGCCTCAAAGAGAAATTTTAAGTTTACATATAAAGCAAGATGAGTTGATAAAAGTAGGTCTAAAAATTAAAAAATGTTGGAAGTATTAAACTTAAGATTAAGGAACTAACAAATAAATTTTTAGAAAGGCCAATGTAAAATAATAGTATTTTTTGGGTAAATTAGGCATGGCAATCGGGTGATTTTTTTTTGCGTCTATTCATATTTCAATATATGTTTGCTTTCTTCAACTTAATACTGCAAATTTCTGCAGTTGTTTTTGACTCATGTCTAAAATTATTTTTAAAATTAACTTCTAGTAAGAGCATAAAAACTTTTAAAGTATAAAAAAAAATATTATAAATTGAGAGAACTGATTAAAATATTTTATTTGTTTATTCCTAGGTATCTGATTTTTTTTTGTTATTATATATTTTCTTTTTTTGTTGTATTATTGTAGAGTTCAATTCCCATCAGATAGAAAAAAAGAAGTGAGGTGAGGATTCTCTTTTAAAATGGCGGGAAGAGGAAGTGTAACTATATTCCAAGTTTCACTTGAAAACCGCTTTGTTTTTAAGAGTAAGTTAAGAGTTCTTAAGAGCACTTAAAATTCTTGCCCGGACAAAGTCTGATGTATAAAAAGTGAGAAAGAGAATAAAGAGAAGAGGGCGCATTTCCCTTTATTAAACTGCATAATGCAACGATTCGTTAATTTTTTGAGTCACAAGCTGACAGTCTAGGCTGAGCAGTTTGTTGAACCGCCCGGTGCTTCAGAGACTGTTTACAAGAAAGACACTGAATATTGGTATTAAGTTGTTTTATAAAATGTTAGTCTATATAATTATAGTTGTATTTGTTATATTTAAAGATTGTCATTTAAGATAAGTTTAGTAATTCTCTTACTGTACGTTTTTTAGCTTCTTTGATTTTCAACAAGTGATTTACTTAAAGCATTTTTTTACAGGTTATAACATAAAGCATTTTTCGTAAAAGCGACATACTTTTATAGGTTTAGAAGTTTATAACACTTGTTTTTGCATTTAATTTTAAGTATTTCTTAAAATATTATTAATTTTTTTATAGTGGTTAATATAGAGTATTTTGTTAAACAATTTCCATATTTAATAGATCTTGTAATTATACAACTGGCTTTGTATTCATTAAAGTTTGTTTAATAGAGAAACTAACTCAATTGTTGTGCCTGGTTATTTATATCTAGTAATAATAAGTCTAGACTTAAGTAATAATTATGTCAAATTCCAATAGTAAAGTCACACGAAGATTAGGCCCCATGCGTAAACGTTCTAGGGTAAATAAATCTTTTGATGTTGGATTACTAACTCCCACTGGTTTCATGATTAACTTCAAGTTCAATATTTTTTCAAAATAAGACCGGCCATACATTTAGGCTACCCTCAATACCTAAAGCTAGTTTGAAGACCACAATACTCTGAGGCACCTTTTTTTTCTAAAACACGGGTTGTTTTCAATATTTTTACTGATTATTAGACTTCGATATCCTCAAAAATAGAAAATTAGCGGTTAAAGAAGAGAATGTCAAAACATTTTTCTAAATTTATTTACAAGATTTATAAATTTACTTGGTTTTTAAAATTCTGTATGTTATATTCTTTTTTTTTTGTTATATATAAACTTTTAAATTTTCATCGTACAAAATTGACCGGTCCATGAATATTTTTGGAGCTTCAATAGTCGTTCCTCTAGTAAACTTTAAAAGATTAAGGGATTTATAGTATAAGTAACATAAATTTCAATATTACATTAATATTGTAAATTTAATTTAAATAACTTAATTAAAAAGATTGTTTTTATTACCAAAACGTTTTGTTAACATTACCACTAAATTATCTCTATTTGTCAATCAGATTATATGTTTTTGGTAAATTGCAGTCGAAGGAAATATAAATGTATTGATATATACTAATGACTAATTAATACTAAATATTTAAAAAAAAGTTTTTAAAAAGATTCAAATGCTATGAAACACGCTAACAGCTTTCTAAACAATTATTAAGATAGATAGAAAAGATATATAGCTTAGAAAAAGCAAATAAAATAAAATTCAGTTTTTGTTTATTTTTTTTATTTAAACTAAATTCTAAAATGTCTTAAGGTTTTTGTTAGATTTCTTTTTTGAACATTCCTTCATAAGCACCAGATTTTATTTCTGAATATCCACACTTTTTGTAAAAGTCTTCAGCTGAAGAAACAGAACATAAATATGCCGCATTGAAGCCTTTTACCTTTGCCCATTTTTCTGCATCTAACATCATGTTTTTACCAATTCCTTTTTGCTGTAAGTCTTTATCTACTACAACTGAAAAATATGCATTTAAGTTTTTTAATTGTTCAAAAAATGTTACACAAGTTTTTAAGCAAAACTGTAATGAAGTATAGCATTTTTTTTTAATCAAAAATTATATATAATAAATGAAAATCTTTAATAAAAAATAGTTTGTAAAACTTGATAAGTATGAGTATTCTGAAGTAAAAACTTACCACAATGAAATTCCACAGAGTCTTTCCTATCATAAAATTTGAAAACTTGCACATGTCCAAGTATTTTATGGGGATTCGTACAAGTGTCTATATAAACTAATGATGTAGGAAGCTTATCGCAAGACTCAAAAATACTATAAATAAATAAAATTATTATGAAATAGTTTTAACCTTTAAAGTCACTTATTACATGATATCTATGAATAGAAACAAAATTTTAATACTTTTTTAATAAAGTTAAAGTTAACGGAAACAAGAACTAATATATAAAATTTTATTAAAACTAACGTATCTGAAGAACCCCAATATTTTTGTATGAGTTGACAGCATCGATACCTAAAACCAAGGTGTAGTTTATGAATTGGAAATACTTTCATCTCTATGTTTATTAAAACGCTTTTACTATTTTGTCTGACAAGATTTGGTTAATTAATTTCAATTTTAAATTTAACTTAAAGCTGGTTAATGTTTTATGACTTTAAAATGACTATGAGAATAGAAATGAGTATTAACTTAAATATTTTTTAACGTATAGCATACTTAAAGGTGATTCTGAGCACAAATATAGCTCAAAAGAACCAAGTCAGCAAATAAAAGAATATTTTTTATTATTCTTTTTATTTTATTTTTTTGACTTTAATTTTTTATTAACTTTCAACACTTTTTGGTAAAGAGGGTTAGAGATAAGCATATAAATAAACAAAGATTTGATAAAATATGCTGACTTAGGCTCTTTTTAAGCTCACATTAACCTTCAAGTATACTATTATCTTTTAAAGTCTCTACAAGGTATTTCACTAAATTATTTAACCAAACTTTTGTACGACGTATAAAGTTACTCACTAGTAATTACAATTTTTTTAAGTCTTAATAAGTCTTTAATTTTTTTTTCCTTTCGTACGTTTTAAAAACCTTGTATGCTTTATTGATTTCTGAATACATAAGAACATGTTTTTGTTTTAACTTAAAATATCTTGCTCAATTAATTTATTTTATTTTTGCTTTTAAAAGTAAAAATTTAAGTCAAATAACAAACTATTGAATACTATGGTTTTATAAAAACAAATAAACAAAATAAGAAAACAAACTAAACACTAAATAACAAAATAACAAACTATTGTAAAAATAAGTTTTTAACCAAGTTAATTAAAGTAAGTCTAAGAAATGGAGTGTAAAAGTAACAGTATTGAGTAAAGTAAAGAGTAGTTCAATTAGAATTTTATTCAATAAAATATTTTTAAAGAAATTATGTTTTATCGAAAATAAGAGTCTTTTAAAAAAACACAAAATCACAGACTAAACAACAATAAAAAGTTTAAGTTCTACTGTTTTACGCTAAAAAATAAAAAAAAGTTTCTGATTAAGTTAGATTACTGACTTTCTAGTTTATAATATCTCCTAAATGTCAATAATTGAATTTTTATTTGATTTAAGGGTTTACTTAAAATTTATTCATAGAAATTCAAAACTGAAAAAACATTTTTTTGTTATTTTTTTAAGTATTAAATTTGCAAAATAATTAGAAAGAATAAAAAACTAAACAACTTGAATTAAAGTACTTTAAATATATTACTAACTCTAAGTTAAAATTATATCATCCCACATCAAATACGAATATATTTTAGGCTAAAAATCTTATCACATCAAAATCATTAATTTTATAATACTAAAATGACCTGACTTGAGTTTAAAATTAAAAAAAAGTTGTTATTAAACAGAGAATCATAGGAAAGGTAAAAGTTTAATCCAATTTGTTTTAATTTACACAACTTTAAAAGTGTTCTGACTTTAAAACAAGTGCTCTGTTTAGGTAGATAGTATTTTATAATTTTAATTACTGTTTAAAAAGTGATTTATAAAAATTGCACAAAGAAATGTAAAATAAATGGATTGCTATTTTAATAAAATATACTAGTAATCAGAAAAATAACTAAAATCATTGATCAAGAAGTAAACCAATTCACTAAAAATACACCTTTTAAGTTATAGCTAACAACTAACGTATAGTATGTAGAAAAAGTTTAATGAAATAGTAACAAAATAAGTTATAATAGTTACAAAGTTGTAAAAAAAACTATAAAATTTTATAGGTTGCTGGTATTTCAAATAAAATTCCAAAAGAATATAACTTGTTGATGAATTAAAGATTTATTTTATAAATAAATGCAGAATTAAACCATAAGTCTGAGTACATAACAAACTCTAATTTTCTTTCAACAAACATTAAATTATGTACGAGCAAATTTTGAAACCTGTTTAATCTTTAGAGATTTTTTATATTCAACATTCATTTATTAAAACATTAAAAAATTCAAAATCAAATATTATTAACATATATAAAGTTTCATAGTAAACAAAGTTTTAACGAATTGTTTAACATTCTTTTTTATCCATTTTATTTCTGTATATATAACATGCACAAAAAAAAAAACTAAAAAAGGAATGTTTTGATGTCATTATAAACAATCAACTGATAAGTTTTGTTTAAATTAAAAGTAAACTCTATTACTAAATAGCTAATAGTTTGTAAAAAAGTACTTGTCTTTAATTAAAATATTTGTTATAAAACTTCAGATAACTACTCAAAGTATTGATAACATATAACAAAATCACTTAGCATACTTAAAAAAATAGTTTATGTGAAAAAAATTGTAAAATATGCATATGTAAAATCATGAACTTAGCAAAACATATTTAATAAATTTAAGTAAATTAAAAAACTCAAGGCTGATTTACACCTCTTAAAATACTTGAAACTAAAAAAAAAAGATTTAATGAATGTACATTGTACAGTGCACACTAATTGTTTATTAAACTTATTCTTAAAATCTGTTTAAAATCATGTACAACTAACACCAATAATTTTAAAATCCAACTTTTGAAAAATGTTTTACGCATTTAGCTTTTAACTATAATTAGAACTTCAGTATGCTAAGCATAACTAACTAAATTAAAATGAATGAACGTAAGTCCTTTTTTAATAAACCATTATTCTCACTACTCTTTTGAATTTTGATAGGTGAATTTTGAGCCATTTTGGCCAACTTGACATTCAACCAATCAAAATGGACTTGCACTGCACGCACACAAGGAGGTTGCAACTATTTACTTCACAAAAACTAAATTTCATATATCTTGTAAGAAAAGGTAAGTTTTAAATAAAGTAGCTTTTTTTGCTGTTTTAGTTTGCTTCTACGTTTCTATAAGAAACAAATAAAATTACAAAGTTTGCTTGTACATGCCTAAAAAATAGCTTAATATTAAATAAGTGTAATAAGACATTTAAAGATGGAATAAAAATCTATAAAGTAAAACTTATAAAGTAAAACACCCCCTTGTTTATCTTTGGAATAACGATATAAAGCAAAATTCTTAAAAGTATTTAACTGTTTAAAACTATTTTTATGGTGATAATTTATATGATTTTTAACCTAAAATAATAGACTATGCAAAATTCTGAGGTCGGGGCAAGAGATGCATCTTAAATTGTACATATTAAATGATTCAGATGCATACAATATTTAAACATTTTTAATATTTGATTATATTGAGCATTTACTTGAATATTTCAAATTAAAATTTACAACTGTTTAAATATTTTATTTTTCTATTTTTCAAATATTTCCTGCACATAAAGTACTTGTTTAAGGAGCAGCTATCAAAAGCTAAACAGCTTAAATTAAAGTAAAACATTACCATTTCAAAATCAATTAACAGTATAGCACAGAACTTTAGCTAAAAACTCATTCAAAGTCAATTCAAAGTCATTGATGACGTAATACTAAAACTAAAATCTGATATAATTCACAATAGCAACATAATTATAGAAAATTAAAAGTTTACTCTTTTTTTTTTCCAGTAAGAAATTAGTTTTTGTTTTCGATTTTAAAATAAATTATCCTGAAATAAAAACTTATTTAATAAAACCTTTAAATATTGTTAAAACATTTTTTTGTAACAAGTAATAATATAATACCTAATAATTATTTACAAATTTATGCTGTATTTACACAACCAGCTGATTAAATCTTCCGGGTTGCATTTATTAAAACATAAATACTTATAGTTTTAAGTCGTTTAGAAGTACTTTTGAAAAATATTATATTTAAATAGTTTTTATTTTCACTCCTTCGATCAATAATTAACCTCAATACTTTTTAACTAGAAAAAATACTGTTTATATATAAGCCGCATCGTTTCGACTTATAACTAAACAGTATGTACTACAAAGATTAAGTTGTCTAAACAGAATATAAATAAAATTAAAAAAAAATTCGTTGGAAACGAACAGCTACGTCAATAACAAATTTAAAAGTATAATTTGAATTAAATTTAAGATTATTAAAAATTTTTGTTAGCTGTAATTTTAAATAACATAAAATATTAAAATAAGACACTTAGTTTATATATTTATTTATTGTAAGGTAAAAACAAAGTTTTTAGAATGCAATTATGAAACTATTGTATTTATTTTCTTACACAAACTTAAATTTTTAATTTTGGTTGAAAGTTTTATACAAACTGTCAAAAATATTTGTAATGCTTGTTTTATACTTTTTTTTATAACTTTTTAGTATTAAAATTTTCTGATATCGATGGAAGTTTAATAGTTACAAATTTCAAAAATATTATTTCAAAAAACTTTCTTTTTAATAAAAGTTAGTTAATGTGCAATAATTTGAAATTAAAGTGAACTGTAAAGCTAGTTTTATGGTGATATTGTACAATATTTTACTTACACAGACTAAAAAAACTTGTAATAAATTTTTACAGAAATAAAGAAATCCGTAAACGTCTAAATCAATTGTATAAATGTATATAAGTGTATATCTTTTATGAAGATGGTTTCGGCAAACTCCGGTCTTAATCGTAAAATCCCCGCCAATGTATACAACTACAAATGTCTAAAGCATCAGATTCACTGAACATATAACATCACAACGAATTAAAACAAGAGTACAAACAATTTATCAAAACTATATTTACCCAAAACACTTTTATAACAATTGAACTATTCTCAGCTGTTCGACTTCAATTTTTTTCTCTTAAAATGTCTATTCTTATTAATAAGATATAATTAATATTCACAAAAAACTTTCTGACTTAAAATAACCTTTATTTTTTCAACTTATACTTAAGAAAGATTTTATAAAAGAAAAATTTACTTCGATATTTAAAATATTCAGTTTATAGATTTGATTAATAGTTTTACTCCTACTAGGATGTAAAATTATTAAAACACAAACAATTTTTTTTTTTTACATCTTAGGTATATAGTCCCATTAAATTACAGCTTAAAAGCTGTGACAAACTCAACAGGTATTTTTCTATCATAATTTTAAGAACACATGAATTCATATACTGAAAATAAATACTTTAATTTAGATTTTCTTTAACGGCTACGTAATAATTGTTTGCTGTTGAAAAATATTAAGTTATAAGACTAATATTAAATATACACTTGTAAATATGAAAAATCATTTTAACTATTTAATAATAAATATTATGGTGCGCTAAAATAACATCTTAAGTTTTAATGTAGTTTACTAGTGCTTAAAAGTTATTTCACTACCTCTTTACCAAGCCTACCAACTAGCAACTATAAAGTTTTCTAAAAGTTATCTATAAATTATTTATATTTCAATATAATGATGCATATAGAAAAACCTTAGAAACTTGATATTATTTTATTTTTGTTACTATAATTTAAACTTATTTACTTAATTGAAGTTTAGAACTCGTTAAACTTTATTGTTATTTAAAACGGTAATTTCTTTTTTTATTTTTATTTTCTTGCTCGAAAACGCTCTTTTAGATAAAGTAAATTTGTTTAAAAAAGTTTAAGTGATATAGTACAAAAGGTATAAATAGAAGCATTTTTGTTTATTATTATGTTTAAAACAAATTAAAATCATTGATGAAAAGTAAAACTAAATAAACTATGTGTTAAAATAAACTCTACACTTTTAAGCTAAGATAAACTAGTCTCGTAAAAGTTTATTGCTTTGACTTTAGGAATGGTTATTACTTGAACTAAATTACCATAACTAGAAGTAATACAAGTGTTTTTCTATTAGTTTTTTCACAAAGAAAAATAATCTGATTGCTTGGTCAAAATTGTTTGATGTTTCAAGAGTTTTGAGTGAAATCGTTCTATGAATTCTAAATATTTAACTTAAATTTAAAAGTAAAACAACATATGACTTTTGCTTTATGATTTAATAAACAACGCATTCTATTTCACTACAATAGTGTTCCTTCTTTAAATTGATTCTCAAAATATATAGTATGTTTTCCCCTTAGTTTAAATTACATAAGCTAAGTTTATCATTTAGATTATGTTTCTGATTTTAACAACTTTATGTTTCAGTCCTACTGCTGAACTGTATAAGAATAAAAATATCAAAATATAAATTGTAACCTTAAAAAATACTTTCTTCAATTTTTAATTTATAAAGAGTGTAGTAAAATTTTTTCCAGTAGTAGTAATTATCTTAAATCAATTAGATCTTACTAATAATACTTTTGTTTTTAAGTTAATAAATCTATTTCAAATGTAATTTCGATTTTAAATTCAATATGACTAAAATTATTAGTTTAAGTTTGCTTTTATACTATTAATAAAATAATTTTTATATAGTTTTGATTAAAATAATTATCTATAAACTATTTAGTTTATTTATCAAAGCTAATTTTTGTTTAAATTAACCTTGTATAAAATGATGAAAAAAATTAAAAAAAAAGTTTTTATTAAATAATTTTATAATCAATATAAAAATTACTAATCTTAATTACTTATTTTAGCCATTCCTTTACAGATTTTCAAAAGAAAATAAAAGTGTTAATGGATATATAAAAAACATACAATCTTCTTTTTTATTTTAAAAAATATTCAAGATTTCTTGAGATATGTTTAAGTCAAAAATGCACGAAGGCTTAGTTTTAAACGGGTTTAAATTTCTTTTCATTTTTTTTTTAATTTTGATATATTTTTTGCTTTTTTACAACTAGTTAAAAAAAAAGAAAAAAATGATTGTTTTTAGGTTTCTGCTTGTTTTTGTAGAATTAATATATAAATCGTATATTATAAATAAAACTACATTTAATCTTCAAGAAATTGGTAAATTGGAGCTACACGCTCATTTTATGTTAGCTGTATTTAAAAATATAGAATTTTTGAATATAATGCTGTTGTTGTTGGTTGTACGGTGAATTTTATTGTTATATATTGTATAATAAAAGTTAATATAAAATACTTGATACGTAAATCTTTCATTGCTCTAAATTTAGCTTGTGTGTGTTATTAAACAATAGATAAAATAATAAATTAAGAAACCTTTTTTATATTTGTATTAGAGAAAAATAAATAACAAGTTTAAGTTTTATATACAAAGCATTTATTTTAAATCTAGCAATAATAGGTAAAAATAACCGTTTGTTTTTATGTTTTTAAAAAGTATTTTGCTATTTTTTTGGTTATTAAAAAAAAGAATTAAGTGTATAACACGAAGGTAGAAAAAATTTAGTAATCAACAATACCTAACTTAGTAATCTTTTTTTTAAGTAGAATTATTAGTGTTGTTCGTTAATTTAAATTATGCGTAAGTTTTGAGTTAGCTAAAATTACCAAATATTTTTGTAACAGTTTAACTAAAATATTTCATTTATAAAATATTTTGGCGGCGCAGTGCCGTTCAAAGATTATCACAGGAGACAGTAAAGAAAAGAATGCTGTTTTTTGAAATGCATATTTACATGTTTTGTTACAATATGCGAGCGCTTGTGGTTGTAACTCGGACGCATTATTTTTTTTATAATTTGTGGCAAACACTTGTAACGCATATTGAAATTATTGACAAATATAAAATAACAACTGTTAATTTAAAAAGAAAGGGACTTTGTATGATGTTAAGCAAAACCTGTTCATAACGAAAAAAACTTATAGGATAAAATCTGAATTTAAATAATTAAAAAATCTATGTGTAAAAATAGCTTCATACCCTAAGATGTTTAAAAGAGTTACAAATCTTTAAACTTTAATTTAAGTGTTTATATTTTTCTTTTACATACAATTAATTTTGTTAATAGTTATCTATCTAAGTTCTTATTCGTTTGAAAATAACAATTACAATAATTAAAATTAAAACTTGTTTTCTTTTAACTAAAAGATTGTAAAAATCTCTGAACAAGTAAATATTAGCAATCATTGACTTCATAACTTTAAACACAAACATTAGATTGAAACGCAAGTATATAAATAAAAACTCTGATAAAGTTTTGTGGTTTTAACTATAAATAGTTTAATTTTTCTATTTTAAACCGTTGTAAACCGTGTGTTTTCTTATAATTGTTGTTTTGATTATAAAAACATCAAGCTACTACAAAGCGGTAACAAAATGTAATAATTATTTTTTATCAAGGTTACTCATTTAACTATATTTTATTGATAGTATCATAACAATGTTTTATTTGTTATCTTTTATAGGTACTTAAAATTATACTTATATGTTACAGCATAAAAGTTTTTTATCAAACAAATTGTCGTGTTATATTGTTTAGTATACTTTTAGCTATGTCATTAGTAACTTTACTTTTATTAGTTATTATTTGATTTATTAGTTTATTTATTTTTATTCGTACAATAATAGTTTCAATCAGTATTTTAAAAAATGTAAAGACTCTACTTAAATGTAGTTAATTTAGTTATAACTAATTCAATGCATATTAAATAAAAAAAAATAAACAATAGTTATATACTAGTGAATTCTATTATAAATGTGCTCTTGAACTATTCTAGTTTTTGATAGCAATCTCGTACTTTCGCTATTATTGATATTAAGTACTATTTTTTTATCAAGTTATATTAAATATACCAGAAACGGTTTATTTAGTTTCAATAAAGTAAAACGACTTTACAGCAACTAAAAACGTTCTTAAAACCATGATATGTATAGAGTTTCAAAAAAATAATAGCTTTATTAAATAAATTAGTCAAGTTTTTTTTAAAGCCAGTTGTAAGCTTTTAGATAAGAATTAAAATAAAAACTAATAAAACATGTTATAATAGAGTACATTGTCAAAAGAAAATTTAACTTAAAGCAAACTAGTTGCGATAATAACCTTTAATGAAAAACTAATGAACGATTTAGTTCACGAGTTTTTAAAAGAACTATATGAAAAGCCATATTGATCACTAATGAGGGTGAAATCACGTCACACGAGTTGAGGATTTAAATTATTTAAATAAAACTTGTAGAATAATTTTACTAATTTTTGTAATAAGTAGATTTTATTTTTATCTTTATTTAAATGTGACTTACTTGATACTTAACATTTATATTCTATACAACTTAGCAAGTTCAATTTATATTTAAGCATTTGTTTACAATTAAGAAATGTTGTGGTGTATAATGTCTATATTAAAATTTGTGTTGCTTTATTCATATATAGGACATGAGGGCTGTATTTTTTATTTGTGTTTAAAAATCTCGTTATTTATTATACTTTCATTATTTAACACAGTCATATTTCTTTCAGAATTTTAATATAATCTCTTATCGTTAACATAATTTCTGTTATACTGAGGTAAAACTAAATTTTTATCAACTAGTCAAGGAACATAAGTTTAAAAATTCTTAAGATATAAAGAGGTGAGATAGCATTTAGAAAACAATTTTAAAACAAACTTATACAGTAAACCTAATTTGTGGATTTAAAAAAAAACCAAAGTTTTTAATTTTTGATTTTTTTTGAATTCTAAAATGCGTAACTAAACAAGAGTGCGTAACGTCACGAGTGCGCAAAGATACGAGAGGTTATTGTTATTGCTGTAAATCATTTTTTAATTAAAAGTTTGTTCGTTTGACTATAAGCAATTTATAAAAAAATATTAGATTTCATGATCAATTCCAATGACCTTTTAGTATAAAAACATTAAATTATGGTGTCAAGTACTTTTTATAATTTTTTTATTTTTTTTACAATTTATAAAAGAAATCCTTCGTACTAATCAAAAACTTAAATCTTATTGGTAAATAAGATCAAGTTAAATTGAATCAAGCGAACTAATAATGTTTCTTAAAAAAATAATGTTTTAAGCTGACTAATAGTGTTTCTTTAATTCTTTTTTTCTTGTGATAGCACTTTTAATTTTCCGTATTCTTACGTAAACACTAAAATACAATAAACAAAACTAGGAAATATCGCTATGTATACTTACGATGATTCTAAATAACTGTAATATTTTTCCACCCTAGTTTGTAGCAGCTATCAAGTAGCTGCATTAGTTGTTTAGTTATCATCAGTTACTAATATGCCTTTAGTCTCTACCTAATAATATATTTTATTGTTAAAAAATCATTACACGTGTACATTTACGTGTACATTAAAAAATATAAAACTAAAGTTGGATAGATCGGTATGTATATTTACGATAACTCATAACAAGCTAGGTCATAATTAGTTTTATTCTGTATCAGCTTGTTATTTTTACAGTTGTTTAGTAGCTGCATTGTTGCTTTATAGTTTTTAATTTACTTATATATTTTTGTCTTTACGTGAAAAATACTACAACTGTTTAAAATTCATTACCGAATAGGTATAATCAGAATAATCTAAAAGAGTATAGTAAAGATATAACGTTTTGATAAAAGTCTGTACTAGATGTCATCAATTTCTCTTCTATTTATCTATAAATGATAATAATATATAAAAACACAGCTAATGAAACACTAGTACAAAAAAAGGTTATAAAAACGTAGCATTACTTATATGGGTTTATAAGCTTATAGATTGTTGGGTGGGTTGTTTTTGAATTATTAAGCTACACGTATTTTATACAAAATAAATTTAAAGTTACATATAAATAACCTTATTCTTTTTATATAAACATTTAAAAATTGAATACTACTTTGTTAAGTTTTACTTGATAATATTTTCACAAATTGACTATATTTAATTATAAACTTAAATTGTTTGCAATATTTATTAAGTTTTTCTATATATTAAGTTTGTTAGTATTCCAAACTTTTATCTATTAAAAATCTTATAATACCTAATAAACCTTAAATTTAAGAAACTTTCTGTGTAAGTAGATTAAATTATAGACTAGTCTTTAAAAAAAATTAATCTTTAAGACTAGATTTTAAAATACGACAGGAAAATTCTTAAAACATTTTAATGTCATTATGATGACCATGTATGCTATAAATGTACAAGTCAATTATAATGTAAAAATGTTTTATTTGAAAACATATTTATTGTAAAAAGTATAGTATTACTTATAATGTTTTAAAAATGAACAAATAACACGCTTTCGTTTCACTAGTACTTTCGTTTATTAAAATATTATCAAGCGATAAACGGCTGAAAATATTAACTCAATAAATAGTAACTAGTTTATAAAGTATATGAATTAGATAAAAGTTAAAACTTAAACTTTAAGGCTATTTAATTTTATAAAACATTTCATAACAAAAAAAGAATTAATTATTATACAAAACTTCAAAACTAAGATATAACCAACTAACAATCATAAATGTATACACGTAAACAAGCTAAAACACAAACTACGAAAATGCTCTTTTCCTAAAAAACCTTAAATTATAAGCTTTAAAAAATTAAATCTTCATATTTTTTTAAAATTAATTATTGCATTTAAACTCTTTATCAATAAATTTTATTTAATGTAGACTTAGCTTTGATTTAGTAGTCGCAGACTTTATTAGAATTAAAACTTTTCTGATTTTTTCCGCAGTTAACTGATCCCTAACTAGCTCAACATCTTAAAGGGTAATTAACATATTCAAAATTATTTAGATATTTATTTTTTGTGTAATATTGTTAGACAAGCAGCAAAATGTTTCAATATAAATCACTTTTACTAATGGCAAGTTCTTTTAGTTTTATAAAACAAATTTTATACTCTAAAAACTATTTTTAATTTACCTAATATTTGTTATGATAGAAGAAATGCTATTTCATTTTTTTTATAAAAGTATTTTGATGAAAATATTAATTATGTTAACTAGTATTGTAACTAAAAGAGGTGTATTTTTCTAATAATCTACTTACTTATTTTCAATTTTATAGTAGTTCAAGTTTTAACAGTTTCGTGTTTTAAAAATGGTTATAAAAACTAGTGATATAAAACCTAGAGGCACTTATCATACTTTATTGCTACTTTTCTAAGAGTTAAATTAAAACTTTATTTATTCATTTACAGTTAGGTCTTTGAAAAAAAAAGAATTATTTAGAAATTAAAAGATTCCTTAACAACTATAACCTTGTAGAACTTGAAAAAATTTAATATAATTAAATTTAAATTAAGTTATAAAACAACACAAAACACTAGTAAGAGCGTTATCAAGTTTTGATAAAAATAAAAAGCACAATTACAATCATATTTTTTGTTTATTGACAAAGTTTTAATAAAAGTTAAGATCTAAAAGATAGAATTTTCAATCATTTTTAAAATAAAAACCTTTATTAAATTTTAAGTTGTGTAAAGCAAGATTGGAAAAAAAATGATACAAAATAAAAGTAGAAAATCGTCAGAGATAAAATTGCAATTTTTTTTACTGTCGTTTAAAAAATACTTGTAGTTTACATAGTTGTTTACCAATTGTGCTACCACTTGTAGTAGTATTGATATGCCTCTCGCTAAACATTAATTAGAAGGAGTGACATATTAATAGTGTTTACTATTAGTCTTTGTCGATTTATTTGTTCGTTTGTATATACTCCAGGAAATCCAGGTTTGAACTTTTTTAGTCTTAGATCTTAGACTTAGATGTCCAGCTTAGATGTCACTGATACAAATAATTATGTTCTATTAGTATTGAAAACTTATTGTTGTTTAGATATTTCTTATACGTTTCTTATCATACATTCTGAGACATTAAATTGACTTTTGTATAAACTTGAAATGTACATTATACTGCAGTCCTACGAGTGGTCGCTTAGAAATTTCTTTGTATAAAGATATCTATAATAGATTAATAGTATAAAAGTATCAAATATTATTAAATACTTATGTCAGTTAAAGTTGTTTTTAATTATAATTGTAACAACGACTTTTTGTTAGTCTGATGTAAAATTGATATTTAAAAAGTTATCATGTTCGGTTTAAAAAGGACAACTACATCAAATTTAAATCATAACAAAAGTATTATTTTAAACACCATCAATCTATAAAACTATAAGCAAAAATGAAAAAAATCTGTAACGTGCTAGAAAGAAGCTTATCAACAGTGTCTGGTATTCAGAGAGCATAAAAATGGTGGTGTTCCTTATTCAGGTTAAGCGACAAGTATAAATTGATTATCTATAAAAGTTACAAAGAATCTTAATGAAGGACAACAGTAAATTTTCTTGCATTTTTTGTTATCTCTCGTTTTAGATTGTATTTAAGCTACACCGAATCAGTTTATGAATGTATAAAATTAGTATTAGGACTTAAAGAAAATATCTATTGGATTTGTGATTTAAATTTAAACAATTTTATATTGTAGGAATGAACATTCATATTGATGATTTGAAATATCTTTTTCTTTGATTTATACAAAAAAAAATTACTGAAGGTACATGTAAAAGCAAGCCAACTAATTCAAATGTTAATGTAAAACTATAACAAAGATAGGTATTTAGAAGTATAAGTACTGTAAGTTTTTTTATTTAATAGTATTTTGTTAGTATGTATGTGAAGTAAAACGTAATTAACCACTAAATAGTGATTTAGCACAATAAGTTTTCATTTAAATACAGCTCAGTATAAATAGTTATTCTATCGTTTTAGGTAAAGAATTAAATTTGAGTATTGACAATTTACACTCAGCTGTCAGAATACTTACAAAAATTATTATTGTGTTCATAACGCTAAGTATTACAATTTTATGTTTTGCTGGTCTCTAAAGCTTCAACTTTAAAAATTTTACAAAGGCCTTGAAACTAAGTAACGAACTTCAGTACTGATGAAGATATTGTAACGAGTTCTTTTATGTCATGGATTATTATTATATTTACATGTTAAAATTAAATAACAAGTATACCTTTATAATTAAATTTTTTTAGTATAATCTTTCAATTTTTACCATGCTTCTTTTGCATTATTCGCTGTATCTACTACTAGTTGTAGTAGAAAGTCTAATTTAAATGCACGCTAAAAAAAAACCTTTGTAATACTACAAACACATACTTTTTTAAACTTTTAGTTTAAACTTTATACCAAGACATCTTTACTATGCATTTTTTACAGACTATGCAGCTTTGATATGTTAATTTTGTAAATTCAAGATTTCTATAATTTGCTTTTGTTTCGTTTTAAATCACACAAACTAAAGTATTTGTAGGAATTAAATATACAGTTAAATCAATAAGAAAATGATATGGTATTATGTTTCTTTTTTGTAGCAGCTTTTTAGTAGCTGTATAATAACATCCATTTCAAATATATATTAATGAATCGTAAAGGTATTAATAAAAACCTTATAAAAGCTTAACTTAAATAACAATAATCTTCGTTTGTGAAATACACTAGCTAAACGTATAGCTTAAGTATATATTAAATAAAAAAGCAAAGTAAACTAACTTTATCTATTCAGACAAATTGTATAGAAATGCTATGTTAATTTATAGTTTTTAATGTAAAAAGATGATCGAATAAATATTACAACACATGAAAATATATGATAAATACAACAAACAGTAGTACTTAGAAAAACTACAAAAAAACTAATAAATTTTTACATTTTTACATGATTTTTACATACTCCGGAATTTGTTATTTGTAACAGCCTTTTAGTAGCTGTGTCAACTGCTATCATTCTTTATTTATTCAATTATTTAATAAAAACCTCTTAGTAACTAAATACTTACAAAGTTCTAATTTATAAGTAAAGCACTAATTTTGTAAATAGTAGACAGTTTAAGTGTTGAGAACATTATAATCTTGTGATTATATCACACTTATTACAAAATTTAAATTTTTATATAAAGTAATATAATCATTTTAAGGAAAAATACACACTATAAAAATATTATTTATTTTTAGGATTTAACATTTTTAATGACTGCGTTGCACTGTTTGAGAAAATTAGTTAATTTTTGAATATTTTAAAATAATTTTATTTAAATGGTTAGTTAATAACTATTAACCATCTTTTGTTTATAAAAAGTTTAAGAAATTTATATTATAGATATATCTATTCTAGTTTTTTAATTTAATTCAATCAAACTTTTAATACAAATAAATTTAATATTGTATCAAACACTTATTAGATATAAACAATTTTTATTTCAAATTTATTGTAAGTGAAATCATATTTATAATTAAAAAAAGTTAAATCATAGGTGGTAAATGATTTTAAGGTAACTGATCATATTATTTTTAAATTGACAGTTTTCTAATTAGCTATTTTAATATTTGTATATTTACATGTACGTTACTGATGTTGGACATACCGGAATTTGTAGTTCTAATGACTGATAACAAAAGGTTGTTTTTTTCTTTTTAGTTTGTAGCAGCTTTTTAGTAGCTGCATTGTCGTATAACTGTTATTGAATTACTGATATGTCTTTTGTTATTACTTAAAATATACTATAACTTTTTATAAATGACCTATAGTAAGATAAAATCAAAATTTTGTTATCATAAAAATTAAAAGTTTTGATGCAGATTTATACTACCTATGTAATTTAGGCTTTGTAGATACTGAAATCTTTACATTACTAATATAAAGACTTATACCAAATTTAGTAGTTTATCCGCACCCCATTATGAAAATAACATGCATCGTCACTCATCTACACCATACAATTGTATCAAGGGACAAAATTACTAGAATTATAAGTTGCAACAAACTGTCGTAACAATTTTTTTTTTGTAAATTATCTTTTTTTTAACCTTGTGAATCAAACGTCTCAGCATATAGTTAATAATTTTCCTTAAATAAAAATAACATGCTTAAAATAAGTAAATAATCATAAAACATGAATAACAAAGTTTAATTATTCAATAAATTTGATAATACTAAAAAAAAACTAATTTTTGTATCTAGTCTTTTATGTCATAGATTTTTATATACAATCTGTTCGAAATTTTATTTACCATAAATAGCAGCATTATTTGTTTTTTAGTATTGTCTTAAAAAAATATTGAGAACATGATTATTAAAAGTCGTTTTGTAACCATCGTCAAAAGACCATCGTAAAACCATCGTAAAAAAAAACAACAATTTTTGTATTTAATTTTTTCAGTAAAAAATATGGTTACGTAAGCTTTAATATTGAAACAACCGAGTCTATCAATTCGTAAAATATATAACTAACGTGTAAATAAAAACGGATTTTATGACCAATTTCTAGTTCGTAGCAGCTTTCCAGCAGCTGTGTGGCTTTTAAACTAATCATAAAACATCTGTGAAAAAAATTGTTATACAAACAAGGCTAGAGTTGTTTAAAATAATTTAAAAGTGTATCGTAATTCTATATATATATATATATTACAATTTGATACAAAAATAAGACATTTTTTGTTTTTTATTTTAAGCTAATTATAAAATCTTAAAAACAAATTACAGGTATGAAAAGATTACAATGTACAAACATAATAAAAATCCATTAACTTCTTCAATTAAATGTTTTTTAATATAAGCGTAACATATATCAAGGTTATGAAAATTATTTTATTCTTACAAAACTTAAAATACAGCATACTTGTGTTTAGTGACTTTTTTTAAAACATTCCTTAAATGTTTCTAGACTTCAAATAAATTAAAATTATTTAGTTTAAAATGTTTTATACTAGTCGATAGCACTTTGAAAAATTTTGCTACTGAAAAAAAAAACTTATAACAAGTCTACAAGCATATAATGCTCATAAATTATGTTAATACTGTAAAAATTCTTGTTATAAAAGTGTTTAAAGTTAATTTTAATAATAGTAAAACGATAATATTAAAGAGCTATATACCAGCTAATAACTGACCTTTGAATTGTATAATCTACTAAAAACAACAAAGACAGCAATAAATAAGCTTATTGTTATCAGTTCTTAGACCAGTATTAAATATGTTTAAACTAATTTTAAGTTATGGTTATATATGATACCAAAAAACACTTGCACTATACACGTTTTTAAATACTATCAATGTGCATCAGCCAAATGATTTTGCATTTTGTAACAGCACAACAGTAGCTGTGTCGTTTTATATTCACATGCTATTTCGTTTATTTAAGATATATTAAGTGTTTTTATACATAGTTTACCTAAAACCTACAAATCTTTATTTCTTATAAAATAAAAGAGTGTTATTACGATGAAGGTACACTTTGGTCTTTCAAAGACGACTACCTAACTATATTCGTGTCATCTTGCAAAAACAAAGGCTTTGAAAAAAGTGTTTTGAAACAACCTTCTTTAAGCGTCTCTGATATTTTTCAAGGATCTGAGCATACCAGCTAGCTTTGAGTTTGTTTTGCTATACGAATTACTAAAGATAGTTTAACGTGATAAGCTAGTTAATTTACACTAACTTAAATACTAGTGAGCATTAAGTATATACAATTTTTCTTGCCAAAATGCACTTTATTGGTCAATCCTAGTTTGTAGTAGCTTTTAGTAGCTGTAATACTTTTATTTTAATTTTTTCATTAATTTCGTAACATATAAATGCGAAAAAACTTAGTATTGTAATTTTAGTTATATAAATTAGTCTGTACCAGCACAAAATGCTCATTTGAAGATAGATTTTATAAAAAATATATTGTTTTAAATCAGAAAACTAATTGATATTTTTTTTTGACATACTCTAAGAAATCACTGATTAATTAACTTTTTTATAAAAATTCTTAATCTGTTCTACATACTGTTCTTAAAAATTACAGTATATTTTAAATTTATACAAGTCTTCACGATTAATATGATTTGTAAGTACGTAAAACATAAAAAAATTTTTTGAAAAGTTTAAGTAGGGATTTTGGGATACTCTGGGGTAATTATGCGATGACAGTTAAAGTTAAGGTCTTGATCGGTCCGAAGAAAAAATAAAGTTATTACAGCTATTAGACATACAAATTCAAAAAACCAGCCTATATAAGCAAAAAGTAATTTACTTTAAACAAAAAAGCAAGTACAACTCAAATAATTTTTTCAGTTTATTTTAATTGCAAACTTTTAATCTTAAATACAAGTCATTTTTTTAGTTTTGTTTTTATACTTTATCGATAAAATAAATAATTAGATATATGATTACTATTTGTCATAAAACTATAAAACAATGTTAAAAAAGTATTTAAACTGTGTTCTTCCAAGTAAAATTTGATGGACTACTTGTGGCACGTATCTACGTTGTAAGTATAATTTAGTTACTAGGAGGAAAAAGCATTTTATTAAAATTTGTAAAGTTTCATGTTAAGTTGACTTACATTTTTTAACTTTAGTTTAAGTATAATTAGAGAATGATAAATAAGTAATACAGCTACTAAAAGGCTGTTACAAATATCATATACATGGGACTACGAATTATTAGATACCAATTGGTTTATGTAATTTATGTTGATACGGCTGTTTGTTGTATTTGAAAATGACTCATGTAAAATATCGGTGTACCTACTAATAAAAACTTTAAGTTTAATCTTTTCTTTTTTTCATTTAGTCTAATTTTATGAATCATCGATGACTGATAATTAAATTATTATACTTTGAAAGTGTAAAATTACAAATTTAGAAAACATTGCTAAAATCTTTGTTCATGGCAATGTACTCAATTTGTTTGGTATTCTGTTATCTAATGTTTCTTAATTAATAAAAATAATGGACACTAAGTTTTTGTTTTTAAGTTTAATTAGCGTATTTTAACTAATTAAAATCATTGACAAATAAAGTAAGCTTTTGTAAGATTATCTTTTTTTTCTGTTTCGAAAACTGATAACGTTATACAGCTTTTAAACTGCTGCAAATTAGAACGAAGTAACTATGATACTTTGATTAGTATTGGTTAAATTTTATACCTCTCAAAGATACTGTAGTTTTTGTGCATTAAAAGTATAAGAAAGCAAACTATAGTAGTCTACATTCTAGAATACAGATATCATACAAAAAACCAAGATCGTTAACTTAGTAAACGCGTATTTTGGAAGTCCTGATCTCAAGTTTAAACTAAAAGTTTTTAAAGATCAATATTTCAGTTTTACAGAAAAAAAATAGTTTAAATAGACTTACCAATATTAAACAAAGTAGCTAATAATGCCAAACAAGCATCGGAATCAGTGACATATTGTATTAAAAAATCTAATTATAACGACATATTTTAAAAAACATTTTCACAATGAACTTAAGTGTATGACATTAGAAAAGTTTTTGTTATATAAAACAATGTCATCAGTAACGAAATTCGTTTTTAAATTACAAAAATTTTAAAGTCGAGAAATTACAGGCCTTAAAACATAAAACTTTGATACTTAGCATTATTAATACAATGCTATTTTTTGTATGTGGTCAGTCATTTGACAACTTATGTAAATTCTATATTTAATAAAAACGATAGAAACATCAATTATACCAATTATATTAAAACAAAATTTCGAAGTACTAAACAACTATGTACTAATTAGATAAATTTTAAACCGTTTTTTATTTCCAGTTTCCAAAGTAATGAGAACTTCTTTGTTCAGACAGTAAATTGTAATAAATAAGTAAAAACAAAATTATTGTAAAAATACAATATTGCCTCTGCTGTTTATGAAAAAAGAGCAAACGCACGCTTTTGTTTCACTAGTACTTTCGTTTATCAAAACATTTTCAAACATTGAAATAGAGTTATAAGAGTCATTAGTTGCGTTTTATTACCAAACATACTAACAAAACACTGTTATACAACAAACTTTTACAACTTTTACCTAAAACATATCTTTTTTATATCTTTTAATTTACATCTAATTAGTTGGCTTGCTCTTACGTGTATCGTTAGTTACAAAATTATGTATACACAAAAAAAAAAAACAAATAAGGTTTGCTAGATACTTGAACGTAATACTGTTAAGTAAGTTTTAGACTAGTAATAAAATCCATAAATAAAAAATTATAAATTTTGCTACTAAAGTTAGTTAAGCACTAAAAGTAGTTAGTTTGTAAGAATATTAACTAGTAATTTAGTTTGTAATAACAAATTTAACAAAGTAGTTTTTAATTTTATATGTTAATGTAGAGTAGGATTAGTTAAATGCAATTTCAAAAGTCGAAGTATTGTAAAATAATTGTTTTTAAAATTTTTTGTAGCAAACTAGTTTAATAAAATATCGCTAAATAATTTACAGACTTATTAACCCTTGTGCAGGGACGTAGCTTGGTACGTATCTGCAAATTTACAGAAACGTAAACTTTTGAGCGAAAAAACTTGCTTTTACTTCAGCTGAAAAAGACTCTGCTTTCCTAGCTTTTAGCATTCATTAATACTTAATTATACACTACTGAGAGATAATTTTACCATATATGTACTGTATAGCAATTTTGGTGTCGTAAAAATAAAACGAATAAGATACATCCAAATTCTAACAATTAGCGCGTTAAAGTTTTGAAGTATCAAAAATCTGCATTGCAAAATTGATTCTAATAGATGCTTGAGCTTCAAATATCAAAATCTTGCAGTTTTATTTTACAAAAATTAAAATTTTGCTTAACTTGCTGTTACTATTGACTACGTTAAATGTTTGATTTTGCACAATATAAATGTTTTTGAATTAAATTGTGATTATCTTATACTAATTTTTAATGAATTTTTTCTCGGTTTACACAAGTGGCACGACATAAAGAGTCATAGGGGCTGTGGGCAAAATAAATTGCCTTGTGTACTGTTATCACTCGTACTTTAACATTCCATTTTTGATGTATTAACATAACTGCATATTTTAAGGTTAAATTCAATTAAATTAAAGGTTGTTTAAATTGCTTTGTTCCCGCTAGGAAGTGTTAAATTAGATGTTTTAAGTTTTGCAGATTTGAGCTAGCTACGTCCCTGCTTGTGAGTAATGCTTTGTCTTAAACATATTTTATAGCTGCGGTTTATAGCAGTGTTTTAATTCAAATTTTTGATTGAAATAATAAATAATGAAATGTTGACGACAGGTTGTACAAATAAACTTTCATTAAAACTGTAACGCCTCTGGCTATAAATTAACTTTAGCAAAAGAGTTTTCTCTAATTAGGGGTTTTTTGTATTAATTTGTTAACTTTCTAAATTGCCGCCTTAGATTTGAATGATTAGATTTGTAAAAAGCTCAAGCTGAACTTCCTATGTGCTAAATTGTGAGTATTGTCATTAATCTCTTATTTTCTAGTTCTGTCTCTTAAATTGAAATTTCTAATAAAGTTAAATAGAAGTTAATTTTACTGTGGTTTGCATAAATTTGAATAAATAAACTCTGCTGTTGATAAAATTAATTTGAAGTTAATTGTACTTTTGGTTTTGCATAAATTTAAATAACTAAACTTTGGTGTTAATACTTCAATATATTGAAATTATCTGTAATTTGGTTACATAAAATTGAATAAATAAGCTTTGTTGTGGATAATTAATTAAGAAGCAAGCTGCTTTTGGTGCTCTGAATAATCTCTGAAATTTAAAAATCAAATTTAATTAATTTAAATGTTTAGATTTATCTAAATATCTAAATGTCTAAATATCTAAAATATCTAAATATCTAAAATATCTAAGTTTAATTTAACAACTAGTGGGCCACACCTAACTCTCGGTATAGCATAATGAGTAATAGATCCAAGCCCACCAAAAAGGATAGTATGTTCTCTAAAGAGAACATACATCATACTTTAGACAAGGTCAACAACCCCGAAACTCGCTGTAGCCAGCGAAACATAGACAGGGGAATTAACAAAAGGGGTGTTGACCCACACTCTTCGCGCCGTAGCCAACCTGGTCCATCAGACCAACCACAAGCAACGTGCGAAAGATATGGTGACCCGGACGTGATTGAACACGCTTTAATTGATACACAGGGTATAGAAATCAGTGCCGAGATTGACATGAACATAGGGGGGAATCAGTCAGGAAATAACCAAAAGGAGGAAGAACCCCAGGCAGCAATGGGCAGTTATCAACAACCTAGAGACCAGCCTAATCCAAGTGGTCTGCCTAGACAAAGCTACCCACCCCAACAAAATTCTACACCTAGCAACTATGGGCCTCCACCAAGGGTGACAGGACCACCTAGCAACAGCTCCATTCCTCCAGCAAGAACCTCACCCTTGCCACTCCAACCTAACCACTTAAACATGGACTATTCCCTCCAAAACAACAGGAGACCCCCTATTCAAGTGCCACCTCAAGAACTGGGTGCCGAGGAGTTAGTACAGGGGATCAAAGATTTGAAGGAACAAATTCGACGGGCTAAACTTCTAGAGGAATTTCGAAAATTACAAGAAGAATTACATGAATTGAGAAGTCTAAATCCATCCACAAGGACAAATCACGACATCTCAACTCAGGTTAGACAGAATACATACATGGATCCTCAAATCCAGGTTCCCCACCAGGTTTCACACACCTCAAAGGCTCAAGACCTACCAAGGAGCCAGGTGATATCTCCACCTCATGCAAAAAACGAGCTCCCAAACTCTCCGCAGTGAGAGGGAGAGTGATTGGGGCTACACTATCTCACACCCAAGCTGTCCAGTTTGTAAATAAAACCGCCCCTCGACAGCAACCCCCATCTCAACCGAGATCAACCAGAAATGCCTCAAACTGCACTATAAGTCATCCAGGAAATGAAGTGTCCACACCTTCAAACAAACCAAAGATGACTTTTCATATAAAGCAAACAGCCTCACGTAGTGCAGCAGAAACACCTGATGAGAACCAAAGTTCTGAGCAACCGCAGCCAGCATCAACAGGGCCAGCGTCAACGGTCAGCGCCGCCGAAGCCAGCACCTCCACGACAAGCGCCAACGATCCGAGCTACCTTAGCCAGCACCACAACGGGCAGTCCCAACGGTCAGCGCCACCTTAGCCAGCACCTCCACGACAAGCGCCAACGATCCGAGCTACCTTAGCCAACACCACAACGGGCAGTCCCAACGGTCTGCGCAAACACAGCCAGCATCACCAGGGCCAGCGTCAACGGTCAGCGCCACCTTAGCCAGCACCTCCACGACAAGCGCCAACGATCCGAGCTACCTTAGCCAGCACCACAACGGGCAGTCCCAACGGTCAGCGCATACACAGCCAGCATCACCAGGGCCAGCGTCAACGGTCAGCGCCACCTTAGCCAGCACCTCCACGACAAGCGCCAACGATCCGAGCTACCTTAGCCAGCACCACAACGGGCAGTCCCAACGGTCTGCGCAAACACAGCCAGCATCACCAGGGCCAGCGTCAACGGTCAGCGCCACCGAAGCCAGCACCTCCACGACAAGCGCCAACGATCCGAGCTACCTTAGCCATCACCACAACGGGCAGTCCCAACGGTCAGCGCAACCGCAGCCAGAACCACAACAAAAATCTCTCGACACTACCAATCACAAAAAAGATAAAAGTGTAAAAAAATGGACATTTCAACTAAATAAATTCCCTGCACCCAAACCGAAGAACCTCCCTCAGGGTCTAATATTTTTAGCGGATTCAAACACAAATGTTATCTTTTTGGTTGACAGCGGATCCGAAATTTCAATCCTGCCGAAGGAATTGACTAACGGTATAGACAAATATTTTCCTAAACAAAGTAGAACCATCCAAGGGTTTGGTAACAAAACAACCCACCCTATTGGTAGCGCGGATGTCGAACTTCAATTGGGGAATTTAGAACCCATCAACCACTCGTTAATGGTTATTCAAGAATCACGCCACTTTGGCATTATTGGCATGGACCTGTTAAGAAAGAACGAACTAGCGATCCTGCCATCTACCTCTCAACTATGCAAGATGGGGTCAAACGAATCAGCTAGACTGTTCGCACCTGCTGAGTTGCCCACCCCTATAGTCGCTTCAGTCAACCACATCAATCTGGGTGGTAAGAATACGACTCCGTTAAAAGTAAAATACAAAAGACTATTAATGGACTTCCCTGAAATTACCAGGAAGCCAACCTACCACGCAAAGCCAAAACACAACTACGAGCTCGAGATAATATTGGATAATTACAAGCCTGCCATGGTCAAAGCCAGGAGACCTGGTGTTTTTTTGTACAAGCATAGAAAGATATTTGGTACTTTTTAGATGAATACTACTTAAGGGCTTATTCAAATAAGCAACAGTTGATTTTCACTGATTATTTTGTACAACACCTAGAAGCTGCTTGCATTTTTTATATTATTGTTAAATGACTTAACTTTAAGAATTTTTAAATTTTAAAATTTATGGGGTTTTTGATTTTATATTTATTTGTACAACCATTAAAAATTGGTATCTTATAGACATGTATTTTTTTTGTAATTATCTTAGCTAAAATAGGTACTGTGTGATGTTTTATATAAAAATCTAAAATGTTCTATATTGCATTGAGTTTTGGTTGTCTCCTGTTTAGCACGGGGAAAGCTTGCCAAGCAAATTGTAAAAATCATGGCTCAGTAACTTTCACTCATCTAGTTTGGTCGAACTGCCACACCCCAGAGACCTCAGAATGAACCATTCTAATAAGAACAAGCTGCCACTTGTAGTGACGATGTCGATTCGTCTGGAAATGCATACATGGCAGCACACCTTCGGATCCCATGGGGGCAATGCCAACCCGTCTGCTGATGATGTCAAGCAGACCCTCAAATCCGTTGGCGTTGATGACGATGGTGAACAACGCCAGGTCGCCAGCGATTAATTCGCGGAGAAGGACGTCAGTGGAGCCAAACTTCCCGCCAGAGTTCCGGGAGAACCGCTACAAGAAGGGCGGCCGCAGCTGGAGCAACCAGAGAAGAGGAGGAGAAGGCGAGTAAGAAGAGGCCGAGCCTCAACCTCCAGTGTAAGAGTAAGGAACCATCATCATGAACGGTAAACATTGACTTTTAAACAAACTTTTGACTCATGATTGTAATTAGGAATTTGTAAATTTATATTTAAAAAAAATCTTTTCTTTACAATTTCTTTAGAATTTCTTTTTTATTTTGTTAAAAAAAGCATGTGATTATCTTATACTAATTTTTAATGAATTTTTTCTCGGTTTACACAAGTGGCACGACATAAAGAGTCATAGGGGCTGTGGGCAAAATAAATTGCCTTGTGTACTGTTATCACTCGTACTTTAACATTCCATTTTTGATGTATTAACATAACTGCATATTTTAAGGTTAAATTCAATTAAATTAAAGGTTGTTTAAATTGCTTTGTTCCCGCTAGGAAGTGTTAAATTAGATGTTTTAAGTTTTGCAGATTTGAGCTAGCTACGTCCCTGCTTGTGAGTAATGCTTTGTCTTAAACATATTTTATAGCTGCGGTTTATAGCAGTGTTTTAATTCAAATTTTTGATTGAAATAATAAATAATGAAATGTTGACGACAGGTTGTACAAATAAACTTTCATTAAAACTGTAACGCCTCTGGCTATAAATTAACTTTAGCAAAAGAGTTTTCTCTAATTAGGGGTTTTTTGTATTAATTTGTTAACTTTCTAAATTGCCGCCTTAGATTTGAATGATTAGATTTGTAAAAAGCTCAAGCTGAACTTCCTATGTGCTAAATTGTGAGTATTGTCATTAATCTCTTATTTTCTAGTTCTGTCTCTTAAATTGAAATTTCTAATAAAGTTAAATAGAAGTTAATTTTACTGTGGTTTGCATAAATTTGAATAAATAAACTCTGCTGTTGATAAAATTAATTTGAAGTTAATTGTACTTTTGGTTTTGCATAAATTTAAATAACTAAACTTTGGTGTTAATACTTCAATATATTGAAATTATCTGTAATTTGGTTACATAAAATTGAATAAATAAGCTTTGTTGTGGATAATTAATTAAGAAGCAAGCTGCTTTTGGTGCTCTGAATAATCTCTGAAATTTAAAAATCAAATTTAATTAATTTAAATGTTTAGATTTATCTAAATATCTAAATGTCTAAATATCTAAAATATCTAAATATCTAAAATATCTAAGTTTAATTTAACAACTAGTGGGCCACACCTAACTCTCGGTATAGCATAATGAGTAATAGATCCAAGCCCACCAAAAAGGATAGTATGTTCTCTAAAGAGAACATACATCATACTTTAGACAAGGTCAACAACCCCGAAACTCGCTGTAGCCAGCGAAACATAGACAGGGGAATTAACAAAAGGGGTGTTGACCCACACTCTTCGCGCCGTAGCCAACCTGGTCCATCAGACCAACCACAAGCAACGTGCGAAAGATAAAACCTTTCTTATTTACGAATAAATATTTTCATTTTCTAGTTAGGATTTTTTAACAGTTGTAGTAATTTTTCAGTTAACGACAAAAAACATTTTTTAATAGTTAAACAACTATGCATCTACTAGAAAACTGCTACAAACTAAATTGGAAGACCTTACATTTATTATGAATCATTGTAACTATATATTTTAATAAATAGGTCAGATTACGGAACATAAAGTATTGTACTAACAACATTATTTTTTTCAAAAATAATAAGTTAACTAAAATCAATTTATTTTTTAATAATTAACTTTTTGCTAAATTGTTGTTTTGTGATATTAAAAAAAAAATTGAATTAATCTGTTCTAATTGCCTACTGAAGAAGAATTTGAAAGTACTTTAGGCAATATAACGAATACTAATAAATTTGTAAATTTTTTTGTTAAATAAAAAAACTTTTTTATAAAAGATTTTGATAGAGACGAAAAAATCAACAAGAACAACTTACAACCAAGGGAATATTTGAAATACTTCAAACTTAAATATTCTTACTGATACTAGACCAAATTAAAATTATTTACAGCCTAAAACAATTACAGCTAAACAACAGTGATAGAAAATAAGGTAGTAAGTGGTTATAAGAAAGTTTCATATATTTATAATTAGTAAGGTTTAATTTATAAACGAACACTTTTAACAGCCTGTTCAAGAAATTTATACAAACATTATATTTGATGCGAGATTATATTTAAACTTAACTTACCTTAACGTATAAAGATAATAATAAGATATTAATTTCTTAAGGGATTTCATAAACATGCAAGTCTATAACAAATTAACAAAAAATCAATATAGTACATTTAAAAAAAGTAAAACTTAAAAAATTGGCAGACAACATTTATGATCTTTGAACTGACAACAGTACAATTTTTTGTAATACATAATCATCAAAACTATAAAAAATATCATAAAAATGTATTTATTACCTTAAGATAAGACTTACATAAGACGCTATGTTATTAAATAGTAGTGTATTAATTGACGGTTCTTAAGACTAACAGTTATTGAATATATAAAGTCTTCGCAAAATATTAATTTGTAACAATGTTTTCACTAGCTACGTTTATACTAAAAGGCTCGTTATCAGCGGGATTGGGTATGCACAATTGTGAATAGAGAGTAAAAATGAACGATAATAATAAATTAAAAAACACAGTGATGCAATAAATAAAACAACCAGGTAATAAATAAACATTCAAATAAATAGAAATAAAAAACTTTTTTCTGTTTATCATTTCTTTATCTTTTTTAGTTTATTTGAATATCGTTTTTACCTTTCTTTCAATCTTTATCTGTACAGTAAATTTCAACTTAACGCGGTCATTTGCAAGCAACTCTAACTAATCAGATCTTACAAATCAAGTTTTTTTCGTCGCGCTCACATACGTCATTGAAACTTAGTTATGTACGACCTGGGTTTCGTTTACAAGCAACCAACTCGCAAACAACAGAGACTTTAGGTTTCGCTCATCACCAATTCTCAGAACATGATCTACCTAGTAAGATCTGCGCTGACTGAAGGTAAGGTACATAAAAGTACATTTTTTAATAACAAAATAATAAACCATTACGGTGAGTAAATGACATTATATTTCTTATTGTAAACTTACAACTGCATCGTTAGTAAATTACAAAAATAACAGCACATTAAACACTATCATTAATTAGATTGGATTTAAACTAAAAACCAGCAGCAAGAATTTCAGATGTTTGTAAACCAAAAACTAAATAAAGTTGTTCGCTGTACTTCAAACTAACAAAATATTTTCAATGTTAATATACATTAGCTTAATTTACTTCTTCAGTTAGAAGTTTATTTTTAAATTATTTGTACAGCAGCCAGAAGGCTAAAAATACGTTAAAAGTATATTAGTTTGCAATATAAAAATTTAGTAGTAGCTAATAGATGTTGTGTTTAGAAGTGTTAAGTGAGAACAATATTTTATTTTAAAATCGTTGTTACGTTGATATAATAAGAAACGTATGGTATTTTTTTAAATTATTTTTACTAAAGTTAAGATCAAAATTTTTATAAATTCAAGTCTTCAAAAGTTATGTTTTAATACACTTGACAAAAAAAAAATTATTTTATGTTAATCATCCTTCCCTTAAGATGTTGATTAGAATTTTTGAAGTTATGTTCTAGTTTCTACTACTTAATTTAATGAGTAAATTTATATTGTTAATTAAAGTTAATTATAAAATATTAAAGTAATTAATTAAAACACTTTTTTTAAACATTAGAATAACATACAATGTATTAATTTAGAAGCTGTAAGAAATTTTAGCCAAATAGTTTTATCAACTATTTATTTAAGACTAAATTACTGTTTCAAACTGCTACAAAACTAAAGGAATCAAACTATTTATGTTTGTGTTTAAGATAGACGGTTTTGTAAAAACAATAATTACTTGCTAAGTTTTTTTGTTTTGAAATTGTTTTAATTTTTTTATTAATTGTAAATTGAAAAAAAAACAAGCCATCATTCAATTTACCATCGATTTTAAAAGCTAAAATACTGAGAAAATTTTTGTCAATTTATTATTAGTTTGATATATGTTTGAAACTCATCATATGAATTGTTATGTTATACAAAATCTATGATATCAACAGTCTAAAATAATTTTTCAAAGAAAATAATTATCCGTGCATAATTATTCATAAAAATCTAATACAAGATATAAATATTAACTTTATTAAAAAATAAAATGCAACACACTATGTTTAGATAAAAAAATTAATGCTAAACATTTCAAAAGACTAAAGAGTTGATAAAAACATTCTTTTTTTTTACTAGAATTGCTTTAAATTTCAAATCAGTATTATTTTTATTTACTGTATATATAAAATTGTATGTTGTAGTTTGACATGGAACAGCAAACATTATACTTTTTTTTTATTCATAAGCTTATCTTATTTTTATTTTAATTAGGTATACGTTTTAATTTAACTCTGAAAACTATCGAAAACTTTTTTCGTCAAAACTACGACTATTTTGTTTAATTTAAAAAGTGCATTCCATAAAACAAAGTTTGTTCATAGCTTTAAAGCTTCATTTTTCCAGTACATTGAATGATAAAAGTCTATTTGTGTTATTAAAAACAAGTATTTATTTTAAATTTTTCTAATTTATTTAGGTCTTTTTAGCGAGTTTCACTTAAAAAAAGACTAAAATAACGATGAAATAAAAGAAAGCCATCAAAGAAATCATTACTACAGAAATAATAAATGTGAAAGTAAACTAAATTTAAGACTAAACTTTCTTATATAAGAACTTTACAAAAATATTATAACTTCAGACATTAGCTTTTAAAAATACACAACAAAAAGAATATGAAACAAATGTGCTGTAAGAAAAAAATTCAATCTTTAAAAAGAAAGTTTTTAAATAAAAAATGAAAGGTTGTCACTAAATTGTTAACTGAATTATTATTACCAGTCACCCTCTTCGAAATCGGAAAGACCATCATTTCTAACTTTGTTCTGCGGGTGAACGAAGTTTTGCGGTCGATTTGTTATTTTGGGTATCGGGCGAATTGAAAAGAACTTCTGGTTTTTGAAATGGACCATCATGATGCTGCTGATTGCTTTCTCTAAAAGCTTTACCGGATCCATAGGAATCTGGTAATCTTTGATGATTTTCATGACATTTGCTGTTTGGTAAACTGCGCTGCTGTCAACTATATTTGAAAATTGTTGCAAGTAATTTTTTTGTCCATTTCTAATCATTTTAATATAATTTGGCTGAGCCCTGAGAAAAGTAGCAGCTTCTCTTAAAACATATGACCTGAGTTTACTTCCCAGATCATCTGCTGAAACTGTCTGAAAAATGGGATTTGCAAAATACTTGTTGTACGCTCCCAATATCGTCTCAACAATTTTATCAAATATCTTGTACTTTCGGGCTATCAATTTTTTCTTTGTGAGTTCCGGTTCATGTGTCTTTACATTTTCCAAGAGCGGCTGTAACAAGAGTATAACTAATAGTATAGCCAATTGTATTTAAAAAATAAATCAAAATTTTTCAAAAGTTTTCTACTAACCTCAAACACTGATTTAAAAGCGTTCTGGTAATATTTTTGTGTAAGGATCATATACACTCGATCAAGAATTTCGTGACATTGTCCATCCAAGTAATTATTGTAGTGATCACGGTTATAACCATTGTGAAAAACTTTCTTCCAGAATTTAGTTTTTCTTATTAGATCAGGATGTTGTCTTTTATATTTCTTCTCTTTACTAAAATATTTATTGAGAGGTAAATATTAGCAGGGATAAAGCCTTTCTATAATCATTTGTTTTTCAAAAAATGAATATTCATAATAAAAACAAAAATTTGTTGAGTATGATTATTAGGTCTGTTAAATATACCAAAAAAATAAGTGTTTTTAATTCTAAAAGCTTATTAAATTTATGTGCAGCTAATATTCCTAAGAAAAACTACAAAACTAAGACAGTCATGTTTAAAATTTTAAAACTTATCTTTAAACAGAAACATATAATTCATAAAGTATATATGTAACACTAATACTCTTAACTATACTAAATTTTTAACTAAGTATATTTCAAACAAATGATAAATAATCAACTCACTGGTCTACAGGAGTTTCAATTTGTTCTGATTCTTCTTGTAAATCAGAAACTGTACCTCTATTTTTTTGTTGCCTAATTACTTTTGATCTCGGTTCAGACTTCTTCATCATACTCTTTTCTTGTTTAACTTTCGTTTCATGTTTGCCACCTGTACTTCCTCTGCTCCCTGAAAATGCGTGAGCACATTGTGTTGAGCAAAACCTCTTTTTTCCAATAAAATCTTTCTTAAGTTTTTTCACTCCGCATTTATACCATTCACATGTCGCATAGACGTCTTCTTGCTGTGGTTTTTATTATATTTGTTTTTCAACAATTCAAAATAATTTCGTTTAAAAAGAAAAAAATTTTTGTATTTAGAACTCTTTTTATCGTTTAATTATGAAAAATTAACAGTTAAAATTATTTTTTCAATTTATAGTAGTCAGACAAGTAGTTATTTTTCGGAGAAAAATTATAAAAAAAAACTGTAAAACAATTTAACGGTTGATAGTTTAAATATTATTTATTTTGTATTATACATTTGTGTTTAAATTTATATTTGTTATTGTTTCCGATTTTTCACTATCATAAAGTATTTAAACCTAAGAGTTTTTCTTCCTGAAAAATCATTTAAAGTAAAAATAGTTGTAATAAAGTGTTAAATAAATAGATGCAACTACGAAACGCTACTTAAAATTTGTGATATAGCTTGCAGACTTGGTCACCTGCACAAGGTGAAAGAATAGAAAAAGTTTTGGTCATCAAACGATGTTATAACACCAATTACATATCAACTGGCAGAGCTAAAATCCTTTAATCGCAGGTGGGAGCAGTTCAAAGCTAGGTCAAATAAAAGCAATCAAAATACAAGCCTACAACTTTTACAATGCGCGCTTAAAAAAACTTGGCAACCTTTTATTACCAAGTAATCTTTGATTAACGGCAAGCCAGAATAGTATTTAGCTAAACTGATCTCAACAGAACTCGAAGTTTTTAGCGAATTTGAATTAAAAGTATAAAGTTAAGCTTGAATCACATGATGTAACCTGCAACTACCCATCAAGGAGCGAATTTCCAGATAATCAAGTAAGCTTTCTTTCAAGCTACAAGTACAAATCCGTGAATAGATTCTAAAACGAGACGAAGCTTCTACAATTAATGTAGAATTTAAATTAAGAACTTATGCAAAAACCACTCAATCAAACGGATAAGTCTTTACTGGAAATCAATTTGGAAGATTACCTAAAACCTTGCCCTTTCCATACTCAAGAACACTAACCAATTCATCGACAAAAGCAAGTTAAAGGAGATATCGTCAAATTGAAAAGTTTGGTTTTGTTTTACGTGTCACTATTTAGTGCCCGTGTAGTCTTATTATCCAAAACAGAAGGGTGGATGTCGCTGTAAAGCGGCCGAAAATACTTCTTAAGTATAAAGTTGAATAGTTAGGTAGCCTAGATAGCCATAAACTTACGGATGAAGTAAGTTTTAAAATTTTTATGGGTAGTTTGTCCACTCAAAAGGTTTTCAAAGTAACTTATTTTTGTTATCTACTTTAAATTAGTTTTTAAATGATATTTCTTTTTACGAAAATATAAGTTTAAAATAACAGAAGTCTAAATTAAAGGTACCTGTTTTTATTCTTTATTACTTAAATAAAACTAAATATATTTTATCAATTTTTCTTTGTTCTAGAATCATTAATGTTCAATACATAAATATTAGAAACATACAAATATAATACTAAAACAAAAGTGTAAATAAAATAAAAACATATCTTTTTTTTCACTATTTAATAAAATCAAAACTAACATAAAAATTATAGTTTAAATAACCTGTGTTTCATTTGAAGTTATAGCCTTTTTCGATTTGATAATTGGTCTATCTGATTTTACCTTAACTATTGTTGATATTACTTTCCAATTTCCATGTTTAGTCTGAAAGTTGTCACGAAATTAATACCAGCAAAAAATTATCTATATATTTATAGTCACTGAATTATGAAAAATAAAAAATAACTGTATAAACACTGTCTCTAGATATATTTAAATAAAACTGAAGGTAACCTGCTTAGTAGTTCGTAATTTACACAATTTCAAGATAAAATGTGGTGCATTTGAGTTACTGCTACTATTTTCTGAAGTTTTACTTTTCTTATCAGCATTCTAAATGTTTTAATAATTGCTCATTTAATAAAATCGTAAAAGTATTAAAGTTTAATAAAAGTAAATACTGGAATAAAAACTGTTTATAAACAGAACTTTGTTTACGTGGTGCTGATAATTTTAGTAATTAGTCTTTTAGGGTCTTTTTGCTGAGTCATTTTTTTTATTCCACCTTTATTAACGAATAAAACTTTTTTGTTAAATATTAAATTCATTAATTACTTTAAAAACTTTTTAAATTATGTTACGCAAATTTAGAACCACAAAATGGTCTAAAAATATTTTTTATTTTGCTAAGTATTAAAAATATATTTATCTTATTTTGTATACTTAACAAAGTAATCTTTATTTGTCAATTAATTTATATATTCTTAAAAAGAATTAACTGAGTAAGAAGACCCTAGTTAAAGAAAAAAACCAGAAAATCAACAAGGTGCAATACTTGACAGTTAATAAGTATATGTTCAAACAAAAAAACACTAAAGACAACTTACTAAACAGTGTTGAAAAAATAGATATGTTGTAATAGGTATTTTTTTAAAATTGCTACACAGAAAAATATGGTCACACTTTTGATATGGGCTCTTGTACCGACTAAATAAACCCGAACTCAAACAAAAACTAATCAATTTATTTGTATCATTCAGCTATTAAATTCTATAAAAATTTTGTGAAGAATCAAATACAAATAGTGTTTTAAAACTTTTTATTATCAAAAATGTCTTAAGTTTCCCTTTTTTGAATGGTTTTCGTGTTCACAAAACTGTTTTACAACTTTTTAAATATCAATTTTGTAGGATTCCTAGTATAAGTGGTTTTTACTGTACTTAGATTATATTTTCTCGTCAGTAATATTGTTAAAAAAATTTTTTAACAATAAATGTAAAATGTAAATCAGTTAAATCTTTACAAATGCATTATTCAGATACAAAGATCTTTATCAATATGCTATGCTTTAAGTTTAGTACCAACGTTGTATAGTTCTTGACGAGTCTATTACTACTTTATAGTTAATTTGTTGTATAAGTATAACAACTTGCCGAACTGTTTTACAAATTATATAGACATGTTTACAAAGTGAAATTAAAACGAAAATTTAGAGAAGTTAATTATTTATTTCTATTTATTGAAATCCTTAATAAATAAAATATTACAGCTATGTCATTTAACAATCCGCAAAAAATATCTTAAATACATAAAGACTGTCGACTGAACGTCTATCTTTAATTTCATTAATAGGTTTTTACTTAGAACTTAAAAGAAATCACATTTAAATAGATTTGTTTGTAAATCATTCACTGTAAAATGTACGTAAGTGAGGCGGCATTGAAGATATATGGAGTTTATAGATAGAAATTATTGGTAACAGAGACTGGCGCGGAGTAACAGAATGTTTCTAAAGATGTACAACTAAGTCTCTACAAGTACTGAAACGAAAGCGGTTGGCACAAAAATCTACCAAGCTAACAAAGGGGCAATAAATAATGTACATCAGCGTTTTTTTCACCCACATAAAAAAAATACAACTGCAACTTTAATTAAAAATTATCTTATTTAACTAAAATATTTTGATAAGCTTAAAAAACAGTTTCAAGCTACTTGAAAGAACATAGTTTTCAAAATTACCTCTTCGGGAATTGAAGCTTTAACTTTTTTCTGTTTGATAGTCGACTGTGCTGAGCTACTGATATCATTTCCTGTTACTTTTCTTTTATTTCTACCAGTCTAAAATTTAAAAATGTATAATATTTTTATAATTGTACAATAAATATATAAAAATTAATATAAAAAATTCTAACTTTTCTTGGAACTACAGTTTCGAGCACCTCTTGTTTTACGGATTTTAATAGTAGTTTGCTGTTATCATTTGCTTGTCTAGTTGACGCCTTGAAAGAAAATATGTTTAAGTAATCTTCAGTATCATACTTACATTGAACTAGAAAAATTATCAACTTAAGTCTTGTACTTGTATTTAAATTTATTTAAAAAACTACATTATTTAGCTAAAATTAGTTGAATTTATATTATTTATTATTTCTAGATTATAATGTATATCTATTTAACAGAGGCAATTTTTAGCATAAAAATCAAAACAGTTTAAGAACCTTCTGTGTTCCAACTTCTTTCTTTCCTCCTTTTTTCTTGCGACAGCTAGCAGAATAAGCATGAGCGCAACTTTTTGAACAAAATCTTTTCGTTCCATAAAAATTTGATTTAAGATCTCTTTTGCCGCATCTTTGAAGCTCACATACAGCGAAATACTCTTCAAGGGTAGTTTTATTCTGTTGGTGTAAAAGTTATAGATTTTAAAAAGTTATAATTTTTTCCTCAAGTAGAACTTAAAAAATTGTATTTTAGGATTGCTTCCTGGAAAATAAATATACATACAGTAAAATTTTACAATTAAAGTGATAAGAAACTCGTGATCGATAGTGTGTTTTCTAAAAAACGTTTGTTAAGTATTTTTAACTGTGATAAACATTTAAGATGAAAAAAAATGTTTTAAAAAAAAATCTTGAAACTCATAACAGCCTAAAGTAAGATTGTTTTTTATTTTCTATGGTGTCGAAATTACTGTTTAGAAAACAGTTTAATATTTTGCTAAAAACCTATAAACTTAAGTTAATATCATAAAAAAATCACTTGATGAGTAATAAACTTTAATTGCCTTGAAATACTTTATTACCTCTGTTTTTCAGTATTACTATAAAAACATTTGCAACATACTTAGTTTAATTTTAAACTAAGTTGCAAGTACTTTTCATTTTTAATTAATTAACTTTATTTTTGAATTATTAATTTTTAATATGAATTGTATGGAATGTAAATTGTGGTCATTTAAACATTAAAATAAAAAATATTAAATGTTAACGAAATTTAACTATATTAAAAAGAATAAATGTTTTGATAATTTATTCAAATACAAAATTAAGCGTGAAAAATATTTAAGTTAATTTAATAAATTTTCTTTAATACTAGTCGGACAAACAAATTCAACAAGTATAAAATAAAACACCTATTACTACTTATATAAGATACGAATAATTAATGATTTCTAATGAATAGACTGCAAATATTACACCTTAATACAAATAATAAAATAATATTAATAAATTATAATCATTAAAACTTAATAAAATTTTATTTATATACATTTTTTTTTAATTCTTTATATTTAATATTTAGGTTATTTTAAGCTACAAAATTTTGGGAAAGAAACTTACTTTGGAACCCTTAGCGTTAAGAACATCGTCGTTGTTCATTTTAAAGTTATTACTCATAATTAAAAAACTTCTGTGTAAAAAGAATATGTATAAAGAAAAGTCTATAATAAATAATAACTTGTATAAAACATTTCTTTAGCAACATTATTATTAATTTTTGTTTTTTGTTATTAGTTTGTACAAAATATTTTGTAAAAAACTGTAAGAATGTTATTATACCTAACTATAAGTTTTTTCAAACAACTTTTAACTTTTACAACTTTATGCTTGTAAAACAAAAACGTAAACTAGTTTAATAGAGAAGACAATACATTTAAAATGTAGTAATTTCAAAATTAATAAAAAATTAAAAACACTTTGTTTAATCAGTTAAACGAGTATTTTGTTATAAACTTACACATTTTTGTTATCGCATGATAAAATAAATACGGACTTACTTAGTCTTAGGACTTGTTGATCGAGCAACCTATTGAAAATAAATTGCACATTATTTAGATACCTTTTAATGTCTTGTCCAGGACAATTTAAACATTTAAGCAGTGGTCGTTAAGGTCGTAAAAATATGTACTCATTAAACTGCAAAAAAAAATGTTTGCTTCCTTAGTTGTAAAATGCTGCGCCTCTAGTGTCCGAATAACAAAACTAATTTTAATTACATAAAACGACTGCAGCAATTTTTGCGCTTTCTTGATTAAACCAAGCTTATAATTAGATTTAAAACTAACAAAAACTTATGCAATATTCATTGTTCTTTTTTCTTATTTCAAAGCGTTATTTTTGTTATACGACCTTATTTAATCAATGATATTTTATTTCTACGTTTGCTAGGTCGGTATAGCGAGAATGATCAGTTCGCCAATGTTACAAATATTTAAGTGAAAATTCCATCGCTAGCACGTAAATCAATGCTGAACAGAGTTTGGTTACCTTTACTATTTATTCTGGAAATTAAAAAAAAACTAAAAAACTTCCATATTGTTAAATTTAAAAGGTTACATAAAATTACTTGAATTTGTCAAAAAACAAAATGTTTGAGTAATTTTTCATTTTACTTTAAAAGTTCTAGACAACCTATTAGCAATATTTTCACACCTGGACAAACGACTAAATACTTTGTAAACACCTATCTTTAATAAATAATTAACATACTAGTACGCAAATAGTATTTTTGTTGATTACTAATTGATTTAAACAAACAAGCAAAAGAAAAAGACACAACATTAGCAGTTTAAAAAACTAAATTTTTAAAAGTTGGTTTTACTAGTCATCTGTAATCAACTGGTAACTCAACTTCTTGCTTTTAATTCTATATCCTAAATGTTTAGTATTAAAATTATTGCACTTTTATTAACAAAATTTTTCAAAGTTTTATAAGCGATACTTTTTTTTCTAAATAATAGTTTTATAACTTTAATACTTACAAAAAAATAGTAATAAAATCTTAATTTTTAAAACTTTTAAAACTATTATAAAGGTAAGCTAAAGGTATAGTTTCCTACACAATACAAAATTACTTAAAATAAAAATTAAAATAGACAAAATAATTAGTTTGATATTAACAAAAACTATCAAATCTAACCTGTGTTAAAAAAAAATATAACAAATTTTTATCAGCCTTTTAACTAGCCCTAGTTTTTCTAAAAGTGTGACAAAACTGTTTGGTAAACGAAACATATCTTTTTACATATTTAAAAGTTATTTTAAATAGTGTATTAAATTTCTGAGGACAACACCTAGCAGTAAAAAGACGTGCTAAAATTATACTAAATTTAAAACTAGAATTATCTACATAGTTTAACTCTAAATTAACTGAGCACCTCCACAACAAAAAATGTTTTTAGGTTTGTATTCTGCAGACAAATTTAACATCTTACTTTATCTATGGCAAGGTTGTTTAATTTTGGAAAACTATTGAAACAATAATAAGTATAAATGTCTATTTTTAAACAGAACTAAAAACTAAGTATTTTCTTAATATGTAAAACTAATACATTATAAACTACATATATTAACATCAGAATTGAAGTTTTTAAGCAAAGTAATTATAATAAAGTACTAAAAATTAAAAACTAAAACTTAACTTTGTTAACGAAGATAGATAACTTAAATTACCTCAGATAAATCTAGTTTAGTATAAAAAACAAATACCTCAATTTACTATAAATAAAACATTATACAGTTTAAAAAATTTATTATGTTGTTTAAAAGTAATCAAAATTAGTAAAAACTTCTTAAAATTTTTGCTACCAGCTTGAGTTTTAAAAACTATTTGAAACTGCTTTAAGCTGCCCTGGACCTGAATTAATTCAATAATGGAACAAGTTTAATTTTAAATACAATAAATACATCATAAATAGTTATTATTATATTCATTGGAGGTGTTTTGATTCAGTAAAAAACTAAAGTACTTAATTTTCTTTTTTAATTTTTTGTAACTGAATAAAAGTGTTAACTGACAGTTTTGAACAAAAATTTTGAACTTACAAAACATTTGGGTTGTAATTATAGTTTTCTATGTAGACTTTTAACTAGGTTTTTTAATTACTACATTTTAATCAAAGTTCTAATTCTAAGTTTTTTTTTAGGTTTTGTAGCCTATACTGTATAAATCCAGGGTTTTTCAAAATTCCAGGTTTTGTAACAACCCTGTAAAAAAACACAATTTTTTATAAAAACAAGGTTTCAAAGCTTAAAATTTATGTAAAAATACCAAACTAGCTTAAATGTTCAAAAATAAAATTCCAACCTGAACTTTTCAAATGATAATACTTTAAAGTTCAAACTAGCCTAAGGTTGTAACAACTCATAATTTTATTATTTATAGCCTATTTTCTCAATTTTAATAATTATGTATCAAAATTAGAATAAACAGAATAAAATAAATTATTATTCTATATAATTTTGTGTATAAAAAATGAACTATAGTAAAACAATAATTGATAAAATAAATGTAAACTTTTTTATGATTCAAAAATATATATTTGTAAGTATTTACAAGGTTGTGTTATTATAATTTATATAAAATTTAAAATTCACAAGTACCCATTAACTTTAACATGAATTATAAAAACTTAACTTTTATTATGACTATTAGTGAAATTATGTATTTATTTACTTTTTATTTTTAACTATGATACTAAAATAATCTATTAAAAAAAAATTTTAGGCTTGTATTTATTGTTTTTAGTAACTGGAATTTTCCTATCTAGCATTCATATGTATTAAAAAAAATACTACAAGGTTTCAATTTTTTAATTTAAAAGAAAAAACTACACTGAACCACCTTAAGATGTCCTAAGCATATCAGAATTTTTTTTAAACTTCAAAGAAATCTCAAACTAATAACTTTTTAACTTAAAAGCTTTTAGAAATCATTTTTTTATTTAGAATTAGTTATAAAAAATCAAAATTTACCTGAACCAACTAACTTTTGTTCAATTTAAAAAAAAAGGTTGTGATTTTTAAACATTTTCTTTAATTGCTCTGTTTTAGTTTAAAATAACCAAGCTAGCCCGAGTAATCTCTGATTTTTTTTTAGTTTTAAACTAGCATGAGTTATAACATGAGTTATTCTTAGTCAATCTGATATTTTCTAAATTACAAACTGTCATGAATTATCCTAAGTAAGTGGCAACCTTAATGTCACAACAAACTAGGCACTTCTAACATTGCAATTTTTTACTTATTGCATTTAAAACTAGTTCTACTGTTTATTAGCAAATAATTAACTTTTATTAAATTTTATTAAAAACAACAGTAAAAGTTATAAACTAACATGTTGGAGATCATTTAGGTTTTTTTGGTTACAGTTAATGTTTGCTGTTAAAAACTGAGATTTTACTTAGTATCAGTCTATTCCACTTACCTTGAAAAAGAATACTCATACTAAAGCTTAAATATTTTGAAAAGAGTACCAAAATAGTCAAATGATGAGATTGTGTATTAAATAAAATAGAAAATTAATCACCAGGGATGATTTAAATAAAATTTTACTTTAAAATTTGAGAACACTAAGAATTAAGACAAAAACCATTAGCTTAATGATATATTTCTCGTGTCAAATCAACAGTTTAATTACTGAACATATAAATATGTTTAAAGTTCCAGGTTTTTTGGTGTTTTAATTGAAAATATCAATTTTTTTTCAAAATTTATCAAACTCTTTGTTTTTGTAGACTAATTTGTCTTGTTTAAGCTTTTTCTAAAGATTTCTGTTTTGTGTTAAATATAAAAAAAAAATTAAAAATAAAAATTTTAAAGCCATTAAAACAATACTGAAATGGAAAAAAAAGTTGAACAATCTAAATAAGACCAAATAATTACATTTAAAAGCTTAAGCTAGCTTAATGTTTTTAAACTCTGTAATATTGTAGTTTTAAACCTATTTTCCCATAATTTTTCATTACTTATTAAAACCCGAAAAAAACCAATCTTATAAATTTATTATTGAATTAGTTATGGGTTATATTTTTAAAGAAAAAATTAGCTAAAGTCAATCATTAAAAAAAAAAAAAAATTAAATTTTTTGATTTTTCAATTTATAGGTTTTTCTAGGTTTTGTAGCCTGTACTATGAAATTCCAGGATTTTCAAAGGATTCCAGGTTTTGTGACAATCCTGTAAAACAAACACAAGTTTTCTAATAAAACCTGATTTCAAAGCTATATAATCTAGCTTTAAATTTATGAAAAAATACCAAACTAGCTTAAATAATTTAAAAAATAAATTGCCTGCCTGAACCTTTTAAATATTAATTTTTTCAAGTTCAAACTAGCCAAAGCTAGTGACAATTCATAATTTAATCAATTCAAGCCTATTTTTTCAATTTCTATTATTACTTATCAAAATTAGAATAAACAGAATGATATAATTTTAAAAATGAAATAATTATTTTAATATTTTGTTTAAAAAATGAGCTAAAGTAAATCATTACCATATACAATAAATGTCAAGTTTTAAATGTGAAAAAATATAATTGTAAGTATTTACAAGGTAGTGTTACTACAACTCATGTAAAATTTAAAATTCACAAGTACCCATTTATTTTAACATGAAGTAAAAGAACTTAACTTTTATCTATGACTATTAGTGAAACTATGTGTTTATTTACTTTTTATTTTTAATTCTGATACCAAAACAATATATTTAAAAAAGTTTTAACATTAGTATTAATCGTTTTAAGTAATTTGACTTCTTCTATTTAACATGCTATTGTATTAATAAAAATATTACAGGGTTGCACTGAACACAATAACACTGAACGAATTAAAGATGTCCTAAGTAATTCAGGGTTTTTTTTTACATAATCTTCAAAAAATCTCAAAATAATATTTGTTTAAGTTATAAACTTTTTAAGTTTAAAGCTTTTCAATTTTTTTTTCTTTATAGTTGGTTACAAAAATCAAAATTTAACTGAATCAAATAACTTTTTTAAATATTTAGAAGAAAACAAGGTTGTGATTTTAAAACATTTTTTTTTATTGCTCTGTTTTTAATTTAAATTAACCAAGCTGGCCCGAGTAATCTCTGATTTTTTTTTCTAGTTTCAAACTAACATATGTTATCCTTAGTCTTTTTTAAATTTTTTAAAATTCAAATTGTCTTTGAATATTCTGAGTATGAGGCAACCTGAATACTTTAAACTTCACATTTCTTACATTGTATTTTTTTTACTTATTGCATTTAAAACTAGTTTAGCTGTTTACAGCAAAAAAAATTAACTTATATGAAATTTCATCAAAAACAATAAAAAAAAGATTATTAACTAACATGTTAGATTTACATTTGGTTCCGGTTAATGTTTGCTTCTAAATACTGAGATTTTACTTAGTACCAGTCTATTCCACTTACCTTGCAAAAGAATACTCATACTAAAGCTTAAATGTTTTGAGAAGAGTACCAAAATAGTCAAATGATGAGATTGTCTAACAAATTTAATGGGAAATAAAACACCAGTGATGATTTTTTAAAATGTTCAACTATATCGTTTAAATTAAACACTAAAACACTTTATTAAATATAGTACATATTGGATAAAGACGAAAAAGTTATGATCTATTTATACCTTAAAAACACTCAAAAATATTTACTATCAATATCTAACAGTGTGTATTTTGAATTAAATAAGTCATTTATTCTAATTACTAAAAAAGCTTTGTTTTATAATCAATTAGTAATAATTAGATGTTAAACTTTTGTTTTTTCATAGTTTATACCTTTACATAATTTTTTCATAAGTAAAAAATTGCATTTAGCTGTTTTTTAGTATTATATAATATTTCTGATTTTTTGTTTAAAAAATAATAAAAAATAAAATTGTAACTTTTTAATATTTTTTTTAATTTTAGCAAGCTATAACTGGTTAATTCTGATGTTTTAAAAGAATGATATTTTTAAGTCCATGTAAAGTAATATTACCTATTTATAAAGGACATTAAAAATGTGAAGATAGAGCAAAACGAAAATGAATGTTGTATTAAAAAATATATAACTAGTTAATAAGAGAAGTGCTCAAGAATAAAATATCTAATTTTTTTAACTAATTGAAATAAAGTTGTAAAAAAGTTTTTTTTTATAGACTATCGCAATATATATTTTAACAAAACAAGTTTTTGTTTTTTAGTAAATATAAAATGTAGATGAACAATAGGTTGCAAAAATCACATAAATATGTTTAAAGTACTTTATCAGAAAAGTAAACTTAAAGTTCAGTCTGATTCACGTATTTGCTGAGTCATCTATTTTTTTTTTATTTTTATAATTATTTTTAATTCATACTCTTATCCCTAACTAACCTTACCCAAACATAATAAAAATGCTTCAAGAAGTTTAGTTTTTACAATTAAAATTAAAAATACCAAGATAAAATATTTTTTTTTAACTGGACAGAGAATATGCTAACTAGAACTTTACCATGTACAGGATATTAAACCTTTACTCTTCATTTTTAAATGTAAGCTTTAAATAAAATTCATTACTATTTTCTAATCAAACAACAGTCAAAGTTTACTGAAGAGCTACTTAAAATGTGTTTTTAATAATAAAACTAAAAATTATGACAAAAACTTTTTAGCTCAATGATATATTTCTCGTGTCATATTAACTTTAACTACTGAACATATAACTCTGTTTAAAGTTCCAGGTTTTTGGTGATTTTTATTCAAAATTCTAATTTTTTTTTTAAAATTTTACAAACTCTGGGTCTTTGTAGACTAATTTATCTACTTCAAGCTTTTTCTGAAGATTTCTGTTTTGTGATAAACTAAAAAAAAAAATGATGAAAATTTTAGAGCCATTAAAACAAGCCTGTAATGAAAAAAATACTTAAACAATCTAAATTAGACCAAATAATAACATTTGAAAGCTAAGCTAGCTTAGGTTTTTACAACTTGTATTATTTTAATTTTAAGCCTATTTTCCAATTTTTTTTTCACAACTTATTAAAACCAAAATAAAACCAATCACATATATTTTATAATTAGCTATTGATTATGCTTTTTGGAAAATATAAGCTAAAGTCCATCATTAAACAAAAAACATAAATGTTAAGTTTTTTGATTCTACAGTTTATAGGATTTTCTGAGTTTTGTAGCTTAAACTAAGAAATTCCAGAATTTTTCCAAGGATTCCAGGTTTTGTAACAATCCTGTGAAAAAATACAAGTTTTCTAAGAAAAGCTGATTTCAAAGCTATATAATCTAGCTTAAAATTTATGAAAAAATACCAAACTAGCTTAAATGTTCAAAAAATATTGCCTGCCTGAATTTTAATTTTTTTAAGTTCAAACTCGCCTAAGGTTGTGAAAACCCCTAATTAAATTATTTCTAGTCTATTTTTCAAGTTTTTATCATTACTTATAAATTTAGAAATTAAAAAATTATTTATAATATTTTGTTTAAAAAACGAGCTAAGGTAGAACATTAAATAGAACATATTTTTTAGAACTTTAAAATATATATTTGTAAGCATTTACAAGGTGGTGTTATTATAATTTAACTAAAATTAAAAATTAACAATAACCCATTATTATAACTTTAAGTATAAGGATTTAACTTTTAATTTTACTATAATTGAAATTAAGTATTTTCTATTTATTTTACACTATAATACCAAAATAAGTTAGTTAAAAGACTATTAATATTTATATTTTTAGTAATTAGACTTTTCCTATCTAGAATACTATTCTATTAAGTAAAATATTACAGGACTTCCATTTTTTATTAGACGAAAAATTACCGAGAATAACATTAAGATGTCCAAAGTAATTTAGGTTTTTTTTTTAATCTTTAAAAAAACTCTAAATAATTACGATTAAAATTATAAATTTTTTAAGTTAAAAAGTTTTATAATCATTTTTACACTTAGAAATGGTTGCAAAAATTTTAAATGTGACTGAAGCAATATACTTTTGTTCAAGATTTAGAAAAAAACAAGGTAATGATTTTAAAACATATTTTTAATTGTTCTGTTTTTAATTTAAAATAAACAATAAGGCCAGAGTGATATCTGATATTTTTTTTTGGTTTCAAACAGTCATGAGTTATCCTGAGTGATGGCAGCCTTAATTTCACTAGAAACTAGACATTTATAACATTGCATTTTTTAGTTTTTGCATGTAAAACTAGTTCAACGGTTTTCTAGAAAAAAATAACTTCTATAAAATTTAATCAAAAACAATAAAAAAGATTATTAACTAACGTGTTAGAGACCCTTTAGGTGTTTTTGATTCCAGTAAATGTTTGCTGCTAAAAACTGAGATTTTACTTAGTATCAGTCTATTTCACTTACCTTGAAAACAATACTCATACTAAAGCTTAAATGTTTTTAATAGAGTACCAAAATGGTCAAATGATGAGATTGTCTATTAAATTAAGTTAAAAACAATACCAGGGACGAATTAATTTCAATGTTCAAATGTATCGTTTAAATTAAACACTAAAGACAATATAAATAAAACAGTATGCTAAGGGTATTAAAAATATTAAAAAAGATTGAGTTTATTATATATAATATTATAATATTGATGAAAGTATTTGAAAGCTACAATGAAAACCAAGGTTTCTTATCGTTCTTAATAAATTTCTTTCAGGTTTTTTTTAACTTTTCGTGGTTTTTGAAAGTAAACGTTTAACTATCTATTTTTAATTCTAAAATTTAATTAAGGTTGAAAACGGTGTTAAGTAGTATAACAGCTGTCAAAGTTTACTGTTGAGCTACTTTAATGTGCTTTTATTAAAAAAACTAAAAAATAATGACAAAAACCTTTTAGCCTAATGATATATTTCTCGTGTCAAATCAACATTTAACTACTAAACATATAAATCTGTTTAAAGTTCCAGGCTGTTAGATGCTTTTTGTTCAAATTCAAACTTTTTTTTTCAAAATTTCTTAAACTCTGGGTTTTTGTAGACTAATTTGTCTAATTCAAGCTTTTAAAGATTTCTGATTTCTGTTTTGTGGTAGCCATAAAAAAAAGTAAATTAAAAATAAAATTTAAAAGCCATTTAAAGATACCTAAAAAAAAACTTACTTGAACAATCTAAATTAGACCAAATAATTACATTTAAAAGCTTAAGCTAGCTAAAGGTTTTTAAACTCTGTATAATTTTAATTTTAAGCCTATTTTCCAATTTATTTTCATTACTCATTAAAACCAGAATACAACCAATTAAATAAATTTTATTATGAATTAGTTATTGATTATATTTTTATAGAAAAATAAGCTAAAGTCCATCATTGAAAAATAAACTTAATATGAAATATTTTCATTTTTCAATTTATAGATTTTTCAAGGTTTTGTAGCCCAATTTGTGAAATTTCGAGATTTTCCAAAGATTCCAGGTTTTGTGACAATCCTGTAAAAAAACACAAGTTTTTTAAAAAACCAGATTTCAAAACTATATAATCTACCTTAAAATTTATAAAAAAAATACAAAACTAGCTTGAATGTTAAAAAAGAAATTGCCAATCTGAACTTTTCAAATATTAATATTTGTAAGTTCAAACTAGCCTAAGGTTGTGACAAATTACAATTAAATTATTTCTAGCCTATTTTCCCAATTTTTATCATTATTTATAAATTTAGAATTGAATAATTATTTATAATATTTTGTTAAAAAAATGAGCTAAAGTAAAACAGTTCAATGATTTCGAAGTTTTTTAAATTTAATTATAACTACCTAAGTTAAAGTTTTCAATTTATTAAGTAATTCTAGTACATAAAATTTGAATGTTTATGACTCGAAACTTTCTAAACATCATAAGTTACAAATTCTAATTCACTTGTTTTGTTTTACTTTTTAGTATCTTCCATGTTTTGTTTTACTTTTATTTTTCAGATTTAAATAATAACTAAAGATCCCTTAAAGGGTGAAACTGAGTTTTGCAAATAGCATTTTGATGAATTAATGTTGTATGTTTTTTAAAACTTGAAAATATATATATAAAAGTTTTTAACAAGGTTGTTGAATTATAATTAAAAAAAAAAAAAACAATAACCCATTAATAATAACTTGAAGCATAAGAGTTTAACTTTTATTAATGACTATTATTGAAATTAAGGATTAATTTACTATTTAGTTTACACTATGATAATATAATAATTAAAGAAAATATATATATCATTTGTATTTTCCGTTTTTAGTAATTGGAATTTTCCTATGTAGCATACTATTGTATTAAGAAAAATATTACAGGTTTGCCTTTTTTGAGTAAAAAAATTACACTAAACGAACTTGAGATGTCCTTAGGTATTCAGGATTTTATTCATAATCTCCATAAAAATCTCTAAAAAGTAGTCATTTTAGTTATAAACTTTTTGAGTTAAAAGCAGATAAATATATTTTTTTTATGTAGAATGGTTTACAACGAATCTAAATTTAACTGAAGCAACTAATTTTTGTTGAAGATTAAAAAAAAACAAGGTTGAGAATTTAAAACATTTTTTTTTAAATTGTTCTGTTTTTAATTAAAAAAAACCAAGCTGGCGAAAGTAATCTCTAATTTTTTTCTAGTTTCAGACTAGCATGAGTAATCCTTAATAATTTTGTAGTTTCTTTAAAATTAAAACGATCATGAGTTATCCTGAGTGTGGGGCAACCTTAATATTGCTAAAATCTATACATTTCTAACATTGTAATATTTTTACTTATTGCATTCAAAACTAGTTCAACTGTTTATATCAAAGAAATTAACTTATATGAAATTTTATCAAAAACAATAATAAAGATCATCAACTAACGTGATAGAGATCCTTGAGGTTTTTTTTTTGGTTCCAGTTAATGTTTGCTGCTAAAAATGGTATTTTACTTAGTTTCAGTCCATTCAACTTACCTTAGATAAGAATAATCATACTAAAGCTTAAATGTTTTGAAAAGAGTACCAAAGTGGTCAAATCACGAGATTTATTTGAAAGTAAAACACCAGGGATAAATTTAAAGTTCAATTATATCGTTTGAATCAACATTAAACATAATAGAAATTAATTTGCATGCTAAGGGTATTAAAAATATTGAAAAAGTTAGAGTTTAAAATTATGATTTTTTAATAAAATTATGATTTTTGCATTTTAAAACCATAGTACGTAATGGATAAATACAAAAAGGTTCTGATCTGTTGATAAATTAAAAAATTTCAATTTTTTTTACTATCGATATTTAACAGTGTGTATTTTTGATTAAATGTGTCATTTATTGTAAACATTAAAATCAGCTTTGTTTTATAATCAATTAGTTTTAATTAAATCTTAACCGTTTTTTTTATAGTTTATTTTTTTACATAATTTTTAATAACTAAAAAATTGAACTTAAATTATTTACCATTCTATTATATTTCTGAATTCTTGTTTAAACAAAAAAAAAATATAATTTAACTGTGAAACATTTCTCTAACTTTAGCAAGCAATAAGAGAAGAGCTTAAGGTGATAAGAGAATAATTATATAAATTTTAAGTAAATTAAAATCAAAATTCACAAATTTTTTAAAACAAGCATGATTTACATTAAACGTAACATCTAAAAACTAAACACCTAATCTGAAAAAATTAAACGTCAAATTATACCACAATAAACATATTATTAAAGAAAACTAAAATATCCCGGGGCAGCCTAAAAATTTTTACAAAAAAAAACCAGCCTGAGTTTTTTTGAAAACTTTAAGCCACTCTGATTGCGTGACAGAGCTCAATTATATTCATAATTTAAATTTGAAATTCAAAGGGTTGCAAAGATATGTACCACTCACAAAAAAGTAGCTTAAATAATTCTTCCTGAGTTTGGAAAAAATGTTTTAATATTGTAAAACAAAAAAAAATGTAACATTTTGTAGTAAATAAATGGTAGAAACTTAAAAAAGTATTGTATTAATGAAACTACTTGAAAGCTAAAATGAAAAGCAGGTTTTTTTATGGTTCATAACAAATTTCTTTCAGATCTTCTTAAACTATTCCAGGTTTTTAAAATTAAACGTTAATCTATTTATTTTAATTCTAAAATTAAATTAAGATTAAAAACAGTGTTAAGTAGTATAACAACAGTCAAAGTTTACTGTAAATTTACTTTAAAAACATTAACAAATTCATTAAGAAAGTTAAAAAAATAAAATTGATGACAAAAACCTATTAGCTTAATGATATTATTCTCGTGTCAAATCAATATTTAACTCCTAAACCTATTACCTGTTTAAAGTTCCAGGATTTTTAGTGATTTTTGTTTAAAATCCAAACTTTTTTTTCAAAATTTCTCAAACTCTGGGTTTTTGTAGACTAATTTGTCGACTTCAAGCTTTTTCTAAAAATTTCTGTTTTGTTGTAACCATGAAAAAAAAACAAATTAAAAACAAATTAAAAAAATAAAAAATTAGAGCCATTAAAACAAGCCTAAAATGAAAAAAAAAACTTGAACAGTCTAAATAAGACCAAATAATTACATCAAAAAGCTTAAGCTAGGTAAAGGTTTTTAAACTCTGTATTGTAAGCCTTTTTTCCCATTTTTTTTCATTACTCATTATAACTAGAATAAAAACAATAACATAAACTTTATAATGAAGTAATTATTAATAACATCAAAAAAAAATAAGCTAAAGTACATCATTACAAAATACCTCTAAAATACATAAAATGTTATAAAAAAATTTAATAATTTAAAATATTTATAAAATGTAACATTTTTTGTTCTTCTTATTTGGATTTTGTATTCTACACTGTGAAATTCCAGGACTTTTCAAGGATTTCAGGTTTTGTGAAAATTCTGTAAAAAAACACTAGTTTTCTAAAAAAATCTGATTTCAAAGGTATATAATCTAGCTTAAAATTATGGAAAAATACCAAACTAGCTTAAATGTTTAAAAAAAAATTGCCTGCCTTAACTTTTAAATATTTATTTTTTCAAGTTCAAACTCGCCTAAGGTTGTGAAAACTCATAATTAAATTATTTTTATCCTGTTTTCACAATTTTTATCATTACTTATCAAAACTAGAATAAACAGAATGAAATAGATTCTAAAATGAATTAATTATTTATAATATTTTGTTAAAAAATGAACTAAAGTAAAATATTAACAAATACAATAAACATGAAGTTTTTTGAAACTTGAAAATATATTTGAAAGTATTTACAAGGTGGTGTTACAAAATTTAAATAAAATTTAAAATTTTCATGAACCCATTATTTATAACTTAAAAAATAAAAAATTAAACTTTTATTTATGACTATTATTAAAATTAAGTATTTACTATTTATTTTACACTATGTGACCGAAATAAAATGTTTAAAAAATCATAACATTAATATTTTTCGTTAGTATCAGTATAAGTAATTTTACTATTTCTATTAAGCATACTATTGTGTTCAGAAAAATATAACAGAGTTGCCATTTTTTGAGAGAAAAAAATTACAATGACAACTTTATATTTTTTTAAGTAATTCATGTTTTTTTATGTAATATTCAAAAGAATCTCAAAATAATAACTATTTAAATTATAAACTTTTTAAATTAAAAGCTTTTATAAATATTTTTCTATAAAAAATTAGTTATAAAAAATCAAAGTTTAACTGAAGCTACTAACTTTTGTTAAAGATTTATAAAAAAACAAGTTCGTGATTTAAAATAAATTTAAGTTTTTCTGTTTTTAATTTAAATAATGAAGCTGGCCGAGTAATCCCTGTTTTTTTTTAGTTTTAAACTAGCATGAGTTATCATTAGTAAAACTGTTTTTTTTTTAATTTTCAAACTGTCATGAGTTATTCTGAATGTGTGGCAGTCTTAATGTTACTTGAAACGGTTCTTTTCTAACGTTGTATTTTTTCTACTTATTACATTTAAAACTAGTTTAACTGTTTTATAGTAAAAAAAATAACTTATATACAATTTCATCAATAACAATAATAATATTATTAACTAACATGTTAGAGATCCTTTAGGTTTTTTTTTTGTTCCAGTGAAGGTTTGCTGCTAAACACTGGGATTGTACTTAGCTTAAATAATTTAAAAAGAATACCAAAGTGGTTAAATAATGAAATTGTCTATTAGATTAAATTTAAAGTAAAAAACCAGGGATGAATTTACTTTAAGTGTTCAACTATATCGTTTTAATTAAACACTAAACATAACATAGTTAATCAGTATGCTAAGGGTATTCAAAATATTAAAAAACTTAAGTTTATAATGATAAATTTTTACTCATAAAAACATAGTACATAATGGAGAAATACGAAAAGGTTATAATCTTTTTATTCATTAAAAACATTTAAAAATATTTATCATCGATATTTAACAGTGTGTATTTTTGATTAAATGTGTCATATATTGTAAATATTTAAAAATACTTTGTTTTATAATCAATTAGTATTAATTAAATGTTTATCATTTGTATTTTATAATTTATATTTTACATAATGTTTTTAGTAACTTAAAGGTGCACTTAACTTTTTTTAGCATGCTATCATACTTCTGATTATTTGTTCAAAAAATAATAGAAATATTAATTTAATTTTGTAATATTTTTTCTAAGTTTAGGAAGCAATAACTTTCTTAATTCTAATGTTTTTAAAGAATGATCTTTTGTGACTAAGTAAAAAAAAATTAACTATATAATTAAATAAAATTGTGAAACGAAAATGATTGTTATTTTAAACAATATATGACTAGTTGATAAGAGATGGAATCAAGAATTTATGTTTAATAATAAGAATTTCAAACATATATCCCGCACAAAAGTTTTGACTAAATAATTACTACAACAGACTAATTATTTAGTTATGAAAAATATTTTGACGACACGTTTCCAGCAAACAGTCTAGAGATTTTAAAAACATTAAAAAAAGTTGCAGTTAAAATTTACGAAGTTATCAAGTAGGTTGCAAAAATTTTTTAAAAATAAATACCGAATTTAAAACTTTAGAAAAAAAAAAGCTAGTTGTATTGTTTTTATAACAACTTTTAGGTGTTATATTTAATACATAACTAAAAATAAACTCATAATAACTGTTGAAGTATATCACCTAAAAAAGCTTAAAAATTTTTAAGCTTATCATATCAAAATCATAATAACAACTTACCTTTTTAAAAATAACATTAACTAAACATTTCAAAGATCTATTGGCAGTTATATCTACTAAATATTTTTTTTCTTAAACTATAGGTCTAAAATATGCTGTTATACATGCATTTTGCTGCTCACAACAAAGTACTAATAACACATATCAAACTAAGCAATAACTTAAAATTCTATTAATTGAAATAATTTAAAAGAATATATCTAAAATAGATATTTATTTGCAGACATTTATTAACTAATGTAAAATTACAAAAATGATGTTATTAAATGAGTTTGTGTAGTTTAAGTCATTTTTTTTTGTTTAAACTTTAATTAACATCAATTTAAAAGATTGACATTATAAGTTTAAAATTTATTTGCCACGATGATTAGACTTTACATTAGTCATTATCTACAAAATAATGTAAAAAATAACTAGAAATTAGTTTAAACAATTAAGTATACACATATTTTCAAGTAACACATTATATAAACAGTAATTTATTAAAATTATAAACTACAATAAAATAACATGTTACATAAAAATTTCCACATTGTTAAATAAGTACATATCTAACCAATCAAAAATTCTTAGTGTTCGAGTAATACCTGGCTTAGTTAATTGTTTATTTAAAATTGGATTAAACGTTTAATTAAAGTATTTTAAATTAAGTTTAAAAAATTATTAAAATAATGACTGATGTAAAGTAATGTATCTACATTTAGTGTAAATTTTCGTCTGCGAATAGATTTTAAACTTAGAATGTGTTTCTCTTTAAATTGATATTTGAAATCTCCAGTATCCCCTCCTGTTTTTTTAATATAATGGCTAATAAGCTCAAAAATTAAAAATACTTTTTTTGGTCAAAAAAGGTCAGTTTTAATCAGTTTTTATTTTCCTTATTATGTTTAAGTTAAAAGTACTTATTTAGGTCAAAAAAGGTCAGTTTTAATCGGTTGTTATGTTCCTAATCATGTTTAAACAAAAAATTTTTAATAAAGTTAAAAAAGGTCAGTTTTAACATGATTTTGTTTCTTATTGAGTTACATTATGTTTAAAATATATTAAAAACGATTTACCAAACAGAAATATGATAAAAATGTAAAATATTTTCTATAAAAATGCTTGTTTCTGTATATCTTATTAATTTGTTATATTATTTTGTAAGTTTGATACAAAATACTTTAAAAATAGAATGGTTTACTGAGAACTTGATTATGGAGAAAACATATTAGTTTATTCAATTACTATTAAAAAAAGTCGTAAATACTTTTATAGAATTGCATTGCGTTTTTAGATAAAAAGTTTTTAAGTTAAGTATAATCTGTTTTGACTTTTATAACTGTCATCTAATTTTACTTAGTTTTGACTATGTAACGTATAACTAATCATAAACCAATATTCTTAGTTTATCAATTTTTTAATTCATAATTATTTAACTGTTACCTCAGGTTAAAAAACCCAGTAGCGTAAATATTAAAATAAAAATACTGGTCATATATTGGTCCGAATCTCATTCTAAGTTCAGGATCTGGTCAAATCTGGGTATTGTTTAGAATTTTGGAACAGACCATATCGTAGAAGTCTCTCAAATTTTTAAGAAATATCTTATTTAAGTTTCAAAACTATCCTAAAGCCTTCGTTATTCTCGTTATCAATAAACTCCAACAATATCTAGTGTAAATTTCATATTTTTTTTAATACCTCGTAGAACTTTAATTAATAAAATTAATTTTTCCCCTATTATCTAGTTTAGCTTTTAAAACTACTTAAAAATAAATCCAAGACTTTTTTTTGCATTTTTTAATGAACACCAGGATATCCAGTGTAGCTTTAAATCATTTTCCAGTAAAGTCTAGTGTAACTTTCAAAACTTCCCTAAAATACGCCTGGAATTTTTGCTTTTTAGATAGAAGTCTAGATTCTAGAATATCATAACAGCATTAAACCTCTCAAATATGTCTGTTACTGTTATTTGCAGAAAAAACGAAAACAAAACAAATTATATTCAATGACCTACCAGATCCATAACTTAAGGGTCAACCAGCTCAACTTAATATTTTTATAATAGGATTTGACCACATCTTAAGTAAATTGGTCAGAAAAGCACGGTGTCACTTTAGCACAGAGTGACACTTTTGCTTGGAGTGACATTTCAGCACAGAGTGACACTTTAGCACAGAGTGACACTTTTGCACGGAGTGACATTTCAGCACAGAGTGACACTTTTGCGTTGAGTGTAATTTTAGCAGAGAGTTTTCTAATTTTATAAATAACGAAAATCCAACTACAGCTTTGTACAGTTTATAAAAGTTCTTTTTATCTATAACAGCTTAGTTAGTCTATTTTTAAAATGTACAAACTTTTAATAAGGATTAAAACATTTTAAACGTTTGAAGATTAAGTTTCAAGAAGATTTACTCAACTAGTTAGACCAGGGGTCTACAGGCAGTTTGTGCTCACGGGCCAAATTTCAAGTTTCAAAAAACTTCGCGGGCCGCAGTTTTAGTTTTAGTCACACTTTTAGCTAACTTTTCTTAAGTTTATTATTTGGGTTTGCTTTTATTTTACATAGACTATTTATTAAAAAAAAGATTCACATTTACATTGACTAACATATTTAATTCTTAATAAACTATGTACTACTTTTTCCAGTTAATAGTTTAACTTAATATTTAGTTAACATTTTAAAAAAACCAAGCTTGAATTTACTTTATGAATTACTTTTATACATTTTTTTATGTAATCAACTAAGTTTTCATAAAAGAAGTTGTAGATTATTGAAATTAAATTTTAAGTTTTTAAAAATTTGCACTCTTTAAAAAATTCAGTAATTAGTTTACATAAAAATAAAACCTATTTGTATTGAAGAAAACTAAAACATTTTTTTTACATAATTATTGCTCGAATACTTTATTATTAATTAACTAGTCTTTTACATAGTTGTCACTTTAACAGCAAAAATGTTTGAGTTATATAATACCAGTCTAAGTTTAATAAAAGTTAAAAAAGCTCAAAAATTGCTATAAATCAAGCTTAAATAACTAACTAAAATATTATCATTATTGAAAAGTACAAAATATGTACGTAGCCTAGAATAAATTACAATAAATAAACTACACTACAATCATAAAGCTATTATGAGTGTTGATAGATTTACATAAAGTACTTGAAAAATAAATTTCACACAGACCTGAGTTTTCAACAATGTCTTAAACAGGTTTAATTTAGTCTGAGTACACAAAATTCTAAACTAGGCTTTTTTTTTGCAACCCTGTTAATAACAAAGTTTACAAAAAAAAAAAGTTTATTAATAGTGAATTAAATATAAACAAAAAAATAAATGTTATAATTCAGCTTGAATGTATATTGAAGTTTTTTAAATATTTATAACGAAAAAATGTAAATTTATTAGCACATTAATAAAAAGAAGTTTTTTTTTTCAGCATTATAACAAATCTTTATCGCAATAAAAATTTTGCATTTAAATTAAAATAGTAAATGTGAAATATAAGACGAACTATAAAAATATAAAATCGTTGGTTAGAAGTTTTTGCAAGAAACGAAAAAAATGCTTACGTCAGTTTTAACAAAGCATGATTATCTTCAGTAACTACTGACTGATCATAAAAAATTTTCAAGGCATTTATAAGGTATCAAAAGTAATTAATAAAAAGGAGATACCGTTTGAATTAAAAACATTTTAAAATATTTGTCTTAGCAACTTAACTTGGTACTACAAAAAAAAACAAGTTATCTATGAAATGTGGTGCCATATAATGACATTTGAAACAAAGTCAAAACTTTTTGAGTTTCAGATAAATGAATACAACTATAAATATTTACACAACCTTTGAAACATTAAACTAATAACATATTTTGACTTTTTAGATGCAATTAAAACTTATCAGACAATTTTTTTTCTAAAATATTTTGACCTTCAACAGTTATAAATTAAATTTAGATTCTAAAAAACTTACACAAAAAAATTAAATTAAAGTCTAACGCACTTTTAAAATCAAACTTTTCTGCGTGTAATAGCTTGATTGAAGTTGTTTTTTTTTTTAAATTAAGTTGTATCATGTGATACAACTTATAAAACAACGTTATGAAACAACGCAAAAAATTGCAAAAGAATTAATAATTAAATTAATGAAGGGAAAGATCATTTGAATCACATACGAAAAAATTATATTGTTTATATCTGCATCTGTAGCTTAAAAAAAAACATTTAATACTCTTTTTTTATCTCAATTTCCAGTTTTTTGTAGCCAAATTGTCAAATTCAAGGTATTACGTCAACACTGATTGTTCACACTTACAAATTAATAAAAATAGTATTTTAAAGTATAGCAGCTGCAAGACTTAAAATATAAAATATATTATAATCATAACCATAACTATGACTATAACAAAACATAAATCATAAGTTTGTTTGCCACTCTTCAAAGCAAACGGTTTTGAATGAGTGCCAAAAACTAGCCTGATAATTTAGATTTATATTTTAAAAACAAAAAAAGCAATTCAAGCTAAATACTAAAAGAATGTCTAAGTTAGCCTGAAATTTAAAAAGTATTCAATGACTGACTTAGTCCAATATTGTGGCAAAGTTAAGTTGCTTAATTGCTTGAACTTGAACTATTTTGATTAACAACTTTTAAATTTATTAAATTAACCATTACTAAATATAATATATTTTAAAAACGTAGTTACAAAAAATAGCATATATATTAGGGTGGAAAGCAAAGAAATAAATTCGATCTACCAAAAACTTTTGTTTGAAAAATGAAACTGTATACATACCAATTTAAATAACAAGTAAATTTTTATTTCTGCATATATACTTTTTTAAAAGTGTTTGTAAACACTAAGATTTTCAAGCAGAAAAAAAAATTATACATATGATTAAACTTCACTTAATCTAACTCAAGTATTTGAAAAAAATGGTTTAAAAAATGGTTCTAAACATCTGTGTACATTGGTGTGTATAGTAATTAATTTAAATTGCACACAATCCTTCTAAAATTTAATATGTATTAAATGGAAAATAAAATAAACCTATTTATTACTATGCTATTTTAAATGTTTTTGTGCACACTTAGATATAAATTACTGTGATAAACATTTATAAAAGAATTTAGGTACTATTTACATGTTAAACAAAATACCTGAACTATAAAGAATGAAATTTTAGTTAATTACTGTGCATTACATGGAAAGCATTTGCGTTTAGTTTGTTATATAAATAACTAAATAAATGTTATATAAACAACCTACTTTATCCAATCACTTCATTTTCAGCTAATAGTTTACAGATGCAACAAGAAAGTTATTGTGAAACTGATAGAAAATCACTTGTCAAATGCTAATCTGTTTTTTTTAACAATTTTAAGTCAAAGCAATATAGACTTTTAGTTGTTTTAAAATGTTATTTAGGGACTTAAAACGATATTAATCAATCTAAACTAAATTCCCGAAAAAAAAAATTCACGAAAATTTATTTTTGCTCAGCGGGCCACATTTAGTAGCTCGCGGGCCGCAGAAATTTCTCTCGCGGGTTGCATTTCATTCAAAAAAATAACGTGCTCGCGGGCCGCAGATTTACCCTTTGCGGGCCGCAGTTTACCGACCCCTGAGCTAGTAGATGTTGTGTTTAAAAGTGTTAAGTGAGAACAACTATTTTGTTTTAAAATCGTTGTTACGTTGATATAATAAGAAACGTATAGTATTTTTTTTGTTAATTTTTCATCTAAAGTTAAAATCAAAATTTTTATATTTCAAGTTTTTAAAAGTTATATTTTAATATACTTGACAAAAAACTTTTTATTTTATGTAAATAATTTTTCCCTTAAGATACTGATTAGAATTAGAGTTAGAATTAGAGTTTTGTTCTTGTTTCTACTACTTTATCGTAATGAGTAAATTTATATTGTTAATTGAAGTTAATTTTAAAACTTTTAAGAAATTAACTAAAACACTGTTTATAAACTTTAGAATATTATATTTTTTAGAAATAAAAATGTATTAATTTAGAAGATGTAAGAATTTTTAGCCAAAGAATTTTGGCTATTATTTATTTAAGACTAAAGTACTGTTTCAAACTGTACAAAGCTATAAAAATTAAACTATTTATTTTGAGTTTGAGAGAGACGATTTTGTAAAACAATAATTACTTGCTAAGTTTTTGTTTTTTGAAAGATTTTAAAATTTGTTAATAATTGTAGATTAAAAAAAACAAACCATCATTTAATTTACTACAGATTTAAAAGCTAAAAAACTGATAAAATTTTTGTCAATTCATTATTAACTTGATATATGTTTGAAACTCATCATATCAATTGTTATGTTTTACAAAATCTAAGATATCAACAGTATAAAATAATATTTTAAAGAAAATAATTATCCGTCCATGAATATTCTTAAAAACCTATTACCAGATATAAATATTAACTTTATTCAAAAATAACATACAGCACACTATGTTTACATAAAAAAATTAATGCTAAACATTTCAAAAGATTAAAGAGTTGATAAAAACTTTTTTTTACCTAAATTGCTTTAAATTTCAAATCAGTATTTTTTTATTTACTGTATATAGAAAATTGTATGTTTTAGTTTGAAACAGAATAGCAAACATATGAATAACACTTTTATTTTAATCATAAGCTTATCTTAACTTTTATTTCAATTAGGTATACGTTTTAGTTTAACTCAGAAAGCCTTATAAAAAACTTTTTTCGTCAAAACTACGACTATTTTGTTTAATTTAAAAAGTTCACTCTACACAACAAAGTTTGTTGATAGTTTTAAAGCTTCATTTTTCCAGTACATTGAATGATAAAAGTCTATTTGTGTTATTAAAAACAAGTATTTATTTTAAATTTTTCTAATTTATTTAGGTCTTTTAGCGAGTTACACTTGAAAAAAATAATATAACGATCAAATAAAAGAAAGCCATCCGAAAAAATCACCATTAAAAAAAAATAAGTGTGAAAGTAAACTAAATTTAAGACTAAACTTTCTTATATAAGAACCTTACAAAAAATTAATAACTTCAGACATTAGCTTATAAAAGTACACAACAAAAATAATTTGGAACAGATGTGCTGTAAGAAAAAAATTCAATCTTTAAAAAGAAAGTTTTTTAATAAAAAACTAAAAGGTCGTCACTAAATTGTTAACTGAACTATCATTACCAGTCACCCTCTTCGAAATCGGAAAGACCATCATTTCTAACTTTGTTCTGCGGGTGAACGAAGTTTCGCGATTGATTTATAATATCGGGTTTCGGGCAAACTGAAAAGAACTTCTGGTTTCTAAAATGGACCATCATGATGCTGCTGATTGCTTTCTCTAAAAGCTTTAACGGATCCATAGGAATCTGGTAATCTTTGATGATTTTCATGACATTTGCTGTTTGGTATACTGCGTTGCTGTCGACTATATTTGCAAATTCTTGCAGGTAACTTTTTTGTCCATTTCTACTCATTTTAACATAATTTGGCTGAGCCCTGAGAAAAGTTGCAGCTTCTCTTAAAACATATGACCTGAGTTTATTTCCCAGATCATCTGCTGAAACTGTCTGAAAAATGGGATTTGCAAAATACTTGTTGTAAGCTCCCAATATCGTCTCAACAATTTTATCGAATATCTTGTACTTTCGGGCTATCAATATTTTCTTTATGAGTTCCGGTTCATGTGTGTTTATATTTTCCAAGAGCGGCTGTAACAAGTGTATAATTAATAATATAGCAATTTTATTAAAAAAAATAATCAAAATTTTTCAAAAGTTTTCTACTAACCTCAAACACTGATTTAAAAGCGTTCTGGTAATTTTTTTGGGTAAGGATCATATACACTCGATCAAGAATTTCATGACATAGTCCATCCAAGTAATTATTGTAGTGATCACGGTTATAACCATTGTGAAAAACTTTCTTCCAGAATTTAGTTTTTCTTGGTACATCAGGATGTTGTCTTTTATATTTCTTCTCTTTACTAAAATATTGATTGAGAGGTAAATATTAGCAGGGACAAAGCCCTTATATAATCATTTGTTTTTCAAAAAATGAATATTCATAATAAAAACAAAAATGTGTTAAGTATGATTATTAGGTCTGTTAAATATACCTAAAAAAATAAGTTTTTTTAATTCTAAAAGCTCATAAATTTATGTGCAGTTAATATTCCTAATAAAAACTACAAAACAAAAACAGTTATGTTTAAGTTTTAAAGTTCATTTTTAAACAGAAATATTAAATTCATAAAGTATATAAGTAACACTAATACCTTTAACTATACTTAATTTTTAACTAAGTATATTTCAAATAAATGATAAACAAACAACTTACTCTTCTACAGGAGTTTCAAATTGTTCTGATACTTCTTGTAAATCAGAAACTGTACCTCTATGTCTTTGTTGTCTTATCACTTTTGATCTCGGTTCAGACTTCTTCATCATATTCTTTTCTTGTTTAACTTTCGTTTCATGTTTTCTGCCTGTACTTCCTCTGCTTCCTGAAAATGCGTGAGCACATTGTGTTGAGCAAAACCTCTTTTTTCCAATAAAATCTTTCTTAAGTTTTTTCACTCCACATTTATACCATTCACATGTCGCAAAGACGTCTTCTTGCTGTGGTTTTTATTACATTTGTGTTTCAACAATGTAAACTAATTTAGTTTAAAATGAAAAAATTTTTGTGTGTACAACTTTTTTTATCGTTTAATTATAAAAAATTAATAGTTACAATTTTTTATTTTTTAAATTTGTAGTAGTTAAACAAGTAGTAATTTCTCGGAGAAAAGTTTAAAAAAAAAACTGTAAAACAATTTAACGGTTCATCATTTTAATAACATTTATTTTGTATTATACATTTGTGTTTGAGTTTATACTTGTTATCGTTTCGGATTTTTCACTATTATAAGTATTTAAACCAAAAAGTTTTCTTTATGAAGATCTTTTTAGTAAAAGTAATTGTAATATAATAATAAATACATGGATGCAACTTCGAAACGCTACTTAAAGTTTGTGATATAGCTTGCAGACTTGGTCACTTCCACAAGGTGAAAGATTAGAAAATGTATTGGTCATCAAACGATGTTATAACATCAAATGCATCTCAACTAGTTCAGCTAAGATCCTTTAATCGCGGATGGGAGCAGTTCAAAGCTAGGTCAAATAAAAGCAATCAAAATACAAGCCTACAACTTTTACAATGCACGCTTGAAAAACTTTGCAACCTTTTATTTGCAAATGATCTTTGGTTAAAAGCAAGCCAGAATAGTATTTAGCTAAACTGATCTCAACAGAAATCGAAGTTTGTTGCGAATTTGAATTAAAAGTATAAAGTTAAGCTGAAATCACATGATGTAACCTGCAACTACCCATCAAGGAGCGAAGTTCCAGATAATTAAGTAAGCTTTCTTTCAAGCTACAAGTACAAATGTTAGTTAATCCTTGAATAGATTCTAAAACGAGACGAAGCTTCTACAATTAATGTAGAATTTAAATTAAGAACTTATGCAAAAACCACTCAATCAAACGGATAAGCCTTTACTTGAAATCAATTTGGAAGATTACCTAAAACCTTGTTCTTTCCATAGTCCAGCACACTAACCAATTTATCGACAAAAGCAAGTTGAAGGAGATATCGTCAAATTAAAAAGTTTGGTTTTATCTTACGTGTCACCATTAAGTGAACGTGTAGTCTTATTATCCAAAACGGAAGGGTGGATGTCGCTGTAAAGCGGCCGAAAATACTTCTTAAGTATAAAGTTGAATAGTTAGGTAGCCTAGATAGCCATAAACTTACGGATGAAGTAAGTTTTAAAATTGTTATGGGTAGTTTATCCATTCAAAAGGTCTTCAAAGTAACTTATTTTTGTTATCTACTTTAAATTAGATTTTGAATGATATTTTTTTTTACGAAAAAATAAGTTTAAAATAACAGAAGTCTAAATTAAACGTACCTGTTTTTATTCTTTATTACTTAAATAAAACTAAATATTTTTTATTCAATTTCTCTGAGTTCTAGAGTCATAAATGTTCAATACATAAATATTAAAAACATACAAATATAATACTAAAACAAAAGTGTAAATAAAAAAAAAAACATATTTTTATTTTTCAGTATTCAATAAAATCAAAACTAACACAAAATTAATAGTTTAAATAACCTGTGTTTTATTTGAAGTTCTAGCCTTTTTAGATTTGATAATTGGTCTATCTGATTTTGCCTTAACTATTGTTGATATTACTTTCCAATTTCCATGTTTAGTCTGAAAGTTGTCAGGAAATTAATACCATTAAAAAAGTATCTACATAAATTTAGTCATTGAATTATAAAAAATCAAAAAATAGCTGTATAAAAACTGCCTCTAGATAGATTTAAATTTTACCAAAATCTTAAAACTGAAGGTAACCTGCTTAGTAGTTCGTAGTTTACACAATTTCAAGATAAAATGTGGTGCATTTGAGTTACTGCTGCTATTTTCTGACGTTTTACTTTTACTATCAGCATTCTAAATGTTTTAATGAAGCTCATTTAATAAATTCGTAAAAGTACTAAAGTTTAATAAAAGTAAATACTGGAATAAAAACTGTTTATAAACAGAACTTTGTTTACGTGGTGCTAATAATTTTAGTAATTAGTCTTTTAGGCCTTTTTGCCGAGTCATTTTTTTTTATTACACCTTTATTAACGAATAAAACTTTTTTGTTAAATATTAAATTCATTAATTACTTTAAAGACTTTTTACAATATGTTCGCAAATTTAGAACCACAAAATGGTCTATAAATGTTTTTTATTTCACCAAGTATTAAAAATATATTTATCTTATTTTGTATACTTAACAAAGTAATCTTTATTTGTCAATTAATTTATATATTACAACATATCTATTTTTTCAACACTATTTAGTAAGTTATCTTTAGTGTTTTTTTTGTTTGAACATATACTTATTAACTGTCAAGTATTGAACATTGTTGATTTTCTGGTTTTTTTATTTAACTAAGGTCTTCTTATAGTTAAAGAAAAAAAACAGAAAATCAACAATGTTCAATACTTGACAGTTAATAAGTATATGTTCAAACAAAAAAAACACTAAAGATAACTTACTTAATAGTGTTGAAAAAATAGATATGTTGTAATAGGTACTTTTTGAAAATTGCTACACAGAAAAAAAAATGGTTACACTTTTGATATGGGCTCTTGTACCGACTAAATAAACCCGAACTCAAACAAAAACTAATCAATTTATCTGTATCATTCAGCTATTAAATTCTATAAAAATTTATAAGATACAAGTAGTGTTTTAAAACTTTTGATTATCAAAAATGTCTTAAGTTTCCCTTTTTTGAATGGTTTTCGTGTTCACAAAACTGTTTTACAACTTTTTAAATATCAATTTTGTAAGATTCCTAATATAAGTGGTTTTTACTGTACTTCGATTTTAATTTCTCGTCAGTTATATTGTTAAAATATTTTTAACATTAAATGTAAAATGTAAATCAGTTAAATCTATACAAATGCATTATTCAGATACAAAGATCTTTATCAATATGCCATGCTTTAAGTTTAGTACCAACGTTGTATAGCTCTTGACGAGTCTATTACTACTTTATAGTTAATTTGTTGTATAAGTATAACAACTTGCCGAACTGTTTTACAAATTACATAGACCTGTTTACAAAGTGAAATTAAAACAAAAATTTAGAGAAGTTAATTATTTATTTTTATTTATTGAAATCCTTAATAAATAAAATATTACAGTTATTTCATTTAACAATCCGCAAAAAATATCTTAAATATATAAAGACTGTCGACTGACCGTCTATCTTTAATTTCATTAATAGGTTTCTAATTAGAACTTAAATGAAATCACATTTAAATAGATTTGTTTGTAAACCAATCACCGTAAAATGTACATAAGTGAGGCGGCACTGAAGATACATTGAAATTAAAGATAGAAATGATTAGTAACAGAGACTGGCGCGGAGAAACAGAACGTTTCTAAAGATGTACATCTCAGTCTCTACAAGTACTGAAACGAAAGCGGTTGGCACAAAGATCTACCCAGCTAACAGAAAACAATGTATAATGTACACCAGCGTTTTTTTTACCCACATAAAAAACAAAAAATACAGTTGCAACTTTAATTAAAAATTATCTTAGTTATTTAAAATATTTTGATAAGCTTAAAAAACAGTATCAAGCTACTTGAAAGAACATAGTTTTCAAAATTACCTTTTCGGGAAATGAAGCTTTAAATTTTTTCTGTTTGATAGTCGACTGTGCTGAGCTACTGATATCATTTCCTGTTACTTTTCTTTTATTTCTACCAGTCTAAAATTTGAAAAAGTATAATATTTTTATAATTGTACAATAAATATATCAAAATTAATATAAAAAATTCTAACTTTTCTTGGAACTAAAGTTTCGAGCACCTCTTGTTTTACGGATTTTAATAGTAGTTTGCTGTTATCATTTGCTTTTCTAGTTGACGCCTTGAAAGAAAATTTGTTTAAGTAACCTACAACTATTACAGTATCATACTTACATTGTACTAGAAAAATTATCAACTTAAACTTTGTACTTTTATTTAAATTTATTTAAAAAACTACATTATTTAGCTAAAATTAGTTAAATTTATATTATTAATTATTTCTGCATTATAATGTATATCTAATTAACAGAGGCAATTTTAAGCATAAAAATCAAAACAGTTTAAGAACCTTCTGTGTTCCAACTTCTTTCTTTCCTCCTTTTTTCTTGCGACAGCTAGCAGAATAAGCATGAGCGCAACTTTTTGAACAAAATCTTTTCGTTCCATAAAAATTTGTTTTAAGATCTCTTTTGCCGCACTTTTTAAGCTCACATACAGCGAAATACTCTTCAAGGGTAGTATCATTCTGTTTGTATAGGTTATATATTTTAAAAAGTTATAAAGTTTTTTCCAGGTAGAACTTAAAACTATTTTTTAGGATTGCTTTCTGGAATATAAAAATACATACAGTAAAAATAGTGATTGATAGTCTGTTTTCTTAAAAACGCTTGTTAAACATATTTAACTGTGATAAACATTTAAGATGAAAAAGGAATGTTTTAAAAAATCATCTTCAAATTCATAACAGTCTAAAGTAAGTTTGTTTTTTTCTTCTATGGTGTCGGAATTACAGTTTAGAAAAAAGTTTAATATTTTGCTCAAATTCTATAAACTTAAGTTAATATCATAAAAAAAATCACTTAGATGAGTAATAAACTTTAATTTATATTTATTTATGGCCTGAAATACTTTATTACCTCTTTTTATCAATCGGACTTTGAAAACATTTGCAACATACATAGTTTAATTTTGAATTAAATTGCAAGCATTTTCCATTTTTAACTAATTTTCTTTAGTTGTTGACTAATTAATTTTTAATATGAATTGTATGGAAAGTAAATAGTGGTTATTTAAACATTAAAATAAAAAATATTAAATGTAAACGAATTTTAACTATATTAAAAAAAATAAATGTTTTGATATTTTATTCAAATACAAAATTAAGCGTGAAAAATATTTTAGTTAATTTAATTAATTTTCTTTAATACCAGTCGGACAAACAAATTCAACTAGTATAAAATAAAACACGTATTACCACTTATATAAGATACGAATATTTAATGATTTCAAATGAATAGACTGCAAATAGTACACCTTAATACAAATAATAAAATTACACTACTAAATTATAATCATTAAAAATTGAAAAAATTTTATTTATATACATTTTTTTTAAATTCTTTATAATTAATATTTAGGTTATTTTAAGCTACACAATGTTGGGAAAGAAACTTACTTTGGAACCCTTAGCGTTAAGAACATCGTCGTTGTCCATTTTAAAGTTATTACTAATAATTATAAAACTTCTGTGTAAAAAGAATATGTATAAAGAAAAGTCTATAATAAATAATAATTGTATAAAACATTTCTTTAGCAACATTATTATTAATTTTTGTGTTTTGTTTTTATTTTTTACAAAACATTTTGTAAAAAACTGTAAGAATGTTATTATACCTAACTAAAAGTTTTTTCAAACAACTTTTATACAAAAACTAACAAAAATTTAGCGCATATAATCTAATCCTATATAAGTATGCTTGTAAAACAAAAATCGTAAACTAGTTTAATAGAGAAGACAATACATTGAAAATATAGTAATTTGTTATAAACTTACACATTTTTGTTATCGCATGATAAAATAAATACGGACTTACTTAGTATTAGGACTTGTTGATCGAGCAACCTATTGAATGTAAATTGCACAACATTAGGATACCTTTTATTGTCTTGTCCAGGACAATTTAAACATTTAAGCAGTTTACGTTAAGGTCGTGAAAATATGTACCCATTAAACTGCAAAAAACAATTTTTGCTCCCTAAATGTAAAATGCTGCGCCTCTAGTGTCCGAATAACAAAACTAATTTTAATTACATAAAACGACTGCAGCAATTTTTGCACTTTCTTGATTAAACCAAGCTTATAATTAGAATTAAAACTAACAAAAACTTATGCAATATTCATTGTTCTTTTTTGTTATTTCCAAGCGTTATTTTTGTTATACGACCTTATTTAATCAATAATATTTTATTTCTACGTTTGCTAGGTCGGTATAGCGAGAATGATCGGTTCGCCAATGTTACAACATTTCAAGTGAAAACACTATCACTAGCACGTAAATCTTGCCTGCTGAACAGAGTTTGGTTACTATTTATTCTGGAAATTAAAAAAAAAGAAACTAAATAATTTCTTACATTACATTGTTGTAATGTATAACTTTCATAATGTTAAATTTAAAAGGTCACATAAAACTACTTGAATTTGTCAAAAAATTAAATGTTTGAGTATTTTTTCATTTTATTTTAAAAGTTTTAGACAACCTCTTAGCAATTTTTTCACACCTGGCCAAACGACTAAATACTTTGTAAACACCTATCTTTAACAAATAATTAACATACTAGTATGCAAATAGTATTTTTTAATGATTACTATTTGATTTAAACAAATAAGCAAAAGAAAAAGACACAATATTAGCAGTTTAAAAAACTGCAAGTTGGTTTTACTGGTCATCTGTAATCAACTGGAAACTCAACTTCTTGCTTTTAATTCTATATCCTAAATGTTTAGTGTTAAAATTATTGCACTTTTATTAACAAAATTTTTCAAAGTTTTATAAGCTATACTTTTTTTCTATTTAATAGTTTTATAACTTTAATACTTACAAAAAAAAGAGTAATAAAATCTAAATTTTTAAAACTTTTAAAACTATTATAAAGGTAAGCTAAAGGTATAATTTCCTACACAATACATAATTACTAAAAATAAAACTTAAAATAGACAAAATAATTAGTTTGATATTAACAAAAACTATCAAATCTAACCTGTGTTAAAAAAAAAATATAACAAATTTTTATCAGCCTTTTAACTAGCCCTAGTTATTCTAAAAGTGTGACAAAACTGTTTGGTAAACGAAACAAATCTTTTTACATATTTAAAAGTTATTTTAAATAGTGTATTAAATTTCTGAGGACAACACCTAGCAGTAAAAAGACGTGCTAAAATTATACTAAATTTAAAACTAGAATTATCTACATAGTTTAACTCTAAATTAACTGAGCACCTCCACAACAAAAAATGTTTTTAGGTTTGTATTCTACAGACAAATTTAACATCTTACTTTATCTATGGCAAGGTTGTTTAATTTTGGAAAACTATTGAAACAATTTTAAGTATAAAATTTCTTTTTAAACTAAACAACAGAACTGTAAACAGAACTAAAAACTAAGTATGTTCTTAATATGTGAAACTAATACATTATAAACTACATATATTAACATTAGAATTTAAGTTCTTAAGCAAAGTAATTATAATAAAGTACTAAAAATTAAAAACTAAAACTTAACTTTGTTAACGAAGATAGATAACTTAAATTACCTCAGATAGATCTAGTTTAGTATAAAAAACAAATACCTCAATTTACTATAAATAAAATATTATACAGTTTAAAAAATTTATTATGTTGTTTAAAACTAATCAAAACTAGTAAAAACTTTTCTTAAAATTTTTGCTAGCAGCTTGAGTTTTATAAACTATTTGAAATGGCTTTAAGCTACCCTGGACCTGAATTAATTCAATAATAGAACAAGTTTAATTTTAAATACAATAAATACATCATAAAGAGTTATTATTATATTCATTGGAGGTGTTTGGATTCAGTAAAAAACTAAAGTACTAAATTTGTTTTTTTAATTTTTTTGTAACTGAATAAAATTGTTAACTGACAGTTTTGAACAAAAGTTTTGAACTTACAAAACATTTGGGTTGTAACTATAGTTTTCTATTTAGACTTTTAATTAGATTTTTTAATTGCTACATTTTAATCAAAGTTCTAATTCTAAGTTTTTTTTAGGTTTTGTAGCCTATACTGTATAAATCCAGGGTTTTTCAAAATTCCAGGTTTTGTGACAACCCTGTAAAAAAACACAATTTTTTATAAAAACAAGGTTTCAAAGCTTAAAATTTTTGTAAAAATACCAAACTACCTTAAATGTTCAAGAATAAAATTCCAACCTGAACTTTTCAAATGATAATACTTTAAAGTTCAAACTAGCCTAAGGTTGTAACAACTCATAATTTAATTATTTATAACCTATTTTCTCAATTTTTATAATTATTTATCAAAATTAGATTAAACAGAATAAAATAAATTATTATTCTATATAATTTAGTGTATAAAAAATGAACTATAGTAAAACAATAATTGATACAATAAATGTAAACTTTTTTAAAATTCGAAAATATATATTTGTAAGTATTTACAAGGTTGTGTTATTATAATTTATATAAAATTTAAAATTCACAAGTACCCATTAACCTTAACATGAAGTATAAAAACTTAACTTTTATTATGACTATTAGTGAAATTATGTATTTATTTACTTTTTATTTTTAACTATGATACTAAAATAATCTATTAAAAAAACATTTTAGGTTTGTATTTATTGTTTTTAGTAACTGGAATTTTCCTATCTAGCATTCATATGTATTAAAAAAATACTACAAGGTTTTAATTTTTTGAATTAAAAGAAAAAACTACACTGAACCACCTTAAGATGTCCTAAGCATACCAGGATTTTTTTTTAAACTTCAAAAAAATCTTAAACTAATAACTTTTTAATTTATAAACTTTTTAACTTAAAAGCTTTTAGAAATCATTTTTTTATTTAGAATTAGTTATAAAAAACCAAAATTTACCTGAACCAATTAACTTTTGTTCAATTTAAAAAAAAAAACAAGGTTGCGATTTTTAAACATTTTCTTTAATTGCTCTGTTTTAGTTTAAAATAACCAAGCTAGCCCGAGTAATCTCTGATTTTTTTTTAGTTTTAAACTAGCATGAGTTATAACATGAGTTATTCTTAGTCAATCTGGAATTTTCTAAATTACAAACTGTCATGAATTATCCTAAGTAAGTGGCAACCTTAATGTCACAACAAACTAGGCACTTCTAACATTGCAATTTTTTACTTATTGCATTTAAAACTAGTTCTACTGTTTATTAGCAAATAATTAACTTTTATGAAATTTTATTAAAAACAACAGTAAAAGTTATAAACTAACATGTTGGAGATCATTTAGGTTTTTTTGGTTACAGTTAATGTTTGCTGTTAAAAACTGAGATTTTACTTAGTATCAGTCTATTCCACTCACCATGGAAAAGAATACTCATACTAAAGCTTAAATATTTTGAAAAGAGTACCAAAATGGTCAAATGATGAGATTGTGTATTAAATAAAATAGAAAATTAATCACCAGGGATGATTTAAATAAAATTTTACTTTAAAATTTGAGAACACTAAGAATTAAGACAAAAACCATTAGCTTAATGATATTTTTCTCGTGTCAAATCAACAGTTTAATTACTGAACATATAAATATGTTTAAAGTTCCAGGTTTTTTGGTGTTTTAATTGAAAATATCAATTTTTTTTTCAAAATTTATCAAACTCTTGGTTTTTGTAGACTAATTTGTCTTGTTCAAGCTTTTTCTAAAGATTTCTGTTTTGTGTTAAACATACAAAAAAAAAATTAAAAATAAAATTCAAAAGCCATTAAAACAATACTGAAATGGAAAAAAAAAAGTTGAACAATCTAAATAAGACCAAATAATTACATTTAAAAGCTTAAGCTAGCTTAATGTTTTTAAATTCTGTATTATTGTAGTTTTAAACCTATTTTCCCATAATTTTTTATTACTCATTAAAACCCGAAAAAAACCAATCTTATAAATTTATTATTGAATTAGTTATGGGTTATATTTTTAAAGAAAAAATTAGCTAAAGTCAATCATAAAAAAAACTAAATTTTAAATTTTTTGATTTTTCAATTTAAAGGTTTTTCTAGGTTTTGTAGCCTGTACTATGAAGTTCCAGGATTTTCCAAGGATTCCAGGTTTTGTGACAACCCTGTAAAACAAGCACAAGTTTTCTAATAAAACCTGATTTCAAAGCTAAATAATCTAGCTTTAAATTTATGAAAAAATACCAAACTAGCTTAAATAATTTAAAAAATAAATTGCCTACCTGAGCTTTTCAAATAACAAAATTTTAAAGTTTAAACTAGCCAAAGGTAGTGACAATTCATAATTTAATCAATTCTAGCCTATTTTTTCAATTTCTATCATTACTTATCAAAATTAGAATAAACAGAATGATATAAATTTAAAAATGAAATAATTATTTTAATATTTTGTTTAAAAAATGAGCTAAAGTAAATCATTACCATATACAGTAAATGTGAAGTTTTAAATGTAAAAAAATATAATTGTAAGTATTTACAAGGTAGTGTTACTACAACTCATGTAAAATTTAAACTTCACAAGTACCCATTTGTTTTAACATGAAGTATAAGAAATTAACTTTTTTCTATGACTATTAGTGAAACTATGTATTTATTTACTTTTTATTTTTAATTCTGATACCAAAACAATATATTTTAAAAAGTTTTAACATTAGTATTAATCGTTTTAAGTAATTTGACTTCTCCTATTTAGCATGCTATTGTATTAATAAAAATATTACAGGGTTGCCATTTTTTGAGTGTAAAAAAAATAACACTGAACGAGTTAAAGATGTCCTAAGTAATTCAGGGTTTTTTTACATAATCTTCAAAAAATCTCAAAATAATAATAACTGTTTAAGTTATAAACTTTTTAAGTTTAAAGCTTCTCAATTTTTTTTTTCTTTATAATTGGTTACAAAAATCAAAATTTAACTGAATCAAATAACTTTTGTTAAATATTTAGAAGAAAACAAGGTTGTAATTTTAAAACATTTTTTTTTTGTTCTGTTTTTAATTTAAATTAACCAAGCTGGCCCGAGTAATCTCTGTTTTTTTTTTCTAGTTTCAAACTAACATATGTTATCCTTAGTCTTTTTTAAATTTTTTTAAATTCAAATTGTCATTGAATATCCTGAGTATGTGGCAACCTGAATACTTTAAACTTTACATTTCTTACATTGTATTTTTTTTACTTATTGCATTTAAAACTAGTTTAGCTGTTTACAGCAAAAAAAAATTAACTTATATGAAATTTTATCAAAATCAATAAAAAAAAGATTATTAACTAACATGTTAGATTTACATTTGGTTCCAGTTAATGTTTGCTGCTAAAAACTGAGATTTTACTAAGTACCAGTCTATTCCACTTACTTTGCAAAAGAATACTCATACTAAAGCTTAATTGTTTTGAGAAGAGTACCAAAATGGTCAAATGATGAGATTGTCTAACAAATTTAATGGGAAATAAAACACCAGTGATGATTTTTTAAAATGTTCAACTATATCGTTTAAATTAAAAACTAAAACACTTTATTAAATATAGTACATATTGGATTAAGACGAAAAAGTTATGATCTATTTATACCTTAAAAACACTCAAAAATATTTACTATCAATTAAATAAGTCATTTATTCTAATTACTAAAAAGCTTTGTTTTATAATCAATTAGTAATAATTAGATGTTAAACTTTTGTTTTTTCATAGTTTATACCTTTACATAATTTTTTCATAAGTAAAAAATTGCATTTAGCTGTTTTTTAGTATTATATAATATTTCTGATTTTTTGTTTAAAAATTAATAAAAAATAAAAATGTAACTTTTTAATATTTTTTTAATTTTAGCAAGCAATAACTGGTTAATTCTGATGTTTTAAAAGAATGATATTTTTGTGTCTATGTAAAGTAATATTACCTATTTATAAAGGACAATAAAAATGTGAAGATAGAGCAAAACGAAAATGAATGTTGTATTAAAAAAATATATAACTAGTTAATAAGAGAAGTGCTCAAGAATAAAATATCTAATTTTTTTAACTAATTGAAATAAAGTTGTAAAAAAGTTGTTTTTTTATAGTCTATCGCAATAGATATTTTAACAAAACAAGTTTTTGTTTTTTTTAGTAAATATAAAATGTAGATGAACAATAGATTGCGAAAATCACATAAATATGTTTAAAGTACTTTATCAGAAAAGTAAACTTAAAGTTCAGTCTGATTCACGTATTTGCTGAGTCATCTATTTTTTTTTTAACTTTTATAATTATTTTTAATTCATACTCTTATCCCTAACTAACCTTACCCAAACATAAGAAAAATGTTTCAAGAAATTTAGTTTTTACAAATAAAATTAAAAATACCGAGAAAAAATATTTTTTTTAACTGGACAGAAAATATGCTAACTAGAACTTTGCCATGTACAGAATATTAAAACTTTACTCTTCATTTTTAAATGTAAGGTTTAAATCAAATTCATTACTATTTTCTAATCAAACAACAGTCAAAGTTTACTGAAGAGCTACTTAAAATGTGTTTTTATGAATAAAACTAAAAATTATGACAAAAACTTTTTAGCTCAATGATATATTTCTCGTGTCATATCAACTTTAACTACTGAACATATAACTCTGTTTAAAGTTCCAGGTATTTGGTGATTTTTATTCAAAATTCTATTTTTTTTTTCAAAATTTCTTAAACTCTGGGTTTTTGTAGACTAATTTGTCTAATTCAAGCTTTTAAAGATTTTTGATTTCTGTTTTGTGGTAGCCATAAAAAAATAAATTAAAAATAAAATTTAAAAGCCATTTAAACATACCTAAAAAAAAAAACTTACTTGAATAATCTAAATTAGACCAAATAATTACATTTAAAAGCTTAAGCTAGCTAAAGGTTTTTAAACTCTGTATAATTTTAATTTTAAGCCTATTTTCCAATTTATTTTCATTACTCATTAAAACCAGAATACAACCAATTAACTAAATTTTATAATGAATTAGTTATTGATTATATTTTTATAGAAAAATAAGCTAAAGTCCATCATTGAAAAATAAACTTAATATGAAATATTTTCATTTTCAATTTATAGATTTTTCTAGGTTTTGTAGCCCAATTTATGAAATTCCGAGATTTTTCCAAAGATTCCAGGTTTTGTGACAATCCTGTAAAAAAACACAAGTTTTATAAAAAACCAGATTTCAAAGCTATTTAATCTACCTTAAAATTTATAAAAAAATACAAAACTAGCTTGAATGTTAAAAAAGAAATTGTTAATCTGAATTTTTCAAATATTAATATTTTTAAGTTTAAACTAGCCTAAGGTTGTGACAAATCACAATTAAATTATTTCTAGCCTATTTTCCCAATTTTTATCATTATTTATAAATTTAGAATTGAATAATTATTTATAATATTTTGTTAAAAAAATGAGCTAAAGTAAAACAGTTCAACAAATTTAAAGTTTTTTAAATTTAATAATAACTACCTTAGTTAAAGTTTTAAATTTATTAAGTAATTCTAGTACATAAAATTTGAATGTTTATGACTCGAAACTTTCTAAACATCATAAGTTACAAATTCTAATTCACTTATTTTGTTTTACTTTTTAGTATCTTCCATGTTTTGTTTTACTTTTATTTTTCAGGATTAAATAATAACTGAAGATCCCTTAAAGGGTTAAACTGAGTTTTGCAAATAGCATTTTGATGAATTAATGTTGTATGTTTTTTAAAACTTGAAAATATATATATATAAGTTTTTACAAGGTAGTTGAATTATATTTTAAAAAAAAATAACAATAACCCATTAATAATAACTTGAAGCATAAGAGTTTAACTTTTATTAATGACTATTATTGAAATTAAGGATTAATTTACTATTTATTTTACACTATGATACTATAATAATTAAAGAAAATATATATATCATTTGTATTTTCCGTTTTCAGTAATTGGAATTTTCCTATCTAGCATACTACTGTATTAAGAAAAATATTACAGGTTTGCCTTTTTTGAGTAAAAAAATTACACTAAACGAACTTGAGATGTCCTTAGGTATTCAGGATTTTTTTCATAATCTTCATAAAAATCTCAAAAAAGTAATTATTTTAATTATAAACTTTTTGAGTTAGAAGCAGTTAAAAATATTTTTTTTTATGTAGAATGGTTTACAACAAATCTAAATTTAACTGAAGCAACTAACTTTTGTTGAAGATTAAAAAAAACAAGGTTGAGAATTTAAAACATTTTTTTTTAATTGTTTTGTTTTTAATTTAAAATAACCAAGCTGGCGAAAGTAATCTCTAATTTTTTTTCTAGTTTCACACTAGCATGAGTAATCCTTAATAATTTTGTAGTTTCTTTAAAATTAAAACGATCATGAGTTATCCTGAGTGTGGGGCAACCTTAATGTTGCTAAAATCTATACATTTCTAACATTGTAATATTTTTACTTATTGCATTCAAAACTAGTTCAACTGTTTATATCAAAGAAATTAACTTATATGAAATTTTATCAAAAACAATAATAAAGATCATCAACTAACATGATAGAGATACTTGAGGTTTTTTTTGGTTCCAGTTAATGTTTGCTGCTAAAAATGGTATTTTACTTAGTTTCAGTCCATTCAACTTACCTTAGATAAGAATACTCATACTAAAGCTTAAATGTTTTGAAAAGAGTACCAAAGTGGTCAAATCACGAGATTAATTGGAAAGTAAAACACCAGGGATAAATTTAAAGTTCAATTATATCGTTTGAATCAACATTAAACATAATAGAAATTAATTCACATGCTAAGGGTATTAAAAATATTGAAAAACTTAGAGTTTAAAATTATGATTATTTAATTTTAAAACCATAGTACGTAATGGATAAATAAAAAAAGGTTCTGATGTGTTGATACATTAAAAAATTTCAAATTTTTTTACTATCGATATTTAACAGTGTGTATTTCTGATTAAATGTGTCATTTATTGTAAACATTAAAAACAGCTTTGTTTTATAATAAATTAGTTTTAATTAAATCTTAACCGTTTTTTTATAGTTTATTTTTTTACATAATTTTTAATAACTAAAAAACTGAACTTAAATTATTTACCATTCTATTATATTTCTGAATTCTTGTTTAAACAAAAAAAAAAATAATTTAACTGTGAAACATTTCTCTAACTTTAGCAAACAATAAGAGAAGAGCTTAAGGTGATAAGAGAATAATTATATAAATTTTAAGTAAATTAAAATTCACAAATTTTTTAAAACAAGCATGATTTACAATAAACGTAACATCTAAAAACTAAACACCTAATCTGAAAAAATTAAACGTCAAATTATACCACAATAAACATATTATTAAAGAAAACTAAAATATCCCGGGGCAGCCTAAAAATTTTTACAAAAAAAAACCAGCTTAAGTTTTTTTGAAAACTTTAAGCCACTCTGATTGCGTGACAGAGCTCAATTATATTCATAATTTAAATTTGAAATTCAAAGGGTTGCAAAGATATGTACCACTCACAAAAAAATAGCTTAAATAATTCTTCCTGAGTTTGGAAAAAATGTTTTAATATTGTAAAACAAAAAAAAAATGTAACATTTTGTAGTAAATAAATGCTAGAAACTTAAAAAAAATATTGTATTAATGAAACTACTTGAAAGCTAAAATGAAAATCAGGTTTTTTTATGGTTCTTAACAAGTTTCTTTCAGATCTTCTTAAACTATTCCAGGTTTTTAAAATTAAACGTTAATCTATTTATTTTAATTCTAAAGTTAAATTAAGATTAAAAACAGTGTTAAGTAGTATAACAACAGTCAAAGTTTACTGTAAATTTACTTTAAATACATTAACAAATTCATTAAAAAAGTTAAAAAAATAAAATTGATGACAAAAACCTATTAGCTTAATGATATTATTCTCGTGTCAAATCAATATTTAACTCCTAAACCTTTTATCTGTTTAAAGTTCCAGGATTTTTACTGATTTTTGTTTAAAATCCAAACTTTTTTTTCAAAATTTCTCAAACTCTGGGTTTTTGTAGACTAATTTGTCGACTTCAAGCTTTTTCTAAAAATTTCTGTTTTGTTGTAACCATGAAAAAAAAACAAATTAAAAACAAATTAAAAAAAAAAAAATTAGAGCCATTAGAACAAGCCTTAAATGAAAAAAAAAAAAACTTGAACAGTCTAAATAAGACCAAATAATTACATCTAAAAGCTTAAGCTAGCTAAAGGTTTTTAAACTCTGTATAATTATAATATAAGCCTATTTTCCCATTTTTTTCATTACTCATTATAACTAGAATAAAAACAATAACATAAACTTTATAATGAATTAATTATTGATAACATTTTAAAAGAAAAAATAAACTAAAGTAAATCACTAAAAAATACCTATATAGTACATAAAATAATATAAAAAAATAATAAATTAGAATATTTAAAAATTGTAATTTTTTGTTCTTCTTATTTAGATTTTGTATTCTACACTGTGAAATTCCAGGACTTTTCAAGGATTTCAGGTTTTGTGAAAATTCTGTACAAAAACACAAGTTTTCTAAAAAATTCTGATTTCAAAGGTATATAATCTAGCTTAAAATTTATGGAAAAATACCAAACTAGCTTAAATGTTTAAAAAAAAAATTGCCTGCCTGAACTTTTAAACATTTATTTTTTCAAGTTCAAACTCGCCTAAGGTTGTGAAAACTCATAATTAAATTATTTTTATCATGTTTTCACAATTTTTATCATTACTTATCAAAACTAGAATAAACAGAATGATATAAATTCTAAAATGAATTAATTATTTATAATATTTTGTTAAAAAATGAACTAAAGTAAAATATTAACAAATACAATAAACATGAAGTTTTTTGAAACTTGAAAATATATTTGAAAGTATTTACAAGGTGGTATTCAAAATTTAAATAAAATTTAAAATTTTCATGAACCCATTATTTATAACTTGAAGAATAAAAAATTAAACTTTTATTTATGACTATTATTAAAATTAAGTATTTACTATTTGTTTTACACTATGTGACCGAAATAATATGTTTAAAAAATCATAACATTAATATTTGTCGTTAGTATCAGTATAAGCAATTTGACTATTTCTATTAAGCATACTATTGTGTTCAGAAAAATATAACAGAGTTGCCATTTTTTGAGAGAAAAAAATTACAATGAACGACTTTATATTGTTTTAAGTAATTCAGGTTTTTTTATGTAATCTTCAAAAGAATCTCAAAATAATAACTATTTAAATTACAAACTTTTTAAATTAAAAGCTTTTATAAATATTTTTCTATTAAAAATTAGTTATAAAAAATCAAAGTTTAACTGAAGCTACTAACTTTTGTTAAAGATTTATAAAAAAACAAGTTCATGATTTAAAATAAATTTAAGTTTTTCTGTTTTTAATTTAAATGATGAAGCTAGCCGAGTAATCCCTGGTTTTTTTTAGTTTTAAACTAGAATGAGTTATCATTAGTAAAACTGTTGTTTTTTTAATTTTCAAACTGTCATGAGTTATTCTGAATGTGTGGCAATCTTAATGTTACTTGTAACAGATCTTTTCTAACGTTGTATTTTTTCTACTTATTACATTTAAAACTAGTTTAACTGTTTTAAAGTAAAAAAAAATAACTTATATACAATTTTATCAATAACAATACTAACATTATTAACTAACATGTTAGAGATCCTTTAGGTTTTTTTTGTTCCAGTGAAGGTTTGCTGCTAAACACTGGGATTGTACTTAGCTTATATATTTTAAGAAGGATACCAAAGTGGTTTAATAATGAAATTGTCTATTAGATTAAATTTAAAGTAAAACACCAGGGATGAATTTAACTTAAGTGTTCAACTATATCGTTTGAATTAAACACTAAACATAACATAGTTAATCAGTATGCTAAGGATATTCAAAATATTAAAAAACTTAAGTTTATAATGATAAATTTTTACTCATAAAAACATAGTACATAATGGAGAAATACGAAAAGATTATAATCTTTTGATTCATTAAAAATATTTAAAAATATTTATCATCGATATTTAACAGTGTGTATTCTTGATTAAATGTGTCATATATTGTAAATATTTAAAAATACTTTGTTATATAATCAATTAGTATTAATTAAATGTTTAACATTTGTATTTTATAATTTATATTTTACATAATGTTTTTTGTAACTTAAAGGTGCACTTAACTTTTTTTAGCACGCTATCATACTTCTGATTATTTGTTCAAAAAATAGTAGAAATATTAATTTAATTTTGTAATATTTTTTCTAAGTTTAGGAAGCAATAACTTTCTTAAATCTAATGTTTTTAAAGAATGATCTTTTGTGACTAAGTAAAAAAAAATTAACTATATAATTAAATAAAATTGTGAAACGAAAATGAATGTTATTTTAAACAATATATGACTAGTTGATAAGAGATGAAATCAAGAAAATATATTTAATAATAAGAATTTTTAACATATCACCGGCACAAAAGTTTTGACTAAATAATTACTACAACAGACTAATTATTTAGTTATGAAAAATATTTTGATGACACGTTTCCAGCAAACAGTCTTCAGATTTTAAAAACATTAAAAAAAGTTGCAGTTAAAATTTACGAAGTTATCAAGTAGGTTGCAAAAACTTTTTAAAAATAAATACCGAATTTAAAACTTTAGGAAAAAAAAAGCTAGTTGTATTATTTTTAAAACAACTTTTAGGTGTTATATTTAATACATAACTAAAAATAAACTCATAATAACTGTTGAAATATATCACCTAAAAAAGCTTAAAAATTTTTAGGCTTATCATATCAAAATCGTAATAACAACTTAACTTTTTAAAAATAACATTAACTAAACATTTCAAAGATCTATTGGCAGTTATATCTACTAATTTTTTTTTCTAAAACTATGGTTCTAAAATATGCTGTTATATACGCATTTTGCTGCTCACAACAAAGTACTAATAACACATATCAAACTAAGCAATAACTTAAAATTCTATTAATTGAAATAATTTAAAAGAATAAATCTAAAATAGATATTTACTTGCAGAAATTTATTAACTAATGTAAAATTACAAAAACGATGTTATTAAATGAGTTTGTGTAGTTTGAGTCATTTTTTTTGTTTAAACTTTAATTAACATCAATTTAAAAGATTCACATTCTAAGTTTAAAATTTATTTGCAGACGATGATTAGACTTTACATTAGTCATTATCTACAAAATAATGTACAAAATAACTAGAAATTAGTTTAAACAATTAAGTATACACATATTTTCAAGTAACACATTATATAAGCAGTAATAAATTAAAATCATAAGCTACAATAAAATAACATGTTACATAAAAGTTTCCACATTGTTAAATAAGTACATATCTAACCAATCAAAAATTCTTAGTCTTCGAGTAATACCTGGCTTAGTTAATTGTTTATTTAAAAAATTATTAAAATAATGACTGATGTAAAGTTGAAACGTCGTCTGCGAATAGATTTTAAACTTAGAATGTGTTCCTCTTTAAATTGATATTTGAAATCTCCAGTATCCCCTCCTGTTTTTTTAATATAATGGTTAATAAGCTCAAAAATTAAAAATACTTTTTTTGGTTAAAAAAGGTCAGTTTTAATCAGTTTTTATTTTCCTTATTATGTTTAAGTAAAATGTACTTATATAGGTCAAAAAAGGTCAGTTTTAATCGGTTGTTATGTTCTTAATCATGTTTAAACAAAAAAATTTATTAAAGTTAAAAAAGGTCAGTTTTAACATGATTTTGTTTCTTATTGAGTTACATTATGTTTGAAATATATTAAAAACGATTTACCAAACAGAAATATGATAAAAATGTAAAATATTTTCTATATTATTGCTTATTTCTGTATATCTTATTAATTTATTATATTATTTTGTAAGTTTGATACAAAATACTTTAAAAATAGAATGGTTTACTGAGAACTTGATTATGAAGAAAACATATTAGTTTATTCAATTACTATTAAAAAAAGTCGTAAATACTTTTATAGAATTGCATTGCGTTTTTAGATAAAAAGTTTTTAAGTTAAGTATAATCTGTTTTGATTTTTATAACTGTCATCTAATTTTACTTAGTTTTGACTATGTAACGTATAACTAATCATAAACCAATATTCTTAGTTTATCAATTTTTTAATTCATAATTATTTAATTGTTACCTCAGGTTAAAAAACCCAGTAGCGTAAATATTAAAATAAAAATACTGGTCATATATTGGTCCGAATCTCATTCTAAGTTCAGGATCTGGTCAAATCTGGGTATTGTGTAGAATTTTGGAACAGACCATATCGTATAAGTCTCTCAAATTTTTAAGAAATATCTTATTTAAGTTTCAAAACTATCCTAAAACCTTCGTTATTCTCGTTATCAATAAACTCCAACAAAATCTAGTGTAAGTTTTATATTTTCTTTTAATACCTCGTAGAACTTTAATTAATAAAATTATTTTTTCCCCTTATATCTAGTTTAGCTTTTAAAACTACTTAAAAATAAATCCAAGACTTTTTTTTGCATTTTTTAATGAACACCAGGATATCCAGTGTAGCTTTAAATCATTTTCCAGTAATGTCTAATGTAACTTTCAAAACTTCCCTAAAATACGCCTGGAATTTTTGCTTTTTAGATAAAAGTCTAGAATATCATAACAGCATTAAACCTCTCAAATATGTCTTTTACTGTTATTTGCAGAAAAAACTAAAACAAAACAAATTATATTCAGTGACCTACCAGATCCATAACTTAAGGGTCAACCAGCTCAATTTAATATTTTTATAATAGGATTTGACCACATCTTAAGTAAATTGGTCAGAAAAGCACGGTGTCACTTTAGCACAGAGTGACACTTTTGCACAGTGTGACACTTTAGCACAGAGTGACACTTTTGCATGGAGTGACATTTCAGCACAGAGTGACACTTTTGCGTTGAGTGTAATTTTAGCAGAGAGTTTTCTAATTTTATAAATAACGAAAATTCAACTACAGCTTTGTACAGTTTATAAAAGTTCTTTTTATCTATAACAGCTTAGTTAGTCTATTTTAAAAATGTACAAACTTTAAATAAGGATTAAAACATTTTAAACGTTTAAAGATTAAGTTTCAAGAAGATTTACTCAAGTAATTAGACCAATAAAAGATCTTAATAACTTCTTAAAAACATGTTTCACTTTTTGAGTTGTAGCCTTTCGGACGGTTTATGTACTGCAAATTGGTACATACATTTTTCGTAACTTTAAAGTATAATGAAATTCAAAAAAGACTACACTTTTTATCAAAAGTAGTAAAACTAATAATACTAATGTTCTTTGTGGCCCAGTTTTTTTACTCTAACAATTATTTTAGAATAATTTTTCTATGTTGTTTTTGTATTTCAAAGTACGTCAAAAATTTTAAACAAGTTTTTTTGTTGAACTATTTAAAGTAGATCAAATATTTTAACTAACTTTTACCAGATTATCACAAATTTGCGTATATTTTTATAGATTTTTAATAAAAATTATTTTAAAAATCAAAATCAACAATTACAAACTAATCATTAGAAAAACCTTTCATTAACATTTTTTTAACAAGCTGCCGCACCTTTAGTAAAATTTTAGCTATGTTACAAATGTTTTATTTATATTAACGTTAAGCGTTTTAAGAGTTTTAATTAGTTATTTAATATGTTATTTGATATATTTTGTAAACTTAAGCTAGGCCTAAATGTATTTCTAAGTGTTTGTTATAGTTTTCAAAATCTGGTAATTTTCAAAAAACTGAGGATCCATAATATTTTACTAATTAATTGAGCTAAGCATGTTTTTAGAAATTTTATGGCTATTAATATCATGTTTATAACTTTGACTATTACTGTTTAATGACCTGAAGCTATATAAAGACACTACTACCTTAAAAGTTAAATCAGTTCTAGTTTAAAGTTGTATTTTTGTTCTAATACTCACGTATGCTTTAATTTAACAAATCCAAGTACTATTTGACAGAACAAAATTCTAAAGCATGTAGAAACCTACATGCTCGAGCTTATGTTGTTTGAAACAACTTTACAGTAGCTGTAAAAAAATTAAATATTCATACAAAATTATTAATCATATACTTAAATAATGTTAAAGTGGCTTAGTATAAGTTAGCGTATATGATAACTAATTACAAATAAAGCTATTTTATGAACAATTGACTAACTAAAAAAGCTTTTATCTTTTACATTTCTTAAAAGTATGAAACAAAAAAACAATTAATTTACTACAAAGTTATCATTTAAAAGTTATAGTAATTTTAAAGTTTGCTTAATAGCAGTTTTAAGAATATTTCTCAGCTTTACTGTTTTTAATTATGAATTAATATTTTCAAAGTGAAAGTAAATTTGTTTGAAAATGTGTTTTAACATACAACACGCAAAAAAAAAAAAGATGAGCAAACTAACGATGTCTTATCTAATAAAGTCTTGTAACCAACCACTCATTACACTCTATGATTTGTTTTATTTCGTGTTTCGGAAGAGTTGAAGTTAAAGAAAATGCAATGTTTTAAGTAACGTCACGATTCGTATTGAGAATAGAAAAGGAGAAAAAGATGCGTTAAGTAAATTTGAGAGAAAGAGTTTCAAATTTAGCATGCAGACGCGTGTCGGATTTATTGGCGTGGAAACGACACAACGACGGAGAAGCGAGTGAGCCGGCAAGGCGAATAAAACTTGTTTAAGACTTTTGGTAATAAACAAGGATAGAAAACTTTATCGTCGAATTTATTTTCTGTGCATATCAAGAAAATGTTTTATAGTTTGTAAATTTACCTACTGGGGTCTTTAGAAGTCAAAGGTATTTTAACTAATTGTATTTTCATTTATTTTACTTATTTCACAGTGTGTTTAAAATTTATGTGAACATAAATTACGTGCACTAATATAACCAGTTTTATAACATTATTTTTATAATAAGTACTGGGTGAAAAAAAATTAAGTCGGTTATGTTCCGTCTGGACATCTGTAATACTTTAAATAACCATTATTAATAGTATTATTTAAGAGCAGCTTAACCTACTAGAACCAAACCAATCAACATTGTTACTGAGGATGGTTACATGGCGTAACTCCACCACGGCCAACAAACCTACCACCTTTAAGAACAAAAGTCGAGTGCGTCCACGAAGACAAATAACTATAGAACCACAAAGCAAATGAGACTCAAACTACACATAAAAAACTGACAACTAAAGAACAAAAAAAATGGACAGCCGAACCGCTCAGAGCAATGACAACCGACCTTGCCAGAAGCTGAACAGAGGAAGGAACCCAGGAAACCATCTTGTTTTGCGTGGCCGAAGAGATTGTAAGTTGACTTTTTATCGCTACTTTTTTTGGTTGTTTTAATTAATTGTTTTCATTTACATTAAAAATTTTGATTATTTTGAATCAGTGGTAGTTGGGAATTGTTAAACTAAACATTTCTACAACATTTCGAACATTTATACTTAAAAATGATTTAATTCATCGATTCAAGTATGTTTGGAAAACTGTATTTTAATACTAAAGTTTATCTTATACCTTAGCAGTATGATACATTGTAAACAAAATTATATATATACAGTAGACTACCGCTTAAGTACGCGAATTGAACCCGACCAATAAGTGCGTACTTAGCACGGGTAGTGCGTACTATTTGACGACATGGTATAATATGAAATTTAGTTGTTTGTTTTCTTTCTTACAACTAGCCACCAAATAATTAAGCCAATTAAAGAAGTCTTTTTATTTTAAATAAAATTTAATACATAATTCTAATCTGCAAAAATTTTTAATAGATTTTAAATGATTTAATTTTTCTATAAAAAATTTTCTACATAGTTAATAAATACAATTATTATATTTTTTTTTATTAGCTAAAAAGTGACTAATTTTTTTTTTACTGTTTTTGTAAGAAAGTTTATATCAGTAGAAACATTTATAATATAATTGCACAATGATAAGATGCTTATTAATTTTTTTTTAACTTTAGTTTTTTTGTTGTTGTTTATTTTTATATGTTTATTTTGACTTTATAAAATTCGTAACTAGTTTTTATATTATGCCACATTAAAATTAGCCTTTCTTTTGCAGATATTCTGAAAGTTTTTGAATAAAATAAAAATTTAGAAATTTTAGAAAAATTTTGAGAAATTTAGAAAAATGGATGGTAAGCGTCAGAAAATGACTCTATGAAACAAGTCTAAGGATAAGGGTAAAAATTAACCACCAAAGCCAACATATGTCTCCCGTGATTATATGAGGAAACTTCTTAGGATTTTCAATGCTGAAATAATAATGAATTCTCGATTTTTTCATTCTTGATAAGTTCGTACTTAAGGCGGGGTGCGTACCAAAAAATGTGCGTACTTAAGCGGTAGTCTACTGTACATAAGAAATTGTTAATACTTAAAAAAAATCGTTTAGTAATTATCTGATTTTCATTGTGACGGTAGTATACTGTACAACTGTAATCGGTTATTATGACAAATAATTGAGTGTAAAATTTTTTTGTACTGTGCTGAAAGTAATTTTCAGCTAGTTATCTAAGTTCGTTGTTTATTTTTCCAGAGTTGGCATGGTCTATGTCCGATTTTACTAGTTTTAAAGATACACAAAATGCGTAAAATTATATTTGTTGAACAACTTTGATTTTGTCTACTATATTGTTTATTAACGATTAAAATAAAGCGCTCAAAAATCTTGGTGTAAGGAACTGGTGTAATACAAAAACTTAAGGTTATAGAGTCTTTTACGACTCGTAAACTTTAAACCCTTAAACTAATTAATCATCACACTTCTTTTTTAATATTCAAAACTTGTAATAAAGATAGAAGTTATAAAATTTTAAAACTTTCTTATCTATTTTACCAAAAACTCTATAAATAATACACAAACATTTAAAAAATAATTTAATAGAAAAAGAAAAAAATATGAGGTTGTATTACACTCTTAGCCACCAATGTCATTTCATAAAATATTTTCTCTAAGGATTTTCTAATTTTCTAAGCGAGGACTTTTCTACATATTGGGCAGCTGTAGCTGATAAGCATGCAATTCTTCAAGCATTTCTTGTGAAAGAGGTGACCGCACGGCACCTTCACTATCTCTTCGCCGATCTTGTAGTCTATAATGCACACCGAACAAAACTCATCTCCTTTTTGGTTCTTTCTGTACTTTACCTTTGTGAAATCGTTTACTCTCTGCAAGTAGACCCTTTTGCGTATAAAGGCCTCTCTTCTTTTCACTGTAGTGTAGCTGTCGAACTTGAGTTGAAAGTCTTCAATGTGGACGATGCTCGGATTGACTTGGGTTTCGCACACGCCGACGAGCGAACCGTACGGGTGTTGCGCGTACTGATCCGTAAAGCTTTTGAAGGCGACAACGTCTATAAACTTGTCTCTTTTCTTGTAGTTGAACACGATGGCATCTGTTGCGCGATCTGCTTGGTTTTCGGGACGAAAGTAAATGGAACGAATCTCGACATCCCTCTTATGCCTCCTGCAGTTGCTTCCGAGTTTCGCAATCAGCTCATCGCGCATGCGCTGCAAACTCGGATTTCGATTTTCGTCCAACTCAAGCTGAACGTGAGCCAGGAACATGACGTATTCGGTGACGTACTGCTCGAAACTGGATCCGAGTGCTGCGATGAGCTCAGTATCTTTTTCTCTTCTCTTCCTTCTCTCTACTTTGTTTCTCTCATTGTTTTCAACGACGCTCCTCCTTGGCCTGTTGCTGCGGCCTTTCTTTTTTCTCTCTCTCAAATCCATGGAGATGTAGTTTCTATTTTTAAATTAAATCTATCTGAAAATTAAATGATAAATTAAAAATAACTTTTGTATAAAAATTACTAAATATGGGATATATTTGAATATTTTATCTGAACACTTTGCTAAGCTCTACAGTGTAAACTGTAAAATTTCCATATCTTAACAATTGTTAAATCAGTTTTGCTGACGACATTACTTAATAAAATCTTTTTAAAAATTGTTAACAAGAAAATAAATGTTCAGCACACTTTTGTTTTTTAATAACGATAACTTTTTAAGCTACAATATTTAAATTATGTTTTTTTTAAACCTTAAAAAAAAATAGTAGTAATAAGATTCAGTAAATCTCATAAATAATATGTTATCATCGTTTATTTTTAAACAGTGTCAGGGATCATCAGTCATGTGTGTAAGTCAGCATTTCAGTCATCTACACATACAAACTTATAATATGATCTTTAGATTTAAAAATAAAAACACTCTTTTATTGCAATAAAAGGTTTTACACTTATATATATTGTGATTTAGAGAGCACTACCAATTTAGAAGCTTTTCTCATACTTAAATTTTCAGGCTTAATTTTTTCATTTGTCTTGACAAGTTATTTTTTAAAATTTACACCAATATTTAAGTATTAATTAATAAGTTTATACTATTCTAAAAACATGTTTAAAACCACAGAAATTAATAAAAAAGTAAACTATAAGGCATAACATTTACTTTACTAATTAGAGAATCACATGTTTAATTATTGCAACTATAACCTGGTATAACATAGTTATTGTTGACTACGGTAAAGATATAAGTTGTTATAAATTTAAATATATTTAAGTACACACTATCAATTATAGAACATATCTTCATATATTCAAATTAATAATGTCAAGCTAAAATTTTGTTGAAAAATTAACACTTTTAATAACAATTCACTAAAACAATGAGTTTTAAACTATCTAGGTCTTTAGTCTTTTAGTATTATAAAAGCCGTTTTTTAAGAAATAAAAATAAACTTAAAGCTAATGAGTTTAAATATAAGTTAATTTATTTTACTTAGTTCAGGTGATGCACAAAATTTAAATTTATCAAAAAAACTTTAATGATATAAGACCCTTATTTGTTAAAAAAAAATAAAATTGAAAGTTTTTGTAATGGCATCATTAATTTATCTAAAATAAAAGCTTTGAAACGATCTCCAAAGTTAAAACTTAGAACACTTAATTTTTTAAAAGTTGCAATACTAAGATTTACTTAAAAAGAAAATAAACAAATGCTTTAAAACATTATCTGTTAAGAAAATTTAACCTAATATTAAAAACAACTACCTGGCTTCTAATGTAACACATATGTTTGAGTTTGAAAATTTTTCACTTATCTAAACTAATTTTCAAAAATATATACTAATAACTCAGCATAAAAATTTTCAATTTTAAAAACTTTAAGCATATCTGCTAAAACTACTACTAAAACTAAACTGTAATATGAACTTTTTTGTATGAAGTAGTATGATACTTGGTTTACTAATTAGAATATCACATGTTTAAGTAACGTAATTATAACCTGATTCTTCATAACAATTGTATACTAGCGTACAAAATAGTATTATGTTAATTAGTATTTTGATACACTAGTGTTAATTAAAACATTAAACTTCATGTTTTAAGTTACAATGCAAAGCTAAAATTTAGTATAACAGTTTACAAATTTCACAAGACTTCACTGCAACCAATAGTTTTGACTTCTTTTGTGAAAATAATATATTTTGAACTCAGTAAGCCTTTTAGTCTTTTAGTACGCTAAAATCCTTTTTCTATAATAAGATACTTAAAAATTAAGCTTTTAAAGGTAATCTAATTGTTTGTACTTTAAACCAGGTGATGCATAAAACAGAGTCATATAACTTTATTTAATGTTTATTCGTGCATAAATAATCACTTAATGAGTTTATCATAGACAAAAAAAGTAGTTAAGACCCAAAACTGTTCAATTGGTAAACTTCACATCATAAAATAAAACTATCTTATAGTTGCGTCATCTAAAACGGAGCACAAATAATTGAGTTACTTTCAAAAGATTTAGCTATCATAATTGTAAACAATGAATAAGAAGAATGGAAAAATAAGTAGCTTACCAACAATTGAACAAACAAGTTCTTATACTTATTTTTAACAATACTTTAATACAATCAAGCAGCTGAAAGTTTCTAATCTTATACTGAAATTTATAACTTTTCAGGGGTAAATATTATAATCTTAACATGATTCAGCAAATTTTATTTAAGCGTTATACCTCTTTACGAGAAAAACATTGAAAATATAAAATACAAGTGTATGGCTTTTAAAACGCTAATACCATTTTCTACAAGAATTGAACTTATATTTTAGTATATAGACATTGGATAAAATACAATTATAAGTAAAAAGGTTGCTCTTTTTACAATCTTGATTAAAAATTTGTTTAAATACATTTTTATTTACGTTACTTTAGTTAAAACGCCTGGAGGCAAAATAGTTACAGTTCAAATATTTTCAAATGTTTAACAATCATAAAATGTAAGGAATATTTGGCTTTACGCTTGGAGCTATAATGGCAAAATTTTCTGAATGTACTAACCGGTAAAAATAGTTAGAGTTTGTACAAAAAATATATAATCAGTGTACCTGAATATATCTTATGTATTCTTATTAAGACTCATAAATAAACTTTATTTAAGTATTTTTAAAATATTATAATTTTAAAGAACTGTATATTTACACCTTTGTTTTTTTTTTTCAGAATTTAAAAAGGTTTTAAATTATTTGTTCTAATTATTAACTATTTTTATATTCTCGTTGTTTGAGAAGTTGATTAGTAGTATAGGGCTGGTCTCATATAAACACTAGTGCTTTGAGTTAAATAAGAAAACTTAAGTTATGTCAATACCCTTTAAGGTTTATAATTTTTTTTACACCTTGTGGTATTTTATCAATATGACCTCTTATTGCCTGGCTGTTTTTTTAAGCCTCTATGTCTTTATGGTAATGCTTAAACCTAAGGAGATTTTAAAAAGGCACATATTAAGTAAGTATTGCTTTTTGAAAATTCAATGCAAGCTTTGTTGTAAAATTTATCTAAATCTAATATTAAATAAAATGTACTAGGACTTAAAAATGACACAAATCTAATTTATATGACATAAAAACATGATAAATACTAGCTTCAAAATAAAAGGTAATAATTTTATTATTCAACTTGATAGTGAAACATATTTGGGTAAAAAAATGTCTTTTTCAAATTTAACTGTTACCTAAATGACTGTTTATATTTTACCCGAGGACGCTAATTACAAACTATGGGTGTAGGTATATTTAATTATAAACTTAACTTATACTAACAATGATATTAAATAGTACTTAGATTCAAGTTCAAAGAATATTTTTATTGTGTGTCTATTCTGAAGATTACTCAAACCAGGGTTGCAAAATTTTTTTGGCAAATTTTCTCTAGGTTTTCAAAATTTTCTACAGGTTTAAAAAAAAAATATTTTTGGGTCTGTTTTTATTTTACATCTAGGGATAAAAACACTATGTTAAATAGTATAAGGACATTAAAAAACTACTTTAAAAGTTTCTTTTTTGATGATGAAAAGAAATTTGATGATAACAAATACTTTATCTATATGGCAGATTTTTAGTTTTAAAAAAAATTGCTCTACTTAACATGTAAAAATTGTTTAACATTCCAGGTTTTTTATTGACTTTTGTTCAAAATTCCAGGTTTTTTTAGATTTCCAAGCTTTTCTGCGACTCTGTAAAACTTAATATAATTAAGGCGAATAATACTCAGTATGAGTAAAAGCAAAAATTCTTTCTCAAAAACCAAATAAAATTTTTATAGTTAATCTTCTTTTTTTTAATAAAATACCAATATATATATGATCAACAAGATATCTATAATAGAAAAATATGTGTAAAAACCAACTTTAAAACACTGATTTGTTATTTAAAAAAATGTTAAAAACTAGCCTGAAATTTTAGAAAAGTTACCATACTAGCAAAAATTTTTCAAGAGACTTGAAATTAGTTTTTGACAACCAAAGTTTCAGTATTTAATATTTATTAAGTAATTTGGACACTAATACATATTGACCACTGTATGAGTCAGAAAATAAGCCTGAGGGACAGGGTTTAGATTTAGTAATAAGGATAAAGCTAGCCTTAAAGAGTTGTGTATATAAATGTAAAAAACTAATCTAAATTACAAAAAATTTTGGACATTTATAGTTGTTTATTTTTTTTAATATTAATAATTAACTACTTTTTAGAAAATTTCAAGTAAAGAAACAGTAACAGATTTTATAAGATATCAAAACAAACTTAAGATTTCAAATAATTTATAACTAGCCTCAGTCATACTGAGTTTTTGTAAATATATTAGTATTAGCCTCTGTTGGTCTAGGTTTTACATATTTTAAAACTGGACTTAGTTATTCTCAGAGAGCTAAATTTGTGACAGTCCTAATGTTAAGGCTATTTATTATAACTAAAAAATAATTGAATATATTTGACAAAACTAATTATTTTTTTCAAATATCAGTTGAATAAGCTAATTAATATAGTAATTTTTAATGTAGCAAAACGCTTTTAAGCAATAAGAGTTATTAAAATTAAACATTAATAGAACATTAACCATTTTATTTTGTTTTTTTAAATTTATTGGAATTGCTTTTTTTGAAAGTTTTATTAGTGGCTAAGGATGGAAGAATTTTTACATTTAGTAACAGAATAGAACTAGGAGTGCACAAAAATGGTCGTTTTATTAAAAACCAAATGGTCAATAAAATATCAAGATTGAATATTTCTGAATGTAAAAAGATTTAGAATACAATTTTTTTTTGTTAGTTTGTTTTTAGTTTTCTTGCTGATATCATGATGTTATAATGTGCAACTCTTAACTCAAGTGTTTCTTTTTTAAGTGTGCGTATCTTAAAACCTAACTTCCTTATACAAAATAGTTTAAAGTTTTGACTATATTTTTAACATTCTTACCAATTTTAATAACAATTACTATTTAAAAAGGTCATAAGTTATCAACTTTAAATTATTATTATTTTTTTTTCTGTTTTTATTCTACTCTTGTGCAAGATGGTCCTCTTTGCAAAATTATAAATCGTGCAGAATTGACCTTTGGTGCAAAATTTTCTTCGTACAATTTTGTCCTCACGTGCAAGTTTGTCTTCGTAAAAAATTGACCTTTGGTATAATATTAACTTGGTGTAATTCAGTCCCCTCGTGCAATTTTGACCCGTTACCCTATTAAATGTAATGGTAGTCGATACTTTCGCTTGTTTTTTACAAAAGTTAAAACAATGATTTTGTGTTATACTGTAATCCCTCTAACTTCTATAGATATTTAGTTAAACATTGTACTTTTACTAGATTATTTAGTAGTCTAAGTAACTATTAAAATATTTGTTAAAACTATACAAACTTAACAAAACTATCAAATATAGAAAAACTTATATTGTGAAATTTAATTAATTTATCTAAGTTTGAAAATATACAACTAATTTATTTAACATGATTACACAAAAACGTTTTAATGTAGTTTTTTAAAATTTTATGATTTGAAATATATTTACAAACTATACTGCAATACACTTCTATACAATTTTTTTTTACCAAAGGATACCCATAAAAAGACTAAACACTACTTTAAAACTTTATATGGGTATCTTTCCTATTTTATCTAAGTATTTTGTTTCTAAGTTATAATTACTTAATTACATCAGACCGTTTTGACTACAATAAGTTTGTTTATAAGTAAAACTAAAATTTGTAAAAATTTACACCTGATTTTCTATGCATTTCACACAAACTATATAATTACTGAGCGGTGTAAAATATAATTTATTTTATAGAAGGTGTGACTTTGAATTATTCAAAGTTTTTAGGAGCTTTTCTAACGTTGCATTATTTTGTAATTAACTAAGATAAACAGACCGATCAGCTAAAGTTTTTTTAACTTGTAAAACATCATTAACCTTCCTAAAACGAGCTCGTTAACAATTTTAGTTTTAGCAGCTATTTAGTATACAAATCTTACTTTAAGCAGGTCTAAATACACAAAAATAAAACTGCAAACTTTTTCTTTTAAAGAATTTTTATTTGAACTTAGGAAAAGTTTTTTTCTAGTACGCATTTCCTGCTGAATAAGCGTTTAAAATTTAAAATGCGTATATAGTTCGTTTTTTTTTAAATAAAGATCACTGTAATTTGCTTTCGTATACGCTAATTCAAACAAACAATAGTATTTAAAAAAAGTAAAAAAAAAAACTAATCAATGTGAAGTAGCTATATAATACAATTCTAGTTTGCACCAGCGTTTTAGTAGCTGTAAATCAGTTTTCTATAAAAAAAAGCAAATTGTAGACTGCAAATATTAAAAGTCTTCATTTATTTATCAACGGTCCTAACTTGTAAAAAAAAACGTACTTAAACTAATCAAACAAATATTTTACGCTTATATCAAAAAAGTAACGAAGTAAATTAACTACTTTGATTTAAAAAAATTTTAAAAACGAATTAATTAATTTTAATTTTTGACGTTTTGTTAAAACTATAAATAATGCTAGAATAAAACACTTAACTTAGTTTTTAGGGAAACTCAGCTTTACATTAAAAAAAAAATGACAATTTAGTATTCTATTATGTTAAAGTATAATAGTTGAAAATACGGCAAACCATAGCAATTAAGATAACATTAAATATTTTTACTTTAGTCAGTTTTATGTGACTTGTTCGTAAAAATTGCAACAGCTTTCTATTCGCTTTGACATTATCTCATTACTAACAACTATTTTAGTTATTAACAAAACTTTAGAAAAAAGGCCTCTCAAAGTACAGTATATATGCAAGTGTATTAATACTTAACTGTATATTACAGTGTCTTCGTGCTAAAATGTCCGTTCGTGCAAAAGTGTCCTTTAGTGCATATTTAATAATATTAAAAACTGGTCAACAGTTATTTTGTCAGGAGTATACTGAAAACCTATCAATTTATTTTTTTAAAGTTGTATGAAAACTGTTCATTATTTATTTCGTCAGCAATTCAATTAATTTGATCAGCATTCATTTTTTTATGATTATATTGAAAACTGATAATCATTTATACTATCAGAAACGTTTTGTTTATAAAGTCTTAACTAATTTTAATTATCTTTTAAAATTTTTACACATAACTGACTGTACACACAACCACCAATTTATAAATAAATGAATTTAATTTACAATGTAAACAGTTGTTTTTTATAAGTGAAAAAAATTGTGATAGAAATATAGTAGATGTTTTTTCTCAATACTATAAATATCAATAGTTTAAGTCAGGTCAATTTTTTAACAAAGTTAATCAATTAAACATATTTTAACTAAAAAAATATTTCATTTAGTTGGAATTCAAACATCTATTTTTAATCAGTTTGATAAACATATATAGTTTGAGCAACTGTATAAAGTAACTACAATAACTAATAATGTAGTCCTTGGCCTGTAGTAGAAACTACCTTTAATTTGGGGAAGTCCTTATTTTTGTGCTAAACGCTTTAAGCGTTTAGCTCTTAAGGCTTGTACTGAATTTTCCTTACTCATTAGGTTTAACTTAATAATCAATAAGTATGTAGTAAACTTTTTATAAATAGTTTATTTAATGAAGTGAATTTATTGAATATGTGATTTTAATGTAAATTAAAGTAGAAGTGATTAAGCAGCCAATGTATCAGTAGAATAAAAGTGCGAATATAAACACAACAAGTAAACACCAAGTTCTACAAATAAAAATGTTTTAATATTATTTAAGTATTACAATCTTAGTTACAAAAATAGGTCTTACTAGAAACTCAGAGTCTTAAATTGTTATGTGCTTCTTGCACGATCTTATGGCTGAACTAACCACAATATAATACAATAATGCAAAAAAACATCAAGATCTTATAAAATGAAAACAATATTAAGTTCTTATAATCAATTAGTGTGCCTCTTGCACAGTCTTATGGCTTAACTGAGCAATAACACAATAATACAAACAAACTTAAAGTTCTTATAAAATGACAATCATAACAAGTTCTTAAATTCAATCAGTGTCTTAAGGTCTTAAATTATGTGCCTTCCCCATGATCTTATGACTAACTGAGCAAAAAACATAATCGAGCTGCGCGTAGTGCGCGAGCTAGAGGCTAATGAGCGCAATAGCAATTACTGTTAAAGTTTTATTGTGTGATTTGAAAAAAAAATCGTCTAAGGGCCTCTGGCGGTCATTTAAAAACAACAAAATATAGATTTTGTTACAATAATACAAAATGTGTCACTATGCAAAACATAAAATTAAAAAGATGTTTATAACTTTTCGTTCTTGTACAAAAACCGCACAAAGTTGATTTAAATAAAATCTAAACTTAATTGTATGACTAATTTTTCAAAATATAACATGTTAAAGTAACAAGTTTATGTTTATACATGTATGTAAATATTAAGATGCTTTTAATAATAAATAACATGTAAGCTTGAAACAGCTGTTTAGTAGCTGCGTTGACAAATAAATATCTACATTTCACTGAAAAACCTTTTTGAAACTGTTTTCAAATAGTTTTGATTGCATTAATTTTTTATACTTTGAAACTTCAGTAACAACCATAACCTTTTTATGAACTTTAAAAAACATTATTTATTTTTATATTAAGCACAAAAAAAAAATTAAATGTTAAATGTTGTCACTGTTTCTTTAGAAATAACATATTACATATTATATATCAAAGTTATTCAATAAAAAAAAAAGACTAGTATATGTTTCAAATAAAATTAATTTTATAATAAAACTATGCTTTTATAAAAAATAAAAAAAAAGTTTTAGCTTTTACTTATTTTAAGCAAGTATTGACGTAGGTTTTATACACAGCATTTTAATCTCAAATTTCTGATATAATATGAAAAAAAAAAATCTTACAAACTTTTTATTTTTTAATAGGAAACGACCAATTTAAGTGTACTAAGATTTTACTGACAAAAAATAAGGTAAAATATTTCTCATTTTATAATGCAAAGTTCATAAATATCACAATTCATTAAGAAATTAGCATGACTAAAATCACTTTTATTCGTTACGAATTTTCTAATGTATATACATACAATGTGTAATGTATATTGTACGTAAATGATAAATTTAAGGTAAGTAAAAAAAAAACTGTAAGTTTTTTTTTAAAAAGGTATCTAATTGTTTTGTTTTAAATAAGTAATACTCTTTAGTTTTCAAAAGTAAAGGATCGTAAATTTATTTTTAAAACATCTTTAGTGTTTTTATTCTGTTCTAAAAACATGAAGCTTTAACTCGAATGAATACTGCAGTTTCTAGAAAGCTAAAATAAACTAAAACTAAAACAAAAAGGTTAAGGGTTACGGTAATAGTGATAGTAAAAAAACAACAGAATAAAAAAAAATTATAATAAAATTAACAAAATAATTAACTAAAAAAAAAATTAAACCGTGCAAAACTGTCTTTGTACAAGAGTGACCCTTCGTGCAAAAGTATCTTTGTGCATTTATGTCTCCTTTGCAATTTTTTACGGTCGTGCAATTTAGACAGCTACCCCTATATAACTATCATAAGAACAATAAACATGAGTTATTTCAAGTTTTTCTTAAACTATGTGTTTAGAAATCTATTAACATATTATATAAAATACTGTATTAATTTTGAACAAGTTTTACCAATAAATTGATTAAATGCATCAAATTCTGATTCAAATTTACAAACCAGTTTTATGATTTGCTATTTAATCTTTTAAGCAATTTGATTTTATCATAACTTTTATTAAAAAACAGTTTTTGTTTGTAAACTAAATACGTAGTTTTTAAGTTAACACAAACATAAGTTTAATTTTAAAGTAAATATACTAAAGAGTTGATAGAAATTTGTAAAGCTTTAGTTATTTAGTTTGTAGCAGCTTAATTTATGCTGTGTTTTCAATAATTTCAAAAATTTCAATTCTAAATTAAGTATTAAAAATAATAATATTTAAAAAAAAACTATTCAAAACATAATATTAAGTGCTTGTTAACAAAAGATCCTAGTGAACAAAGCTCGCTGGAATATATAATAATAACAAATTATACAGTATTCTTCTTTTATTACACTGACATATGTTTCTGTATGTTCACGAATTAAACCCACTTCAACTGAGCTCTGTAAAAAACTAATGCTGTAATAAAAGAACAGAACAGAAGCTAAAAAGATTTATTTAAAAATCCTTTTTATCATTGTACCTAAAAATCAGAAATCTTTAGAAAAAGGTTAAACTGGACAAATTAGTATACAAAAACCCAGAATTTGAGAAATTTTGAAAAAAAAAAAGTTAGAATTTGAACAAAAATCACAAAATAACCTGGCACTTTAAAAAGTATTATATATTCAGTAGTTAAATGTTGATTTGAAACGAGAATTACATCATTAAGCTAAAAGGCTTTTGTAATCATTTCTAGTTTTCTATATGAAAACACATTTAAAGTAGATCTACAGTAATTTTTGACTGTTGTTATATCCTTAACACCGTTTTTAAACTTAATTAAATTTTAGAATTAAAAACAGATAGATAGACATTTACTTCCAAAAATCTAAAAAAGTGAAAGAAAACATGAAAGAAATTTGTTAGGAACCATAACAAATCCTGCTTTTCTTTTAAGCTTTCAAGTATTTTCATCAATACAATTTTTTTTTCAAGTTTTCAAATTTGATTAAATACTGGGTATTCTTTATTTTTTTTATTCTATTATATTTAAACATTTTTTTCTAATTCCTATATGATTTATTTAAGCTATTTTTTGTGAATGGTTCATATTTTTGCAATCTTTTGAATATAAAACTAAAGTTATTAATATAATTGAGCTCTGTAACGCAATTAGAGAAGCTTGAAATTTTCAAAAGAAATTCAGGCTAGTTAACTTTTTTTAAAAAATCCGGCTGCCCAGGGATGTTTTAGTTTTATTGAAAAATGTATTTATTGTTGTATATTTTGAATTTTCATTTGTTATGATTAGGTGTTTAGTTTTTAGGTTTTAAGTTTGATGTTAATCATGTTGTTTTTAAAAATTTATGAGTTTTGATTTTAATTTACTCAAAATTTATAGAATTATTCTCTTATCAACTTTTATTTTCAACTTAAGCCATTCTCTTATTGCTTGCTAAATTGAGAGAAATATTTCACAATTATTTTGTTGTTTTAACAAAAAGTCAGAAATATAGTAGGTAAATAATTTAAGTTCAATTTCGAGTTATTCAATAATTATGTAAAGATATAAACTATATAAAAACAAACGGTTATGATTAAATTAATACTAATTGATTATAAAACAAAGCTTTTTTAAATATTTACATAAATGACACATTTAATTATAAATACACACTGTTAAATATAATAGTAAAAATTTTTGAAAGTTTTAAAGTTATCAACAGATTATAATCTTTTCGTCTTTATCCATTATGCACTATGTTTTTATAACTAAAAAATTATCATATAAACTCTAAATTTTTCAATATTTTTAATACCCTTAGCATACTAATTAATTTATATTATTTTTAATGTTTAATCAAACGATATAGTTGAATTTTAAAATTAAATTTATCCCTGGTGTTTATTCCAATTAATCTCATGATTTGACCACTTTGGTACTCTTTCAAAACATTTAAGCTTTAGTATGAGTATTCTTATCTAAGGTAAGTGGATTAGACTGATACTAAGTAAAATACCAGTTTCTAGCTGCAAACAATAACTGGAACCAATAAAACTCTAAAGGATCTCTATAATGTTAGTTAATAATTTTTATTATTGTTTTTGATAAAATTTCATATAAATTAATTTTTTCCTATAAAACAGTTAAACTAGTTTTTAATGCAAAAAGTAAATAAAAAATAATGTTATAAATGTCTAGTTTTTAGTAACATTAAGGTTGCCATCACTCAGGATAACTCATAACAGTTTGTAATTTAAAAAACCCCAGAGTTAATAAGGATAACTCATGCTAGTTTGAAACTAGAAAAAAATCAAAGATTACTCGGGCCAGCTTGGTTATTTTAAATTAAAAACAGAATAAAAAAAAAGTTTAAAGTTCTCACCTTTTTATTTTTAATCTTGAAAAAATGTTAGTTGCTTTAGTTTATTATTGAATTTGTAAAACCAATTTTAAATAAAAAAAAGATTTAGAAATGCTTTTAACTTTAAAAGTTTATAATTCAAACAAATATTATTTTGAGATTTATTGAAGATTAAAAAAAAAAACTGAATTACTTAAGACATCTGAATGTTGTTTAGTGTATTTTTTTCACTTAAAAAATGGTAACCCTGTAATATTTTTCTTAATACAATAGTATGCTAGATAAGAAAAGTCCAATTACTAAAAACAAGTAATTAAAAGGTTAAACGTTTTTTAAGTTAATTATTTTGAGTATAATAGTTTAAAATAAATAGTTAATTAATACTTAATTTCGATAATTTTTATTAATAAAAATTATGTTCTTATACATCAAAAAATAATTATAATGGGATATTGTTAATTTTTAATTTTATTTAAATTATAGTAAAACTACCTTGAAAATACTTACAAATATATATTTTTAAGTTTTGAAAAACTTCACAGTTATTGTAGTACTTAATGGTTTACTTTAGTTCATTTTTTTAACAAAATATTATAAATAATTATTTCAATTTTAAATTCATAAGTAATTATAAAAATTGGCACAATAGGTTAGAAGTAATTCAATTATGAGTTGTTACAATCTTAGGCTAATTTGAAATTTTAAATGTTAATATTGAAAAGTTCAGGTAGGAATTTTTTTTTTGAACATTCAAGCTAGTTTTGTATTTTTTTATAAGTTTTATATAGCTTATATAGTTTTGAAGTCTGGTTTTCTTAAAAAAACTTGGGTTTTTTTACAGGATTGTCACAAAACCTGGAATCCTTGTGAAAATCCTGGAATTTCATAGTCTAGGCTACAAAACCTAAAAAAACCTATAAACCATAGAATCAAAAAAATCCACATTTTGTTTATTTTTTAATGATTGACTTTAGCTTATATTTTTCAAAAAACATTAACAATAACTAATACATTATTTAATTTATGTGATTGGTTTTATTTTGGTTCTAATGAGTAATAAAATAATAATAATATAGGCTTAAAATTAAAATAATACAGAGTTGAAAAAACCTTAAGCTAGCTTAAGCTTTTAAATGTAATTATTTAGTCTAATTTAGATTTTACAAGATTTTTTTCACTTCAGGATTGTTTTAATCGCGTTTAAACTTTTATTTTAAAATTCTTTTCATCATTGTACCTAAAATTCAGACATCTTGAGAAAAAAGGTTGAACTTGACAAATTATAATACAAAAACCCAGAATTTGAGAAATTTTGAAAAAAAAAGTTGGAATTTGAACAAAAATCACAAAATAACCTGGAACTTTAAAAAGTATTATATGTTTAGTAGTTAAATGTTGATTTGAAACGAGAATTAAATCATTAAGCTAAAAGGCTTTTGTAATCATTTCTATTTTTCTACATGAAAACACATTTAAAGTAGATCTACAATAATTTTTGACTGTTGTTATATCCTTAACACCTTTTTCAAACTTAATTTAATTTTAGAATTGAAAACAGATAGATAGATATTTACTTCCAAAAATCTAAAAAAGTGAAAGAAAACATGAAAGAAACATAACAAATCCTGCTTTTCATTTAAGCTTTTAAGTATTTCCATCAATACAACATTTTTTTTTAGTTTTCAACATTGATTAACTATTTGGTATTCTTTATTTTTGTTTTATTATATTTAAACATTTTTTCTAAACTCAAGATGATTCTAAACATTATTTAAGCTATTTTTTGTGAATGGTTCATATCTTTGCAATCTTTTGAATATCTAACTTCAATTATGGATATAAATGAGCTCTGTCACGCAATCAGAGTAGCTTAGAGTTTTCAAAAAAACTTAGGCTGGTAAACCTTTTTTGTAAAAAAAAATCAGACTGATCTGCGATGTTTTAGTTTTATTGAAAAATGTATTTATTGTTGTATATTTTGAATTTTCATTTATTATATTTAGATATTTAGTTTTTAGGTTTTAAGTTTGATGTAAATGATGCTTTTTTTTTCTTGAATTTTGATTTTAAAGTAGTCAAAATTTATAAAATTATTCTTTTCAAGAATAATTAGAAATTTTTTTCGATAAAATTTAAGAACTAGTAGTCTCATTATTGCTTTTTATACTATTTAATTAGATAGATTTGTAATATAAGAGCTAAATTACTTAGTTTAAAACAAAGTTTTCTAACTATCTTAAAAATTTGATAAGAAAATAGTAATAAATTTGATTAGAAGCTTACATTTGAAAATGAATAGTAAATTTAAATATGCTGTACATGGCAAAGTTCTAGTTAATATACTATCTGTCCAGTTAAAAAAAAACTTTTTTATGGTTTTTTACTCATAATTGTTCAACTTGAATTCTTGAAGCATTTTTATTATGTTTGGGTAAGGTTGGTTAGGAATAAGAGTATGAGTTTAAAAAAAAAAAATCAAAATTTCTAAAAAAAAAATTATGACTCAGCAAATACATGGATCAGACAGAACTTTAAGATAACTTTTCTGATAAAAGTGCTTTTTGTTTTACTTACTTAAAAGTGACAATTGAAGTCAGCACACAGAGGGTGGATTTTTTGGACATAACTATGGACCTGGAAAAAGACGAATACCTTCCATTTAGAAAAGAAAATGCTAAGAATATTTATATGAACTTTAATTCAAACCATCCATACCCAATAAAAAAAGAAATTCCATCAATGATACAAAAAAGGTTATCATCACTATCCAAAACTAAAGACATATTTGACAAGATAAAAGATCCGTATGAAAAAACCTTAGAAAACAGTGGCTTTAAAACAAAACTATTATATGTTCACAGTAATCCTATTGGAAAAAGTAGAAAAAAATTAAGGAAAAAGAAAGTTTTTTACTTCAATCCTCCTTTTAGTAATTCTATAAAGACGAATATAGGGAAAGAATTCCTAAAATTAGTATCCAGACATTTTCCCAAATCAGGCTTTTATGAATCTATATTTAATAGAAACACAATTAAGATTTCATATTCTTGCATGTCCAACTTGGAAAAAGAATTGTCCAATCACAACCAGAAACTACTTCAAAACTCAAATGATACAACTGAAAAAAACCGCAAATTATGCAATTGTAGATCAAAAAACAATTGTCCAGTTAAAGGTGAATGTCTTACCAAAGGAGTTATTTACAAAGCAACAGTCATATATAACAAAAAAGAACATATTTATATTGGTTCAACTGGGAGACAATTTAAATATAGATTTTACGAACATACACAATCCTTTAATGATGTAAAGAAGAAAGAAAGCACAAGATTAAGTAGATTCATTCACAAAATAAAGAATAGTAACCCTGATTGGAGAAATATGATAAAATGGGAAACTGTTCATCGCAGTAACCAAAATAAGCCCAGTAAAATTTGCACCCTATGTAACTTAGAGAGACTCGAAATCTTATTGCGGATAAAAACAAACTTTTAAACTTGAGATCAGAACTGGTGGGAAAATGTAGACATTTTACAAAATTTTATTTAAAGTCTTAATTTGCTAGATTTAAGTTTGATCTACTTTGTTTTCATTATATAGTTTTGTTTTTATCGTTTGATTTTTGTTATGATTGCATTTACGTTAATTATAATTTATCTTGCTGAATATTACTAAAATTCAATTAGTTAACTAATCACCTAATCAACTAATTACTTATCTAAAACTATATAAAATGTTTGTCCGTTGCAACTTATTAGTTTATTTACTTTTACTTGTGATCATCGCACTAGCGTGAAACAATTGTTAAGTAATAAACTTTTTAACAATTTAACTTTTGTCATATTTGTAAAAGTACTTTAAACATATTTATGTGATTTTTGCAACCTATTGTTCATCTACATTTTTTATTTACTAAAAAAACAAAAACTTTTTTTGTTAAAATATATATTGCGTTAGACTATAAAAAAACAACTTTTTTACAATTTGATTTCAATTAGTTAAAAAAAGTAGAAATTTTATTCTTGAGCAAGAATTATGTAAAGATATAAACTATAAAAAAACAACTTCTCTACAACTTGAATTCACATAGTTAAAAAAAATAGAAATTTTATTCTTGAGCACTTCTCTTATCAACTAATTATATATTTTCGTTTTGCTCTATCTTCACATTTTTATTGTCCTTATAAACAGGTAATATTACTTTACTTAAACACAGAAAAAAGACTTTAAAAAAAATTTGAATTAAAAAGTTGTTGCTCGTAAATTTAGAAAAATATTAAAAAGTTAAATATTTTTTTTTAATCAATCACAAATATAATAGGATGCTAAAATACAGTTAAGTATAATTTTTTTAGTTATGAAAAAAATTATGTGAAGATGTATACTATTAAAAAACAAAAGTTTGACATCTAATTATTAGGAATTGATTATAAAACAAAGCTTTTTTTATTATTTATAATAAATAACACATTTGATTAAAAATACACACTGTTAAATATGGTAAGTAAATATTTTTGAATGTTTGTAAGGTATCAACAGATTATAACTTTTTCGTCTGTATCCATTAGGTACTATATTTTTATAAATTGTTTTAGTGTTTAATTCAAACGATATAGATAAACATTTTATTAAAACCTTCCATGGTGTTTTATTTCCCATTTAGTTTAATAGACAATCTCATCATTTGACCATTTTGGTACTCTTCTCAAAACATTTAAGGCTTTAGTATGAGTATTATTTTCCAAGGTAAGTGAAATAGACTGATACTAAGTAAAATCTCAGTTTTTAGCAGCGAAAATTAACTGAAACAAAAAAAACCTAAAGGGTCTCTAAAATGTTAGCTAATAATCTTTTTTATTGTTTTTGATAATATTTCATGAAGTTATTTTTTTTTTCTTTAAACAGTTAAACTAGTTTTAAATGCAAAAAGTAAAAAAAAATACAATGTTAGAAATTTATAGTATCAAATGACATTAAGGCTGCCATCACTCAGAATAACTCATGAGAGTTTGAAATTTTAAAAACCAAATAATGACTAAGGATAACTCATGACTTTGAAACTAGAAAAAAATCAGAGATTACTCGGGCAAGCTTGGTTATTTTAAATAAAAAACAGAACAATAAAAAAATGTTTTAAAATTACAAACTTGTTTTATTCAAATATTGAACAAAAGTTAGTTGTTTTAGTTAGATTTAGATTTTTGTAACCGATTCTAAATAAAAAAAAATTAAAGCTTTAAACTTAAAATGTTTATAATTTTAATAATTATTATTTAAATATTATTTCAAGATATTGAAAAAAAAAATACTTAGGACATTTTAAGGTCATTCAGTGTAATATTTTTCGGTAAAAAAATGGCAACAATATAATATTTATCTTAATAAAATAATATGCCAGAGAAGAAAAGTCCAACTTCTAAAAAAATCATAAGTTTTAAAATGTTTTAAATAGATTATTTTGGTATCATAGTTAAAAATAAATAGTAAACTAATACTTAGTTTCAAGGATAGTTATAAATAAAAGTTAAGTACTTATACTTCATGTTAAAATTAATGTGCACTTGTGAATTTTTAATTTTATTTAAATTACAATAACACTATCCTTGTAAATACTTTCAAGCATATGTTTTAAAGTGTAAAAAACTTCACACTTACTGTATTTGTTATTGTGTTGAATTAGTTAATTTTGTAAAGAAAATATCATAAATAATTTTTTCATTTTTAATTTAATATTATTTTGTTTATTCTAATTTTGATAAATATTGACTAAAATCGGGAAGTTAGGCTAGAAATAATTTAATTATTAGTTGTCACATCCTTAGGCTAGTTTGAACTTTAAAATGTTGATATTTTAAAAGTTCAGATAGGCGATTTTGTTTTGAATATTTAAGCAAGTTTGGTATTTTTTCATAAAATCTAAGCTAGATTATTTAGCTTTAAAATCTGATTTTCTCAAAAAAACTTGTGTTTTTTGAAAGGATTGTCACAAAATCTGGATTGCTTGAAAAAAGCCTAGAATTTCATAGTTTAGGCTACAAAACCTAGAAACACCTCGAATTAGAATTAGAATTTGATTAAGATATAGTAATTGCATAATTTAATTAAAAGTCTAAACTAAAAACTATAATTAAAACCAAAATATCTTGTAAATCTCAAAATTATATTTAAGACAGTCAATCAACACTTTTATTCAGTTACATAAAGGCCAAACATTTTTTTTGTATAACAGTTTTGCATAGTTATCAGTTAACTAGTTCTATTTAACTTATATACATATACTTTAGTTACTTTATAAAATTTTTGCTAGATATTTGTCAAGGACCAAAATCAGTTTTGATAAAATTTTATGCTGATTGTTAAATTATGTGATACATGTTTTATTTTAAGTTCTTTTAGGGTTGACAAATATCTTGAACTTGACAATTAATGATGAAAAAATCAGTATCTTGAAACGTTTAAAAATATTGTCAACAAAATCAGGAAATTAAACCAAGTTCACATATCCCTGCTATTAAAAGATATTTTGGGTTTTTTAGATTAACAAAAGCCATTTTGGTTAAATATTTTTTATTATTTAGTTTCAAAACCACTATTAACAGTTGAGAAGCTAGAGATCAAGTCAAAAGCAAAATAACTTTTAAAAACACTTGATCTTACAACTCATAAACTTTTTATTTAATTTTTAAAGATTTTGTTTTAGCTTGCTTAAAACTTTAATGTTTATTACAAAATTATATTAATTTCTACTTTGTGTACTTAAAGACAGTGAGAATCGTTTTATATGTATAAAAATATTTTAAAAAAATTCAATTTGACTTTAAAAATCAAAACTTTTCATTAAAATTTTATCTTATAATATGTAAAATAATTTTTGACACTAAAAGTTTTTGCAATTGTAATATCATAAAATAATTTTATATGCTTAACCTTGCAAGTTGGTCACTCACTAATGTTTATTAATCTAAGAAGTATAGTTTAAACTTTCTTTTAAATTTATATACATATACTTTAGTTACTTTATAAGACTAGTACTATACATTGTTAAAAACCAAAACCAGTTTTGGATAAAATTTTATGCATATTTTTCAAACTAGTGAGATATGTTTTGTTTTAACTTCGTTTAGGGTTGACAAATATCTTGAACTTGACAATTCAGGCTGAAAAAATCTGTAACATGAAAATTTAAAAAATATTTTTACCTAAAATCTAAAATTTAAATTAAGTTCTCATTTTAAGCAATAAAACTTGATGGAACACAAAAATCTATCAAATAGATAGTTGCCTTCTTAAATTATCCCTACTTTTAATAAAAATATTGCTATTTTTATAAATTGAAATACTCTTTTTAGTTAAATGATTAGTTTTGTGAATTTCCAAAACCACTAATAACAGTTTACTAAGTCAGACATAAATTTCAGATGCAAAAGAATTTTAAGATATTTGTTGTTTTTACTAAGAACAAACTTATTATAAGTTTTTTTTATTATCTTTTTAAAGCTTGCTTAAAATTTAATGTTTTTAATAAAATTTCTTTTATTTTACTTTTTTTTTTATTTTAGGACAGTAAAAACAGTTTCATATGTTTGAGTTGAAAAAAGAAAACTTTACAAGTTGAATTTAAATATAAAAACTACTAAATACATTAACAAATGATATAAGACAAATAAAAAAATTAACTTTTGTTAACGTTTGTTAAATCTTTGGTATAAAGATGTTGTATACAGTAGGTTAAAAAGAAATTTTTTATACCGGTTTTAAAATAAACTTTCTCAAGATAACTCAAGAGAGTCAATATTTTGTCTTTTTTTAATATAGTAAAGCTGTGTATACTGATAATAGCCTATTTACTATGGCAATTAAAATGTTTTGTATAATCACTATAAATTGGTTTAGTCCACAAAAAATTCTACATTTCACTTGAGAAATATATTCTATTTGCTTTTTCATATTTTTTATGGTTAATTGTATTTTGACAGACATTATTTAAAAAGATAACTGTTATTTTAAAACCGGTTGAAAAGTATCTTTTTGAATATGATGTATGCAACAGTTACCTTTTATTATCACCATAGATTTAATAAACGTGAACAAAAAAATTTTATTTTGTCTTTTTTCATATTTTGAATGTTTTTTAATAGTTCTCTAATACAGTATGGTCAGTAATTGTCATGCTTTGTTTCTTAGAGAGTAGCAAATTATATTATAGCCATTATAGCCAGATTTCCATCAGAGAATCGCCACAAACTACTTAAGCAAGACAATTCAAAATGAAAATAAATAAAGTTTTATTTAGTATACAGAATTCTTTGTTTTTTGGCTTCTGTTAACTGTAGTTGATAACTATTTAGAAATTTAATTAGCTTGAAAAAATAGAACTTTTTTCTATATCTTTTCCAGATTTTCCAAATTTCTTCCAGGTTTTTAAAAGTAAACATTTTTGGGTCTATTTTAGGTTTATGTTAATTTCTATAAAAGAAACTGTGTTAAGTAGTACTGAAATATTTTAAAGATGCTTTAAAGTTACTTTAAATGTGTTTTTAAATAAAAAAAAATTTTTGATGATGACAAAAAAATCTTATTTATATGATAGATTTTTTGTGTCAGATTGAAATTTTAGTACTGAAAACTTTAAAATTATTAAAAATTCAAGTTTTTCCAGGTTTTTTCTCAAAATTTCTCTAATTCCAGGTTTTTCCAGGTTATTTTTGCTTAAATTGTCGAATTCCAGGTTTTTCAAGGTTTTTCCAGGTTTCCAGGTAAAGTGACATCCCTGTATATGTTTTATAGTAGAATACCATTAAATAGTGTTTTATTTGAAATAACCTTTAAAAAATTAAACCTTAACTCTAACAATTTTATTTTCTAACTAAAGAAAACTAACTAAAAAAGAATTGAAGGTTTTACAGTTATTTCTGTGAATAGAAAATAATCAATTAAAAAAACTTTTTATTAGGTAAAAATTTGTTTTGTAACTGTAGCAGTCTTTTTGATCGCTTATTTAATTCAGTTCAGAAATGAATTTTTAATCTAGCTATCAGCCTATAATAATTTAACAGAGGAAAATAGTGAAAAATTTAAAGCTAGGATTAAACTGTTAAAATAAACAACACATGAACTAAGATAAAACAAAAAAAGAGTTGTACTAATTGTTTCAATTTCCTTAAATTATACATTTTTTAGAATAATAACTCAGCTTAGAAAGTAAAACTAATTTAAAATTTTTTAAGTTAAAAATTGTATTCATTTCAAATAGAGACCTTAAATCTATACTCTTTTAAAGCCAAAATAATCTTTTTTGAAATAAAAACTTAAATGGTTATCAATTTTTTTTTTATTTATGCAGATTCAACAAGTAATAACAAAAATCTGTCAAATAAATATCTTTCAAATAAATGTTAAAATCACTATTTTATTAATTTTTTTGTGTGATGTAAAACAACAAATATAAACTACAAATTTAACCAGGTCAAAACAAAACTAGTACTAACTTTAAAATCATAAACCACTTAATTTATACAGTAGACTTCCGCTTGAGTTCACACTTTGAACAAAACCAAAAAGTGCGAACTCAAGAAAACATGATAATTTTTATACAAGTGGAAGATTTCAATATATTATAATGCAATAATGTTATGAATAAACATAAAAACAACTAAAACATAAAATATTTATTCATTTAATACAATAGAACTGTATAAACTATAAAATATTGTTGTTTTATTAATAACAAGTTAGTAATAGACTTTATTTAAGTCAAATTTAAGAAAGTACTTTTTTTTTTGGTAAAAAGTGCGAACTCTAGAGGAAGTCTATCATCATTTATATTCATTAGGCATTAAGCAAACCTGTTGTAGAATAAATAACGTAATAGATTTTTTATTAAAAAAAGCATACTTAAATACAATACAAATCAGGTGAAATAAAAAATATCCCAAAAAATCACAAATTACAAATATTTAGATAAGATCTTTTGCTAAAGATGTTGATAACTGAACTGTAAGATTTCTCAACAATCTACAAGGAAAAGCTATAAACAACAATCTGACTTCCTCCCAAATGTTGGAAACTTTTGCCTTAGTTTTTGTTGAGTAAAAAAGCTTTTCTATCGTTTTTCGAAAAATTTACTTCAAGTTCAAGGTCAGTTTGTAAGTCTGAGAAGCTTTCCTATAAGTAAACGTTTACTTCAAAAATATCTGCTTCGTAGGGATCCATAATCCACTTCGTGATATTTAATCAAAAAATGTAATTTAACCGTTAATCAATGTCACCTTTAAACTGTTTCAGATGAGATGATAGCACTTCTACATCACCTTCACTTATTTTAAGTTTTCAGTTTTCCAAACTTGCAAACTGATTATTTTTGAAATTTTTTCCATACAGTTCAAGTTGGTTTGTAAAACTGGTTATCTTACTTATGACTTTCAAAAGGTTCAAGTTTTTACCTTGTAAATTTTTGTTCATATGGTAGAACTTACCATTTAAGTCTGACATATAAGCATTTTTATTTCTATAATTTTTTTTTAACAAGATTGTTTGCCAATGCCTTATCCTTTTAAGAAAATTATTAATAACTGAATTAAAAACAGCCAAAAACCTTTCTAGACAGTTTCCTTTTTATAACCATCTCACTTATTTAAGAAACATCAAACATAAATCAGAAATATGTGAATACATGATAATCAAAAGTTACTTTTTTAAATTTAGTAGTGCAAGCTCAAAAACAAAACTTACAAAATATATCTTAAATTATTACAACTTTTTTATTCTATTGCAAAATTGAATTTAATACAGTTTTTTTTTTGTCTAACTAAGTGACTTTTCAAGAAACAATTAGAAATATCATAGGGTGATAGTTTATAATTGATTACATAGATTTTTACAAAGCAGTTATGATCACAAATGGCATATATGTCAGGTTATGAAATGGTGAGAGGATTTCCATTCGTCTATGACCTATGTAATTGTTAAATGAGAAAAGATATGAATAAAAATATGTTAATTACTTGAAAAGAGGAGTCCTAAACTTTTTGATTTTTCTCTAAATTTCACGTGAACGAAATGAACTTATTTTGTTTGAGTTTTACCTCAGGGTCAAATATTTGATAGCAGGCTAAAATAAGTAAAAAAGCAAGCTAAAGAGTAAAAACTAAATATCTGCAAAAAAATTTAAAATCGCCCTCTTTTCGCCTCCTTACTAGTTTTCGCCCACCCTTTCGCCCCTCTACTATTAATCGCCCCCCGACATACCAGAATCGCCCCCAGGGGGGCGATATCGCACACTTTGGGAAACCCTGAATTAGATTATAGTTATTATTCATTTGTTATAGTTTATAATGTAAGTTTAAAGTACACTATAACTATACAACTACCTTAAGTAAGCCAAGCACCACTGTAGGTAATACCTCGTTCTGCTTAGCAGTTTTATCTCTTAATGTACTAAAAAACATAATAAAATAATCTGATATAAAAAGTGTTTTATTATCAAGCTTATAGTTTTAACGGTAAACTAGTTTTTTTACTAAATCATTTACAATTACATAAAAATATATTTTTTTAACAAAATCACAAGTTTTTTTTTTTTTCTATAGCAGTACAATAAGTAAAGTACATTTTAATTCTGAATGTAAAAATATGGAAGCTGTTTACAATAATACAAATGACAAGCTTTTTGAACAAGAAAAGTTTAACAAAATGTCAGATCTAATTAAAAATAAGGGGTACAATAGCGCTTCTATTGTAAGTTCACAATGCAATTAATTCTTAGTATAAAATTAATGTGTGTAATTTAAACTTTATAATTACCAATCATATACTCCAAGCCTGAGTCTAAAATTTATTTTACTAATGCTAAAGATAAAAGTTCAAAATGAGCTTTAGGGTACATCGAGTATTTTTAGAAACGTTATTAAAGACCTTTCGCTGTTTTCTTTTCAGCGTTGGTATTTTGGCAGTATTTGCTGCACAACTTTTTGGGTTTATGACGTATATTTCAGCCACATGACACTTCTGATGATAACTGTCATGGAATATCAGTCCGCTTAACTCGACAACTACTGTCACATTTGCAATTGATCAGTTAGAAATACTCTTCTCAATATCCTTCAATTGTTCCAGCTGTATACTACCTCCTCATACCTCAGAAACATCAGGTTGGATATTTTAACGAGTTTTCAAAATATTCTATACATGAATACATTTAGATAAACCTTATGTGTTTTTTAAAACATAACTTTTATATACTGCTTGAAATTTAGTGATGACCAGTTTTACGGATCAGGTTGAAATTAGTATAAATGTTAAGTATTTTGCTCATTATAAAGTTATACTTAGAAATTGTTTTTCTTTGTTGATACTATTTTACTAGGCTAAATTTCAGTCAAAATAAATATGTTTTAAACAGTTTTTATCCTCACAGATATTACATTAATCAAACTATCTTCACAAAATTGTGTATTTATAGTAAAACTACTTTTTTAGGTCATTTTTCGGTCAAAAATAATCTTATTAAATAAGATGTATTATTATTAATTAATATTACTTTTTTAGGTCACTTTTAGGTCAAAAATAATTCTATATAAGTTAGGTACCAGAGCTTTTGATTATTTTTTAAAAGTCAGTGGATAGAGCAGTACGTTTACTTTAGTACATTTTCTAAGCTTATCATAAACAGTATTAAGTATTTTTAATTTTTGTCAAAAAATTTTTGTTTTTAAACCTTAATACAGCGTTGTAGCTTTAATTTTTTATTTATAACTTTAGACATGTAAATTAGCTGTAGAAAATTATTAATGCATTTAAAAACATTAAATGTTTTAGTTTAAACCAGGGTTTCCCAGAGTTTCCAACGACAGAGTGAGGCATGAGCAGTAAAGGAGCCACCAGGGGGTCATGAGGTCATAATTTGAAGCTTAAATAAGGTAATCTGGAGTTGCTTATGAAGTGCAAAAACAATGTGTTGGGTATTTATTACGGTAATTTTTAGTTATCTTGGTAGAATGGGGCCATAGGTTTTTTAATTTCTATAAAGGAAGCGGTTTAAAAACAAGTTTGGGAATCCTTGATCTAAAAAACTTTGCATCTGGTGTTGTGTCTACACAAAGAACTCATGTAACAGGCCATTAGTATTTTTTTAAATATATATAAATTACATTGACACAAAATAAAAACAAAACAAAATTATTAAGTTAAGTTACATTGAAATAGAATGACAATAGTAAATACAAAAGCAGTGGAGTTCTAATCTGTTTTTAAAAAATAAACTACAAAACAGACAATTTGTATTTGTATTGTTACCTAAATTATTTTAAAATATTATGATGAAAATGTTTGAAAAAAATTACGTGTTCAACTTATGATGTGAAAAAGTATCTCCAAGGATTTCTGTTTTCTTTTTTTTTTAATTAATATATTTTGGTAATTTTTTGAGATAACAGGTTGGCCACTTTTTGGTTCAAAAAAACTGTATTAAGCCAACTTTGGTTGTTTAATCCCTATAAGTATTTTTTTACAATTGAAAAATGAATAAAAACTAGTAACAAAATAACATAGAATTAAAAATAAATCATTTAAATCTCAATTAAAATCAAAAAAAAACTGCTTGAGATTATAAAAAATCTTAAAAACATCCCCAGGTTACATCAAACTGAGTTAGGCTGTGTCATCCTGAGATTTACAAAGGATTTAAAATATTGCTAGTATTTTTTAACAAATTGGTTATAAAATAACAAAGTATTGAATTTAAGTCATTTAAATCTTATTCAAAATCTAGCTAAAAATCAATTGGATTATCATAACTCTTAAAACTGTACCTAGGTTCTTTTTTGTTAGTTTTTTCTACAACTTAATTTAATTATTTTATATACAAAAGAGTTTTAAATTCCATATTTTTTTCTGAATTTGTCAGATTTCACCTACATTTTTACTTGTCCTTTTAAACTGGGATCTGCAAAATTTAAACTATTTTCATAAAAAGTTGTACATGTTAGAATCTAACACCTTATTCTATCCAGAAAAAAATACAATGTGGACTCGTTTGATTTTTTATATTTTAAGGTAATTCAAATTAATAGTTGTATAAACTGCAAGAAATATTTCCAAAATTTAAAGTTAAATTGTTTTAGAATTCAAGCTGAAAATTAATTTTAGTATTTTTAAAAAAATCTCAACACAGTTTTAATGAAAATTTGTTAGAATACTTATTCCTAAAATGTTAGAGAAAATTATATTTCTTTATAACGCTGTAACTAAATTTTATTTAACTTAAATATTTTTTATATTTTATAACTTTATATATTTATTTTTTAATTCTCTTATTTAATTTATTCAATTCTTTGTTAATGAGCAGTGTTAGATATGGCTTGTTCTGCTAGGGAAAAGCATATAAAAAAAAAATGATACTAATGTTTTTCTAAACAGAGCACTTCGTTGCATACATAATAAGAAATATGATTATGGTGTAGGAAAATTTAAAACTAAGAAAAAAAATTAGATGTTTAAAGTCTGTATCTATTTAAAATAGGTCTGTTTACGTTCAAATTTAACAATAAGTTGTACCAGATAACTTTAAAAATTACTTTAAAAGTGTAAAAAATGTCCATGATTAACATACGAGGTCTTTTTTATAATCTCACAAAAGGCTTAAATTAAGACCAATGTTTACTATTGTAACAAAAATATTATAACCCCTCTTCACATGTTACATTTATTACAGCTCTTGGCTCACTTATACTACACTCTACCTACTGTGTTAATTTTATTTAAAAGCCATGCTTGTTTTGGGTTATTCAGGCTGACTTTTTTTCTTTAAGGCAAGCTATATGGCTAAATTGCATTAAGTAACTCTGTTGTAATACGATAAACGAACTTTATCTTATTATTTGTTTCATTCCTTAAAATGTATATAAAAACTATAACAACCTTTATCTCAAAGTAAATTAAGTCCGCCTATCCAGCTTAAAAAAAGTAAAGCTACCCCTGACCCCAAACTAATAAAAATTCCCTCAGTCTTTTAAGTAAGTACGAATCAGAGTCAACAGGTTCCCTTATAAATTAAAGTGTTATATTTATGTTCTTAATAATTCATTTTAGACAAAAATTTCTTTTAGAACATCAAGTAAAATGGTATTGTGCTTAAAATATTATTCATTAAAAAAACATTAACTCAGGATCTACATAAGCTTTACATTAACTAATACTACTTCATTATTTTTTTTTCTTTTGTTAGATTCATGCAAATTTTTGTTTTATAATTTTTGTAATTATATTATAATCTCTGAATTATTTCCATAATTTTTTTTTTGTATTATTTAAAAACAGAAACGTTTAAATATGATTTTGTTTATTATAGCCAAAGTCAGTTAGTAAGCTAAGTAAACACACCCTTTCTGTAATTAGTTTATATTAAATTTATAATAATTTTTTAGTTTTATGAAACATATTTCTTCTTCGTAATTAGCAGAATATATGAAATATTAGTCCTTAACTCTCACAACCAACAACTTACGATAGATGCGAACAACAACAAATTTCAAAGTTTAAAAAAAATATTTTACAAAAGTATTCAAAAACTTAAGTAAGTCTTTAAAAAATACCTGTTTTTATTCACAGAAAATCAGTAGTGAAATATTCATAAAATAATAACACTAGTAGTATTATTTTCTATTAAACAGACTAATGGTTCTTAAAGTCTCAAACAGATATCAAAATAAGAGTTAAACATAACAATATTTAAACTATAATTATCATACAAGATTTTTAGAAACAGATTTTTTCCTACCTCGGTTCAACAACAACTGTGGTCACAAATTGCTCGCCGACCAAGGTAGTAAATTAATGACCGGGCTACCATTATTTTTAAAACATCAAAGCCATTTTGAAAAGTACCAGGATGAACTTAAATATTATTAATAAAATAATGATTATTAACGTCAATTATTTATGTTTCTGTTCTGCTTAAAGTATACTAAAAGTTATGCAAGCTTAAACGTAGCCAAACTTTGCTTTTTTTTAAGTTTAAAAAAGCCTCGAAAAATGCTTAAACTTTTGTCAAAATTAAGGACTACATCTACTGTTAAAAAACACCTTAAGAGCTTTTATACAACTACTTTTTTTAATTTTTTTCATTTCTTTGGTTTAATGTTAATTGAAAAAAGTCAAAATTCTTTGAATATTCAAATGTAAAACTATATTATTTCTCATTTAAAAAATCTTTTATTCTCGCCGAAAATTCATTGATGATTGTTGATACTATTTTACTAGGCTAAATTTCAGTCAAAATAAATATGTTTTAAACAGTTTTTATCCTTACAGATATTACTTTAATCAAATTATCTTCACAAAATTGTGTATTTATGCTAAAACTACTTTTTAGGTCATTTTTCGGTTAAAAATAATCTTATTAAATAAGATGTATTATTATTAATTAATATTACTTTATTAGGTCACTTTTAGGTCAAAAATAATTCTATATAAGTTAGGTACCAGAGTTTTTAATTATTTTTGAAAAGTCAGTGGATAGAGCAGTACGTTTACTTTAGTACTATTTCTAAGTTTATCATAAAAAGTATAAAAGTATTTTTAATATTTGTTAAAAAATTTTTGCTGTGCTTTTGTTTTTAAACCTTAATACAGCGTTGTAACTTTAATTTTTTATTTACAACTTGTCTTCGCAGTTTGAAATTCATAGAAACCATTTGAACAACTTGTTTTAAAAGTATTCTGCTTTACTTAACTATTAAAAATAAAAAGTTGTTGAAAAAAAGCAATTTATTTTCTACAAAAATCATTTTTTGTAAACGTCTACTAAGTTTCTTAATAAAAAAAAAAATCATATTTTGAATACTTTTTCATTAAAACTAAATTTGCTGTGTTTAAACAATTAAAAACATATTAAATATTAAACTTTTAGAACAATATAATATTGAAAAACATATTTTAGTTTTTACCAATGACAACTTAACTCATTAAAAATTTTTTTTCTTTAATTAACATTTATTTATTTTATATATTGTATAAAGTGTACAGTTTTTATAATTACAACAAAAATTTTTTAACTAAAAATACAGAAAACATGTCTCGTTATAAATATTAAGTAATATCAGCGAAAAAGAATGGTATGGTTTTCGATGTGTACAATAATCCAATGAAACTTGTAAGAAACCTTTTATATCTTACAGATTTTTAATGGTAACTTTTTTAAGTTTTCTAGGCCAAAAGTGTTTTTAAGTTTAAATAAATTCAATTTTACAAAAGTATTCAAAAACTTAAGTAAGTCTTTAAAAAATACCTGTTTTTATTCACAAAAAATAAGTAGTGAAATATTCATAAAATAATAACACTAGTAGTATTATTTTCTATTAAACAGACTAATGGTTCTTAGAGTCTTAAACAGATATCAAAATAAGAGTTAAACACAACAATATTTAAACTATAATTATCATACAAGATTTTTAGAAACAGATTTTTTCCTACCTTCAACAACAACTGTGGTCACAAACTGCTCGCCGACCAAGGTAGTAAATTAATGACCGGGCTATCATTATTTTAAAACATCAAAGCCATTTTGTAAAGTACCAGGATAAACTTAAATATTATTAATTAAATAATGATTATTATGGTCATAAGTAATCATTGCAACTCGTCTATTTACTTTTGGTTAAGGATTATATAGTATTTGTCATTTAATACCCAAAAACTTTGGTTCAAAATCTGATTTGTTTGGTTACAATAAAAGTGGTTAAGTATAAGATGTAGCATTTTCTATACTGTCATTTTTTTCATTATTTTCTAAGGTAACTAATTCGAGTTATCTTCAGAATATTTACAATTTTTTTTTTATGATAGAGGTACTAAATAATAGATGGAAGGCAGCTTATCAAACTGAACACGTGACCTTGTGTTCTTTCTTTTAAACGCTTGGATGAATGAGAATTTTGACTCAAAATACTTCATTAAATTTAAACACTCGAGTTAAATTTTTGTTCATCCAAGCGTTTAAGAGATAGCTCGCGCCATATTTAAATACTCATCAGTCAGAAAGGAGATCATTCTAGCCACAGCTTGCTGCAGTAAACATGTAATTACAGAATAGGTATTTATATTTCATTATAATTTTTTTGGAGTTTTTTGTTTAAGATTATTTTCTTCTCATAAGCATTATTTATAGTTCAAAGTTCAAGCAGTTATTTTTTATTTTCTAGTTTAAACATTCTCAAAGTAAAATTTATTTAATCAGTGCTCGAAGGTTTTAATAATATGCAAATAGTTTCTAAAACATAATGTTTTTTTTATTGTACATGGTTCTTATATTTATTAGGTTTTGCAACTTTTGTTTTCTACTATGTGTTCATTTATTGTCATGTCTAGTTATGTTATCATGGTTTATAGTATAGGTTTAAAGTATACTTTAACCATACAACTGTGTTAACCTTAAGTAATCCACACAACATTTCGGTAACAATTGGTGTTCCCAGGTAAAGAATCACCAGCTCTAGGTAATAGTTACACCTAAACAAAATTTTGCCAAAAAAGTTTCAGTTGTTTATTACTTTTTATTTTAAGGCAGCATTTAGCACACTTTTTCATATTTTTGTCATCAGAATTTCACAGTGCATTTTTATTAACAGTAGATTTAGAGTATGTAACAGTAAATCTGCACTTAATTTTTAAGAAGTAATACCGACATCTTCTTTCTGCCCATTTTAAAAGCCCTTGAGATTTAACAATAACCGGAAATAATCAAATCTAACAGGCAAAAAAGGGTCATACTAAGCAAAGTATCATAGGGATATTAAATAATAAGTTACAAAAAGTAGGTGACAAACTTTAAATCAACAAAGTCAAAATTAAACTGACAAAATTTAGCACAAAAGACAAAATATAACTGATAAATTTTAATTCCAATAATCAAATTTACATCTAAGAAATTTTTAGTCCACAAAGTTTAAAAAGAACTGATAAAATTTAAGTCTACAAAAGTATTGACAATGTATAAGTACAAATAAGTCAAAAAACTAACAAAACCGATTAAAGTCGAAGTAAGTAATATTGAATTTACGTAAGGCCTTTAAATCTATAAATTTATTAGTAACTTAGAAAGTAAAAACCTGTAAGAAGAAAAAAAAAGTTATTAACTTATATCACAGAGGAAGGCATGACATTTAAATTATTGTTTTTAAGTTTTTTTTTATTTATCTGTTTTTCAAATGCAGCAATCTTTAAGTAGGATGAATTCAAACACATGTTTTGAAGTTAAAAAAATTGTTAAAGTTGTGGTAAACACATTAAAAAATGTTTATTAAAAATAAAAAACCTTTTTGAACTAAAACACTATCAGTAAAACATTGTATAGAATTTTACTTACTAATAAAACTTAAATGTTTAATAAAAGTAAATAATACTTTTGAGACGAAGTTACATTTTAGTATGTGCAACGTTTTTTCTTGTTTATGAAGGAAGAATAGTATTTAGTTTCCAAATAATGAAAGAGGAGCAATAGAGTGAAGATTCTCATTCAATAAGGAATATGATGATGTATAACATATCAAATCATTTGATAATTTTTTTTAACTTAATTGAAAGTTTTGAATTGAAGTTCTTGTTCATCCAAGCGTTTAAGAGAAAGCTCGCAAGGTTGCGTGTTTAACTAAAGCAAGTTTGCATGGACAAACTAAAGCTATAAATAAATAGTCATTAGTTGTAGAAGAGATCATTCTAGCAACGGCTTTCTGTAGTAAACATGTAATTACAGAATTTATTTTCATACTGTTTATTTGCTTAATTTTATGGTTTTTGTTTAAGATTGTTTTGTTTACGTAATACTTTTTATAAGTTCAAGTTTAAGCAGTTAATTATTTTTCCAATATAAACACTCTCGAAATATAATTTTTTAGATTCAAATTGTATTTAAAGGTTTTAATAACTTGCAAACAGTTTCTGAAAAATAAAATTTTTATATTGTAAATGATTGTTTATACTTTTGAGCTTCTGAATTTTTTCTTTAATAGAATATAGTCCTTCATTTTCAAACCTAGTTTAATAAGGAGTAGCCTTAAGTATTATTTAATATCAGTATTAGTTACGTTAAGGTTATTTATTATGCTTTATTGTGCAGATTGTACACTATAACCATACAACTGTCTTAAGTAAGCCACACAATATTTTCGGTTACAGATGTGCTTCTTAACAATGAGTTAATTATATAATTAAATGATGAGCTGGGATTTCTGCTTCAAGTAAACTTATAATATATTAAATTACTTTTCTAAGGAATCCTTAAGATTTTTTTTATGTCTTCAAATAATGTTTGTTTTTTTAAAGTTATATTTTTAGGCTTAGAAAAACATTAAAAATAAGTTATATATATTTAAAACAGAATGATTATTTTTTATTAAGTGCAGAGTATGTAAATGATATAGTACTTCGTTTATATTTTGATTTATAAAATTTAAGTTGAGTTTCTAATTAAATTCACTTATTTTAAAAATTTTACAAACTATATTATATATGTATTGTTTATATATAAACTTATATAAGTGATTAAATCATACAACAAAATAAAATCTGAAAAACTTAATAACTACCGTAAAATACTAATGATACTCAACGAAAAAACCCTTCAGCTCACTACAAAGTATCAATCAAGTTAATTTTTTTTCTTTTTTAATCTATTAATTAAAATATTCCGTATAGTCAAGGTTTAGACTGTATTTTCTTATTTTATTCTGATGGTAATTTTAGACTTCATTATAACTAAAGTATTTTAAAGTAAATGCTTAACTAAATTAACTTTTTTTTACCTTTTCATTATTATTTTTTGATTGCTTTATTTCTCAAGATTGAAAAGTAAGATAAAAAAAAAATTAAATCACTATTAAGAAATTGTTAAAGCATGTGGTCGATAACTAATGTGTTTTTTCGTACACCAGGTCCTTAGACCGAACCTATTGAGCGTTTTTAAATTGTTAAAAAGACAATGTATAACTAGGATATGTTGAATGTGTTTAATTATCATCATTCTACATTAGAAATAGATTTAAGTTTTTTGATTGTTCAATATGTTATTGATGTAGTTGTTTTGTTTTATAATTTATTTAAAATTGATATCTTAGACATTCCTAATTTATTATTCTGTCTCTTTACATCTCTTTTAATAGAGTTCTATTTAGTTTAAACATTTTGTGTTTTTTGTGACTTGTATTTATCTAAAAGATCCAAAAAAAAAATATGTTAATACTTATATCTTATCAAGTATTATACTTTGTTATTACTCGTACTTGAATAAATTTTAATAATATTGTTGTTTTATGATGGGTCATTAAAATTACTATTTTAAGTAGAAGTGAGGCATTTCCCAAAAAAAACGTAATTGAAAAATAAAACTCTTTTCTTATGCATATGTATTCTCGGATCTAAATCTTGTTTTAGGTTAAAAAAGTGTTTTTTTTTTTATTTTTTTTATGATCAGGTTTTATTGTTAACAGTTCATAAAACTTTTAACCATGCTTTATAAAGCATGGTATTTTAGTTTTGTAACCCTAATTAGCTTAAATATGGATTAAAAGTTTTGATTAAGATCTGTAAATATCATTCTGTTTAATTTTTTTGAGGTGAAAATTTAGGTAAATCATATTTTTACAATGATAGTTATTTTCTGACTTCGTTCATGTATTGTTAAAAAAGAAAAACTGTTATTACAGGTTAAAGAAAATAAAGTTCTTGGTAAATATAACTAATTTTGAAAGAAGTTTCTGTGAAACACACTAAAGCCATATATAAATTCTAATCAGTTTTAACAGAAAATCATTCTAGCCTTAGTCTGCTGCAGTAAACATGATATTTTAGAATAGACATATTTATTGTTTTCTCGTATTATATAAAGTTTTTTTTAGTTATGATACTTTATATAAGTATCTTTATATTAAAATTCTATGTAGTTAACTTTTATTTTGTTTTATACAATCTTAAAGTTTATTTCTGCTAGGTTAAACATGTGCAAAAGTTTTCATCACATTTATTGAAGTTTTAAGATTATGATGTTTGTTTTTTTTTTGGTTGATATGTTTTTAAATATAAAATATACCCGTTAAAATCATGCCTAACTTTATTTAGAGTAAGTATTATTTAAAATCAGTATTAGTTAGATTATAGTTATTATTCATTTGTTATAGTGTATAATGTAAGTTTAAAGTACAATATAACTATACACCTACCTTAAGTAAGTCAAGCACCACTGTAGGTTATACCTTGTTCTCCTTTAGCAGTTTTATCTCTTAATCTACTAAAATCACATAAAAAAATAATCTTATATAAAAGGCTTAATATTTTTAAGCTAATAGTTTTAACTGTAAACTAAACTAATTTTTTTTTTCAGTTTTATTGGTGTTCAAAATAAATTGTTTACAATTACAAAAAAAAATTTTTTTTACTAAAATCACAAGTTTTAATTTTTATTTTATTACAGTACAATAAGTAAAGTAACTAAATGTAAAAATACGCTATGGATGCTATTAACAAAAATATAAATGACCACCTTTCTGACCAAGAAAAGTTCAACAAAATGTCAGATCTAATTCAAAATAAGGGGTACAATAGCGCTTCTATTGTAAGTTCACATTGCAATTAATTCTTAGTTTAAAGTAATTTAAACTTTACAATAACTAATCTAAAATAAGTTGTTTCTTATTTTGGCAAATATTAACAAACGTAGCTGTTTATATTTTGCAATTTTTAAAATCAATATAAAATTACTAGTTTTGTTGTAATAGATTTCTATAATTAGTTTATTGATTAAATTGACGGTTATTTTACAGGACTGCGAGTTTAAAAAATCATCAACACAAAAGACTAAAGAAGTGTTGGTCAAAGAAAAGTCATCCAATACTATTGAGGATAATGCATCAATTATTTGTAATAACCTTGAAATAAGAAAGATCGAACAGGTTGGAATTACTTTGAACAAAAGTAAGAAACAGATCTCATCACAAAAGGTTTGATATTAGTAGAAAAAATATCTACACAAATTTATTTTATTTTACGTCTTTTTAATACTTTTTTGTTACTTTATAAATACAAGAGTTTTCTTCGTACATAAATTTATTGAATAATACTTTAGATGTCACTTCTAATTTAGTTTTTAAAATTCAAGTTGTAACTGTAGTTAAAAAAATTGTAAATAAGTAACTATTTAGTATACTGTTACTAAACCGATTAATTATTTTTAGTATATTGGTCAAGATTCTCAATGCTTTCTGTTTTATTTGGAAGAATCACCAAACAAACGCTTACGTCAAACTAGTTATACGGATTTTGTTAAAATGTGGAACGATTCGTCACTGGAAAGACACAAAACTGACATACGTTTTGAGTTCTTTCACGGGTTAGTTCTAATAAAGTGTTCATTAAATTTTATACAATGTTTTTTTTAAATTATGTCAATACTTTATTTAACAAGTTTGTTTAAGAAATAAGTCTTTTTATGAATGTTATTAACCTATACAAGTTAAACTTAAATTTTTAATTTTTTGTTTTCGAAAAATTCAACTATTGTTTCATTGTTACAATCGAATAAAATTTGAAATAGAGCTTAAAAACAAAAAATAACGTCTAAATTTCTATATTTTATATATACCTAAATTTTCGTGATATTTTATTATTAGATAATGCATTGTTTTAAGTGATACTAAGTTTTCATATAAACTATGCCATGTCAAAAAAAACTATAATTCTTTTATTTAAATTTTTATTTAACTTTACTGAGAGGTTTATTTAAATCAACTGTACTGAAAGTGAATTTTAATAAAAATAAAATTAATTTACGAAATGTAAAATCCACGTTTGTTGTAAAATCTGACTTTTATAGTTAACTATAAAATTCTTCATCAAATATATATTTAAAAACAAATTTAAATGACTCACAAATAAACTTTTTCAGAATATACGACATTTTACACTTGGTGAAACTTTTGAAAAGTCTTCAGTGGTTGACTACAATGAATTTTGATGACATAAACCAACTCATCAAAGATGTATTTCCGACAATTTTAGACTTAAAGTTTGCAGTAGACCGTGAATTATTAAAAGGGAGAACGGATTTGGAAGATATATATGTTATTTTTTTACATGATAGTTTTTAAATATATACTTTTATAAGAATAAAATGAAATGAGTTTTTCGTTTCGTCTTGAAATAGTGCTTATACTTTAGCCCGCTAGTTTAGATCTAAACAATGGTACTTGGTTCGTATGCCTGCCTATTTAGTCTAGGACGACCGTTATTGGTTGTCTCGAAGCTACTGTTAATATTCGAAAGTCGTGAAGTAAACTGTTTGATTTTAAATAAAGATAACTTGCGTCTAAAGTAGTGAATTTTATTAAGAAAAGAGATACAGCTTTGAAAAACTTTAATTGTGTTTTAATTAAAGTAATAAACATTTCAGGGTCGCTCATTAGAACAAATCGCCGAAGTTTTCAAGAAGAAAGGCATGCCGACTATTAAGCGTAGCGAATTTCACAACGCGAAATTTGACAGTTTGCAGACCTCAGAACTGGTGAATCTAATCGAACAAAAGTATAAATTAGATATGAAATCAGAAGAAGTTGTTAACAAGATTTTCGGATGGCACCCGTTGTGCGAATATGTAATTGATCGAGAAGAATTAAGTAAGAATTTTAAAATGCAGTTAAACTTTTTTATCTCTTTGAATTGTTTACACTAGATACCATACCATTAAAGGTATTTGTTATAATTAGTCAACTAAATTTCATTACTTAGATATAATGAACTGAAGTTTTTAATATTTTTGCAAACGGAAATTATCTTTGCAATAAAACTTTATACTAATGTTATAAGATAATGTCTAATAAACTTGTATTTAGGACTCGGTTTTAGCAATTGATTATCGAGTTTAACTTCACTTAGTGTTGTTTTATTTTCTTTTACATTAAAAATAAAGCTATAAACACTGTTCGTTAATTAACAGCAGAAGTATAAAATAAAAAAACATTAAAATAAAAACAGTAGTTTGCAAGTAATATTTTTGTTTCAAACTTTCTTTTTTTTATTGAGAAATATGCAAGATTATTATAGAAGTTTTAGAATAGTCCTTTATTATCTTTATGTTCTTAAGTTTGTTTATAATTGTCTTGAATTTTCTTGAATAGCTATTTTACTTCTTTCTAAATTCTAAAACTTAATTAAAATAGTTTGTTTACGAAATAATATAACTTGTCTAATAGTTAACTTTAAAAATAAACTTTTAAAATTTCAGAATCCTAAATGAAGTTATTAATTTAAATATAAAATTGTAGGTAAAAACGAATTGTTTTTCTATTACAACGTATATGGAGATAGGCCGATAAAAAGTGATGTAGGAGGATGTAGTTGTTTGTACAAAACAGACCAAAAACTAATTTCAATCAAACCAATAAACGACGTTTTAGAACAACAAGCTATTAAAAAGTTTAAAATTGAAAATAGAAAAGGTAAGATGATGTTCTGTTTAATCTTTTGCATGATTTTATCATGCAGTAAAAAACATAGGGTACTCTAATAAGTACCATACATTATAAATAAGTAATTGTTAATATTTTGATTGATAAAATCAAAAAAATCTTATTTAACTTTGTCAGAAAATGAAAGTAAGTTTATATTTTTAGTTTTAATAGTTGTTTAAAAGGGACAATTACAAGTTGTGCTCGTTTCATTGAAAACAACATAAAAGTAATTTTCTAAAATGAATGTCAAAATGAGCAATAATTATGACGTGCGAAGTGATTTTAATGAAGCTAAAACAAATTAGATTTTAAGATTTATAAAAGTAATAAAAACTATTAACTATTTATTAAAAAAAAAATTTAACAGATGATGAAGAAAATCGTAAAATTTATGTTGATAATCTTGCACATGATGTAGATGTACTACAATTGTCAAAGTATTTTAAAAAGTTCGGTGTTATTAGTAGCTTAAACGTAGTAAATGACGAAGTAAACATGAAAAATTGTGGATTTGTGGTTTATGAAAATTTAAACTCGTATGAAAATTGTCTTCAAGAAAACAATCATTATCTAAATGGTCGTAAAATTAATGTAAAGAAGGCAAACATGCCGAGTATTTGTAAAATTAAGGCGCAGCTACCCTCAAGGGTAAAAATGAGTAAAGATAAAATAACAACGTACTTTGGAAAATTTGGAAAAACTGTTGATATAGATTTTTTCATACCTAAATCCGAAGTTCTTATAAGGTACAAGGACAGAGAGTCAGTGATAAAAGCGATGAATGAAAAGCACCACACGTTAGGAGATGTAACTTTTACTGTAGAAGAAATAAGTAAAAAAAAGAAAACGAATAAAAATGGTAAAGACAACGGAAATAGAAAATATCAACAACAAAAACGGTCAGCTCTAAAAAGAAAGAAACTAGATAATCTTATGCATCATCAAAGTAAAAAAGTGAAACAATGTTATAACAGTAACCAAAACAACTTCTCAACTAACAGTTTCTCTACTCAACAAACTTACGACAACGGGACATTATTGCAAAATCAACAAACATTTGATCCGAGTTTTCCACTTAGGTACAACGCTATAAGACCAATGCATTACCAAAACCCTACGAATCTACAATGGGATAATATGGTTAACTATGGACCAATGCTTAACCAGAACCAGAGAACTCACAAAAACTGTAATGGAAGCCGTTGTTTAAATTCAAACGTGTATTAGACATTTTTTAGTAAAAATACTCTGAATTTTAGTAAAACGTAAAGAAATGCGTTTTTTTATTTGTTGATGGAAGTTTTAGCTTTCTTTAATTGTTAAATAGTTAATTAACTTGTTTTGAAATAAATTATAAAACAAGTACGAAAGTGTTTTTAAAAAAAATGTTTAAATTTGCTTTTGGTTTACATAATAAAATATTTTTTGAGTAAATTTTCTATAGTTTAGGACAAATAAGGCCTTTTTAGTATTAAGTTTTTATTAAAACTGCTATAAAATAGGTTTCTTACCAACTTTAAAATATTTTCAAAATATTTTTTTTTTATCTATAAAGTTCTTTCAACTAGATCATATTAATAAAAATGTATATAAAAGCATCATCAAAATAATAACACTAGCTTCAAAATAATATTGATAATTATCTGCTCAATTTTTATAACAGAATAAGGTTAATAAGTTTCCGATTAAATTATAAAAAAAAATACTTTTAACGCAACTTAAATTAAGCTAATTAGGGTTACAAAACTAAAATACCATGCTTTATAAGGCATGGTTGTAAGTTTGATGAACTGTTAACAATAAAACCTGAACCTAAAAAAAAATTAAAACAAAAAAATTTTTTAAACCTAAAACAAGATTTAGATCCGAGAATAAATATGCATAAGAAAAGAGTTTAATTTTTCAATTACGTTTTTTTGGAAAATGCCTCACTTCTACTTAAAATAGTAATTTTTTATTGACCCATCCAAAATCAATAATATTATCAAAATTTATTCAATTACGAATATTAACAAAGCAAATACTTGATAAGGTATAAGTATGTTCATTTAATTTTTTTTTTGGATCTTTTAGATAAATATAAGTCACAAAAAAACACAAAATGTTTAAAATAAGTAGAACTCTATTTCTAAAGAGACAGAATATTAAATTAGGAATGTCTAAGATATTAGTTTTAAATAAGTTATAAAACAAAACAACTACATTAATAAAATATTAAAAAATCAAAAAAATTAAATCTTATTCTAATAAAGAATGATAATAAATAACCATATCATGTCCTAACTTTTCAGAATTTACTTTTACGAATAAATGTAAAAAATAAATAATATAATAAAAAACAGCTGCATTAATTAAAGAAATCTAATACTATTATAAAAATAAAAATACTAAAATTACCCCAAATAATGACACTTTATAAGCTCAAAAGATAAGTTTTATTTTTTTAGACTGAATAAGTCTAAATCTTAAATAAATAAATAAATTAGGTGATCGGTTTCTAAATCTAAAGGAAAAAATAAATTAAATTTACTTACAGTAAACATATTAAAATATTGATAGTAGGAAGTAAAAAAACGATTCAAAGTTCTATTTTTTCAAGCTTATTAAATTTCTAAATAGTTATCAACTACAGTTAACAGAAGCCAAAAAACAAAGAATATACTGAATAAAACTTTATGTATTTTCAATTTAGAATGTCTTGCTTAAGTAGTTTGTGGCGATTCTCTGATAGAAATCTGGCTATCTTTGCTACTCTCTATCTAACATAATAAATATAAAAAAGCAAATAGAAGATATTTCTCAAGTGATATTTAGAATTTATTTGTTGGCTAAGGCAATTTATAGTGATTTTACAAAGCATTTTAATTGCCATAGAAATAGGCTATTATCAGTATACAGAGCTTTACTATATTAAAAACGACAAATATTGACTCTCTTGAGTTATCTTGAGAAAGTTTATTTTTAAACCGGTTGTAAAAAAATTCTAACAAGAGTGCTGGCAGCTGATCGCATTCTTATATACTTGCTTGGTCGTCCCCATAAAAGAGCAACCACCGGGACTCGAACTCGGGACGCAGTTCCGGCAGTCGCTTAAGCAAAATTAAAAAAACTCGAGCAGAATAGTAATAAAATGATTAGTACTATTGTGATCTAGGAAGTACTACTGTAAACTAAAAACCAAAATGAAAGCGTTTTTCAAAATATTAAATATCAAAAAACTAAATTGATTTATGTTGAACAAGTATTTTCCAAGTTATTAAGCGGGCCGAAATTTGACTTTATCTGGACCGTAAGTTACCCATCTAAAATTTTAACTGAAACCTGACATTATAATAATCTCTCATATAACGATTTTCGGAAATTTAGAAGTCATTTACTTATTTAAGCCGCACAAAATACTTTAACTATTTTATAAATAAACATATTTAAAAATTTCTATACCAGAGATTGAAAAAACTACAAAAGAATAAATAGTTTATCTGACATATTATGGAATAAATATTAAAACATCATTGCTGATCTAGTTTGAGGAAGATTGATCGACTGGTCTATTGTCTCACATGAAAACTGGTTTCATAAAAAGCTTCTGTTAATACAGTAAAATTATTAATTTTAATGCTAAGAAATATTATAAACAAGTTAGTTGTAAAGTTTAAAAATAATTTTAATCATTTTTAACTATATGCAGGATTGCCACTCGTTTTTTCCAAATCTTTTCAAGATTTTCCAAATTTTTCCAGGTTTTTAAAAGTAAACATTTTTGGGTCTATTTTTAGGTTTATGTTAATTTCTATAAAAGAAACTGTGTTAAATAGTACAAAAATATTTAAAAGATGCTTTTAAATTACTTTAAATGTGTTTTTTAATAAAAAAGATTTTCGATGATGACAAAAAAGTCTTATTTATATGATAGATTTTTGTGTCAGATTGAAATTTTACTACTGAAAATATTAAAATTATATAAAATTCCTGGTTTTTTTCAGTTTTTTTTTCAAAATTTCTCAAATTCCAGGTTATTTTTGCCTAAATTGCCAAATTCCAGGTTTTTCAAGGTTTTTCCAGGTTTCAGGTAAAGTGGCAACCCTGTATATGTTTTATAGTAGAATACCATTAAATAGTGTTTTATTTGAAATAACCTTTAAAAAACTGAACCATAACTCTAACAATTTTATTTTCTAACTATAGAAAACTAACTAAAAAACTAACTAAAGGTTTTACAGTTATTTCTGTGAATAGAAAATAATCAATTAAAAAAACTTTTTATTAGGTAAAAATTTGTTTTGTAACTGTAGCAGTCTTTTTGATCGCTTATTTAATTAAGTTCAGAGATGAATTTTTAACCTAGCTATCAGCCTCTAATAATTTAACAGAGGTAAATAGTGAAAAGTTTAAAGCTAGGATTAAACTGTTAAAATAAACAACACATTTTAACTTTCAAAATATTATGAACTAAGATAAAACAAAAAATAGTTGTACTAATTGTTTCAATTTCCTTAAAATATACATTTTTTAGAATAATAACTCAGCTTAGAAAGTAAAACTAAATTTAAAATCTTTTAAGTTAAAAACTGAAGTCATTTCAAATACAGACCTTAAACCTATACTATTTTAGGCCAAAATAATCTTTTTTGATATAAAAACTTTAATGGTTATCAATTTTTTTTATTTATGCAGATTCAAAAAGTAATAACAAAAATTTCTCAAATAAATATCTTTCAAATAAATGTTTAAATCACTATTTTATTAAATTTTTTTGTGTGTTGTAAAACGACAAATATAAACTACAAATTTAACCAGGTCAAAACAAAACTAGTACTAACTTTAAAATCATAAACCACTTAATTTATACAGTAGACTCCCGCTTGAGTTCACACTTTGAACAAAACCAAAAAGAGCGAACTCAAGAAAACATGATAATTTTTTATACAAGTGGAAGATTTCAATATATTATAATGCAATAATGTTATGAATAAACATAAAAACAACTAAAACATAAAATATTTATTCATTTAAAACAATAGATCTGTATAAGCTATAAAGTATTATAAATATTGTTGTTTTATTAATAATAAGTTAGTAATAGACTTTTTTTAAGTCAAATTTAAGAAAGTACTATTTTTTGGTAAAAAGTGCGTACTCAAGAGAAAGTCTACCATCATTTATATTCATTAGGCATTAAGCAAACCTGTTGTAGAATAAATAACGTAATAGATTTTTTATTAAAAAAAGCATACTTAAATACAATACAAATCAGGTTAAATAAAAATATCCCAAAAAATCACGAATTACAAATATTTAGATAAGATCTTTTGCTAAAGATGTTGCTAACTGAACTGTAAGGTTTATCAACAATCTAGAAGGAAAAGCTATCTCACTTCATCCCAAACGATGAAAAATTTTTCCTTAGTTTTTGTTGAGTCAAAAAGCTTTTCTATCGTTTTTCGAAAAATTTACTTTAAGTTCAAGATCAGTTTGTAAGTCTGAGAAGGTTTCCTATAAGTAAACGATTACTTCAAAAAGATCTGCTTCGAAGGGATCCATAATCCACTTCGTGATATTTAATCAAAAAATGTAATTAAACCGTTAATCAATGTCACCTTTAAACTGTTTCAGATGAGATGATAGCACTTCTACATCACCTTCATGTATTTAAAGTTTTCAGTTTTCCAAACTTGCAAACTGATTATTTTTGAATTTTTTTCTATACAGTTCAAGTTGGTTTCTAAAACTGGTTATCTTACTTATGACTTTCACAAGGTTTAAGTTTTTACCTTGTAAATTTTTGTTCAGATGGTAGAACTTACCATATAAGTCTGACATATAAGCATTTTTATTTCTTTAATTTTTTTTAACAAGATTGTCTGCCAATGCCTTACCCTTTTAAAAAATAATCAACAACTGAATTAAAAACAGCCAAAAACCTTTCTAGACAGTTTCCTTTTTATAACCATCTCACTTATTTAAGTCAAACCAGATATATACGAGTCAACAAAACAGGCCTAACATGAACATTGGACCACCTTTTGAACAAATAAAAATGTATTAACAAAACTTGCTCAATAGAAGTTTTTTAACTCGTATAAACCATGTAAATAGGAATTTACACATTCACAATAATAGTGGATCATAAAACCGAAGAAATACATACGGAGAGCATACAAATTCAAACGTGTAATAGACATTTTTTAATAGAAAAACTTTCAAAATTAGTAAAACGTAAAGAAATCCATTTTTTTTATTTGTTGATAGAAGTTTTAGCTTTCTTTAATCGTTAAATATTTAATTAACTTGTTTTGAAATAAATTATAAAACAAGTACGAAAGTGTCTATTTAGAAAAGTTTTAAAATTTGCTATTGGTTTACAGAATATTATATTTTTTATGAAAATTTTCTATAGTTTAGTACAAATAAGGCCTTTTGAGTATCAAGTCTTTATTGAAACTACTATAAAATAGGTTTATTACCAATTTTCAAATGTTTATTATATATATATTTTTCTTTTTATCTATAAAGTTCTTTAAACTAGAATATATTATTTAAAACCTATATAAAAACATCATAATAATAATAATACCAGCTCAAAAATTATATTGATAAATATCTGCTTAATTTTTATAACAGAATAAGGTTAGCTAGTTTCCAATAAAATTTTTAAAAAAAACTTTTATCGCAACTTAAAATAGCATATATTATTATTAAAATCAGTTAGATAAGTAAAAAAATAAAAATAAAAGAGTTTTTCGTAAAGTTTAAATCCATAATTAACCAAAATTCAAAACAATTAAAAACATAAGTTTTTTTTTGCTATTTAGCCAAATTAGTTTGCGGTATAATATATATGTTGTACTTTATATTATAGACGTTTCGAATCTTTTTGAATGATGAGGTTTGTTTTTCTAGTTTTAAAGTTATCGTTTAGTTTAAAAATTTTACTAAAATAAAGAATAAAATTAGGCTTTAATAGTAACTTTGTAACAAATCTATTTGTAAAAATATTTAAATAATCTTGATGTACATTAATAAACAAGTGATGTGTGTATAAGTTTAGTAGCATTTAAGATTTTATAACATTTTATTTTTTAAAGCTAAATCTTTGACAAGTTAATTTACTTATTACATAAACAATTTCAGTATATTTATTTTTGTCCATTAAAATAAGGTTATTTTGCGAGAATGATATAACAGATCATTTTCTCGTTACAAATGTTATTTTAGATAAAATGATAAAACCAACAATTTTTTTTTATTTTATACCAAAAAACTAAATCGAGTTTGCTTTATTTAAAAGCGACGTCAGTTAGTGCTTAAAGTATAAAAAAAAAATTTTAAAAAATAAGAAACTATTTTACTTTATTAAAAATTTAAGAAAAATAGTTTCGTTTTATGACAAATCATACTTATAAAATATAAAAGATCAATAAAAAAAACGAACTGGAGATTTAAGTTAATAATATATATTAACTCAATACTCAATTTTCCTTTTTTTAAGACTATATTGTCTCTCTTGATTTATTATATGTTACAACTTTAGTATAAACGCTTAAACAGTAGTTTTAAAATTATAAAAACAAAACAAATAATAATTTTTTTTTTCATCTAATTTTCTTCGTTAGTTTTTGTACGTAGGCGGAAGTGTGCAAAAAAATGAGTATAAGACTTAAGATCTTTCTTTTTTTATTTTTTTCATGTATGAAATAGTCGTAATAAAGAAAAGTTTACAATTTAATTTAGCAACAAATTTCTATTTTTCAGTTATTAAGCATATTCTTATATGCATTATACAATTTTTTATTTCTTTTTTTTTACCTAGTTATTGACAATATTGTTATTAACTACTTGGTATTCCTTTTTTTTTTGTTTTATTATATTTAAACATTTTTTTCTAAACTCTAGATGACTTATTTAAGCTATTTTTTGTGAATGGTTCATATTTTTGCAATCTTTTGAATATCAAACTAAAATTATTGTTATAATTGAGCTCAGTAACGCAATTAGAGAAGCTTGATATTTTCAAAAGAAATTCAGGCTACTTAACTTTTTTTGTAAAAAATCCGGCTGCCCAGGGATGTTTTAGTTTTATTGAAAAATATATTTATTATTGTATATTTTGAATTTTCATTTGTTATGATTAGGTGTTTAGTTTTTAGGTTTGATGTTGATCATGTTGTTTTTAAAAATTTATGAGTTTTGATTTTAATTTACTCAAAACTTATAAAATCATTCTCTTATCAACTTTTCTTTTCAACTTAAGCCATTCTCTTATTGCTTGCTAAATTTAGAGAAATATTTCACAACTATTTTGTTGTTTTAACAAAAAGTCAGAAATATAGTAGGTAAATAATTTAAGTTCAATTTCGATTATTCAATAATTATGTAAAGATATAAACTAAAAAAATCAAACTGTTATGATTAAATTAATTTTAATTGATTATAAAACAAAGCTTTTTTAAATATTTACATAAATGACACATGTAATCATAAATACACACTGTTAAATATAATAGTAAAAATTTTAGAAAGTTTTAAAGGTATCAACAGATTATAACCTTTTCGTCTTTATCCATTATGCACTTTGTTTTTATAACTAAAAAATTATCATTATAAACTCTAAATTTTTCAATATTTTTAATACCCTTAGCATACTAATTAATTTATATTATTTTTAGTGTTTATCAAACGATATAGTTTAATTTTAAAACTAGATTTATCCCTTGTGTTTATTCCAATTAATCTCATGATTTGACCACTTTGGTACTCTTTCAAAACATTTAAGCTTTAGTATGAGTATTCTTCTCTAAAGTAAGTGGATTAGACTGATACTAAGTAAAATACCAGTTTCTAGCTGCAAACAATAACTGGAAACAATAAAACTCTAAAGGATCTCTATCATTCTAGTTAATAATTTTTATTATTGTTTTTAATAAAATTTCATATAAATTAATTTTTTCCTATAAAACAGTTGAACTAGTTTTTAATGCAAAAAGTAAAAAAAATATAATGTTAAAAATGTCTAGTTTCTAGTAACATTAAGGTTGCCATCACTCAGGATAACTCATAACAGTTGTAATTTAAAAAACCCCAGAGTTAATAAGGATAACTCATGCTAGTTTGAAACAAGAAAAGAATCAAAGATTACTCGGGCTAGCTTGGTTATTTTAAATTAAAAACAGAATAAAAAAAAAATTTTTAAGTTCTTAACCTTTTTATTTTTAATCTTGAAAAAAAGTTAGTCGTTTAGTTTAATTTTGAATTTGTAAAACCAATTTTAAATAAAAAAAAGATTTAGAAATGCTTTTAACTTAAAAAGTTTATAATTCAAATAGTTATTATTTTGAGATTTATTGAAGATTAAAAAAAAACTGAATTACTTAAGAAATTTTAATATTGTTGAGTGTAATTTTTTCACTTAAAAATTGGTAACCCTGTAATATTTTTCTTAATACAATAGTATGCTAGATAAGAAAAGTCCAATTACTAAAAACAAGAAATTAAAGTGTTAAACGTTTTTTAAGTTAATTATTTTGGTATCATAGTTTAAAATAAATAGTTAATTAATACTTAATTTCAATAATTTTTATTAATAAAAATTAAGTTTCTATACATCAATATATAATTATGATGGGATATTGTTAATTTTAATTTTATTTAAATTATAGTAAAACTACCTTGAAAATACTTACAAATATATATTTTCAAGTTTTGAAAATTTCACAGTTATTGTAGTACTTAATGGTTTACTTTAGTTCATTTTTTAACAAAATATTATAAATAATTATTTCAATTTTAAATTCATAAGTAATTATAAAAATTGGCACAATAGGTTAGAAATAATTTAATTATGAGTTGTTACAATCTTAGGCCAGTTTGAAATTTTAAATGTTAAAATTTGAAAAGTTCAGGTAGGCAATTTTTTTTTTTGAACATTCCAGCAAGTTTTGTAATTTTTTATAAGTTTTATATAGATTATATAGTTTTGAAATCTGGTTTTCCTATAAAACTTGGGTTTTTTTACAGGATTGTCACAAAACCTTGAATCCTTGTGAAAATCCTGGAATTTCATTGTTTAGGCTACAAAGCCTAGAAAAACCTATAAACCATAGAATCAAAAAAATTTACATTTGGTTTATTTTTTAATGATTGACTTTAGCTTATATTTTTCAAAAAACATAAACAATAACTAATACATTATTAAATTTATGTGATTGGTTTTATTTTGGTTCTAATGAGTAATAAAAAAATAATAATATAGGCTTAAAATTAAAATAATATAGAGTTGTAAAAACTATAAGCTAAGTTAGCTTTTAAATGTAATTATTTGGTCTAATTTAGATTTTTCAAGATTTTTTTCATTTCAGGATTGTTTTAATGGCGTTTAAATTTTTATTTTAAAATTCTTTTTATCATTGTACCCGAAAATCAGAAATCTTTAGAAAAAGGTTGAACTGGAAAAATTAGTGTACAAAAACCCAGAATTTGAGAAATTTAGAAAAAAAAAATGTTGGAATTTAAACAAAAATCACAAATTAACCTGGAACTTTAAAAAGTATTATATGTTTAGTAGTTAAATGTTGATTTGAAACAAGAATTACATCATTAAGCTATAATGCTTTTGTAATCATTTCTAGTTTTCTAAATGAAAACACATTTAAAGTAGATCTACAGTAACTTTTGAGTGTCGTTATACTACTTAACACCATTTTTAAACTTAATTTAATTTTAGAATTAAAAACAGATAGATAGACATTTACTTCCAAAAACCTGAAAAAGTTAAAGAAAACCTGAAATAAATTTGTTAAGAACAATAACAAATCCTGCTTTTCATTTAAGCTTTTAAGTATTTCCATCAATACAACATTTTTTTTTAGTTTTCAACATTGATTAACTATTTGGTATTCTTTTTTTTGTTTTATTATATTTAAACATTTTTTTCTAAAATCTAGATGATTCTAAACATTATTTAAGCTATTTTTTGTGAATGGTTCATATCTTTGCAATCTTTTGAATATCTAACTTCAATTATGGATGTAAATGAGCTCTGTCACGCAATCAGAGTAGCTTAAAGTTTTCAAAAAAACTTAGGCTTGTAAACCTTTTTTGTAAAAAAAAAATCAGACTGCTCAGCGATGTTTTAGTTTTATTGAAAAATGTATTTATTGGTGAAAATTTTAATTTTTATTTATTATATTTAGATGTTTAGTTTTTAGGTTTTAAGTTTGATGTAAATGATGGTTTTTTTTTTGAATTTTGATTTTAAAGTAGTCAAAATTTATAAAATTATACTTTTTAAGAATAATCAGAAATATTTTTTGATAAGATTTAAGAACTAGTAGTCTCATTATTGCTTTTTATATTATTTAATTAGGTAGATTTGTAATATAAGAGCTAAATTACTTAGTATAAAACAAAGTTTTCTAACTATCTTCAAACTTTGATTAGAAAATAGTAATAAATTTTATTAGAAGCTTACATTTAAAAATGAAGAGTAAATTTAAATATGCTGTACATGGCAAAGTTCTAGTTAATATATTATCTGTCCAGTTAAAAAAAATCTTTTTTATGGTTTTTTTACTTATAATTGTTCAACTAAATTTCTTGAAGCATTTTTATTATGTTTGGGTAAGGTTGGTTAGGAATAAGGGTATGAGTTTTAAAAAAAATATTAAAATTTCTAAAAAAAGAAATTGATGACTCAGCAAATACATGGATCAGACAGAACTTTAAGTTTGTTTTTCTGATAAAAGTACTTTAAACATATTTATGTGATTTTTGCAACCTATTGTTTATCTACATTTTTATTTACTAAAAAAACAAAAACTTGTTTTGTTAAAATATATCTTGCGATAGACTATAAAAAAACAACTTTTTTACAACTTGATTTCAATTAGTTAAAAAAAGTAGAAATTTTATTCTTGAGCAAGAATTATGTAAAGATATAGACTATTAAAAAACAAAAGTTTGACACCTAATTATTAGGAATTGATTATAAAACAAAGCTTTTTTTGTTATTTATAATAAATAACACATTTGATTAAAAATAAACACTGTTAAATATGGTAAGTAAATATTTTTGAATGTTTGTAAGGTATCAACAGATTATAACTTTTTCGTCTGTATCCATTATGTACTATATTTTTATAAAGTGTTTTAGTGTTTAATTTAAACGATATAGATAAACATTTTATTAGAACCTTCCCTAGTGTTTTATTTCCCATTTAGTTTAATAGACAATCTCATCATTTGACCATTTTTGTACTCTTCCCAAAAAATTTAAGGCTTTAGTATGAGTATTATTTTCAAAGGTAAGTGAAATAGACTGATACTAAGTAAAATCTCAGTTTTTAGCAGTAAAAATTAACTGAAACAAAAAAAACCTAAATGGTCTCTAAAATGTTCGCTAATAATCTTTTTTATTGTTTTTGATAATATTTCATGAAGTTATTTTTTTTCTTTAAACAGTTAAACTAGTTTTAAAAGCGAAAAGTAAAAAAAAATACAATGTTAGAAATGTATAGTATCTAATGACATTAAGGCTGCCATCACTCAGAATAACTCATGAGAGTTTGAAACTTAAAAAACCAAATAATGACTAAGGATAACTCATGGCAGTTTGAAACTAGAAAAAAATCAGATATTACTTGGGCAAGCTTAGTTATTTTAAATAAAAAACAGAACATTTAAAAAATGTTTTAAAATTACAAACTTGTTTTTTTTTCAAATATTGAACAAAAGTTAGTTGTTTCAGTTAGATTTAGATTTTTGTAACCAGTTCTAAATAAAAAAAAAAAATAAAGCTTTAAACTTAAAATGCTTATAACTTTAATAGTTATTATTTAAATATTATTTCAAGATATTGAAAAAAAAAATAATTACTTAGGACATCTTAAGGTCGTTCAGTGTAATTTTTTTCACTAAGAAAATGGCAACAATATAATATTTAACTTAATAAAATAATATGCCAGAGAAGAAAAGTCCAACTACTAAAAAAATCATAAGTTTTAAAAATGTTTTAAATAGATTATTTTGGTATCATAGTTAAAAATAAATAGTAAACCAATACTTATTTTCAATGATAGTTATAAATAAAAGTTAAGTTCTTATACTTCATGTTAAAATTAATGTGCACTTGTGAATTTTTAATTTTGTTTAAATTACAATAACACTATCCTTGTAAATACTTTCAAGCATATATTTTAAAGTGTAAAAAACTTCACACTTATTGTATTTGTTATTGTTTTAAATTAGTTAATTTTTTTAAGAAAATATCATAAATAATTGTTTCATTTTTAATTTATTATTATTTTGTTTATTCTAATTTTTATAGTTGTTGACAAAAATTGGGAAATTAGGTTAGAAATAATTTAATTATTAGTTGTCACATCCTTAGGCTAGTTTGAACTTTAAAATGTTGATATTTTAAAAGTCCAGACAGGCAATTTTGTTTTGAATATTTAAGCAAGTTTGGTATTTTTCATAAAATTTAAGCTAGATTATTTAGCTTTAAAATCTGGTTTTCTTAAAAAACTTGTGTTTTTTGAATGGATTGTCACAAAATCTGGATTGCTTGGAAAAAGCCTAGAATTTCATAGTTTAGGCTACAAAACCTAGAAACACCTCGAATTAGAATTAGAATTTGATTAAGATATAGTAGTTGCATAATTTAATTAAAAGCCTAAACTAAAAGCTATAATTAAAACCAAAATATCTTGTAAATCTCAAAATTATGTTTAAGACAGTCAATCAGCACTTTTATTCAGTTACATAAAGGCCAAACATTTTTTATTGTATAACAGTTTTGCATAGTTATCAGTTAACTAGTTCTATTTAACTTATATACATATACTATAGTTACTTTATAAAACTTTTGCTAGTTATTTGTCAAGGACCAAAATAAGTTTTGATAAAATTTTATGCTGATTGTTTAATTATGTGATACATGTTTTAGTTTAAGTTCTTTTAGGGTTGACAAATATCTTGAACATGACAATTAAGGATGAAAAAATCAGTATCTTGAAACGTTTAAAAATATTGTCAACAAAATCTGGAAATTAAACCAAGTTCACATATATCTGCTATTGAAAGATATTTTGGGTTTTTTTAGATAAACAAAAGCCATTTTGGTTAAATATTTTTTATTATTTAGTTTCAAAACCACTCTTAACAGTTGACAAGCTAGAGAGTTAGTCAGAAGCAAAATAACTTTTAAAAACACTTGATCTTACAACTCTTAAACTTTTTATTTAATTTTAAAGATTTTGTTCTAGTTTGCTTAAAACTTTTATGTTTATTACAAAGTTATATTAATTTCTACTTTATGTAATTTAAAGACAGTGAGAATAGTTTTATATGTATAAAAATATTTAAAAAAAAATTCAATTTGACTTCAAAAATCAAAACTTTTCATTAAAATTTTACCTTATAATATGTAAAATAATTTTTGACTAAAAAGTTTTTGCAATTGTAATATCATAAAATAATTTTATATGCTTAACCTTGCAAGTTGGTCACTCACTAATGTTTATTAATCTAAGAAGTATAGTTTAAACTTTCTTTTAAATTTATATACATATACTTTAGTTACTTTAAAAGACTAGTACTATACATTGTCAAAAACCAAAACCAGTTTTGGATAAAATTTTATGCATATTTTTCAAACTAGTGAGATATGTCTTGTTTTAACTTCGTTTAGGGTTGACAAATATCTTGAACTTGACAATTTAGGCTGAAAAAATCTGTAACATGAAAATTTAAAAAATATTTTTACCAAAAATCTAGAATTTAAATTAAGTTCTCATTTGAAGCAATAAAACTTGATGGAACACAAAAATCTATCAAATAGATAGTTGCCTTCTTAAATTATCCCTACTTTTAATAAAAATATTGCTATTTTTATAAATTAAAATACTCTTTTTAGTTAAATGATTAGTTTTGTGAATTTCCAAAACCACTAATAACAATTTACTAAGTCAGACATAAATTTCAGATGCAAAAGAATTTTAAGATATTTGTTGTTTTTACTAAGAACAAACTTATTATAAGTTTTTTTTATTATCTTTGTTAAAGCTTGCTTAAAATTTAATGTTTTTAATAAAATTTCTTTTATTTACTTTTTTTTTTATTTTAGGACAGTAAAAACAGTTTCATATGTTTAAGTTGAAAAAAGAAAACCTTACAAGTTGAATTTAAATATAAAAACTACTAAATACATTAACAAATGATATAAGACAAACAAAAAAATTAACTTTTGTTAACGTTTGTTAAATCTTTGGTATAAAGATGTTGTATACAGTAGGTTAAAAAGAATTTTTTACTACCGGTTTTAAAATAAACTTTCTCAAGATAACTCAAGAGAGTCAATATTTTGTCTTTTTTTAATATAGTAAAGCTGTGTATACTGATAATAGCCTATTTACTATGGCATTTAAAATGTTGTGTATAATCACTATAAATTGGTTTAGTCCACAAAAAATTCTACATTTCACTTGAGAAATATCTTCTATTTGCTTTTTTTATATTTTTTATGGTTAATTGTATTTTGACAGACATTATTTAAAAAGATAACTGTTATTTTAAAACCGGTTGAAAAGTATCTTTTTGAATATGATGTATGCAACAGTTACCTTTTATTATCACCATAGATTTAATAAACGTGAACAAAAAAATTTTTTTTTTGACTTTTTTCATATTTTGAATGTTTTTGAATAGTTCTCTAATACATTATGGTCAGTAATTGTCATGCTTTGTTTCTTAGAGAGTAGTAAATTATATTATAGCATTATAGCCAGATTTCCATCAGAGAATCGCCACAAACTACTTAAGCAAGACAATTCAAAATGAAAATAAATAAGTTTTATTTAGTATACAGAACTCTTTGTTTTTTGGCTTCTGTTAACTGTAGTTGATATCTATTTAGAAATTTAATAAGCTTGAAAAAAAAAATTTTTTTTCTAAATCTTTTCCAGATTTTCCAAAATTCTCTAGATTTTTAAAAGTAAACATTTTTGGGCCTATTTTTAGGTTTATGTTAATTTCTATAAAAGAAACTGTGTTAAATAGTACTGAAATATTTTAAAGTTGCTTTAAAGTTACTTTAAATGTGTTTTTTAATAAAAAAAATTTTGATGATGACAAAAAAATCTTTTTTTTATAAAAATTTTTTGTGTCAGATTGAAATTTTAGTACTGAAAATGTAAAACTATTAATAATTCAAGGTTTTTCCAGGTTTTTTTCAAAATTTCTCAAATTCCAGGTTTTTCCAGGTTATTTTTGCCTAAATTGTCGAGTTCCAGGTTTTTCAAGGTTTTTCCAGGTTTCCAGGTAAAGTGGCAACCCTGTATATGTTTTATAGTAGAATACCATTAAATAGTGTTTTATTTGAAATAACCTTTAAAAAATTAAACCTTAACTCTAACAATTTTATTTTCTAACTAAAGAAAACTAACTAAAAAAAGAATTGAAGGTTATACAGTTATTTCTGTGAATAGAAAATAATCAATTAAAACAACTTTTTATTAGGTAAAAATTTGTTTTGTAACTGTAGCAGTCTTTTTGATCGCTTATTTAATTCAGTTCAGAAATGAATTTTTAATCTAGCTATCAGCCTCTAATAATTTATCAGAGGAAAATAGTGAAAAATTTAAAGCTAGGATTAAACTGTTAAAATAAACAACACATGAACTAAGATAAAAAAAAAAGAGTTGTACTAATTGTTTTAATTTCCTTAAAATATACATTTTTTAGAATAATAACTCAGCTTAGAAAGTAAAACTAATTTAAAATTTTTTAAGTTAAAAATTGAATTCATTTCAAATAGAGACCTTAAATCTATACTCTTTTAAAGCCAAAATAATCTTTTTTGAAATAAAAACTTAAATGGTTATCACTTTTTTTTTTATTTATGCAGATTCAACAAGTAATAACAAAAATCTGTCAAATAAATATCTTTCAAATAAATGTTAAAATCACTATTTTATTAAATTTTTTGTGTGATGTAAAACAACAAATATAAACTACAAATTTAACCAGGTCAAAACAAAACTAGTACTAACTTTAAAATCTTAAACCACTTAATTTATACAGTAGACTTCCGCTTGAGTTCACACTTTGAACAAAACCAAAAAGTGCAAACTCAAGAAAACACGATAATTTTTTATACAAGTGGAAGATTTCAATATATTACAATGCAATAATGTTATGAATAAACATAAAAACAACTAAAACATAAAATATTTATTCATTTAATACAATAGAACTGTATAAACTATAAAATATTGTTGTTTTATTAATAATAAGTTAGTAATAGACTTTATTTAAGTCAAATTTAAGAAAGTACTTTTTTTTTGGTAAAAAGTGCGAACTCTAGAGGAAGTCTACCATCATTCATATTCATTAGGCATTAAGCAAACCTGATGTAGAATAAATAACGTAATAGATTTTTTATTAAAAAAAGCATACTTAAATACAATACAAATCAAGTGAAATAAAAAATATCCCAAAAAATCACAAATTACAAATATTTAGATAAGATCTTTTGCTAAAGATATTGATAACTGAACTGTAAGATTTCTCAACAATCTACAAGGAAAAGCTATAAACAACAATCTGACTTCCTCCCAAATGTTGGAAACTTTTGCCTTAGTTTTTGTTGATTAAAAAAGCTTTTCTATCGTTTTTCGAAAAATTTACTTCAAGTTCAAGGTCAGTTTGTAAGTCTGAGAAACTTTCCTATAAGTATACGTTTACTTCAAAAAGATCTGCTTCGTAGGGATCCATAATCCACTTCGTGACATTTAATCAAAAAATGTAATTAAACCGTTAATCAATGTCACCTTTAAACTGTTACAGATGAGATGATAGCACTTCTACCTCACCTTCACTTATTTTCAGTTTTCCAAACTTGCAAACTGATTATTTTCGAAATTTTTTCCATACAGTTCAAGTTGGTTTCTAAAACTGGTTATCTTACTTATGACTTTCACAAGGTTCAAGTTTTTACCTTGTAAATTTTTGTTCATATGGTAGAACTTACCATTTAAGTCTGACATATAAGCATTTTTATTTCTATAATTTTTTTTTTAACAAGATTGTTTGCCAATGCCTTATCCTTTTAAGAAAATTATCAATAACTGAATTAAAAACAGCCAAAAACCTTTATAGACAGTTTCCTTTTTATAACCATCTCACTTATTTAAAAAACATCAAACATAAATAAGAAATATGTGAATACATGATAATCAAAAGTTACTTTTTTAAATTTAGTAGTAAAGCTCAAAAACAAAACTAACAAAATATATCTTAAATTATTACAACTTTTTTATTCTATTGAAAATTGAATTTAATACAGTTTTTTTTTGTCTAACTAAGTGACTTTTCAAGAAACAATTAGAAATATCATAGGGTGATAGTTTATAATCGATTACATAGATTTTTACAAAGCAGTTATGATCACAAATGGCATATATGTCAGGTTATGAAATGGTGAGAGGATTTCCATTCGTCTATGACCTATGTAATTGTTAAATGAGAAAAGATATGAATAAAAATATGTTAATTACTTAAAAAGAGGAGTCCTAAACTTTTTGATTATTCTCTAAATTTCACGTGAACGAAATGAACTTATTTTGTTTAAGTTTTACCTCAGGGTCAAATATTTGATAGCAGGCTTAAATAAGTAAAAAAGCAAGCTAAAGAGTAAAAACTTAATATCTGCAAAAAATTTTAAAATCGCCCTCTTTTCGCCCCCTTACTAGTTTTCGCCCACCCTTTCGCCCCTCTACTATTAATCGCCCCCCGACATACCAGAATCGCCCCCAGGGGGCGATATCGCACACTTTGGGAAACCATGAATTAGATTATAGTTATTATTCATTTGTTATAGTTTATAATGTAAGTTTAAAGTACACTATAACTAAACAACTACCTTAAGTAAGCCAAGCACCACTGTAGGTAATACCTCGTTCTGCTTAGCAGTTTTATCTCTTAATGTACTAAAAAACATAATAAAATAATCTGAAATAAAAAGTGTTTTATTATAAAGCTTATAGTTTTAACGGTAAACTAGTTTTTAACTAAATCATTTACAATTACATAAAAATATATTTTTTTAACAAAATCACAAGTTTTTTTTTTTTTTTTTATAGCAGTACAATAAGTAAAGTACATTTTAATTCTGAATGTAAAAATATGGAAGCTGTTTACAATAATACAAATGACAAGCTTTCTGAACAAGAAAAGTTTAACAAAATGTCAGATCTAATTATAAATAAGGGGTACAATAGCGCTTCTATTGTAAGTTCACAATGCAATTAATTCTTAGTATAAAATTAATGTGTGTAATTTAAACTTTATAATTACCAATCACATACTCCAAGCCTGAGTCTAAAACTCGTTGTTTTACTAATGCTAAAAATAAAAGTTCAAAATGAGCTTTAGGGTACATCGAGTATGTTATTAAACACTTTTCGTTGCTTTCTTTTGGGCGTTGGTATTTTGGCAGTATTTGCTGCACAACTTTTTGGGTTTATGACGTATATTTCAGTCACATGACATTTCTGATGATAACTGTCATGGAATACCAGTCCGCTTAACTCGACAACTACTGTCACATTTGCAATTGATCAGTTAGAAATACTCTTCTCAATATCCTTCAATTGTTCCAGCTGTATACTACCTCCTCATACCTCAAAAATATTAGGTTGAATATTTTAACGAGTTTTCGAAATATTCTATACATGAATACATTTAGATAAACCTTATGTGTTTTTTTAAACATAACTTTTAAAAACTGCTTGAAATTTAGTGATGATCAGTTTTACGGATCAGGTTGAAATTAGTATAAATGTTAAGTATTTTGCTCATTATAAAGTTATACTTAGAAATTGTTTTTCTTTGATGATACTATTTTACTAGGCTAAACTTCAGTCAAAATAAATATGTTTCAAACAGTTTTTATCCTTACAGATATTACTTTAATCAAATTATCTTCACAAAATTGTGTATTTATACTAAAACTACTTTTTTAGGTCATTTTTCGGTCAAAAATAATCTTATTAAATAAGATGTATTAACATTAATTAATATTACTTTTTTAGGTCACTTTTGGGTCAAAATAATTCTATATAAGTTAGGTACCAGAGTTTTTGATTATTTTTGAAAAGTCAGTGGATAGAGCAGTACGTTTACTTTAGTATTATTTCTAAGTTTATCATAAAAAGTATTAAAGTATTTTTAATTTTTGTTAAAAAATTTTTGCTATGTTTTTGTTTTTAAACCTTCATACAGCGTTGTAGCTTTAATTTTTTTTTTATAACTCGCCTTCGCAGTTTGAAAATCATAGAAACCATTTGAACAACTTGTTTTAAAAGTATTCTGCTTTACTTAACTATTAAAAATAAAAAGTTGTTGAAAAAAAGCAATTTATTTTTTACAAAAACCATTTTTTATTAACGTCAACTAAGTTTCTTAATAAAAAAAAAAAATTCATATTTTGAATACTTTTTGATTAAAACTAAATCTGCTGTGTTTAAACAATTTAAAACATATTAAATATTAAACTTTTAAAACAATATAAAATTGAAAAACATATTTTAATTTTTTTCAATGACAACTTAACTCATTAAAAAATTTTTTTCTTTTATTAACGTTTATTCATTTTATATATTGTATAAAGTGTACATTTTTCATTATTTACAACAAAAAGTTTTTCTAAACTAAAAGTACTGAAAACATGTCTCGTTATAAATATTAATTAATATCAGCGAAAAAGAATGGTATGGTTTTCGATGTGTATAATAATCCAATGAAACTTGTAAGAAACGTAATATATCTTACAGATTTTTAATGGTAACTTTTTTAAGTTTTCTAGGCTAAAAGTGTTTTTAAGTTTAAATAAATTCAATTTTACAAAAGTATTCAAAAACTTAAGTAAGTCTTTAAAAAATACCTGTTTCTATTCACAGAAAAACAGTAGTGAAATATTCATAAAGTAATAACACTAGTAGTATTATTTTCTGTTATGAGACTAATGGTTCTTAAGATCTCAAACATATATCAAAATAAGAGTTAAACAAAACAGTATTTAAACTATAATTACCATACAAGATTTTTAAAAACAGATTTTTTCCTACCTCGGTTCAACAACAACTGTGGTCACAAATTGCTCGCCGACCAAGGTAGTAAATTAATGACCGGGCTACCATTATTTTTAAAACATCAAAGCTATTTTGTAAAGTACCAGGATGAACCTAAATATTTTCAATTAAATAATGATTATTATGGTCATAAGTAATCATTGCAACTCATCTATCTACTTTTGGTTAAGGATTAAATAGTATTTGTCATTTAATACTCAAAAACTTTGGTTCACAATCTGATTTGTTTGGTTACAATAAAAGTGGTTAAATATAAGTTGTAGCATTTTCTATACTGTCATTTTTTTCATTGTTTTCTAAGGTAACTATTTTGAGTTATCTTCAGAATATTTACATTTTTTTTTGTGGTAGAGGTACTAAATAATAGATAGAAGGCAGCTTATCAAACTGAACACGTGACCTTGTGTTCTTTCTTTTAAACGCTTGGATGAATGAGAATTTTGACTCAAAATATTTTATTAAATTTAAACACTTGAGTTAAATTTTCGTTCATCCAAGCGTTTAAGAGATAGCTCGCGCCATATGTAAATACTCATCAGCTAGAAAGGAGATCATTCTAGCCACAGCTTGCTGCAGTAAACATGTAGTTACATAATAGGTATTTATATTTCATTATAATTTTTTTGGGTTTTTTGTTTAAGATTATTTTCTTCTCATAAGCATTATTTATAGTTTTAAGTTTAAGCAGTTACTTTTTTTTTTTCTAGTTTAAACATTCTTAAAGTAAAATTATTTTAATCAGTACTCGAAGGTTTTAATAATATGCAAATAGTTTCTAAAACATAATTTTTTTTTTATTGTACATGGTTCTTATATTTATTAGGTTTTGCAACTTTTGTTTTCTACTATATGTTCATTTATTGTCATGCCTAGTTATGTTACCTTAGACCGAACCTATTGAGCGTTTTTAAATTGTTAAAAAGACAATGTATAACTAGGATATGTGGAATTTGTTTATTTATCTTCATTCTACATTAGAAATAGATTTAAGTTTTTTGATTGTTCTATATGTTATTGATGTAGTTGTTTTGTTTTATAATTTGTTTAAGATTGATATCTTAGACATTCCTAATTTATTATTCTGTCTCTTTACAAATAGAGTTCTATTTAGTTTAAAAATTTTGTGTTTTTGTGATATATATTTATCTAAAAGATCCCAAAAAAAAATTAAATGTACATACTTATATCTTATCAAGTATTATACTTTGTTAATACTCGTACTTGAATAAATTTTAATAATATTATTGTTTTATGATGGGTCATTAAAATTACTGTTTTAAGTAGAAGTGAGGCATTTCCCAAAAAAAAACGTAATTGAAAAATTCAACTCTTTTCTTATGCATATGTAATCTCGAATCTAAATCTTGTTTTAGGTTAAAAAAATGTTTTTGTTTTAATTTTTTTATGTTCAGGTTTTATTGTTAATAGTTCATAAAACTTTCAACCATGCTTTATAAAGCATGGTATTTTAGTTTTGTAACCCTAATTAGCTTAAATATGGTTCAAAAGTTTTGATTAAGATCTATAAATATCATTCTGTTTAATTTTTATCAGGTGAAAATTTAGATAAATCATATTTTTACAATGATAGTTATTTTCTGACTTCGTTCATGTATAGTAAAAAAATAAAAACTGTTTTTACAGGTTAAAGAAAATAAAGTCCTTAGTAAATATAACTAATTTTAAAAGAAGTTTCTGTGAAACACACTGAAGCCATATATAAATTCTAATCAGTTTTAACAGAAAATCATTCTAGCCACAGTCTGCTGCAGTAAACATGATATTTTAGAATAGACATCTATATTAAGTTTTTTTTTAGTTATGATACTTAATATAAGTATCTTTTTATTAAAATTGTAAGAAGTTAACTTTTATTTTGTTTTATACAATCTTAAAGTTTATTTCTGCTAGGTTAAACATGTGCAAAAGTTTTCATTACATTTATTGAAGTTTTAAGATTATGATGTTTTTTTTTTTTTTGGTTGATATGTATTTTAATATAAAATATACCCGTTAAAATCATGCCTAACTTTAAAATAAGTATTAGTTAGATTATAGTTATTATTCATTTGTTATAGTGTATAATGTAAGTTTAAAGTACAATATAACTATACACCTACCTTAAGTAAGCCAAGTACCACTGTAGGTTATACCTTGTTCTCCTTTAGCAGTTTTATCTCTTAATCTACTAAAATCACATAAAAAAATAATCTTATATAAAAAGTGTTTTATTATTAAGCTAATAGTATTAACTGTAAACTAGTTTTTTTTTTCAGTTTTATTGGTGTTCAAAATAAATCATTTACAATTACAATAAAAAATATTTTTTTACTAAAATCACAAGTTTTAATTTTTATTTTATTACAGTACAATAAGTAAAGTAACTAAATGTAAAAATACGCTATGGATGCTATTAACATTAATACAAATGACCACCTTTCTGACCAAGAAAAGTTCAACAAAATGTCAGATCTAATTCAAAATAAGGGGTACAATAGCGCTTCTATTGTAAGTTCACATTGCCATTTATTCTTAGTTTAAAAATATTGTGTGTAGTTTAAATTTTACAATAACTAATCTAAAATAAGTTGTTTGTTATTTTGGCAAATATTAACAAACGTAGCTGTTTATATTTTGCAATTTTTAAAATCAATATAAATTTACTAGTTTTGTTGTAATAGATTTCTATAATTATTTTATTTATTAACTTGACGATTATTTTATAGGACTGCGAGTTTAAAAAATCATCAACACAAAAGGCTAAAGAAGTGTTGGTCAAAGAAAAGTCATCCAATACTATTGAGGATAATGCATCAATTATATGTAATAACCTTGAAATAAGAAAGATCAAACAAGTTGGAATTACTTTGAGCAAAAGTAAGAAACAGATCTCATCACAAAAGGTTTGATATTAAAAGAAAAAAAATCTACACAAATTTATTTTATTTTACGTCTTTTTAATACTTTTTTGTTACTTTATAAATACAAGAGTTTTCTTTGTACAAAAATTTATTTAATAATACTTTAGATGTCACTTCTAATTTAGTTTTTAAAATTCAAGTTGTAACTGTAGTTTAAAAAATTGTAAATAAATAACTATTTAGTATACTGTTACTAAACCAATTAATTGTTTTTAGTATATTGGTCAAGATTCTCAATGCTTTCTGTTTTATTTGGATGAATCACCAAACAAACGCTTACGTCAAACTAGTTATGTGGATTTTGTTAGAATGTGGAACGATTCGTCACTGGAAAGACACAAAACTGACATACGTTTTGAGTTCTTTCACGGGTTAGTTCTAATAAAGTGTTCGTTAAATTTTATACAATGTTTTTTTTTTTAATTATGTCAATACTTTATTTAACAAGTTTGTTTAAGAAATAAGTCTTTTCATGAACGTTATTAACCTATACAAGTTAAACTTAAACTTTTAATTTTTTGTTTTCGAAAAATTCAACTATTGTTTCATTGTTACAATCGAATAAAATTTGAAATAAAGCTTAAAAACAAAAATACGTCTAAATTTCTTTATTTCATATATACCTACATTTTCGTGAAACTTTATTATTTGATAATGCATTGTTTTAACTCATACTAAGTTTTCATATAAACTATGCCATGTGAAAAAAACTATAATTCTTTTATTTAAATTTTGATTTAACTTTACTGAGAGGTTTATTTAAATCAACTGTACTGAAAGTGAATTTCAATAAAAATAAAACTAATTTACGAAATCTAAAATTCACGTTTGTTGTAAAATATGTACTTTTATAGTTAATTATAAAATTCTTCATCAAATACAAATTTAAAAACAAATTTAAATGACTCACAAATAAACTTTTTCAGAATATACGACATTTTACACTTGGTGAAACTTTTGAAAAGTCTTCAGTGGTTGACTACAATGAATTTTGATGACATAAACCAACTCATCAAAGATGTATTTCCGACAATTTTAGACTTAAAGTTTGCAGTAGACCGTGAATTATTAAAAGGGAGAACGGATTTGGAAGATATATATGTTATTTTTTCACATGATAGTTTTTTAAAAAATACTTTTATAAGAATGATATAAAATGAGTTTTTTGTTTCGTCTTAAATTAGCGCTTATACTTTAGCCCGCTAGTTTAGATCTAAACAATGGTATTTGGCTCGTATGCCTGCCTGTTAAGTCTAGGACGACCGTTATTGGTTGTCTCGGAGCTACTGTTAATATTCGAAAGTCGTGAAGTAAACTGTTTGATTTTAAATAAAGATCACTTGCGTCTAAAGTTGTGAATTTCATTAAGAAAATAGATAAAGCTTTGAAAAAACTTTAATTGTGTTTTAATTAAAGTAATAAACATTTCAGGGTCGCACATTAGAACAAATCGCCGAAGTTTTCAAGAAGAAAGGCATGCCGACTATTAAAAATAGCAAATTTCACAACGCGAAATTTGACAGTTTGCAGACCTTAGAACTTGTGAAATTAATAGAACAAAAGTATAAATTAGATATGAAATCAGAAGAAGTTGTTAACAAGATTTTCGGATGGCACCCGTTGTGCGAATATGTAATTGATCGAGAAGAATTAGGTAAGAATTTTAAAATTCAGTTAGACTTTTTTTATCTCTTTGAATTGTTTACACTAGATACCATTAATAGTATTTTGATATAATTAGTCAACTAAATTTCATTACTTAGATGTAATGAAATGAAGTTTTTAATGTTTTTGTAAACGGAAATTATCTTTGCAATAAAACTTTATACTAATGTTATAAGTTAATGTCTAATAAACTTGTATTTAGGACTCGGTTTTAACAATTGATTATCGAGTTTAGCTTCACTTAGTGTAATTTTATTTTCTTTTAGATTAAAATAAAGCTATAAACACTGTTCGTTATTTAATAGTAGAAATAAAAAAATAAATAAATTAAAAACAGTAGTTTTCAAATAATATTTTTGTTTCAAACTTTCTTTTTTTTATTAAGAAATATGCAAGATTATTATAGAAGTTTTAAAATAGTCCTTCATTATCTTTATGTTCTTAAGTTTATTTATAATTGTCTTGAATTTTCTTGAACAGCTATTTTATTTCTTTCTAAAATCTTAAACTTAATTAAAATAATTTGTTTACGAAATAATATAACTTGTCTAATAGTTAATTTTAAAAATAAACTTATAAAATTTCAGAATCTTATATTCAAGTTATTAAATTAAGTATAAAATTACAGATAAAAACGATTTATTTTTCTATTACAATGTATATGGAGATAGGCCGATAAAGTGTGATGTAGAAGCATGTAATTGTTTGTACAAAACAGACCAAAAACTAATTTCAATCAAACCAATAAACAACGTTTTAGAACAACAAGCTATTAGAAAGTTTAAAATTGAAAATAGAAAAGGTAAGATGTTGTTCTGTTTTATCTTTTGCATGATTTTATCATGTAGTAAAAAACATAGGGTACTCTAATAAGTACCTTACATTATTAATAAGTAATAGTTAATATTCTGATTGATAAAAATAAACAGAACCCTATTTAACTTTGTCAGAAAATGACTGTAAGTTTATATTTTTAGTTTTCATAGTTGTTCAAAAGGGATAATTACAAGTTGTGCTCGTTTCATTAAAAACAACATAAAAGTAATTTTCTAAAATAAATGCCAAAATGAGCAACAAATATGACGTGCGAAGTGATTTTAATTAAGCAAAAACAAATTAGATTTGAAGATTTATAAAAGTAATAAAAACTATTAACTATTTATTAAAAAAAAAATTTAACAGATGATGAAGAAAATCGTAAAATTTATGTTGATAATCTTGCACATGATGTAGATGTACTACAATTGTCAAAGTATTTTAAAAAGTTCGGTGTTATTAGTAGCTTAAACGTAGTAAATGACGAAGTAAACATGAAAAATTGTGGATTTGTGGTTTATGAAAATTTAAACTCGTATGAAAATTGTCTTCAAGAAAACAATCATTATCTAAATGGTCGTAAAATTAATGTAAAGAAGGCAAACATGCCGAGTATTTGTAAGATTAAGGCGCAGCTACCCTCAAGGGTAATAATCAGTAAAGATAAAATAACAACGTACTTTGGAAAATTAGGAAAAACTGTTGATATAGATTTTTTCATACCTAAATCCGAAGTTCTTATAAGGTACAAGGACAGAGAGTCAGTGATAAAAGCGATGAATGAAAAGCACCACACTTTAGGAGATGTAACTATTACTGTAGAAGAAATAAGTAAAAAAAAGAAACGGCAAGGTCTAAAAAGAAAGACAACAGATAATCTTATGCGTTATCAAAATAAAAAAATGAAACATGAAATTCACAGTGACCGAGATAAAAATTTTAAAAGAGATCACTTAGGTAAAAATAACTCACAAGTTTCCAAATACAAACGGAGAGCATATAAATTTTAAACGTGTATTAGAAATTTTATAGTAAAAAACCTTTGAACATTAGTAAAATGTAAAGTAATGAATTTTTTAACAGTTCTTGATAGCAGTTTTAACTTTTTTTAATCGTTATTTAGTTAACTAACTTGTTTTGAAATAAATTTTAAAACAAGTGTGAAAGTGTCTATAAAGAAAATTGTTAAAATTTGCTTTTGGTTTACAAAGTAGTATATTTCTTAAGTAAATTTTCTATAGTTTATGACAAATAAGGCCTTTTTAGTATTAAGTTTTTATTAAAACTACTATAAAATAGGTTTGTTACCAACTTTAAAATATTTTATATATATATATTTTTTTAACTATAAAGTTCTTTCAATTATAACATATTATAAAAAAAGTATATAAAAGCACCGTCATGATAATAATACAATCTCAAAAATAATATTGATAATTATCTACTTAATCTTCATAACATAATAAGGTTACAAGTTTCCGATTAAATTATAAAAAAAAACTTTTATCGCAACTTAAAATAGCATATATCATTATTAAAATCAGTCAGATAAGTAGAAAGTAAAAATAAACTAGTGTTTCGTAAAGTTTAAATCCATGATTAACCAAAACTCAAAACAATTAAAAAAAAAAGTTTTTATTTTAAATAACCAAGTTAGTTTCCGGTAAAATATACGTGTTATATTTTATATTATAGACGTTTTCAATCCTTACAAATGATGAGGTTTATTTTTCTAGTTTTAAAGTTATCGTTTAGTTTAAAAATTTTACTAAATCAAAGAACAAAATAAGGCTTCAATAGTAACTTTGTTACAAAACTATTTGTTAACATTTAAATATATATGTGATACACTTTAAAAAAAAAGTTTCTTTAAATTCTACTATGAAATGAAGACAAAATTAATACAAACAATATTTATAAAACTAACTCTGAAAACGACTATCGTGTTTTTGCTAATTTTAAATATATTAGTAGTCTTCTATCGTTTTTGTTTTAGTTATGTTTTTAAAAATAGTTATTGAAATTATGAAAATAGTTTTACAAATGTAAAATAATGACTTTTGAAAATTAAAGTTTTAACAAAATTTCCCATATTTTTGAAGTCTTCAGTATCTTTTCTTATTAATTTTTGAGCATATCTATTAGAACCACAATTTCTTGTTAGACTGAGACCCAAATATTGTTAATTTTGATACATGCCAGTCAGTGCTAAGGAGAATTGCTGTATTCTGCATTTTACAAACATTTATTCCGTTATACCACAAAGCTATCGTTTGTAAGTGACTTCAGACTAATTTTCCTTTAAAACTTTTTCTTAGGCAGCTGTAACATTTGTTTGATTTTGATAAAATCAGGAAGAATCTGCTTTAAAGCCCAGACGTTTCTGTATTTAACTCAGTATCTAAAAAGTATAGAAAACAATAAACCGTTTTTAATTTCCAAAGTAAACTTAAAAATTTTGTATTAAAAAAACACAAATTACTTTACTTACACTTTAATAACGAGACTTCCTAACTTGAAGTAGTTTAGAAATTTTATAGGTTTAATTGTTTAAAATTACTTTATTATGTTTAGTTTGTTACAAGGATTGAAGAGGTATTTTAGCGAAGTTTAGTTTGCCAAATAAATTATAAATAAGTACTTTTTAAATGTTAAAAACAGTTTTTGCTACTGGTATGCTATTTTAAATGAATTTTTTTAACCTGAGTGTTATTATATATAATTTGACTTTTGTGTTTGATAGAGAAATAACTTTTTCTAAAATCGTCTCCTGCGAAACTACTAACTGTAATAAATCATTAATTTTATAAACTTCATATGTACCTCAAAGAAAAACATTATTCCGTTTTAAAATAATCTTACTATTATTTATATGTGTGTTGGTTAATTTATCTAATTTTGAAGATTTTTTTTTACAACAACAAAGCAATAGTCATATAAAATATAAAAACTTGTATCACTAAAATAAGACAGTTATAGTAATACAATTATGACAAAAGTTAAATTGTTTAAAAGCTTAATACTTAACAATTGTTTTACGCTAGTGCGATGATCACAAGTAAAAAAGTAAACAAACTAACAAGTTGCAACGGACAAACATTTTATATAGTTTTAGACAAGTAATTAGTTGATTAGGTAATTGGTTAATTAATTAAATTTTAGTAATACTCAGCAAGATAAATTATAATTAACGTAAATACAATTATAACAAAAATCACACGACAAAACACAACTACTTAATGAAAACAAAGGTAAAATTTAACTTAAATTTAGTAAATTAAGACTTTAAAGAAAATTTTACAAAATGTCTACATTTTCCCACCAATTCTGATCTCTAGTGTAAAAGTTTGTTGTTGTCTGCAAATGCGATTTCGAGTCTCTCCAAATTACATAAGGTGCAAATTGTACTAGGCTTATTTTGGTTACTGCGATGAACAATTTCCCATCTAATCATTTTTCTCCAATCAGGCTTGCAATTTTTGATTTTGTGAATGAAACTAATTAATCATATGCTTTCTTTCTTCTTTACATTTTCAAAGGATTGCGTACGTTCGTAAAATCTACTTTTGAATTGTCTTCCAGTTGAACCAATGTAAATATGCTCTTTTTTGTTATGCAAAACTGTTGCTTTATAAATGATTCCTTTAGAGAGACATTCACCTTTAACTGGAAAATTGATTTTTAACTACAATTGCATAATTTGCAGTTTTCTTCAGTTGTTTCATTTGAGTTTTGAAGTAATTTCTGGTTGTGATTGGACAATCCTTTTTCTAAATTGGGTATGCAAGAATATGAAATCTTTATTGTATATCTATTAAATATAGAACCATAAAAGCCTGATTTAGGGAAATGTCTGGATACTAATTTTAGAAAACGGATAAAAGTGCTCAACTTAAATTATTAATTAACTTATATTACCATTTTAACGACAAGTTAAAAAAGGTTAACTTTTTTTAACAAAATTAAGAAAAAAGTTAACATTTTTTGAATCTAAAGTAGGTTTTTATAATTAAGTCAACAATTTTTCCGATTACAAACAATTTGGTCAAATTTTATATTTTTTTGTATAGTAGTTGTTATGCTAGAAAAAAAAAAACAAGTTTAACCAACTGCAGAAAATCGGCGTACAAAAACTTGGTTCATACATATTTAAATAAATTGTAGTTTTTAAGCTTAAAATGGTAGGTGTTTTTACAACTTTATAAAATTTGTTTATAGTTATAGTACATAAAGCATAAAAACTTATAATTTCAGTTATATTCTAACACAAACTGCTGTTGTATATGCAAAAAAAAGTGAAACTATTTAAACTATTAATATATAAATTTAAAGTTATAAAAATTAGTTAAACTAAATTTTAGTTTTGGTTGAATGAAAGAAGATGCTTAAAAACATTTAAACTTTTACTCAGCGTAGACAGTTTTTTGCATTTTGTTTAAATGCATCTCGTCATGAATGTTTATTACAGTGTTTACAACGTTTTCAAACAAAAAATTTAAATATTTTACTGTTTAAGCTACAAAATGTTATCAAAATTTTATTTATTTATATGCATTTGATGTAATGTTTTTGTTTATAATTATGACGTCAATGAATGCCAATAATTAGTTATGTAGAGAACTTAACAATGTTTTAGTTATAAGAGAACAAGTTTTAGTTTTAACTACCATAAGTTTTTCAAACGAACAAGAAATTAGATTTATATTTATTAATCAAAAAAACAAAAATAAACTTGATCACTAAAAGCTTAAGTCAATACTTAGACTAATATGCTAAAAAAAAGTATAAATAGTTTTTCTAGAAATAATGGTTTTTGTATTACCAACCATACTTGTGATAAGGTATTGCTTGAACTAGTGTAAATAATTTAACTTATGTGAACTTATTTTTACGAATTTTATATATACTGCGATTTCTTTAAAATTTAAAATATATATATAAGTTTTTACTTTGCTTAAAATTGTTTTTATACTCAATTTATACAGTAAAAAATTATTTTTATATGAAAACACAGCTTCACTTAAGCCGCAAAAAAACTTTTAACAAAGCACTTTGTTGCTAGAATTCAATATAAGAAAAAGCTAAACAAAAAATATAATCTTTATTTAAATAATTCCTGTGATAATAATATATATATTTATTTACAAAGCTATACCTTTTTAAAAATAAACAAATGCAAACCTTATACATTTAAACAATTTGTTAATACAAACAGTACCGGTCATGACTACTTGGTAGATAAGTAGTAGAATATCGAGTCGATAAATGTCGCTTGCACAAGTACACTTACCTACCTCTTTTAGTTTCACTCTTAACAATTTAAACTAGTTTATTCGCAAAAAACGCTAAGTATGACTCAATATTACTACAGCTTAGGCAAAGCTGTAACAAAATGCAAATTTAGTTAGAAGGATTATTATTAAGATTGATCAGACTATATACTAACTTTTTATAATACATAACGTAGTAAATCGAAAGTATACGTATTTTTTGTAATGTTTAAGGCTTGTTTTAGACATTGTCTATATTATATATTGAGCGTTATTAAGTACAGTAACCTCTCGCATCTTTACGCACTCGTGACGTTACGCACTCTCGTTTAGTTACGCATTTAGGAACTCTAAAAAATTCAAAAAAGAAAAATTTTTCAATTTTTTTCTTAATATTGCACTAATTAGGTTTATTGTATATTTCTAATATCCTCTATTTCTTTAGACTCTGTAATTTTATGTTCCTTGACTAATTGGTAAACATTTAGCTATACCTCAGTATATCAGAAATTAACAATAAAAGATTAAAATAAAGCTCTGAAAGAAATATGACTGTGTTAAATAATGAAAGTATAGTGATTTAAAAAAAATAAACAAACTTCAATATAGACACCACATCATTTCTTAATTGTATATAAATGTTTAAATATAAATTGAACTTTTTTAGTAGAATAGAATACAAATTTTAAGAATCAAATAAGTCACATATAAACAAAGATAAAAATAAAATCTACTATTTATTAAAATTAGTGAAATGTTTTGTAAAAGTATAATTATTTTATTAAATGTTTTGGTTTTAAGAAAACAAATAGAGAGATCTCAACTGCTGGAGGAGAAGTAATGTATTTGTTCTTTCAAAAATTTATTTTGCAAACTAAGTTTCGGTCAAAGACCTCGTCAGTGCTTAAATAAATCTAAATAAAGATATGTGACAGTCATGGAAAATAGCATTTAAACAATTAAATTAAAATAAAAACAAATTATTACTCAAATTTTTTACTTAAGAAACTAAACAAATCAAATTTTAATATTAAGACTGAGTTTGAATAGAAGTTTAAATTTTTAGCTAAGTTTTAAAATAAATATAACAACAATAGTAATAATAATCAAAGCTTTATGTAGCTTTGTTTTTTCTTCTAGATAGTTTACAGAGTAAACATTGCTTAAGCAAAAGTGTAATTAATGAAATGAGCTTAAAATTTAATTGAATTTGGTGTAGCTTATTATGATCGTGACGTAATTATTGAAAATTTGAACAATCTTGTGCTTTTTATCGTTATTAAAATTTAAATTCCCGTTGTGCTTTATATGAAAGCTTATAGTTAAAATAATTTTTTACCTAAAAACAAAACAAGTTAAATTATGGTACTAAGTTTGAATTTTTGACAAAGTTTAAATTCTAGTTAAATTTAAAAATCACAGAACAAAACACATATAAATAAGAATAAAGTTAATAATAATAAAGCCAAATTTCCGTTTGAAATAGAATGCAGAACATTAAAGCCTGGAAAAAACCAACTTGGACTGCTAAGCAAAGTAATACTAGAAAGAATTTTTATTGACATAAGAAGGAAATCGGAACTAACTCAATGGAAGAACTCATATGAAGTATTAGAATGGTTTAACAATATTTATAATATAAAAAATAAATGCTTTGTAAACTACAACATTATTAATTTTTATCCTAGCATCAGTCATGAACACTTATCTGAAGCCATAACATTTGCAAAAAACTTTACAGAAATAAATTACGAAGACATACAGCTAATAGAACATACATGTAAAACAATTGTCGATTATGAATTTAGAACCTGGGTAAAAAAAGACAGTAACGGCCAATTTGATGTACCAATGGGTTCGTTCTTCGGCGCGGAACTGTGCGACTTGGTAGGCCTCTATGCCTTAAGCAAACTTAGGCACTTATACAACTATAAAGATATCGGACTCTATAAAGACGACGGTCTCGCAAAAATAAGCAGAAAAAGCAACCAAGAGCTAGAAAGACTAAAAAAGAACACAATAAAAATCTTTAATGATCTCAGTTTTAAAATAACGATTGACGAAGGCGCGACTAAATGCGATTTCCTAGATATATCTCTAGACACATTCAAACCATACCAAAAAAAAAAACTCAAGCACCAATTATATTAATAAGTATTCGAACCACCCGTCCATTATCAAAAAGGACCTACTAAAAATGATCGAAAAAAGTCTCAATAAACTCTCAAAAACCAAGGAAATTTTCAATGAATCAATAACTGGATACCAGAATGCTTTAACCAACTCAAATTTCAAACACAAACTCATATACTCCAACCACCAAAACAACCAAAGCAAAAAGAAACCAGCACGAACAAGAAAAACAATATACTTCAACCCACCCTACTGTCAGTCAGTAAGAACCAATATAGGTAAAGCTTTTCTGCAACTAATAGATAAACAGTTCAAAGAAGACCACAAGTTATACAAATAATAAACAGAAATAATTATAAAATTCCATATAGCTGCATGAGCAATATTAAGAAACTAATCCAAAAACACAATCGAAAATACTTAAAAACAAAAAACGATGATCCAAACAAAACACTTTACAACTGCCGAACAAAAAACAAATGTCGCCTTAAGAATAAATGCTTAGTTGAAAATGTGGTATATAAAGCGACAATCAAATCGGAAAACGTAACAAAAAACTATTTGGGCTCAACGGGTGGAACTTTTAAAAAAAGATGGTACAACCATATTAGTGACTTTAAAAACTATACAGAGAACGGAACAGAAATATCAAAGTATATATGGAAGCTTAAAAATAAGAACATTGAATACAAAATAGATTGGGAAATTATCCACCACATTGGCAAAGCAAAAAACCCACAAAGCATTTGCAGTACTTGCATATTAGAAAAGGTCGCGATCGCTAAAGCAGACAGAAGGGATAATCGAAACAAACGGTACCAACTCTTTTATTCCTGCCCGCACTTCCGAAAACTCCACTTCAAAACTTAAATTACTCGTAATACAGGTTTTATGCATGCTTTTTAATTTTTGTAACTATAATTTTCTTAAAGTAATTTTTTTTTTCTAAATTATCCAGGCAAAATTTTCAAGTTTTGGTAAATATTACAAGCACAAAATTACTTAAATTTACAATATTCTGTCACAATAAATTTTAGCTTGATTAAAATGCATCTTAATTTAAGCCCACTTATTATTATTAACCTTATTCTTATTTATTTGTGTTGTTCTTTGAATTATAAATTTAACTAGAATTTATACTTTGTCAAAAATTCAAACTTAGTACCATAATTTAACTTGTTTTGTGTTTAGGTAAAAAACTATTTTAACTATAAGCTTTCATATAAAGCATTTGAGCGGGAATTTAAATTTTAATAACGATAAAAAGTACAAGATTGTTCAAATTTTCAATAATTACGTCACGATTAAAATAAGCTTCACCAAATTCAATTAATCTTTAAGCTCGTTTCATTAATTACACATTTGCTTAAGCAATGTTTACTTTGTAAATAATCTAGAAGAATAAAGAAAGCTACATACAGCTTTGATTATTATTATTATTTTTGTTATATTTATTCTAAAACTTGACTAAAAATTTAAACTTCTATTAAAACTCAGTCTTAATATTAAAATTTGATTTGTATAGTTTCTTAAGTAAAATTTTCAGTAATAGTTTGTTTTTATTTTAATTTAATTGTTTAAATGCTATTTTCCGTGACTGTCACATATATTTTTTTAAATTTATTTAAGCACTGACGAGGTCTTTGACCGAAACTTAGTTTGCAAAATAATTTTTTGAAAGTATAATTATTTTATATAAATTTAAATCCTTTTTTTAATATATGTATAGTTTTATTTTTATTTTACGTATTTATAAATAAAGTAAACAAATCATTAAAAGTGGGAAAGTACCCTAGATAATTTTTTTTCTGTGGACACAATGTGCGTAAATAAGCGAAAGGTTACTGTATATATGATTAAATAACGTTAAAAAAAATACTTTTATAAATCTTTGATTATTCAGATTATTCCTTACTATTTCACTACTATTATACTAACTTTAAAGTGTTACTTAACTGTTGTACATCACAAATTTACGAAAGGTTTAGAACTAAGATCATATAAACATAGATATGAAATAGCAGTAGAATAACGTATATGATTTCCTAAAGTAAATGTATCAATTATCATCTTGTTTGTTTACAAACATCAAATAGCTGTCTGATCCATTTTTTTTAATAAAGTTTTGTTATAAAAACATTAGGTTAATATTTTGTTGATTAAATATTAATTTAAAATAAACTAATTAGTTCATTTGAGAACTATTAAATCAATATCAGGTTAAATAAACTTAAAAAATGTGAGTAGCTTTTTACATTATTTTTTTAGTACAATCAACATATTACTAGTTGCAATCAAATTGTGACAGTTTAAAACAAACACTCTTTGTTTAAAATAAAAACAAAACGTTGTACAATGGTGTGAAATTGCAAATACATTTAGAAAAAGATTAAAAATCACAAAAAAATAGTTGATCAAAGAAAGGTTTGAGCAATTAATTTGAGTATTCCGGACATTAACTTTGACATGATTTCGATGATTGTCTTAGACAAACTAATAGTATTAAATTACATGTAATTTTAATAAATTCTAATTTAATTTTAAAATTGCAAATTTAGTGATGTTTAATTTAACTAACAAAGTTAATTGTAAGTTCAACTGCTATTTCAAATTCAAAATTATTAAAAAAGGAAGACATGATTATTGAACTACTGCGTTTAAAACACTGCTTCTGTATAAGTACAATTGTTGTCGATATGAAATTGTTGTAATTAATTGAGTTTGATTAGAATTAATATAATTGCTATTTTGTTTAAGTTGGTTTTCAAATTGCACTGGCTTAAAAGTGTATGAACTTAAAAATTTTAACTTAATAATGCAATTAAATAAAACGCAAAAAACATAACAACACTATAATACGGTTACAAAATTAAAATCATGTGTTGATGAGCTAATTTATTAAGATAGTTTATAGCTTCACATAGGGAACTAAAACAGCACGGAACTAAAAGTTAAGATTTAATAACCAAAAGTAGTTTAAATTTTTTCAATAATTAAAATAATTAAATTACTTCAACTAACTAACAATAAATTTAAAAGACTAAACTATACAGTATGTATATAAAGTATCTAAATAATGCATTATCAAGTTAGATTATAACAAACGTAAAAAATACATAAAAAATATTTGTAATTTAATGACGACTGAGGAATAAAGTTATTTTAATATCGAAAGTAACATTTAAAATTTTTTTAGTTAGTAGCTCTTCTACTTATCAAGTTAAAGTTTCTGTTTTGTACGCCCGATAAAGATGTAAGTATGGAAATCAATGCTGCTGTTAAAAAGCTGCTTAAACTTTTTATAAGATTGATCAGCTCTCTTATAATTATCCATCATGGTGTATACTTCTATCTGAAAGTATAAATTATGTGAATTTACTTATTGGTATATTTTACAGAAAACGTTTAAAAAAATGAAAATAAGTAGGTTTGATGATATTTGTCCTTATATTTAGTATAAGCATCCAAGTATTTAACAATTTTTAAAATACAACCACTGAGCAAAGTGTATGTAACTTATATATAAAAGTCGAAATGATGTTTGTAACACTTGCGTTTAGATTATAACTCAAAATACTATAGTAATTAAATAGCGTTTCGTAAACATTGTAAAACTTATACAACTTTTATTCAGCTACTTATGTTTTAATTTTAAATAAAACATACATATCTGCTTATAATATTAAAAAAAAAAAGGTGTTACATAGCTGACTAAAAGTTTTACTGATTACTTTAACTGTACTTTGGTCATTTGTTAATAGTAACAATTTTTATGGTAAATTTAATTTTAATTATTATGGTCACATTCATATCAAATTTTAATTGTATTTAAACAATAACATAGCAAATAGCAATCTGCTACAAACTAGTTTTTAGCAAACTATGTACATTTAATCAAAAATCATACATTTAAATATTGCTAATTCAAACTCCAATACCTTGTACTTTATAATAACGTAAACATAAGAAACATTAAGTTTATTGTAGTACATTTCAAAACATCACTAATAAAATAGGTTAGCTAAGTTACCAGTTAGTTACTGACAAGAAATAATCATTTCATATAGCTTAACATTTAAAAAATTGGATGTATTTAGGAGTAATATTTATATTAAAGCATAAATAAGCATTGAAGATTTCAAAGTGTATTTTATAAAATTTTATAATTTTAAAATAAGTAATTCATCATTGTAGCTTTTTATAGATGATTTATAACTGAAGATATAAGCAAAAGGCTAAGAATAATGTAAATATTGTGCTTAAAACTACGTTTCTTCACTTATATGAAACAGTTTTGAGACATCACACAGTTAAGAGTATTTAGACAAAAGCATTACCTATACTTTTAGGCAACAGCTTTGCTCTTAAAAAGTACTTTGATGATACGATTAATTTTTAGTTACCAATGTGTCATAGTTTTTTATGTTGTAATAAGATTGTAAGTATACTGAGGTGCATTAAGAATAACAAAATAAGTGCAACTATTAAGTCAACTACAAAATAAAATAAAAAGCATAATAGATAAAACTACTGCGTTTTAGAAACTGCTTCTAAATAAGTGCAACTATTGTACTTATAAGTATATCGTAACCACTCGAATTTTATTAAAACGAATATAATTTCTGTCTTATTTTAATATATTTGTAAATTGTGCTGGTAAATTATGTAAAGGTTTTTCGTGCACCAGATTCTATGAACAATTATTTTCAGCGGTTTTTTGACGTTTAATAAAAAATAAAAAATTAGTGATAAAATACATGTATAAAATAAATTAATTATATAATTGTATTTTAAATTAAAGGTAAAAAACAATGAAATACTATACTAATGTTACAAAATTGAAATCACGTATTAATCCTACTTATATTTATTATGTTAGTTTTTGGCTTCACGTATTTAACTTAAACCAAATTAAACGAGTAATAAGGAATTAATAATCAGTTATGAATTATGTTTTTAATAACTATTTTTAAACATTTTTAAAACGCTGAATAAAACATTATGTTTATAAAGTTTTTAAATAAAGTATCATAAATTTAAATTTAAGCTACATTACAAAATTTATTAAATTAAAATACAACAGAGAAGTATGATTTTTTTTTTTTTGGTTTAAAATTAACAGCAACAGTTTATTTTTTTATGTAACATTGCTTGTTATTTATCAAGTTAAGTTTCTGGTCTATAAGATGGACACAGATTTAACTTTGAAAACTTTTGCAGCTTCCAAATAGCTACATAAAACTGTTTACAATATTTTCACCCCTTTTAATTAAATACACTCAGTTTATATACTTCTACCTGAGTGTATAATTTATGTGAATTTTACATTTATATATTTTACAGATGCGATTTTTAAAAATAACATAAGTAGAGTTATAAAAACAATAAGGTTTCATTGATGTTCGTCTTTTGATTTTCAAAACTTTATGAGTTTATATTTCAACTACAGAGCAACGTGTACGAAATTTATACATAAAAGTATAAATTTAATGCGTAGTCGAAATTTTGCTTGTTATACTTGTGTTCAGCTCATAAGTCATTTTTAAAATTTTACTTTCATCAGTAAAAAAAAATTAAACTTATTAAGCAGCGTTCCGTAAACATCATAATATCATAAAAAAGTTTTACTATATAATTAAAAAAGCTCAACTATAGTTTTTTTTAAATTTAAATTAAAACCTATACTTCTTCTAGCATATTAAAACGAAAAGAGATGTTGATACTACAGCTGACTAAAAGTTTTAAAATTTTACTTTGTACTTACCTTAAATATAATTTGATGGTGTCTTAGTAGAAATAATTTTTATAAAATCTTTACTTTTTCTTTAAGGTATTATGTCAGTTTTTATATTACATTTTAACAATAATACAGATGATAGCATGCTGCTATAACTACAAAATCTGTAAAGTCATAGAAATTTTTTCATGAATCATACGTTTACATACTGCTAATTCAAACTTTAATAAGTTTTTTTATATGTTCACGTAAGCATAAGAAATATTAAATACTCTATCGAAGAATTTAAAACATTTCTACATTTTAAATAGGTAAGCTTAATTACCAGCAGTTACTTTAAACAAAGTATAATATTAAAGGTAATAGTGATACTAAGAAATTATTTTTGTATTACAGTAGAAATAACATTGAAAAATTAAAAGTATTTTTCAGAAAGTAATTAGAATTCATATTGTAAATGCACACGATTATATAATATTTATATTACCAATAGTTTTTTTTTTTTAATTTTTCACTAAGAAATTAAAGTCGTTACTTTTTTTATCCAGATCAATATAATTTAGTAAAAAAAAAAAGGATTTTAGAGAGATTAAATTTATCTGTAAATTAAATAAATGAGCACTTCCTAGCAAACTATGAGAAATTAAAAAAAAAAGAAATTACTTTATTACAGAAAATTATGCCTTGATAGTTTTATATTATTACCTATAATATGCCAGAATTCGTAGGAGTTCTTATAACAGCATTTTAAACTCCCTGCAGTTAACATTGCAAGATTAAAACTAAGTGGTCGACAAGTATTCAAAAATGCAACACATAAACAAGAATTAAGAAGCAACAGAGCAGGAGTCTAGTAAATAATAACCACATTTAATTACGTTGACCATAAAAGTCATATAGAACGATATAGTTTATAAACAAATAGACTTTATAAAGATTTGTTGATATTTGAATCTTAGGTTTTAATTAAATATTTGAATAAATGATTACCAGGTAATTTATCGAAAAACCTTTAACTTCTTAATAGTAATTAACTTAATACTAAATAGATAACTTAATTTTATTTGTTCTTTTAACCTTTAAGGCAGAAGTTAACATCAAATATTAAATATTTTACTAAGAAAAAAATTGTTTTATAATATAATAACGTTTATTAATCAATTATTTGTGTTGTCAAAAAGTTTAAAGCAGTACAAAATTTTAGGCAACAAAATTAATAAAAAGAACTATAAAATAGTTAAAAAAGATATTATTTCTCAGTATTGTTCCTTTTTTATTTCTTGAAACATAAAAATTTCAACTAAATTTAAAATTAAAAAGTTTTGAAAACCTTTTAGAAATAAATTTTAAAAATTGTAGAAAAATTATTCTAATATGCAGATAATTTTTTTGAATTGTCTTTTTTGTTTATTTGAGTATATTTTATCATAGTACATATAAATTAGTAAAAAGGTAGTAAATTTATTTACATTTTCTCAGTAATGTAAATGCAATACGTACAATGCTACGAAATGAAGTTTTGTTTGTAATCTATGTAAATATTTTCAAGATTGATGACGATTGTCAAACAAACTTAAAAGTTTTTAGCTATAACCTTAACTATGTTGTAAACCAATGCTCTTTCGAGAACGATGAAGTTATCGATTTCTCGTTAAAAATAAACTATAATAAGTTATTCTTAAACTTTAGATAATTAATTTAATTATATTTACAAAGTTTAAGCTTTTATTTTATGTGCATTTTAGTGACGTCACTTTGCGCCTAAAAATAAAAACAAAAACTTGTTAATTGTTAAGTCTAAACAAAAATTGCCAATTTTCAAGATCAACTAGTTTTCTTAAAATCACTTTGGCTATTTGGTTGATAAAACTTAAAATATTGTAATTCTACATTTTTTATTGTAATTTCTACTGAATCTCCTCTTGTTTGACTAAAAATTACTTTTACATTTTGTTACAGCATTTACCATCAAGCCTTTGTTTGACTTAGAATACTATAACAAACTAATTGAAAAAGTTATTCAAAAAACAACTTTTCACTCTAACAATAAAACTAAAGAGATCTTTAGTTATCGTATATATGCTAATTAAATAGAAATTAAGTAGATTAATGTAATAAATGTTTATCCGAAAAAGTTTGAAAAAAATCAGAAACTATTATGTCTATGTTAACGTTATGATTTTGTACTTTTATAGTGTAATAGCACTTGTAAAAATAATTTTAGAACAAAGCAGCTTTTAAAAAGCCGCTACAAACTACCATACTTTTCACAAGATATACTTTTGATTTTTTTCGAGTTTATATACTGCAACTTGGTACATACCCTTGTTATAATTTGAAAGTATATGTAATTATTAAAGAGAACTATTTTTAAAGGTTAAAATGTAAAACTTGTTGTATTATTGTACTCTGTGACCTAGCACGTAAATCTTTTGACTTCTAAGTATTAGAATTTTTTTTTAAGAACTAGCAAATAAAAGATTGTTTACTTTTTAACTTCACTGATATAAAAGTCGTTTCAAGGTATGATAATTGAATTCAGATTTTTTTTATATTTACTATTTAATTTTTTTACGTATTTTTTTTGAATAATGTGTTAAGACTAAAAGGTTATTGTTACTTGAACCGTTTTTATTAAATAATTAAAAGACAGCTACAAAAATTAAAAATAACCTTAAATTATCCGGTCAAATAAAGACTAAAGAATGTTTCTATAACAAATTCGAAAACATTCCATTTAAAGTACAGTGCATTTTTTTAGTTAGTTTCATTTTAAGTTAGTTTAATAGTCATAATACTTATGTATACTTTCATATTCACAAACTATTATTTTTATTTAATAGTTTGGAATTTTATTTATCCTATTGTAAACACTAAAGTGGTATAGATCTAGTTTTTAGCAGTTTTAATAGTATCTGCATTGTTTTTATTTTAGTTAACTAAACTTAATTCATTAAAGTCTTAACAACATAAAACTAAAACTAACACATATTAAACTAAATTCATAGAATTTATTTCAAGTCTACTTGTCATCTTTCTTAATTTTTTTTCACTAAGTATTAACGTCTAAAACTTTTACCTTTACCTTAAAATACAACAAGTAAAAATTTAAAATGTTGGCATAAACAGTTGTGATAAATCATAAAAGTAAGGCTCAATATTCAACTTAGTTTGTAGCAGCTTGCTAGTAGCTGTACTAATGTTTAAATATCTTCGGTTTACTTTTTTAATGTTGTCTCTACCAGGTAAGACTTAAAAATAATACATTTTTTGGACAAGTTGTAACCAGTATGTTATCATAAATAGTAAAATATTTGATAATTTAATGCAACACTGTTTCATAAATTATTTAACGGATAAGTTAAATTAAAATACAGCTTATTTACAGCTGTTATAAATACAACTTTATAAACACAGCACCATTTACGTTATTTATAATTTCGCACCCTGTATATTGATAACTTTTGTTGATTCTTATACAGTTTAATCTGTAAGTTTTGCAATTTGAGAATGATTTTTTTTTAACTACACAAAAAAAAAAAACTGAAGAAGAACATTACTTTTAAAATACCAAACCTTGAGCTTGTTATAAACATTATGTTTATTTAAGGTTAAACCAAGTTTATCACTGTTTATTAAGCATTTTTACTTATTTAAATTTAGTTATACACAGATTCTAGAAAGCTGTTACAAACTTCAAGAAAACGCAATCATCAACAAATAACCAAAGTGTTATGAATAAATAAATTATTTTTCTTTCAGCGATTTGTCGTGTTTTAAAACAATAGAAAAGCAAAATTGATTGTGAGAATGCTGGTGCTAAGTTTTTTTAATTAACTCATAAACTACCAAATGTTATAATAACTGGAAAACATGTATATTTATTCTTTTTCAAGCATAGCTCACCTTTGTAAACCATGAGGCTATCTTTGAATTAAGATACTATAAATGGTTAGATTGTAATTTGTTTGACAGTCTTGTATAAAAATATCGTTCTTAAATTTCTACTTTAATTAAACTATACTACGATTGAAAACTATTTTTAATTTGATTATAAAACATGTAAGTGAAGTTTAACAGTGCTAATTTACTTGGAAATAATTAACTTGTATAAAGAAAACTTCTACAACAATCTAAAGTTTGTTTGAAGTATCACTTTTAAACTTGTTCTATACCTAAACTTAAAGTTTTAAATATAAAAACATACTAGATTTTTTTTGAATACTTAATTTTTAGTCTTTTGGAAAAACAAACAATAATATTTGTTAATAAAATTTTATCGGGGGTGGCAGCTTAGATTAATAAAAGCTCCAATTTTCTTGAATTCTAATGACAACATACTTCTGATGTTGTTTCACTAAATCAAACTTTCAGTTAACCGTGAGTGCTTTCTATAAAAGCTTATAATATTTTAATATTCGTAAATAACCCACTGTTACATTAATCTTATTTTTGAAATTATTTATATAGTAGATACACTTTAAAATTGTTTAGTTATTTTAAGCATATGCTTATTTATATACAGATATTTATTTACATAGAAATTAATTAATTACAGTAAAAATATGTAAAATGTTATTTACGTAGTAGCTTTATTTAAAAGATTTCTTGATATTTTAGAAACGTTTAGACTTTACAACAACATGGTACAGCGATGTAAAAATAGTAGAATGAATGAGTTATAATAAATGTTACAAATTTAAAACTAGCTCAAAAAAAGCACTTAACAGACAAAATTAATACTTTACTTAAATAACTCTTTGGTTTTTTTCAGTGACTTTAGTTTTTTTTTCATACTTAAAATTTAGTTAATTGGATGTTTAATAAAAGAATAGTTTGTTTATAAGCGCTTATCGATGTTTTTTTTTGATCAATAGTATACGTCATTATTTTATATATCAAAGTTTGTTTAATTAATTGTTTTTTCAATTTTTTTGAAACTAGAGGCTTGACTTATAATAATGCATAAATAAAAAACAAGATGATTAATTCAAGTTTCTTATAGAATATAAAATATTTCTTCATTATTAATAGTTAGCGAAGTTTTGTTACTTTAGTACATTTTTTAAGATAAATATTGAAAATGATTGAAAAAAATAATAATACAACCACCAGAAGCTAATTAAGTAGTTTAAAACAAATTCAGGCATTTAATCTTTATATACCTTATTCTTCGATTAGTAATTTACTAGATAGTTTTAAAAAAATTAACATTGGGACTTAAAGCTGCATTAAACGATGTAAATTTGGCTTCTGACATATTCTATATAGGTATTTATTTTATACATTACTAGTAATAGTTCGTAAACATACTTTATTATTATAGTTAGAATATTAAAATTGTATGTCACTAACTATCAAAAGTATAATTTTGTTAAGTTAAAGAAAATTAAAAGTGTTTGTTTTATTTTAAATTTTGTTCAAAATATAAGTGTTTACAAAAATGTATATAACCATAAATTTAAAAAATTATGCAGCCAGTAAGCTACTACAAACTAAAGTTGGGTTTTCGGGATGTTTTAAGTCAGATTAGTTAGTTTATACAACGTTGACTGAAACTTATATTTAGGCTAATCGAAATTATACGTCATTAATGCAAACATTAATTAATATATATTTTCCACTATGCCAACTAAGTTTTTTGAATTATAATAATACATATTATAAAACTTATAAAAGTAAACAATTTAAAATATTATTATAGTATACTATAACTTTTTTTAAATGTTTTAGAATCAGGTAAAAATTGTCTTGTAATTATAAATACTTTTTTTCTTCTGGGTTAAATAATTCTTTCTTTAATTAAATAACAGAATAGAGAAACATTGGTTTCTAATAATACAGCTTAATAAGCTAATGACGTGGTTTACGACAATGTACGTACTAATACTAAGTTACTTCAGCTTCGACAATGTAATTTTCAATTATATTTTTAACATAGTTTTTAGAAAACTATTACTGAACTTAAAGCTCATGATACTGCTTAATCATGTTTAAACTTATTTGCAATCTCGCAGATAACTTCAAAATTACATATCTGGGACTTATTCATAGGTAAAAGCTACCTAATTTAATTAAAAAAAAAAACAAAAATGTTCTCATGCTTTAAAAAAAAATGTTTTGTTGCTTAGCAAATGAAAATAATTTTAACTTTAAGTATTATTAAATGATATTATGCATATTCAGACACAAACGTAAAACTATCAATGTTAAGAAAACAAATGTTATTTTAAAAATTAGTACACATGTGAGTTCATAAAGTAGGACTTTATGAACTAAGTTAATATTTAACAACTAATTAAAAAAAAAATATTTATTTGTACTGTTATTTTTGTTTTTAAACTGATTCTTTGAACTTATATTTCCATTAAATATATCTAGTAAGACATTCTTTGAAAGAGAATTAAAAGAAGATACCAAAATTAAATTACAGCTACTAAAGAGCTGCTACAAAATTATGTTGCAGTTTTCATAACTTTTTATGAATTAAATAGATTTTATAATGATTGTAGTATTCTTAACTGTTAAAAAATAAAAGGTACATAAGTAAAAAAAAAACTGATACACCTTTGTTTTATACAAATTGTTAGTATTCTTATCATGACAAGCTTGACAACTTATAGTAAGTCAACTATTTGAATAAGGAGCATTTTTTAATATAATATTCAGAATGTAAATAAAATAACAAAGTATAAAGCAGCATAGTCAAACATAAACTAAAAGATTTTTCTTAATAAAAAGTAGTTTTTATAAAAAGTACCTACACTTAAATTCAAATAAGTTATGGAATCGACTAGGAGTATATAAGTTAATTGTTTTTAATCTGATTGTTTACATACACAATTTAATTTTTTAGCAGCTTTCTGGTAGGTGCAATATTTCTATTATCTATACCTCTTCATAGTCAGCAACTATACCTGTAAAATAACAACTTTTTTTGTTAGAAAACATTTACAAACTAGTTATGTTGTTTTTAATACAAAAACCTGATAAACTGTTTTAATTTGTAGTAATAAAATAAAACTGCCTAAAAAGAATCTCACAAACTTAATTTTATCTAGCTTCTTTAAAAACAAGTGAATTAGTTTTATCTAGTTTTTACTTTATTTATATTTTTTTAACTGTAATTTAAAGGTTTAATACGCAATGAAAAATATCTAAATATGTTTATAGCATGAAACTTTACTGTTATTTGTTTCGATAAAACAAATATTATAAAGTTTTAGATGAAAACTAAAACCTAAGAAAATTTATTTTATTTAACAAAATCATAATAGGTAATTTTACTACGTTTATTTAATGAGCCTTGAAAAAGATAGCAACTTTTTAAAACAGTAAAAGTTTACAAATTTTAGTAAGGTACATCATTCATTAATAATTAACTTAGCAATCAAAAATCAGAGGCTTGTTTCCAATTTTATACAAAATGTCTGGTTTTAAATGGATATAAAAAGGTATAAATTTAAAAGGTATAAATAATTCAGAAATTTAACGTTCTATTTAATAATACAACTGCGGTCACTTTTATATCGAAAGTTTGCTAGTAACCTTTAGTTGCCTACCGACCTTTGACTCAAGTAATTCAGAAACGATGAAAAAAAAAAAACATTAAAATAATAATTTATAACTTTTTAATGTTAGATGATTTATTCATAAGTAGCGAGACTTGACATTTATACTTATATTTATTATTAAAAATAAAACATTTTAGATGAGGTTATAATTAATTTTTTGACTATGCTTTACGAAAGAGCATTTAATAGGATTTAATTTACTATCATTAAAATGCTTATTCAAGTACTTATAGAAACTTTCTCATTTAAGTGAAATAACAAAATTTTAAGCAGCACAGTTGAACATAAATTAAAGTTTTTTTCTTTATAAAAAGCAGTTTCTATAAAAAGTAAGTACACTTAAATTAGTGTAAACCATGGTATAAACTAGGACTATATAAGTTAATTAATTTTATTCAGATTGTTGACAAAAAATAAGACAATTTTTTAGCAGCTTAAATTTTTCATCACTATACCTCTTCATAAAGGGTACCAATCAGCAATTTTACCTATTAAAAATAAATGTAAATAAAAATTATAATTTAAGAAGTACACTATCACTGATTTTAGAAGTCGTTTTGAAATGAATATAAACACTTTCTAACACTTTATTCTTAAAATTGAATAACCTCAGTTGTCTTAAATTATATTTTAAAATTAATATTTTTTAACCGTTCTAAACTAATCAATAGTATTTATAACATTACGTAAAACTTTGACTATAATTAGTAATTATCTCAACAACAATTGTAACAGCATTTTTAATGCTGTGTTATAATTTTATAACTATTTGGTCAATTTAAGGAAAACGGTTCTTAAAATGCCTGTTGTACTACTAGTATTACTATTTTCGGTAGTAGTATAAATCTATATTTTTCATCAGTGTTCTAATGTTTAAATGAATATGTTTATTACTTAAATTTTCAGTATAAATCTATGAAAGACTGTTTGATGTTTATTTACGCAGCTTAAGTTTTAGAGTGATTTCAATTATTATAACTTCATTAAAACTAAAACTACAGTTTGCTGTATAAGACATAGGTAAATTTAACCAATTTAAGTTTTTATATTTTATTTTAATATCTTTTTTGCAGTCATTGTAATAAATTAAGTAAACAAAACATTCTATGTTTACAGTAGTACTTGATCCTTCAATAGTTTACAAACAGAATACTTCGTAATCAACATTTAGTAGAAAGAAATAATTTTTGTTTAATACAAGAAAATTTCGTATAGATTAAATGAAAAATAAAACTAAACAACTTTTACTGTAACTTTTTTAACTACACTGTGTATATGATAATCATATACACAGTGTAGTTAATTACTTACGAGCCATATTCATTTTTTTTTTTTATTATTATTATTTTGTTTATTGTGCAATGTTGGACTCAGGCATCAAAACCTGAGCCACTTAAACAGGACACACAAAAAGAGAAAAAGAAAATAAACTTATATTCAAAACTTTAAGATAAATTATACATATATATATATATACAAACATAATTTAAATGGAAACACAAAGTTAAACACAATATGATAAACAAATGAACTAAATTGAAAATTCAGTTCAAAAATTCAAATTTATATTTAATTTAAAAGTGTTTAAATTTGTATTTTTGAAACTTAGTAATATTTTTCAAATACTTATAAAAGTTTGAAATGGGAGTAAATGATAACCACAAACGCTCGAACAACATTTAAAAAAGTTTAATTGAGCAATTATTATAAACTCGATTGATATGACTGCATGTTTCTTCAGAATTTTTTGAACGGCACTGCGCCGCCTATAAAGCTTTTACATTCAAAACGCTCGCAAATACATTGAAACATTTAATAATCGGTACATCGATTATAAATGACTACATATTTAACATTAAAACTTAAGTAACACAATTTCTATTTTAACAATACTAGTTAGTAAAAGTACTGCATCAAAATATAAAACTTCTAATATGTATGTTATATATATATTTTTTTATAAGCATAGTAATTTTTCGTGTTTTATATTTATCATTTTTATCATATTGACGAGTTTTTGAGAAGAAACAGCAAAGCTTTAAACTTTATAGCAAGTTTATAAACAAAACATTAAAAATTTTATTTTGCCAAATTCCAGTAGCTTACAAATTAAAGACAGTTCATGACCAATCACATCAATTTTATAAATTTAGCTTTTAATCTAACCGATTAAATAATTTTAATGGATGCTTGAAACTTATTTACGACTTCACTAGGTGTTTTAATACAAAACTATTAAATTGCTTTTAGTGTTATTACTTTTAATTTATTGATATTTATTAATTTTAAATAAAGCGCTCATATAAGCAAAAGTTAGATTATATCGGAACGAGTCAAATATGCACGAAGGAAGTAGTAGTAAATAAGTTAATTGATTTTTATCAGAATGTTTACGTGAAGAATACATTTTTTAGTAGCTTCTGGTAGCTGCTAAATTTATTTTATTTATTTCTCTTCATTATTAGCAGCTTAACTTATAAAATATTTTTATTCTTCAATATTAAAAATTAATTTTTTTTTTTAATACTAACACCCGATAAACTATGTTATTTTTTGATAATAAATTATGAATTCTAGAAAAATATTAAAAAAACTGTCGATTTATTACTTTAAAAAATCTCACGCACTTGATTATTTTTATACTTTTTCAAAAATATATATAAACTATTTTTTTGAAATCAATATGATTTCATATTTATTTAAAATATTAAAGTGAAATATGCAATGAAATATATCCATATAAATATAAATTTGAAATGCGAGTAAATGATAATCACAAACGTTCGCATAAAATTTGCAAATTATATAACTGAGTATTTATAAAAAAACCAGAACTCCGATACTCAAAAAATTGCAGATTTAATTTGAACGGCATTACGCCGCGCCTAAGTTTTAAATATTTAAAACCCTGGCAAACATTTACTAATATATAATAAATCAGTTATTTCAAAAATAAATTGATTTAAATCCACATTCTTATAAAATATTTTGTATTGCACTGTGTGGCGAATAATACTTATAACTTATAGGTTTTTAGTTGTATATATCTTTTTTTAGAGTTTTTTTTTTGTAAACTATGCAACTAGCTTTTCTGATGCTGTATTGATAATTGATACAATTTTACTAATCATTTAATTTATAGTTAACTACTAAACTTACTTTACTTAAAACGAATATTTTTTAGTTGTTTACAACAACAACATTTGCTTAAACTAATTTTAAAACCTACAACAATCTAGTAATATATTTATAAATAATTTAAAACGTTTTACTTAATAAACTTTGTTGTTTGATTTATTATAACTTAGTTTAAAAAAAATTAAAGAAATAATTATTAAACAAACCTGATATGTTAAAAATTACGTATACTTTCGATTAACTTAAAATAAATATCAGTTAGACCTACATAAACTAACTAATCATAGTTAAACATCCCGAAAACCCAATTTTACTTTGTAGCGGCTTACTAGCTGCATTATTTTTCATACATACAGTGATATAAGTTTTTTAAAAGGTTTATGGTTTTTTTTCAAAATTGCAGAAGTATTAACCTAGTTTTCATTAAGCTATACTTATAACAATTTCATTTATTATTACTTATAACACTTTCATAACACGGTTATTTTATATCAGTTTTTACTAATTTCATCAACATAATTAAGGACGAAATCAAGTCTTTGTAATGATCATCGTCAGGGTTCCAAGACTCACTTTCAATCTGCTGAAAAAAAAGGTCAGTAAGTTTATCTTCAAGCTGTTCGTATTTAACGTACCAAAAATCATTTTTTGTTATTTTGTGGTAAAGATTAGTAAATTCATCTTTAATCAGTTCTGATACAAGGGTAAAACATTTAACTTTAGTTTATTTAAAGTCAAGGTTTAAACTTTTACCTTTAATCATTTCAGAGTCAACTAACTTATGTAATTTTGAATTTAAAAATAAATTCTTGTGTAGGACCAATTACAATAAAGTATTTTGGAACTACAAAACATTCATCAGCTACGTACTCGTCAAATTGACTTTAATTTTTTACTGCAGTGTTTTTGTACTTTCTTCCAAGGGCATCTTCTTTGTAATCTGCTCCAGTAAGTTGTTGGGTCCCCTTAAAAACATGTTTTTGAAATGGGTATTCGGATTCAGTGTCATAATCACACATCATACGATATCTACCATGGTTAAATGTTATCAGACTATCTGAATTGAGAACTTCGTTAACAAACATACCGAAATTATAACCAACTCCACAATAGTTTATGGTCGGTCATATACACTACTTGGCCAAACCAACCTTGTTTAGAGTTTCTAAAACCTTCTTTTAATATCTATTTAACTCCTTTATTACTTGTGCCATAAAACAACACTAAATGTTTTTGTTCTTCTTTTAAAGATTTTATTGGACGAGTTTCCATTATCTTGTAGACGTTAACATCAGGTAAACTTTTTTCCGCATAGTTTTAATTGACAGTAGTTTTGACAAAGATATCTTTTACAATAATGTGTTCATCTGAATCACAGCCAAGCTTTTCTACGTAATATTTGTAAAATTTTTCAGTTTTGGTAGTAAGTATATTTATATTTTTAGTTTTATGGTAAGGATTAGATACTAGAAAATAGTAAATTTTATTGTATATTTATTAATTATTATTGTAATATGGTAACTATACATATAAAACATATAAAAAATACATTTCCTTACCTTGAGTTTATTATAATTTTTTATAAATACGCAATCTCTACCTCTTTAAAGTTAAAAAACAACTTTAATTTAAAAAAGAACATACAACTGTGGTGTACGACTCGCTAACCGAAAGGTTTTTTTGAGCAACTTCATTCTATCATGCAATAAACAATACATAACAAGAAATCTATTGTTTTCAAATTAAAAATAAAACTAAAATAATTAAAAGTTTTTTTATTTTAGTCCATTAGTTTTGTTTATTGTTATTATGAAGCTTGAAAACTTTTATTTTTTAAATATTATGTTTATGTTATCGAGTTGAATTTATTTATTTTGCTTACCACCTGCGTATCTCAAGGCTATTTAATAAAATTAGCACAAATCTAACTTATTTTGTGAAAAATAATTACTAACTTTAGATAGGCGTTTTATAATAAACAAGAGATTTTTCTTATTTCTATAAGTTTAATAAAAAACAATAAACTTTGAAACATTTATTGTTAAACAATTTATCACTTATGTTTTGGTTGTAATCTTATATCTTAAATCAATTTAATATCATTTAACTAAATATCATTTAATAAAATTACCTGTTTGAAAACTGTTAAACTTCGTCAAAAACCGTTTGAAAACTGCTTTGATATAACCAAGTTAAAAAAAATACTAAAATTTAATACAAGTTTCCTGAGAATCTTTTTTTTTATCAATAAAACAATTTGATGGAACAAAAAAAAAATTATAAGTTTTTAAGTAAGTTTACTAAATTTAACTTAACTTGTTTAAGCTTATATCTATTCTTTTTTTGTTGGTAAAGGCTTATTTTTGTTCATTACGTTACTTTTTAGCTTATAGAACTTTTATAAAATCATCATGGACCTATTAATAAAATTAATACAAAATTTACTCTACATTATATTTTTAAGTACAAGTTAAATATAAGTAATGTTGAAAAAAAAAATTATCATTATCATATGGTTTTTATTGAAGTTTTTCAGTCAATTAAACTAAACTTATGTTTTTATATTTCTTTTTTATAAGGAAATCAAAAAAAAAAACTCTAGAAAGCTAGCTTAGAGCAGCAATTCGTGAATAAAGCTAATAAATCTACAAATACTTTGTTTTTACAAAGTAACTATTGATTATTACAAAATAATTATAACATGTCTGAACAAAACTGTTTGAAACAATATAAAATAATCTTATGCATAACAAATTGAAGCAACGACAACATATAATAAAATATGAAAATTTACTTTAACATTATTAAAGGAACTAAAATATGATGAAATTTTGAAACTAAGAATATTGTTACAATAGCTAGCTTTCTAAAGTATTTGAATACTTTTAAAAGCTATAACAATCGGTGGAAGATAGGCTTAATAGTCACTTCTCCTTATTTAGAGAAACTGTGATAAGATTTATGTTTTGAATTCTATATATTTTTGGTCTTTTACAAACTTAAATGTTCTTTATAACATTTATCATTTTATATCAAACCGAGATAGTTATCAGTTTAATTACCTTGAGTACTGCTAACTAAATTTAAATACCCCTAGTTTTATTCAAACTGTTTTAACATATTTTTTATGACTATAAGTTAATTTGATTTTACTGAATTTAGAAGCAAAGCTACTAAAATAACACGGGTTACTACTAAAGTTGTTTTTACTTTAATCAAATGTTTATAAATATGCTTTTAAAATGTTAAAACTTATGAGTCTTTTCAAAAAAATTTGGTTGAGTTTTGTTAACAATGCAGTTCTAAATTTATTCGAAGAACTCTAACATTGCACATGTAACATAATAGTTTGTTTTTTTTTGATGAAATAAACACACAGCTCCTGAAAAGCTGTTACAAATTAAGACTGATACTTTAGTTTTTGTTTGTCATATCATGTAATAATAATAATTGTAGATTGTTTGTTTTAAAACACAATCATACGTGAATGTTATCACAAGTAAAAAAAGTCATTTAAATATACTTATAAATAATTACTTGATGTTAGTGTAGGTTAACGGCTACTTCAGCTCTTAAACGTATTAAAATTTGCGGTGTTCTTTGTTCTAATCGAACTGTTATCAGTTCAAAAACCGAAAGCGCTGACTGCCACTGTTTTTTATTTTTAAACGTTTTAAAGCAATTTTTACAGATTTTGTAGTAATAAAATGTAAACTTGTAGATTTGGTAAATATTATAATAGGGTTCTAAAAAATTGTTTTTTAGTTATTTAAAACAAAGCCATTAAACAACAAAATATGCTAATTATGATGTACAAATAAATTACTTTTGTTATTTGTAATTTGTATATAAACTTATTTTTTGACTACAAAAAAAATTTAGTAGAACTATTTCGCATAAATAAATACTATTAGTTTACTACTTTACTTGTCATACTATTGTATTTATCGTTTATTTATACAAAATTTTGTAAAAAATACTTTTGATAAATTTATTGGTTTTTAGTACGTAAAAGTAACTAACATAATAATAGCTTAAGTTTCAATAATTAGAAAGTACCAGTGAGCTGTTATTTTTAACAAAATAGCTGGACCTTATATTTTATATACTACTATTAAATAATTTGATCTATTTTTTGGTATCAAGTTTTATTTTATTTGCTTTTCAAATACGCGACAGGTGTAATAGTTTGTTTAAAAAAACTTTTTTTTCATTATAAAACACTCATGGTGAGCAAAGAACTTATATAAATCGAACATAACTTTTTCACATTAAATTTAAAATAAATATTTATAGCATACATAACCATTATTATTACACTAAGATTTTTTAACAGTTTCTCTATGTTATAAAAAAGAATCAAGCTTCAAAAACTAAATAGTTTTAATTATAAGTCGTTATAATTAGCGGAAAATTCTTTTATCACTAGCTAAGCTTTACATTATAATACAGTTGTATTTATTATACAAAATTGACAAAGCGGTATTTAAAAAGAATTATATTTCCAAGTTTATACTAAAAAATATTTTAAACTAATTATGAGTATATCAAAAAAAAAGTGACAGATAGCGGCTACGGTCTTTGAAATAATAATAGTTCGATTTCATCAGAACGGTTATCATTTAAATTTTGTTATATAACAAACATGAAAAATAGTATCAGTGATATTGTATTGATTGTGCAAAAAATAAATAAAAGCTAATTGTCGAAGTTTAAAAAGACTAGTTTTAAAATAGCAGACCGACACCAGATTTTTCTATTGCTAAAAATTTAAATTCAAATGGTATAAAATTTGTCTATTATTTTTAGTAAAACACTTTTTACTGAATAACTTTCCATCTACAAATTTTCAAAGATCTATGTTTAACAAAGCTTAATTAAACCACATAAAAAATTATAAAAGTCTATCAAAAAGACTTTTTATTATTTTCTTGTAACAAACAAAATAAATTTTTCAACTTTAAACCTTTTATTTTGGTATTAAAAACTTTTAGATATATACTTTTATAACATTTTGTATTATTATGTCTTAATTTGTATAGGTTGTTTAAAATACTTTAGTTTTGTAAGTTTACAAACAGTGAACTACTAGATATATTTTAAGTTTCTTGTTTATTCTATGTATTTAAATCAAAACTGACTAAATATCACTTTTCATTTTTTTTTCTATTTCTTTAACTTAATGAATACTTTTAATTAAAGTTTTTTGTTCAAAAATAAAATTAAAAGTTAGATTTAATATTAATTTAAAATGTTTTGTTTTTATTTATTAGTTTTTAGTTTGCAACTAGTGAACTATTAAATAGATTTTAATAACTTTATAAATTGTTTATATTTAAAGCAAAATCTGACTAAATACTGACTTCTATTTTTGATTTTTATTGATAATAGTTTTGAATTAAAAATGGTTTTGACGTCAGTGAACAATACCTCATTTGTAATTGAAAAGAGGCAAAACTGATAAAACAGATAATATTTTATTAATTGGCAATAAAACAAATCTATCGTCCTGAACATTAAGTATAAAAGACCATTTGTACATCAGAAAAAAAAAGTATAAATTCACTGTTATTTTGTAAAAACATGTATTAATTTGTTATTAAACTAAGGTGCACTTTAGGGTGCATCTATTGCCACGACCTTAACATTTCGCTTAGTAAATTTTTTGTCGATAGAAAATCACATAAATAGACAAATCAAAAAAAAAACTTCCTAACTTTAAGATTTTTGAAAATTATTCTATATATGGGAATTATTCAAAAAGGGCAAAAAAGACTATTATCTAATGTTTTTTGAGATAACTACCTGAAACGGTTAAAAAATGTTCCTTTTTATATTCAGAAAGTTCTGTTTAGACATAACTTAAAAAATATGTACTTCAAACTTAACTTAATTAAAGTTATTCAGTTCTTTTTTTTTTGATAATAATTTTTTCTAACTTTGTTTATGCAGAATTTTTTATAAATGGAAAGATAGATTTTCTAAACATTTTAAATAATTATCTCTAAAGAGTTGGAGAAAATAAGTTTTCAGTAAAACAGTCTTTTTTTCCCTTTTTAGATATACCAATATATAGCAAAATTTTCTTAAGTAATTTGCTTCAGCAGGCTTAAAGCTAGGAAACTTTATTTTTTTTGTGCTGTCTTTTTATATCATTTCCCAACATAAAAATTTTACTAAGCGAAACTCCTAAACTATTATTTTTAGGGGAAAAATATTTCCCCTAGTGCACATTTTAAGGTGCTTGTGTTTGTTCAGGATAAAAGTGAGTACCTAATTGTTACTTATTTGGTACTCACCAACATCCCTTGTTGGTTCACGTACTGCATTTTGTGAACTTTTAAAGTAATAATTTCTTAAGATGTAATCAGTCAGTAGGAAGAATAAGTTGTTTGTTTAAAAAAATACTATACTTAAATAGTTTATATTTAATAACCTTGAGTTAAATATCGGTTTTATTATATCAAGTTTTATCATATCCTGAATTACATCAAAATATGAACAGATTATTTTGATGTTTAAGATATTTATTATTTTACTTCAGTAACTGCTATATGAAAAATATGAGAAAAGCAACACATTTTTTTAAATTATTTGCTTACACGGTTTCTATATATTACAGCTAGGTGTTTTATCCCTTTACATTGAACGCAACTAAGCATAACTTTGAAATATTTTAATCGAAAAACAACCTAGTATTAGCTACATTAAACATCTTGTTCGACTGAAAGTTGTTTGCAAGAATTACTTAAATAAAAGTTTTAGCAAATTGTAAAAGAAAACTTTGAGTTGGTTATTTTTATCTCAACTTTTTAGTAATAGATATAATTATATGACTTGTTCGCAGATCTTGAATTAGATTAGAAGTAGAAATATCTTATTTTTTGTATAAAGTACAGACTTGCCATGTTCTACTTAGGATAGCTCAGGCTAGCTTTAGATTTTAAAAGTACTCAGGCTTATTTTAAAACTTTTTGTAAAACACTGGTTTATTTATTCATCGCATTTACTCAATAATGATGTCAAAAAAATTATATGTTTGTGTACCTTTTACTGTGGTATATACTTAATTTGTGAAATTGATTCAAATAAAAACTAAATTTAAAAAAAAAACATATTTTTTTCTAAAAACAGAGGTTATATATTTAAAAAAACTTATAACTTTTTTTATATGCACACAGGATGTTCAATAAACAACAAGACTTAAGCATTATGTTCTCAGTTTTTTGGCGTCAAAAAAGTTTCGGAAAAGGGTCATTAAAAGATAAATTATTTTGTTTTGAATTAAACCTTTTTTAAATTATTCTGTTACGTCGCTATTTTTTATTTTATTTCAGCATGTTTGTTCAATACAATTAATAATAACATAAAAAAAATTACCTAATTATTAACTAGTAAAACGTATTGATGACACTAAGTGTTTATGATGGATTGCTGAGATCATTTTTTTATGATTAAAATGTAACAGATGAGCAATGTACCACAGAGCTGTTGTAAAAATAAGATCAATTAGTAAAACTTTTATCACATGGAGAACTATTTAATTAGTTTTCAATTTCTTCACACTTTTTGCGATTCCGGTTATTTCCTTTTAACAAGACTAAATGTGTACAGTGCCAAAAAAATATTATTCTGATTAATTTCAAGTTCAATTATTTTTCAAAATGAAACCAGACACATATTTATGTTACCCACAATACCTAGTTTGAATACTAGACTACTCAAATGCAACTTTTTTTCTAAAACACGGGTTACATCAATATTTTTACTATTTATTAGACTTCGTATCCTTAACAATATAAATTCAGTGGTTGAAGAAGAGAATGTCAAAACAGTTTCCTAAATTTATTTCTATTGTTTTATAAATGTATTCGGTTTTTTAAATTCTATATGTTATATTCTACTTGTATCTTTTGTTAAAAATCAATTTTTAAATTTCCATCGTATAAAAACTACAAGTCGATAAAAATCTTTGGAGCTTCTGCCAGTCGTTCCTCTAGTAAACTTTTACAGATTAAAGGATTTTTAGTATAAGAAATATATATTACAATATTACATTAACGTTGTAAATTTTATTTGAATAACTTAATTAGAAGGATCTTTTTTATTAACAAAACGTTTTGTTAAGAATTCAAATTTTTGTTTTAACAATTAGATTATACGTTTTTGGTAAAATGCAATCGAAGTAAATGTAAATATTTTGATATAATTTAATAACTAATTAATATAGAATAAAAAAAATATAAGTATTTAGAAAGGTACACATGTTATAAAACACGCTAACAGTTTTATAAACAATTATACAGATAGATAGAAAGGATATATAGCTTAGAAAAAACAAATTAATTTTTTGTTTATTTTTTTTATTTAAAATAAATTCTAAAATGTCTTAAAGTTGTTGTTAGATTTCTTTTTTGAACATTCCTTCATAAGTACCAGATTTTATTTCTGAATATCCACACTTTTTGTACAAGTTTCAGCTGAAGAAACAGAACATAAGTATGCCGCATTGAACCCTTTCACCTTTGCCCATTTTTCTGCATCTAACATCATGTTTTTACCAATTCCTTTTTGCTGTAAGTCTTTATCTACTACAACTGAAAAATATGTCATTTAAATTTTTTTTAGTTGTTTATAAGGTGTTACAAAAGTTTTTAGGCAAAACTGTAATGAAATATAGCAATTTTTTTTATTTAAAAAATATTTTTAAAATAAATGAAATTCTTTAATAAAAAAAAGTTTGTAATACTTGATAAGTATGAGTATTCTAAAGTAAAAACTTACCACAATCAAATTCCACAGAGTCTTTTCTATCATAAAATTTGAAAACTTGCACATGTCCAAGTATTTTATGGGGATTCGTACAAGTTTCTATATAAACTAATGATGTAGGAAGCTTATCGCAAGATTCAAGAATACTATAAATAAATAAGATTCTTATAAAATAGTTTTAACCCTTAAAGTCACTTATTGTGTGATATCCATGAACAAAAACGAAAAATTCATTCTTGTTTTAGTAGTTTTACACGTATAATAAAAGTTAACTGAAACAAGAACTAATATATAAAATCTTACTAAAACTAACGTATCTGAAGAACCCCAATATTTTTGTATGGGTCGACAGCATCGATACCTGAAACCAAGGTGTAGTTTATGAATTGGAAATACTTTTATCTCTATGTTTATTAAAACGCTTTTACTGTTTTGTTTGAAAAGTATTTGTTATTTAATTTTAATTTTTTAATTTAAATTAAAGAGGGTTAATATTTTATGACTTTAAAATGACAATGAGGTAGAAATGAGTATTAACTTAAATACTTTTTAAAGGATAGCATACTTAAAGGTGATTCTGAGCACAAACATAGCTGAAAAGAGCCAAGTCAGCAAAGAGTTAATATTTTTTCTTATTTGTTTCTATTTTTAATTATTTTGACTTCAATTTTTGATTAAGTTTTAACACTTTTTGGTAAATAGGGTTAGAGATAAGCGTATCAATAAACAAAGCTTTGAAAAAATATGCTGACATAGGCTATTTTTTAACTTAAACTAACCTTAAAATATACTTTCCTCTTTTAAAGTCTCTACACGGTATTTCACTAAATTAATTAACCAAACTTTTGTACGAAGTATAAAGTTACTTACTAGTAATCACATTTTTTTACGTCTTAATAAGTCTTTAATTTTAGTCTTTTCCTTTCGTGCATTTTAAAAACCATGTATGCTTTATTGATTTCTGAATACAGAAGAAAATGGTTTTGTTTTAACTTAAAATATCTTGCTCAACTAATTTATTAATTTTTTCTTTTAAAAGTACGAAAACAATCTTTGCTACTTTGTTCTGACAAAAAAAAAATAGATGAGTCAAATACCAAACTATGCTTTGGTTTTTTTAAAACAAATAAACAAAATAAACACTAAATAACAAAATAATCAAAATAAAAAACTATTGTAAATATACGTTTTTACCAAATTTATTATAGTAAGTATCAGAAATGTACTAAAAAAGTAACAGTATTGAATAAAATAAAGAGTAGTTCTATTAGAATTTTATTTACTGAAAATATTTTTAAAGAAATTATATTTTATAGAAAATAACATAATGAATAAACATATACAATATAAAATAATAATAATAAACGTTTTTATATTATTTGAGTACTCTTATTTACTATATTTTAAAACTATACGTAAGAGTTTTAAATACAAATAATTTTTAAATATTCTCGCTAATATCAGACAAAACTAAAATATAATCTTTAACAAAACTAAATGAAATGTTTTATATTTTACATTAGCGAATTAAAAAAAATAAAAGAGCAGTTTCAAAAAAAAAATTGGTATTACAACTACTATTGATAAAAATAACAGTGATTAAATACAAATTAATTATGATAACTGCTTAATTAAACTATTTTGATATTTCATATAAAACATGTATGATTAACTTAAAGAATAACCTATTTTAGTATGATAAAACTTTTACTTTTTAAAGCTTAGTTTACAGTAAAAAGCACATAAGACTTAACTTAAAACAAATAAGTTAAACATAGTTTAGTAATAAGTTACTTAAATAAGACAACTTTTTTATAGCTAAAATTTAGAATGAGTATATATTTACGTACCATGTGTTAACTAAATTTATTTACCTTTTTTTTAGTTTTGCGACTCTAGAAATTCGTGTTTATGAAAATTCAAATAAAAACACTAGAAAGCTGCGACAAATTTTTGAAAATTCTATAACAGAATATAACTACCAATCTAACAATAAGGTACTGCTTCAAATTGCATACTATTTTATTTATTTTAAGTTTTTGTGTAGTCGTTTCTGATTTGTTAATGTTCTAAAACTACTCTGAAATAACTTTTGAAAAGTAACAGAATAAACATAATGCTTATTTAGTTAAATATAATTATGTTAATAATTTTGTAACTCATCATGGTGTCGACCAAAAGTCAAACATCTCAAAGACCTATGATTATCTTATGAAACTATCTGAAATGAGATTATTTAACAAAAAGTACTATAACACAAAATGTTACTCAATGAAAACCTTTATAACAAATAATTTATGTGATGATATTGTAGCCGTTAGGAAGCTGTGACAAATCTAAATGGATAAAAAATAGGTTGCTGATTGAAATAAAAACATTATATAAAATTTTTGATAATTTAATTTTAGAAAAAATACGTAAGTGAAACAGTTCTAAAGCTAAATTCTACTTTGTTTATTTATTACCTTAAAAAATCAAAATAAAATTAAAAAACAGAAAAGATTAAAAAAAATTACTTCTAGTTTTTTACTAGTTAGTTATTTATATCTAGTTGTAGTCTCTAAATAAAATTGCAGTCTCAACTTGGAACATTCTATTAATATGTTAAGTTGAGCAGTTTTACTTAAGTTAGGTGTCAGTGTTATTAAAAATTACTTTTCTTAACATTTATAAGAACAACTCACTACACCTCTGGGAAAGACATCAATTTTTTATATGTTATTTGTATGAAAATCGTTATGATAGGAAATATCATCAAAGTAACTTCAGAAAACAATTTTTCAGTAATTTGAAAAGGAATTAATTCAACTGACTAGAAACAGAACAAAATACTGTAACAAAAGAGTGTTTTTATTACCACAAAAATTAAAAGCTATTTTTAAACACGTTTTCAGAATAAAGTTTTACGTTTTAACACTCCCGGGTTAAATAAACTTTGTCCGCGGGCCGGATTCCATTTAAATTCAAAAAAGGTTTGGGGGCCGTTCATTTTGACTCCGGGGCCGGATCCGGCCCGCGGGCCGTACGTTGCCCACCCTAGTCTAAGTCTAAGTAAGATTACTATTTAAGAGTGATATTCGTTAAAACGATTATGTTTAAACATTAAGTTTAACATAAAATATTTTTTAAAGTATTCCCTTCATGCTAAATTAAAGCATTTGAAAAGAGGTAGAATTGTGTTCTTATCCATACAGTAGTTCATTTTAACAATACTTACACAAGTTTTAAATTTTTTCTTTAAAAAAAATCTTTAAAGTGCAGTGAAATATTCTAAATACTTTATTAAATGGAAAGTTACATATAGAACAATTGTTCAACAAAACACTTAGACAAAAACAAAATTTTGAGTTAATTACTGTGCATTGTTTATGTTACTTTAACTATAATATGTATTAACAAAAAACTTTCAGTAATGTTTAAATTTATGAATTACAACGTCTAAAAATAACCAAAGATAGAACCGTATTACATAGTTGCAACTAGTAATAACTAACAGATGTAAAAAAAACATCATTTTTACTGTGAAGAAATACTAAATCATAGACAATCTATCTTTAAAACTTTTAAGAACAAGCGGCAAAATAATATATGATAATTTTTATTAGTCGAAATACAGAACTTGTACAAAAACAATCAACTAAAAGTATAAATATCAGTGAGCCAGATCAATATGCTCGCGGCTAACACTATTAATTTTAACGAACTGCATCTCATTTAAAAATAAAAACATGCTCTTTGGCTGCAGATTTACTTTTCAGTTTACGGGCCACTTGTAGCTGACCCCTGCTTAAATTTAAATAAGTATTATAAAACTGAAAATGTATATATTAACATAGCTTGAAAAGTACTGTCTGGTTATTTGTACCCGCATTTTCTACAGTTAATTTAACTTATTAGCATAACATCTAATACACCAAATAAAAATAAAATATAAAAGGTAAGCTTATTTTTGGTTTAAAAAGGTTTGTAACTTTAATATAAACACCTTGTATTAAATCAAAAAAATGCTTAGCTTTTACTTAATTTTGTTGAACAACGTCTATTTTTTTAACAAATTGTTATAGTTTCAAATATTTTGATTAAAAAGTGAAAAAAAGCCACCTTATCGACCTTATTAGTGAATTTTAGTTAGTTAAGTGAAAGTTTCTAGTGTTTTTATATAAGTAGATTTGGGTATCTTTTAACCGCAAACTCCGCATATTACGTATTTTAGTTTGTAGTTTGAAACTTTAAACTAGTTATAAATACTATAGAACATTTAGGTTTAGTTCTACTCAATTTTAAATGGGTTGTGCTCTTAAAAGTTTAAATAACTGGTTTATAGCCTTAAAACATAAAAAAAAACTAAATTGTATATTTTTTGTTCGACTTTTGTAATTATTAAAACCTCTATTAGTATATTCAGTACAAAATTATACTTATGGAAATTTATTATAAACAAAAAAACAATGCAATGTTGGTTTAAGAAACAACTTATTTAGTTTTACAGATTTTAAATTATTTTATATAAAAAAATCCTTGAAATTTTTGAGGTATGTAAACATAGCAAACTCTACAGCCTGGAATCAATATTGATTTAATAAGATTAGCTTAAGATAAACAGGCGTATATGATTAGATAAAAAAACAAAATAATTAAAATTTACTATTTTACAAATTTAAATTAAACATTTTTGTAATATTCAAAAAGTTTTTTTTTATATAAATACTTTATAATATTTTTAGATTATTTTTTAAGCTTTCTGATAACTAAATTAATTAAACTTCATACGTTATATATTTTTTTTTTGTTTAGTAAAAGAAAGAATATTTTTGGTGAATGTAAATTTGACTACCATTAGAAACTTAACATTGAAAAATTTCTGGTTATCATTTAATTCTTAAGAAATATGTCTACTTTAAACTTTATGAAAACTACTTATATTTAAATCATATAAAGTTGTGAAAATCAGGTTTTTAGTTAAGTTCTAACAATTCAGTGATTCTAAGCTTCTTTCAATATTAGAGTTTTGCAGTGGTATTACTACCTATGCTCTTAAATTAAAACCAACTTGCAAAGTCACTACATATGGCTATACTTATATTGATTAAAAATATGTTTTAATTTCTATTAAAAAGTTATTGTGAGATTAGGTTTAGATTTAATATAAATATTTATAAACTCGCAGTTACAAAGGAGTCTTCAACGCAAGGTCTAGTCTAGTTTCTAGTCTGTGAAACGATTTGAATTATTCGCGGGCCATTATTTAACTTTCAAAGATTAAATTATGATATAATTCATTTTTTAAAAAGTACTAACTATATTTGGAATTTTACTCTATTTTATACTACATGTGTTTTAGGTTAAACATATCCTGTAAACTATACCTGATATATTTGTTGTTATTCTTTTTGTATTAAAAAATATCAAATATAAGTTTTAAAAAAGGGTGTGACGAGCTATAAAGAGCTTTTTGCCGACTGCACATTGCTCGACACCGAACCTAAATTTTAAGTATCAGCTTTTATTAATACAAATAATTTGTATAGCGTTACGAAAAACTAATCAAAGTTTACATATACGTTCACCAATGGTAAATTTATATGCTGCTAAAAATAAAAAAAGCTACTAAAAAGCTGTTACAAACTTTAATCAGCAACCATATGATAATTTTAGAGATTGATTAGTTTTTATGCTGTTACTTGATGCTACTATTTCTCGAAATTTTAAACAGTAGGTAAGTATAATCTACTAGTATATATAACATTTTTAAGTATACTTGTATATAAATCATTGTGTTATAAATGCAATAATTTGCCTAGAGTAGGAATTAGCTATACAAAGTGCTATCGTTTGACTTTATAAAATTATTTATAAAATATGTTTTAACCTATAACTTTACAAAATTTTACTTATGTAACACTTAGGGAAATAATTATTGATATTGAATTTAATATAATGTTTTTTAATTGTGTTTAAATAAAAGCAACTATTCTAGATTAAATATCTTAAACAAAAAATAAGCTTTCATTTACTATAAACTTTATGCCAACAATAATACTAAAATTTAAGTTTATTGAAACCTGGAATTTAAATAGTTAAAACTAAAAGAAAGCTGGTACACAACTACATATGTTGTAGTTCAATATAGGTATGTTTTAAACAAATTATCGTATCAGCGAGATGCATATAAATTAAGTAATTATTGTTTATTAGACATTTTGCTAACTCTCAGTTTGTAGCTGCTTTCTAGTAGCAGCATAAGTTATAACTATATTTTACTACTTTTATAAACAGCCAGGTAAAGTTCAGATAAGTTTTAACGTATCAAAACATAGTATTACAACAACCTTAAAACCTTTTAAACTTTATTTTAAATGTTTTATACTTTTCTGTTCATTGATACTTAAAACGATTATTTAATAGAATAAAAAAATTGTTAAATATCTGTTGTAAACTACAACATTTCTTTTAAATTTACTTCATTTTGAAACGTTGAAATAACGTAAGTAAAAAACTGAAAAAACATTTTGAAATAAAGTGATAAATTAATAATAGTTAAATTAGGTATAACTAGGAGCAGCAGTTTATAAAACTCCTTCAATTTTTTTGTTTACTTTAATGAAATATTTTTTCAGACGATTATTACACGCAACATATTTACTTTTTATTCATTACAGTAAAGCCAGCTTGAAGTCTATTGACTTTATTTTCGGTGTTATTTTGCACCTCTAAATTTTTATAAATGTTATGAATCTTTCTTCATTATAAATTTAAATTTATATTAGAGTTTCACAATACAAACAAATTTTATTATTTTATTATATGTTTTTAAATTATTTAAATAAAACATACAACTTATATTTATATCTCATATCAAATTATCGCTAATAATCTAAAGTTTTTATGATTTTGGAAACTTTTGAAGTAACAACTTTATAATGATATCAACAAATTTTTAAATCAAACTTTGTAGATTTAAACTTATTTTATAACTTAAAAACAAAAGTACTGTTAAACTTATGTTTGAAGTTAAGATCTAGTTTAATTCATATTGTTCAAATACCACATTATAATTTAGTTTATTAAATTTTAGCTTGACGCATTGTTGCGACTTAAAATTACAAAAATTTCAAAATTGCTAATTACAGCGAACAGAAGTTTAATAAAAATTTATTTAATTAGTCAAAATTTGTGGGGTACGCTTAGTGACGTCAATAACATATTTCTAACACAATGTAGTTTTATTTTTCGAAGTAATTTTATTTCCATTAGTAACTTGAAAGTAATAAAAAAATTATTATTAAATAAGTTAATAATATTTCTAAGTTCGTCATATGCTCCCTTTAATTCATGAAATAAATATTTAAAGAATAAACAGTACCTAATTTTCTGGTTATTATTTCCTAAAAAAAGTTTAAACTTCTAAATAAATTTTGTTGCATCCGTTTAATTACAGTTATATTTTTCTTTATACTTCAAATACCTCTAGTATTTTATCGGTTTACGTTAGTTTAAGCTACATGTTTGTATGAAATTTTCTTAATTATAACAAATAAGTAACCAGTAAGTAACTTTTTTAATAAAATTTGTAATCAAAATATTTTTTTTAATCTGTAAAACAGTATTTATGTGCTTTATTTTCATATAGTTTAAATTCTAATAAAATATGCTTAGTTTAATGGCTGTTGAGTTATTATACGTAGCCATGCTTATATTATATTTGGTATACGCAACAATGTCATGCAAAAATACATATTCTATCACTTGCGTATGGTTATAATTATGTTAGATAAGAGTGAGCAATTTATGAAAAATATTTTTTTTTGATTACATCTCTTAACTTAATTTTGCTACTTTTTAAAACAGCAACTTGTTAGATATATTATAGTTTTGTTACTTTTCAAAATTTTTTTGCAAAAAATGTGTTCAATTTTAGATATTTATAAGTTTAATAAATGAAAATATAAACAAAAAAAAATTGATACTAAAATATACAAATTTAAATGACACTTTTTCTAAATTTAGCTAAATCGTAAAAGTATTTTTGAAAAATGTTGACCCTGCAGGAATTATAAACTAGTACTTCACTTATCTAACTAACGTTATAATTACTATACAAAATTATTGATTGAGTTCAATTGCCCTGATAGATATTTTGAATTTATTGTTTAAAGCAAAAACAGATTTGATAGTTTGTTACTTAAATAACATTCATAAATGAAAAAGTTATACTAATTATCCTTTAAACTATGTCTATGAATGTTGAAGTAAAAACTTTAAAAGCGACGCAACTAAAATAAGATATAACAATGTCACGAAACTAAAAAGTATTTTGTTCATTAAAAAATTTGATTTTGTCGTAGATTGAAATTTTATTTTTTACGTCGAGACGAGTAACAAGCTTGAATTGATTTTTTTTATTAGTTTGTTTCATATGCATACTCAAGTTTTTAACATTCTTTTATAAGGCTTAAGACTTTTTGTTTCTCTTCATCATAAACTTCAGAATGTCAAGAATAAGTTTCAAAACCCTCAAGTTTGTATTTTAAATTTTTGTAGATAAATTAAAATGAATAAAAAATATTCAAAGACCTTTTGTATCCATAACGTTATAAGTATACTACTCAACTGCGGTAGACTACTGTTATTAGTTTCAAGTGTTTAGTAAAAATACTAAAAAAAAAGTACTTACATAATTGAAGGACTGCTTTTACATAAACAAAATTTTTAATTAAGTAGTGTTTAGACAAATATGCTTTAATTTTTTGTAAACTTGTACGTTAAACTATTATTAAGGTAAACTTTAAATTTTATTAGATATAACGGCAATACAAAAAGAATTGAATTTACTTTAATTTTACAGCAAAAACTGTATTGCTTATAAATAATAATATAACTTACAATACAATAATATAACTAAATTTAAATTAAATAATATACAACAAATTTTCTTTATTTATAAATATTAACTTTAAAACTTGTCATAATAAGTTATTCAGATGTTCTAAAAATAAAACCTGGAATATATATTTGAATTCAGTTTTGCTTATAAATCTTAGATCAATATATAAAACACAGTTATTAAAAGCTGGTAAAAATTGTCGAAACGCCGTAAAAATATTATATACTTTAATCATACGATAATTTTCAGCTTATTGATACTCGCTCTAGTTTGAATTTAAAGCATTCGTATGCAATAGAATTTTGAAGTAATTTTTTGGAAACATACAGTTATGGTTATATATAACGAAATTTTACTACTTAATTTGCTTTTGAATTTTTCTTGTGTTTTAGTGGTATATTTAATTTTTAATAATAATTTTTAAAATATATTGACAAACTGCGGCCCGCTCTGACCAGCGACATAACTTAAATAAAATATTTTTATAAAGTTCTGTAAAATAGTAGTTTAAATAAATTATACTTTACCTAAAATTATTGCTTAATTCAATGTTGAAAATCAATATTGTTTCTTATATATAGCACTCAAAGTTATAACAGCACGATTTGCTGTTTACTATTAGTTGTTTGTTTCAACTACGAGAGTAGAAAAGTTGTTTAAATAAAAATATGCTAAAAATAATTGATTTAGTACTGTCCCTTCGTTAAGAGGCATCCAAGTGCTGTAAGACTCGATAACCAAAAAGTTCTTTGTGCACTAGGTCCTAAGATCAAGTATTCAGAGCTTTTTTTTCTTTCAATTAACTAATTGTAATATAAAATACATCAATACAGTGTCGTAAATGGTGGGTGCAAACAAAACAACATATTTTACGAGCGATACAATTGCTCATCTTAATCATATTTAAAAATGCTTCTTTAAAAAGACAATTATTAAGTGAGTTATTTTATGAGAGTTGCATAGGAATCATTAGTTTAATAAAATAATTAAATAATAGCAAGCGTTTTAGTTAATTAATGTACAAAGGTTATGTAGCTACTACTGAAATATGTAATAACAAAAATTGTTAAATAAGGATTTTAATATCCAAAAATTACCAAAGATAGAACCGTATTACATAGTTTCAACTAATGAACACTTACACATGGAGAAAGAACCTTAACTCTTTACTGTGAGAAAATACTGATAGATGGACAACCTGTTTTTAAAGTTTTTAAGAATAAGCTGCAAAATTAGTAAAATTCTTTTCATTAAGGACGTAAAATGAAATTAGTCAAAATAAAGAACTTTCACTAAAAAAATAAACTTAAGTTATGAATTTTTGTGTGTTAGATCAATACGTTTGCGGGCAACATAATTAATTTTTACAGACCGCATCTCACTAATGATAAAAATTACGAACAATGTAGACTAAGTAAAATTAATGCTTTCTACTAGGTTATATATTCCTGCTGTGATAAAAACCAAAACTTTTAATAATAAGTTTATCTGAAAATGTGATTATTATTAAAGGACAAAACAAATTGATAGCTCCAAAGATAAGAGCATACTTTTATCTAAATAATTAAAATTAGTTGTCGAATATAGCTATGTTAACTTTTTTTAAGCTTTAAAAATAGTTTTAAAACAATTTTAAAAAGATATTTAAACTAGTTTGAAAGGGTTCAAACACTAAAAGAACATATAATCACAACTTATAAATTGGTGATAAGTAAAGGTATATAAAGTTGAAATTAATTATTAATATACTTATATATGAGTTCTAAACAGCTTTAAAGTTTAAAATGAAATAAAAAATACAAAATATTTATCACCAGCACATATTATAAATTAATTAATAATTGAAATTAATTTTAACTTATTAATGCATAGTAATTGACTTTATACTATAATTAAAAGTTTTTATACGTGTAATTTTATATTACTTTCCAAAACTTTCTAAAATTTTAAAAAAGAATATTTATTCCATCCGTTACTATAAATTAGAAGAAAAGATTACAAAACATTAATTAAAGATACAATTATAAAAAAGTAGCATTAATTATGAAGAATTTTCTACTAAAGTACAAATCATACCAACAAAAAAGTCACAATACATCTGACAATACTAATAATTAATCATAAATCGTCTTTACAAAAATAAACACAGTTTACAAACTTTTTTATATAAGTACTTAAACATTAAGGACTTGCTTTTCATATTAAATAACATTAAGTTTGTAAATATGATAAATTAAAACTTAGGAGTTCACTCTTCAAATAGAAAACAAAATGTGTTAAAGACCTTTATAACATACTAGCTATATTATATAGTTTATTGTTTGTAATACTATTTTTACCCTAGTTTTGAAAGAATTTTTTTTTAGTATTTTTAATTATAAAAACTCAAGTACTACTTTCAGTTAATGTATTTACAAAAACGCACAATACCGTTAATTTAGAGATCTAGAAGAATTAAATGGCTAAGTATAAGCTTTTCCTTACTTACTAGCTTTTCTTTATTCAATATACCATATGTAAGTATACATGCAAAATACAAACAACATTTTTGGAGTATTGTAATTAAACAAGTGTTTTCTTCAAACAAAGAAAGTATATTTAAAATAAAAGTAATAATATATTTTTAATAAATATGTAACTTTCACTTTTTCGTTTATGTACATTTTAAATTGTTTTTATTTGATTTAACTTTAACTTTTTTTATTAAATATATGTTTTTTATCTAAAAACTAAGTGATTGAAACTTTTCGTTGTACAGATATTAAACTGTTATTTAAAACCTTTAAAACAAGAAAACAATAATCACTGACGTAAGAGTTTTTATGCTGCAAACCAAAAGTATTAGTTAAACCCTTAATTGCTAATTGATTAACTTTTACATTGAAAACGACGATTTATTGCAGTTTGTAACAGCTTTCTAGCAGCTGAGTTTGATTTTAATTTCGAATTTTTTAACTTGATTAATACTTTTGACATAAGGTCTACTTGTAAGATCAGGCTCAGTAAAAATAACATTTTTTTATATCAAAATGCTAGTTTGCAATGTATTTTTTTTTTAGTTTTAAGTTTATTAAATCTAGATTTATTACACTTATCAATTCTAATACTATTTACTTTATTAGAACAACTGAAGCATCAATTTTAGATTATCTATTTAAAAAACTAGTAGCTCAACAATTTGTGCTTAGTAAAAAAAATAATGTAGTTATGTTTTTTTTCTGAAAGGTAAAAACCATGTTTTCAAGATTTTAAAACTTTGCTTATCAAAATAATACTTAAGCGTTTTTAGTTTACTTTTAGCTTTTAATACTAAAACTTATTTTTCAAGTTTAAACTCTTAAAGGGTTTAGTAAAAAATGTTTAGTAGTACTTAAATTCATTAAATTAGATCTAACTTTTAGTAATTTTTTAATCCAAAGTACTCCTTTAAATTTATAATTTTAGCAGTCGTATAATGATACAAAATAACAATTTTAACAAATATTTCTTTAAGTAATAAATTGAAAACTTATTAAAGATCTTACTTTATCAAATCGAAAACCAAATCAATTCATAGTTTTGTTAATGATGACTTTTTTATTCTATAGGTCAGCAACTAATATAATTAATAGATATACTTATATACCCCTAGGTTAAAGTTTTTATTTTTTAGTGAGTCATTATATACGTTACTAAATTGGTATTAGATTCTAAATGCACTCATACAATATTTTAAATAATACTAAAATAAAATAAATTCAATACAAACAGTTGTAATTGTTTTTTTGTTTACTTTTATGAATTTTATAATGTTTTGTAAATAGGTCTACCAACTTAAAGCATAATTGTCTTAGCATTTTTAAAACCTTTAAGATATAGGTTTATAATTTGTTTACAAATATGACTTAATATTACGATAATAGGATCTTTTACAAATAAATAAATAGTAATACTTTTACAGGTACAAATAACAGTTACATGAACGAAGTTGACTAAAGAAAGACACCATCAAAGTTTATTGATTTATATACTTTCGAGTAGAAGTTAAATTTGTCGTGATTAAAACTAAGTAAAAATTTTTTATTATATATAAAACTATTTTTTTAAATTAAGTCAGCAAGACAACACTGTTTTAGTAACAAATACATAAAAAATACTTATATTTTTACTTTAAATAAAACTATATATTGTTTCATTAATATTATTCATTAAATTATTTCTTAACGAGTAGTCGATAATTAAATTCTATATTATCACTTAACAATAAACAAGTACATTTCAAATTTGATTTAATATATGGAACTTGTCAACACACTCAACTGTAAGTCTAGTGTTTGCAAACTTGACATAAAACTTCATGAAATAACTTTTAGTTTTCTAAAATTCTTCTTTTAAATGGCGACATTTATTAATTGTAATAGATTTAATTCATATGTGTCTTTACAGTAATAACATTTTTACTTGTTTAATCTCTATTAATTTTAAAAGCCTGAGTCAGTATATGAAATTCTTAAGTGAACAAATCATATAGATAAGTTTTGTTTCTGTCTAAGCTATTCAACTTATTTTTTATTTCATAATATCTATCACAACTAAATAGAACAAAACATTTTTTATTTTTTTAAATATAAGCTTTGTTTCAAGTATATATGATTACGATAAAAATATCGACTACTCGTAAAAAATTTAATATAAAAATCAGTGTGCTAAATTTTATTTGGCCTCAATATATTTTCTACAAAAATATTTTACTTTCTGTGCAGTAAAATGACGTCATTTTGCGTTTAAAACTTAAAGTTTCAAAACATTATAACAATAAAATGTGTATTTAAAGATTATACTTAAATACCAGTTTCGTCAATAATGTATTGAAAATTAATTAAATATGTTTTCCATTTTTTAAAAGTTCTTAAAAGCTAATTTTCTTAAAAATAATAAATCAAGTGAGAAAAATTTAAACAATAAAAGTTTAAAAAACAATATTGTAATCGACAATAAGCATTGTTGTAGTTACAATCAACAAAAGAAACTCACATTTCTATTTTAAATAAATGCAGCTATTAGTCACCTGCAACAAATAATCATCAGCAGACTACTTTTTTAATACTTTTACAACACATTATTTATGTATTTTTGTGCCGTTTATGTTATCTAAATTTGTTCTTAAGAACTACAGATCTTTACGTTACTTGAGAAAACAAATATTTTTTCAATAAACCAAGTTGTTTTATATTTACAAAGATACGTTATATTTATGCTAATTAAGCTGAATTGATTGTTGACTGTAAAACTAGTACAAATAGTATCAATTTGGGTTTAAATACTTTTTATTGAGTTGTTATTTGTTTTAATAAAATTATTAATCAATATTTTTTTTAAGGTCCTACACAAAACTTTTAATTTTATTTTGTCTCATTCTCAAAAAAACAATACGTTAAAGTTTTTATTTTCCAAAGTGTAGATGAAGTGTATTAAAAACACTTTAACGTATCTAGTAGTAGTTACTAGTTGTATGTTTTTTGTTACAAGCAGTCATTTATCCTTTCTAAGTAATAAAATAATACTATTAATTTCTTAATATAACTAACTAACTTTAGTACTTTCGATTGCAGTTCGTGTTTAGGTGTTTATTGATATAAAGTCAGTATAATTTTAAAAGTCTAGTTAAATTCAAAAAAAAATTGTGGTAAAGCTATACTTAATGTTTGAAATATAATAAAAACATCACCTCATATTTAACTATACTTGTAAAGTACATTTATGACAAAACTTACGTGATGTTTAAATTACAACAAACACAAGTTTAAAATAAATTGTTAATTAAGAAAGACTTTTAATAAATTTGTAAGCTTCAATCTCAGATATTTTTAACAGCTTTCTAGTAGCTGTGTACTTATACTATTATAATAAAAATACTTTTCAACTAATAAACTTTAGGCCTAGTATAATATATGTTGTTGATAAGCTTGAACAATATAATTTTTTTCGTGTGTAGTCATACTTAGCTTCATACTTTAAAAACACTAATGTTTCAAGTACTATAAGGTCGAGTAGTTTTAAGTGTTAATAAAAAAATAAATACTGCTTTTGTTTCTTTGAAAATGAAATGTTTATTCTCTAGCTAATTTGTAAATGGATGTATAAAACACTTTAGTAAAGTCTTTAGACTGATTATTTACAGTAAGTTTAGATAACGTACTGCTCGCGACCCGGATACGGTTTTGAAATATTTACAATAACTTAATGGTATTTACAAAATACTTTAAATTGTTTCTCAATTTGTTAGATGTTTATTCTAAACTTATACTTCTACTAAATATTTGAGCTAAAATTTAAAACCATGGTACTACTTTTAGCAAGTTGTGATTTTCGTAAAATAATATTAAGACATATTCTATACTAGAAAATGGTTATAAACTAACGTGAAACTTTACGTTATGTGCACTAATAATCTACCTAAGTGTTAAGATAGTCTAGAATAAAATTACTATACAGCTCAGTTTTATACATTTATTTTTATTAAGAGTTTATACACTTAATAAGCATATATGAGTCAAAACAAAATTGGCTTAATACATTTATAAAATCTTATTTTTCAAGTATAACAAATATGCATTTTTAATCAATCATGTTATATATCACTATTTTTTACTTTTCATATTAACACAAATTATAAAATCAGCAAGCAGTATATATATATTTTTACTTTCAAAATAAACTTATCTTCTACTTGCCTACCTTGTAGTAGCTTTCTAGTAGCTGCATTATTTCTTATTTTCTTAAATTATCAGCCACATACTAGTTTGTTAGACATACTTACATTACTAAATTGTAGTTAAGTAAAATTATTAGATGATTTATAAAATAAAAAATTTAACGTTTATAATTTTTAAGGTAGATAAACAGTTTTTAGTTTGTTATTCTGTACAAAACGATAATAAATTATGCTGCTACTAGAAAGATGCTATAAACTAAACATACTTCGCTTAGAAAAGTTATTGATTTTTACATGTATATCTAAACTTATTTATTTGTTTAAATTAGTTTAACTAATAGATATACTAAACCTTATAAAACACCTGGTTTAAAAAGTCACAGTCTGAAAAAAAAAGTGAGATTTTAAAGTGTTTAATTTAAATGTGTTACCAATTAGAAATTAGATGTTTTAGTAACTAGATATATTTTGCAACTGAGATTTTATAAGTTTTCATTTTATTTTTGTGTGAAAGAATTGGGAATTGATGAGTTTGAATATTGTTAAGAAATAAAAAACTTTTGACTTAAAAGTAGAAAGCATATATGTTTCTGGAATACCTCTCTAAACTTTTTTAACAAGTAATAAATGTGAGACAATTTTATCAAGACCTCCTGAGTAAACTGTATAAATTCAAAAACTTAACCTTAAATAATACGAAGCAAAGTATTCTTTCTAGCTTTTAACATACATTTATAATATGATAAATAAAAATGTTTAATATCTATTCATCTAGTTTTTGAAAAGTCTGCTTATAAGAACAATTAAAAATATGTTAATTAATTATTCTAGAAGATACTTAACAATACTTTAACAACTTAGACACTCTTTTAAATTATTAAGTTGTTTGATTAACATGAATAGTAACTATTTAGTTATATAATTTAATTTTAACTATACTATGCTTTTTTATGTGAGAGTTTAAGTTCAAGTTAAATACCTAACTTTGTTGAAACAACTAAACGATATGTTCTGAAATAGTGATAACTAATTAACAGAATTTATAAATGTAAAAAGCCTTTAGTTTTAAAATTTTAGAATTGTTTTAAGTAAATGTACATGTTGTAACTTCTTATCTAGGTTACTGTTTTAATTTTTACCTTAACATATTTAATTTGTTAATGCTTACGTTTATAATTCAAAATATAACTAAAGAAAGGTTGAATTTTGTGTATTTGTGTTTTTAATTACTCAAAAAAGTGTATATTTCTTAGTCATTAGTTTGTATCAGCTAGCTAGTAGTTTGCAATGTTGTTTATTCGTTAAAAAGCACTTTTATGATAGTTAAAATTAATCAATTAAAATGGTAAGAATAATAAATAAAGAATTAAAATGTAACTATAAGGATATAATAAAAGAGTTCTCAATTCTCACAAACTTCTGATAAGAAAGAGCATAAATATTTTTTTTTCAATTTGATTTGTTTATACAGTTTAGATAAAACTGTAACTCGATCGTGAAATAAAGTTTGTAACAAAATTAAAACAAAAACTAGACAGCTTTATTAATTGTTAATTTTTTTAATTTGTACATGAAGTATTAATAGATTAAAGTTTCATTATCTCGTTTTATTTTTTAATGGCGCAGCGACTAAAAAGCTGCTACAAACTAAAACTACGGGATAAGATGCATTCAGACAAGACTAATTTTTTATAATTAAGCCCGCTGATACTAAAGCTTATGTTTACTAAAAGTTTAAGAAAAGAAGTTCATATAAATTATAGTCAAACAAATTGCAAGGAAAAAATAGTCTTGTATAGATAAAAATGATTACTTTTTTTGTATAGTAACAAGAATTTTTTACAAAAACAAAAGTTTTTAAAAGTAGCTTTTTTTTATACTAGTTTTTAGTAACTTGTCTTATACGAACTGTATTTTTCAAATGGAGCAAATGAAAACACCATTCATTTGAAATTTTAAGAAAAATTACAATAATACACAAGTTTTGTTTATAGATTTGTTTTATTACAAACTTAGTTTAAGATGTTGTTTTTTTTTTTTTTAAAACTTAAAAAAAATATTATTTTCTGTTAGAAGACTATACTTAACCAAAATAATTGATTAAACTTTATTAAAATAATTGATTTTTGTTGATTAGTTTTTAAAAACAATCTAATCACTTAGTTAGTTTTCTAAACTTTATTATTTTTACTTACAAAGATATTGTTTTACTTCAAATGTCTGCAGAAGTTTCTGATGAGTTGCAGTGTAAGTACATTATAATTAAGTGTTTATTTTAAAGTTAAAAAACAAGTCCAACCAAAAATTAGGGTCAATTTTTATATCTTATTTTCATTTGGTGTAATACATATTATGGTAAGGAAGCAAATTGATTTAATTGTAGAACATGGGCGTACAAAAAACCCAGTTTCTACTTTTATTAATATGTGTATTTTCAATTTTATAATATTTATCAAAATAAAAGCAGGGGGCAACTATACGTGGACCGTAGGCCAACTGTGGCCCTCGAACATGTTTTTATATTTCACGAAACGCGGCCTGCAAATTTTATTTATGAGAGTATATAGATCTGGCACATTAGTATTTATTTTTTAAGTTTATTGTTTTGGTGAAAGTTATAAATTTTTACTAATTCCATTTTATGTCCCTGATAAAAAGCATTCTACTAATTTTGCCGATTATTCTTAAAAAGTTCAAAGACAGATTGTATATCTATGAGTTTTTCTTCACAGTAAATAATTAATTTTTTTATCCATCTTCAACTTTTTACTGTTTGAAACTATTAATAATGGTTCTATATTTGGTTATTTTTAGAATTGTATGTCCATTTTATGTCCTTGATAAAAAGTGATAAAACAGAAATTAATTAGGAAAATATATAATTACATCATTAAACTTAACTATGCAAGTCTGTTAAAAATAATAATTATTATATAAAAAGTTATATTTGCGTAACAGTCTGTAAACCTAAAAGTCTAAAATCATACAAAATTAGAATTTTTCTTAAAAATTGATTAAGGCTTATGTTATTAAAAAAAATTAAAATTAAAGAATTAATTACAAGTTAAAACATAGTTTAAAAAGTATGTTAAAAAATATGAAAAAAAGTTATTATTTTCGGAGAAAAGCATGTAAAATTAAAAAAATAGAAAAATACTTAAAATTTTTAAAGGAGCCCTAAAAAAAAGTCAAACCTCAATTCGTCGGAACTTACTAAAAAAAGCAAAGCAAAAGAACGTTTTTTAGAATAAAAAAAAGTTCCATGTTAGCATTAAAGAATTTGAAAACAATTTGTTTTAAAGTTTGGTTAAAATACAACTACAATAAAAACCATTTAAACTAAGTTCACGCTCGTGTATATTTTTGCTTTAATTTCTACCAATCACGTATACATATAATTTACAATGACTTAAAGTATAAAACTTTACTTTATAATCCGCTAATTTACGAAAAAGTTGGTTTTTTCCGTCAGATGATTTGGTGATATCTATCTAGTAGCTGTGTTGATCATTACACTTAACAATAAAGTTACACTTGTTTTTAATGTTAGGTCAATTTTTGAGTAGAAATAAATAACGAGCAAATTTTAAAATCTGGATTTTGTTAAATTTCAACAAAACGCAAATATTTTTATATTTGTCAACAGTTTTGTCTGTAAAATATAAAAGTTTTACTTATTGTGATTTAGAAAACAATTTCACTTATACAAGCAGAATTTTATTGATTATTATTTAAGTATTGTGTTGTTTTACTTTTGAAATTACAATAAAATTTTTTACTAAAATAGGAAGAAAATACCTTCAAAGTATTTTTATAAAAACAATGTTTCACTCGATTTATTTCAGTTTTTAATATTTCATTTATAAAAGTTAAAGATAGACAAGTTAATTTTATGATATTGTAGCTAAAAACGCAGCTACTTGATAACTGCTAAGACCAACTATTTCACACAAACTAGTTTAAAGTAAATATTTTAAAGTTAATAATTGTTAGCATGCTAATTTTTACTACTAGTTTAAGAATTTCTTAATTACGCAAAGTATTACAATGTTAGTATTTTTGTTATCAATCAAGTATGCTTAAAACTTGGCTTAAAGATATTGCTTTAAATCTTAAAGGTAGCTACTATACTTACTATTATTTGTTTTTGAAAATTTTTTCTGTAAATAGTACTTAAATTAGCTATTTGTATAGTAAAACAAGATTATGTTAGCGTGTTTATATCTAAATTACAAATTACTGCTGATCTTTTTCTCCGCGTATCTTAACTTTGACCAGTCTACTAGTTTTGCTTATATTAACTAACTATAGATTTTGTTGCTAAGTTTCTTGTTTTGTTTTTAAAATAAATTCTATACTATTGTTTACATAATATTTTTAAAATTTAGATACGAATTTTATTACTTTTTATCATAAATGCAAAAAAAAAACAACTCGAAAAAAAAACTGAACAACACTATGACACGACTTTTGAAGAACTATGTAATATAAGAATATTAAATGTTTGTCTACAATACAAGCTTAATTTTATCATGCTAATTAATTACATAAAAACTAGTGAAGTTATGAATAATTTTACGCGAGTGTGATGTGGTTAACAATTAATCAATAAGTTTTAATGGTAGCAACCCATGACAAAGAAAAAGAAAATATTATTAATTGCTTCTTTAAAAAATATTCAAGTGTAATGATTTGCAGTTTCAGTGAAGAGTCTTTAAGCAAATTATAATTATTAAAATATTTAAAGAAAAGTTGGTAAGGGGGTTTTGATTTTATTGACGCAAAGTATTTTTTAAACTCAAATAATTTATAAGTTCATAAAAGTTCTCTCGGTCTCAGATAGTTTCATTCTTCATTTAGAGCTAAGAAAAATCATTTAAAACTATATTATAATAAGTTCTCAAGAAGCAATAACTAAACCAAAACTTACTTTCAAAAAAGCTGCAAAACCTTTATTTGATAAAAATTAAATTTTTAAAGATTTATTGCTTGTTTAAACTATTTTTTGACTGTACTTTACGAGAAATAATTTTTATAACTGTTGTATTACACTTTTTAAATAAGGATACTATTGTTTAATAATTAAAACATGATTAAACAACAACGCAGCTACTAGCAAGCTGCTTCAAACTAGCATAAATAAGTGAATCAGTTGTTGTGATCAATCATATGTATATATACGGATATTTAAAACTTAACTTTGCTGTTATATAATTGTACACGTGAGTATTACAGACATTTAGTGTATTCACGAAAAAACAATACAATACGATTAAAAATTAAAAGTTATTTGAAATAAGAAAAAAATCGACTGCAAGGATATAATGTTGAAGTGTTAGTAATACTCTGAAAAATTTAATATTCAACAATCATATCATTTGATTCTTAAACTTTATTAGAAAAAAAAAATATGACAAAAAACTGCTTGATTTATAACTACAAAACTAGTTTTATTTAAAGTATCAATGCAACTAAAATATGAATTTCTATGGTATGTAGCCTTTGTAATAATTGTAAATTTTTAACCTTTGTAAGCTATAACTATTATTCCATTTAAATTGGTACAAAATCCTACATTTTTCAAACATAACAAACAAAAAAAAAGAAATTTTAAACTAGCACTAAGTATATCCTTTAAAAAATGTCAAAAGTAAGTACAAGCTATTAAATACAATTAAGTAAACAGTTATATAAGGTTTTTTACTTTACAATTGTTTTTTTGCTTTCGCAATGATCTAAAGATATTAAACCACTTGGTCACAATATATTAAACAACTTATATATTAAAAATTTGAGTTGTATCAGTGTAATTAATTTGAATAACAATAGTTTAGTTTGTAGTAGAAAACTGTAGTTTAGTAAACTGTTTTATCAAATTTATTTTTTAAACAATTTTTCTAAGAATTGTATTTAATTTAACTAAAACTAAATTAGTAAAAAAAAGGAAAATTAGTCAAACTGTTCGCTGCATTTACGTATGATTTTATGTTACAACAAATTAGAGCACTTTTTTTGCAGTACAATTTCCAATAAGTCATTTGATACTCATGAATTCGTAAATTCTTAGTTGTAAGAGCTTTATATTAGTTGGTGTTTACTTAACATAAAAAATCTATAAATCATTGGATAAAATTTTAAAGTTCTTGTAGCTACAAGTTTATTACAAATTAAACAATACAAAACGTTATTACAATCAAGTTAAAAAGAGCTATATTTTATATGTATTGTATTCTAAAACCATGCATAAAAATTAAAGTGTTTCTTTACAATTTTATTAAATAGTAAACATCCTATTTGATATAGTTTAACAAAATTAATATTTAAAGAAACTATTTGAAAATGATACCTTTTAACAATAAAGAAATCTTTAAAATATTTTCAAACTATAAGAACCACTAGTTGATAAGAAACTAATATTTTATAACAACTAACTATTAACTTAACAATACACAAAAATTGAAAAAAGAATTAAAGAGTTATTTAAATTTAATAATACCATAAAGTAAAACTTTTATTGTTTTTGTATTTACTTATTTAATTCTTTCTTAAAATATTTTTTATTAAGATAAAATATTTACTATGTGTTCATACTTTTAAAATGCTACTGCTTCATCATAGAACTTAAATAGTTACATAAGATAGAAAATAGCGTATAATTTTATTTAATTAAGTTAAAGTGGACAAAAAAGAACTTTCTATTGTTGGATTACTTAACAACTAATGTAATCAGTTTTCAATAAATTAAGAGTTAGCAAAGTAGAAACAAATTTGCATTTTTTTTTTAGTTTTTTCCTTTTCAGCTTAAAAAATTTCTATATAAAAAGCAAGTTCAATGTTTTCTTATACAATAAAAACTATTAAAACACAACATTAAAAATTCAAATAAATCTTATATAAGTTGATTAGTACTAATGATTTAAATTGTTTAAAGGTGCTCTATTTTGTATCAGCTTTTCAGTTCATTATATTTGTAAGTATTTGCTATACACATAATATTAAATGTTTAACTATTTACTTGAATAAATTAACACCAAATATTTTCAAAATTGTTATTTTAAAGTACAGATTAATAAAAATACTGATAAGAACCACATATCAGTATTATTTTTAATAAATCTTGAGTTCACTCATGTTTACGTTCATGTTATAAGGAAAGTAAATTGTAAATTTGTTACAATTAGAATCATTTTATTAAAAGTATTTATATGACATTTAGCATAGTTTGAATTATTATAATTTGTAACAGTTTTAATAAAGCTGTGTTGTTTTCATTATATTCACAGTAAAAAAACATACTTTCCTACTTTAATTATACTTATAACGTCGATAAAATTATTACAACAAGCTCTTTTGATTGTATATAACAGTAAACCTTACAAAAATAATATCAACGAATGTTTTTATTTTTAACGGTATGGAAACAAAGCTTTAAATGTTAGCTGTATTTTTATTAAACAATATCGAATTAGTATATGTAAAACTAAATGTATTAAACTTTTATAAACTTAAACCTTGAAGTAAAAATATATCTCGCCATTAAAATTTTATTTTAACAATGAAAAAATTTATTGTAAATAAGAGTTTTTGCAAATACGAAACTGTAATATTGTTAAAAAGCTAAACAACAAGCTTGTTAAATATTTTACTTTCTAGTTACTTAAAACTTACAATATAGAAAACAGAATTAAAACATTTCAGTTTACCCTAAGTTGAGAGTGTAAATAGTTAAACATATTTGTTTCAGTTTTGATCTTAGGTAGAGAGGGAAATCAAACCTTATATTTTATTTATGTAAAAATTGAAATTTATTAACGAAAAAAATATAAAGATAGTTAGAACAGTTTAGTAATTTTTAAAGCTTACCATTTAAAAAGGAAGAAATGTTAAAATAAATTCAAATTTCGAACTAAGATAAAGCCATGTAAAGGAATTTTATTTATTAAAAATAGTGTTTTGCACTATTTTAACAACTTCGATCATTTTTGTTATCTATAAAATATTTTTAATTAAATTCGTAGCAACCATTTATTTACTATCTTTTACTTTTTTTAGTTGAAGTATTCTTAATAATAGAACATTTTATTGAAGATTTCTTTTTACATTAAAAAAAAAAATTTAATAAAGGCGTGATATTATGATTTAAAATGTTTTTAGTTATTAATACTTCTACCCAGAAATATAATTTTAGGAGGTATATTGTCAAAAGTCAGCTAATATTTTTACATGAAAAGTAAAACCTCTTTAGTTAGATCTTTTTGCGCATGTAATTTTACGTGTTGATTATAATACATCAAATTAAAATAGTAAATATTGGTACGTATATTTGAGACTACTAATGAAAATAACAATTTATTTTTTTTAGGATGTATCAGCTTTCTAGTAGCTGCATTGTCGTATAGTTAATTTTAAACTATTTACATTACTGTTGTATTTTTCTAATATAAATAAATTTAATTGTTCTAAATATTACTACCAGCAAAGTATCATCGAGTATTCTCAACATAAATGATAAAAGTTTTTGATTGCAAAACCATCAACACAAATTTTTTGTCTTTTATCAAACGGAGAACTAAATAAAAATACAGCTAGTAAACATTTGTTACAATATAAAGTTATGATAACGTAGCATTGCTTATATGGGATTTAAAAATTTTAATTATTTATTTAAAATTTTTCTCTTGGACTTTTAAGCTACATTAAAGTACTACAAATTGTCATTTGACGTTTTTTAGACTCTTATATAAATAATTCACCTTATTTGTTTCGCATTGATTATAAATACATTATCAATTGCATATCATATCAATTGCAAATAAACGATAAAAAGGAAGAATACTTTTACTGTATTAAAATGTTAACTGAAGGCTGTGATGAAACTAAGCAGAAAAACTTAAATTATAAAACTTTATATAAATTAAAGATGAAATTTATTCTAAAATAAGACCTACAGTAAATCTCAGTTATAAATCTGTTTATTTAGTCATTTATATTCATTAGTTATTATTTATCGCAGAAATATCTCAAATTTGTTGACTATGAATGAAATAAATACTGATTAAAAACTTCATATTAAAAATATTCGGAGTAGAAATTTTTTTATAGGTTTTAAGGTTTCTATTATCAACCATTTTAACCAGACTATTTTCATAAACATAAAAGAAGACCTTTTAAAGATATAATAAAAGTTAAGTCAATGTTAAGTTAAGTTTATATAAAATGCTTAAGTAATCAATTAACTCGCAACAAGTTTAAACTACATGTTATAACTTTATAATTTATTAATTGCAAAATTTAAAGTGTTCTTTTCGTTAAGAAAATTTGTATCAGCAATCTAAGATTTGTGTTATATGACTAACAATTACATTTTATTACAATATAAAACGCTCAAGTTGACGTTTTAAATTAAAAAGATAAAAAAAAAACGCTAAAATTGTTCGGTCGTAGGACCTAGTACCCGAAGAAGTTATCAAGTTATCAAGTTATCGAGTTATCGAGTTGTACACTACATGAATACCTTTAAAAATATCCTTAAATTACTTAAACTTATTTAAATTTTAATTTACTGCTTATAAAAAGTACTATCTTAATTTAAAAAAAAAAGTCAGTTAAAATAACCTTTTGATTTATGCTTGCGGTTTTACTTGTCTATTACAAAATTTTAAGTAATTTTGTGTTTTGGTTGTAAATGTCAACAAAATAAGTAAAAGTATTGTATTATATATGTTTATTTGTTTTAAATTATAATAAAACTAGTATGTATGACATTTTAATGCATTGTATTTTAAAAACACCGGTTAAAAAGTTATTTGAAAAGTTTGCTGTAGTAAACTTTTACTAAAATTTTTTTATTAAGAACTATTTCAATATTTGAAAAAGTATTTTGAAAACTATTCAGTATATATTATGCTTACGTATGTATTTAGTTTTAAACTAGTAAATTCTTAAGAAACAGTACAATAACTGATTGGTCTTAGTATGAATCCATTCCACAATTACCTTAATTTTTAACAGCTTTCTATCAGCTGTGATTAAACTATATATTCTGTTAACTACTTATCATTTCCAATATTTCAAATTTTAAAACTAAAGTTTTAATAAATAATAAGTTAATTGATACTGACAGACTAACGATTATCATTTTTTTTATGGTCGTGAATTTGTTTCTTACACACAATATCTTGTAGTTATTGATCAATGTAAAATATTTTTTAATGTTAAACAAAGTTATTATAAGCAAGTTTAAGTGCAAGAAATTGTTATGTTCTAGTAGACACAAATTAATACAGTACTTAGTTTAAAGATTAAAACAGTCCATCAGTAAAAGTAAAAAATTGTCCTAAGTTTTATAGTTGTTCAACTACAATATTTTAGTTTAATATCTGAAAAAAATATCTGTTTAATCTCTAACTTACAACAAATCGTTTCATTGTTAGAATTAAATTATAACTACAAAATAATTTTTTATGTCAAACTTCTAAGTTCAGAAACAATAAATAAAGTAATTTTATATGATAGTAATTTAATACAGCTAGCGTTCAAAACTTTTTTTTCATACTGTTTCATAATTAATTTAAATTATTCATTGAAATTCGTTTGATAATTTTTTGTTATATAAAATAAAAATAGCATGTTATAATAATCTTTTTAAGATAGACGTTTTATCAAGTAAAAAGGTATGTGATTCTAATGTAAATATAATAAAATACACAGCTTTTTAAAACTGTTATAAATTTCAAACGATTTAAATATGCTATTTTATATTAAAATACTTATAATATAATAGTATTTACTGCATTGATAGTTTACTTCATTTTAAGAAATACGTAAACATGAAAGATTTCAAGATTCATTAGAAGTACTGCTAATATGTATGCTAATCAGTAATTAACTTAAGTGATAAAACATTGTGATAGTTTATATAAACAGAGACTCGAATCAAATACTTATAATATAACTCAGCAACTGAAGGCTGTTTCATAACAAAACAATGTTGAAAAATTTTGCAACAACTTTTTCAGCAACGAAGCGTATTCAATACTAATATTATACAAATTGAAAATTTTAATATTTTTTAGAAATTTTACATAAAAACAAGAGACATCAAGTTTATGTGAACTAATAATATCTGTATATAGGAAAAAATTATAATTTTTTTGTTAAAAAGTTAGAAAGAATCTGATACTGAAACAATAGCACAGTAGTTATTATTTTTATGCCTATTGTTCATTTTAAAATTGATTACAGTAGTGATTTAGCTAACATTAAACAGTTTTTCCAAATGAGCTTCAACTAACAAAGCCAAAATGTTATTAAGGTTATTTTTGTAAATGAACTTATTTGATACAATTAAGAAAGCACTGTTAATTTTATCTAATTGAATCTAAATTTAATTCACAAGTGCCATGAAATATATTAATTAAAAAATTAATAAAATCATATAAATAGAACATGTTTACTATTAGCAATTTAGATAAACTTCATAAAAAAAAACTTAGGTTTTGTGTTAAAAACATTGATTATACTATAATTTTGATTATTTTTAGTTTACTTTATTTAAATGAGCAGAAGGGAAAATAGAAATACTAGACTTTAATTCAATTTTCTTTTTATGTTTATGCTTGTTTTGTTTCAGACATTTTACCTTTTTATTAAACTCATATTAAACTCACTTAAATCGACAAAGAGTTATTCTTCGCACCTTACCCTAGCAAACCAAAAAATAGTTAAACAATAAGAAGTTTTTATAAAAACAGTACATAATATTAACAGTTGAAAAAAAAAGTGTTGTACAGAATTTATTCACTAAAAAATAAAAAAAAATGTTTTGTTGGTATTTTAAATTCGAGCTAAGTAAAAATTGATAAAAAAAAAAAAAATTCTAAGGAGCCCTGACAAAAAGTCGAGCCCCAATCAATTGGTTTTTTTTTTGGTTAAACATAAATGACCATTCTGTAACAAAAATTTGATTGATAACCTTACCTTAGTCTATAATACTATTTAAAAATTAGCATGTGTGTCGAAATCATGTTTATTACTGAATGCTAACTAAATATACTACTACAATTTATTACTTCAATATGTTTTAAAAACAAAATGTTAAGTAACTGAAAAATTCAGTTTAATTTGAATAAAACCGTTATAAAAATAAAGATATAAACTGTAAATAAAAATAATATTTGTTGTTGATATTACAAAGTTTAACTCTAAAAACATAGTAATTAGTTTAGGATTGGCTTTTTAGACAAACTATTTACAAAAAAGTTAAATTATAAATTTTATCGAACAAAAGTTGTTAATCTTATAATACTTGGCTTTGTAATATATAAGTAAACAGTTCTTTTTATTTATTTATAATATTTTTGTTATCAGACTCAATATACGCTTTTTCTTTATGTATAGTTTAGGTATGAAATATAATACAGATACAAGAAAGCTGTTAAAGTTTATAAAAAACCACAAATTGATGTTTTAGAAAAATATCATTTTCAAGTAACTAAAATATGATAGAATCAACTTGTATAAGTGTTTCAAAATTTACGAAAACCAAATTTCAAAAGATAGTAGTATATAAATAATAACTGATGTTTTTATATACAATAATTGAACGCAAGCATTTGTTTTAGCAAGATATGACGTCAGTAAAAGTTTAAGCGTTAAAATGAAATGTTAAATCTATAAATGTATCGTAATTCTCGCTTGATTTTTTTCAGTAGTTGTACTTTTGCTTTTTGTTTTTTTTAAAGCTATTTTTATTCCGAAAGTCATTATATTATTCTATTTGTATTTTAGTTTTTTTAAGATAAATGTACTGTAGATTTAAAGATTTAAAATAATTAAGAAATTATATAGTTTTAGTTAGTAACAGTGTTATACTGAATTTTTTAAATAGTATTTGTCAATTTTTTAGTGTTTGGTGTTTTTAGTATTTAATAATGTGAAGTAAGTAAAAATAAATTCTTTTTAGTTAAAAATTACATATAAGAGTTTCTCAATCTATTAATTTTGCTACAGCTAAAACCTATTACTTTTTTATAAGTGTTAAACTTTTTATTAATTAATGATTTGTAAATACAATACTATTATGTTTTATTTATATCATACAGTTTTAGTTTGTGTATTGTTTAAATTAGAAAAAAGTTTTATTAAAATAAGTATGTATACAACTTAAAACTGAAATTAAACTTTACTTCATACTTCATTTAATGAACAACGAAATATATAACTATATATTTAATACTTTTTATTTTAAAAATAAAAATATTATGTGCGGCACAGAGCCGTTCAACAGTTTTGGTATGATTGTAGAATCTAAGCAGCTAATTTGTCAAATAACTGCTCAACCATATACATTTAAATATCTTTGCGAGCGATTTTTATACATAATAATTGTACGCAGTATATTGCCTTTTTAAACAATTATGCAGTCACTTCAGAATTGCAGTTCATTTTATTAGATATTAGCAGAACAATTTGCAAATGTTTTGCGAGCTTTTGTAGTTATAATTTACTCGCATTTCAGTTTTTTTGTATTTATTAAGAAAATTTTTATTGTTCAAAAATAATTAAATTATAAATTTCTTAATCAAACTAGCTTGTAACTAACATATGTAAAACATATGTAACTAATTTTTATTTTGACTTTTATAATATACTTTTAAAACTAAACAACTAAAGCTAAAACTTATTCTTTCTTATAAGTACATCGCTTTAAATAAATATTTATAACTATATTTTTTAAAATTAGTGTTTAACATAATTATGATGTCATACGACTTGACTACGAATACCAACTTTTGTATAAAGCATATAAACTAAAACTGATCAACGTGATGATGAGAATAACTAACTAATACTTTGAAATTTGCTTCAAAACGAATGTATAAGCGATATTAGTTTTTTTATCTAATCAACAAATTTAATCAAAAGCATGAATTTATAATATATGAAAAGTACAAGTATAAAGTTTTTGATTTATAATGTGTTTTACTGTTTTTTATTATGATTTAGTTAAATAAGTTTAAAAATAGTTATAATTAAATGAAATATTTCTAAAAAGGCAAAAAACTACATATCTAGTTAATAAGTATTTTATGGAAAATTATTAACTTAATCTGTGAATAAAAAAAGTTTACTAAACAGTCAATATTAAAATCTTAGTTAATTAAAAAAATTAAAGTGAGTTTTTTTTGATTAAATTTAAAATAAACAAATACATTTAAATTTCAGTTTTGAGAAATGGAAGTTGTCTACAGACTCAATTGAAAGTCTAACTAATGTAAGCAAGCTATAACAACATAAAACTGTGTCAAAAACTTAAAATCGCTTAAAGTTCATCTTTTTAATACTAAAATCTAATTGTTATAACTTTAACTCCGCCTTCTATACAGTAAACAAAATTAAAAATTTATAATAGTGAAAAATACTTTTAAATTTTAAATATAAAATATAATTTATACTTACAATAGCTGATTTGTTCTATACAGATTTGGATTTAGCTTATAACAACACAAAACAAAATGGCGCTTAACAAATAAGGGTACAAGTATTAACAAAAACAGAAATAAGTGATATAAGATTTAAATACGCTAAGTTTAAAAAAAAAATTCCTAAAGTGCAGGCAGGTGTAGAAGAGCTCTTGTCTTTTGTTTAAAATTCGTTTCTTGTTAGCAAGTACTATTTCTATTTTTTTTTTTTTCAAATTGCAAGTCTTACAGATTTTACCTATATTCTTTATTTCTCTGATCTTATGCATTATGTTCCATCTTAAATCGTAGCAAGTGTTATTGTTTTTTAATCTCTAAATGTACTTGGAAAGCTCTGTTCCCTTGTTATTTTCATTCTTAATGTCACTAATGTGTGCATACCATCTCTTTTTGAACTAAAATTATTGTGCCCAAGGAATAATCCTTGCAAATATAAATACAAATAACAAAATTTCTTTTTTTTCTCATTTCTTAATCTTTATTGGTTTCTTCAAGTATCGTTTTTACCTTTTTTTCAATCTTTATCTGTACAGTAGATCTGAACTTGACGCGGTAATTTGCAAGCAACTCTAACTTAACAGATCTTATATATCAAGTTTTTTAGGTCTCGCTTACATACGTCCTTTAAACTTAGTTTTGGACGACCTGGGTTGCGTTTACAAACAACCAACTCACCAACAATAGAGACTTTAGGATTTGCTCAGCACCGATTCTCAAAACATGACCGAGCCAGCGATACCTGCACTGACTGAGGTTTGTATGAAATTATTTATGGTGGTTTTAAAACTACTTTGCCTTGTTTAAATTTTAATAAGCAATGTTTGCCTGTCTTGATAAGGACAAAGTTCCTATTGTTTTTTTAACCGAATAATTAAACATAAAGCAAAATAGTTATGAAACTAAGTATATTCTTCTATATATTATAATAGTATATATATTCATATATTATTAAATAAAACTGTAATACATTTACAATTTTACATTTTTCGAAAGTTTCCTTTTTTTTAATATTTACTACAATTTACTAAAAATTATTAAAAAATCCATATTTTAATCTCGAGTAAATGAGAACTTTTAAATTTTTATGAAATACTGACAGCTTAGCTTAAAGGTTACATCAGCACCAAGTTCAACTCCTTTTAATTTTAGTGTTAATTCTAAAAATTGAGCTATTACTGTCCATAGACCGTGAGCGCTGTCTGCAACTCTTTTGATTCAACTGTATTAAATTAAAAATTATTGTTTTCGTTGGAGTTTATTATAAAATTGTAGGTTTATGCATTCTTTAAAAAGCAGTTGTTTTTTAAGTTGTAAACTTTTAATACATTTCTCAGTACTAATGTAGTTTTTGAAAACGATAAATTGAAATCAATTTTGTGTTTCTAAATATACAAAAACCCTTTTGTCACAAGAAAAAGGAATGTAGAGTGTAAACATCTTCCGAAAAATGGGAGAGAAAGAATAAAGTGAAGATTTATTTTAGGATGGCATAAATGTAAAGTGTAATAAGTTTCTCTTGTTCTTCTTTTTAGGTGAATATCCAGTCGTTTTATGTAACTTTTACTTTAAATAGTTATATTAATTAGTTATTATTAATTAGTAATATTGTAACTCATATTTAGTAAATGTTTGACTATTTTCATATGTTTTTATTTTTTTCAAAAATCAATAAAATCCTAATAACTACTTTTCATAAACAGTAAAACTTAGTTTTTACTTATACTCAAATTTAACATCTTAATAATTTTACAATGTCTACAAAAAAATTAATATGTTATCAAAATTGCCACTTTTTGGTGAATTTAAATAACCAATTTATTGAAAGAAAAATAAGTACATACAAGTAAATAATAATAAAATTAAAAATAAGCTAATTTTTATTGATAACACTCAGTGGTGACAAAACAAAAGATTTTCGTTTTACGAACCAAACTATTTTTTCTAGAAAAATTGCAGTTAAAAAGTATGAAATAGAAATACTATTGGTTTATTTAAATTAATAAAAAAGTAAGAGAACTTTTTTAAAAATTATAGAGATGTGTACATATATAAAACTTTGTTACTGAAACTTTAATTTTTAGTTCTGGTAAATTTTACATAAAATTTTCTAAAACAGAATGCTAAACTTACTGCGATGTAATGAGCTTATTTAAATATATTTATGCAAATTGTTTATTTTATTCGCGACCGGTTTCGGTGGCAAGAGATTGCGACCTTTTCAAGCAAAAATTAAAATATGAAACTGCATATAATAATGTTAGTTATTTATACTGTTATTTAAAAACTTATTTATGCGTGAAGAATATAAACAAAACAAAAAATGTTGCATATTCGAAAATTCAAGCATATCATAGTACATTTAGGTAAAATTGTGACTAGTTTTTATAAAAACGAATTGAATTAATATTAATATAATGAGTCAAAGTAAAAAACTGAAATCAGAGCTATGTTATTGCCCTTAAATATTAAATAAGCAAGCTAACTACTTATAAATTAACTTAATAGATTACAAAATATAGTTTATTTTATATTACTTAACAGTTTTTATCATCTTTTATAAACTATTATTACTTGTGCTAGGAATAAGTGAAACTATTGAGTTTGTTTTTTCAAGAAATTCAGCATCTACTAGTGAGCCATTTCAAATTAGGTAACTATTTTTTTTTCATGGGTTAAAATAGTTAAATTAAGAGTGTAAAACAATTTTGCAGTTTACATTTGATAAAAAAATATATTTGAGTTAAACTTGCCTTTCTTTATATGTTTAGTATACTCGATCAGTATTTTAAAAACTCACTACTTTTAATTTTTCACAAAAGCTTAACAAATATAAAAAAATCTTAAACGAAAACAAGTATTTTGCGTATATTTTAATATATTTAAGCGTCAACATAATATTCTTTCTGTATAAAGTATGTAACTTATCAATTAATAATCCAATTAAAGATGTTAGTTTATGTCTATATTTGCGCTCAACTAATGTGTATTTTGTTTTAAAAAGAACCAACTGTTTAAATAACAATATTAAAAATACGTAACAATCATTAACAGTCTCTACGTAACAATAATAACTAAAGTAAATTAATCGCGGAACAAAACTTTAGAATTAGATATTTGTAACATGACTTGTCAAAACCTTTTTCTTCAGTTTTAAACATCTTTCTAGTAGCTGTACTAATTGTTCGTTATTTTTATTTAACTCACTTGAAATTTTAAGTATTGTTTTTGAGTATTTTAACGTCTTGTCGTATCCCTTGTCTTGCAAAAATGATTGTATATAGTATTTTAAGTTATCTATTTAAACTAGTGAGATTTAAGCAATGGATATTTTAATTAACATATTTCTTTTTAAACAACAAAGAGTTTGAAAAATATATTTGAGAATAGTCACGTACTTAAAATCTGAATTGTACGTATAAGGAGTTTTCTAGTAGTTGTTAAGGAATTTTACATTTTTTTACTTTATAGAAATATAATGAGGTTAAAGTAGTTGCAAAATAAAAAATATAATTTTAAGATGAAAGAATCAAGAACAATTGGGTTTTAATAATCGTACTAAAACTTGTTTTCACTTAAATTGGTCAAAGCTTAGTATAATTTTTTTTTAATACATTAATGTTTTGTTGCTTTATAGTTTTAATTTTACGAGTGTACGTTAGAACTGTCTGAATTTTTTGTAATACTTAGTTTTTTTCTTATACTCTTAGGCTTACAACAAATAAAAAATAAAGTAGTAACAAATAAACAAATAAATGATATAAATTTTTTTATGGTCCAAGGAGACATTTTATATGAAAAATTATGTAGCTTTGTAACTTCTTAATAATTATTTTAAGAATTTACTTACAAGAAACTACAAAACATTACATCACAGAAAGTTAAGCAACTACGAACTTTCAATTAGAATGATCTTTTTGATTAATTTAAAAACAGCTAAACAAAAGTGCTTGCTTCTGATTTTGTTTCATGTTTGCTTTTAAATAACATTTAATAAGTAATTCTATTTGAATGAAATGTTTATTGTGGAATATATTTCTTATAATAATTTAATTCCTTTTTTCCAATTTAAAACTTGCAAATTGTAAGTGAAATAATTTTTTTTTAGCAACAAACTAAAAAAAATATATTGATTTACCAATGATATTTACCAATGCACAAAAAATTTAATATCAGCGAGCAGTTTATAAACAAACTAACTCTAATAAAAGCTCAGGCACTCGCATGATTAGATTTAGCAACTTTCTAATATTTGCGTTATTTTTTTTCGGTGTTTATTGCTCTAAATCTACAATAATAAACACTTTACTTATTAATATACAAAACACTTATTTACATTCCAAAAAAAGTTAATTCACCATGACTTTCAATTATAACTTATAAGTAATTAATATGTAAAAAAATAATCAAAATTAAATTTTAGTTAAAATAGAGTGTAAACTCATCTAAAATAAAATAGGTTTATACCAGTTTTAAAGTGAACTTAACACCTATAACTCTTCTGGATAAAGCAAATTATTTTTAATGTAACATTCATAGACCGAAAGACATACTTTCTGAAATATTGAACAAAAAAAAGAATAAGAAAAATATATTTTATACACACTTTCCTAATATTTATTACAAGCCCACTATTAGTGAAAATCGGCTATGCGTATTTTTTTAAAAAATATTGAACATGTTGTGAAAATAAAACAAGCCAAAATGATGATAAAAAGTAAAATTTTATTTTAATTAAAATTTCACTTTATTTTTTTTGTCCGTTTATTTATTGAGACTCAATTGGATATTTCAATCTAGCTGATGGATAACATCGCAAGATGAGTTTGACCAAACTAGATCTTATAAACTGAGTGTCTCAGTATCAGTTTTATTAATTTTTCTTAAACAGTTATTTGTTGCATGTTATATTTTTGTTTTAAAATTTTATAAACGCAATGTGACGTCACTAAAATGCTCACAAATCGAAGATTTTTAGCAGTTGCAATATTCAATTTCAGTTTTTAAGTATTAAAATCACTTTAGTCGTCAATATTTTTAACAAGTAATCAATCTATTGTATTGTTATTGTATAAGTTTGTATAAACATTTTGCTTAACTAAAAAGTTGATCGTTAATTTATCTTTCTAATGTGTTTCTTTAATATTTAAATTCATTTAAACAATTATTTTTTCTTATATGCCATCTAATAAACCACATTAAATTTAATTTAGCTAAGTTTTAGTTTTCTTTCGTGTTTTATGATTATGTAAAACCAGAAAAACTAGTACATTTAAATAATTATACCTACACACTAAACATATATTTTACATATTTTTCATTAATGTTATTTCTATTGTCTATCTTGTTTTGTTTTACGATGAAAGTAATAAACAACTAGTTAGTAACTTTTTTGAGTAAGATTAAATATATATTTAATTTTCTAAACTTTTCGGTAACAGCTATTGTACAGTAGTAAAATCTTGTTCAATAAGAGCTGAAACTAAGTATAAAGCTTTTGATGTCAATAAATGGATACAGTTTTTAAATTTGGCGTTTGCTAGAAAAAATTAAAACGAATGAGTTTACATATTTAAAGCAATATGGGAGTAGAGTTAATCTTAAAATAATAGACTTATCATTTTATTTAAAGAGAAAATTTTAAACAATACATTTTATATATTATTTTTACAGTTAAATTAAATTAGTTATTTACCAAAGTATTTCATCACTATTTGTCAGGGAAAGTAAATTAAAACAATTAACTAAAATAAAACACAAACAATACAAATTAGAAAAATATACTAAATAATCAAATGATTTAATCTAAGTGTTATTAAAAAAAAGTAAACAAAATGGCTTTTAAATAAGGCTAGAAAGTAATCAAGTCATTTCTTTTTCATAAATTAGGTTGTTTTAAATGTATTAAAATGACTTCTAGTTTTTCAAATTCTAATGTTAAACATTGTCTCAAAACACTAAATTTTGAAATATCAAAATTGTATCAAGTATTTTTAACTAAATATTAAGCTGAAGCTAATTTCTCCATTTACGTTAGATTTTAACACTTTGTAAGTGTTTTTCGGCTTTAGTTAAAAAAATCCTTTACGCTGACCATGTCAAAGTAACTTCTACTGTTAGTTTAAAATAATGATATGATACGTATAAGATACAGGTACTACAAAAATAACATTACCTATGTTTGTTTAAAAAATAATATCACAACAAATAACACACCTTCAAAAAAATCTTTTTAGTTTGGAATTTCATGGACTAAGTTATTTTTTGGCTAGAAATATAAGATTTTTTAATTTAATTAATATTTTAAAAAACTTAAAACAAATCATATGAAGCTGTTTCAAAATTTGGTTTTACGATCAAGTTGGTAGTTGATTAAACATTTATAATTTGTTTAAAATATCTGTTAATATACATCTAAAATAAAATACTTCAGGTAATTAAAAGACTTTAAAAAAAAATCACCATAACAACATTTAAAAAAAAAACTTTATAATGCTTCTTTTAAATTAAATCAGATATCGAAAGTTGTTTTATGTACGCGCCTTTGTTTTAATAAGAAATAAGACCTACAATTTGATTTATTTTTTATTAATTGAAGAAACACTTTATCATAATATCTTAAAACTAAAATAATGAATTAACTATAAAGCTGTTAAAAAGCTGTGTCATACTTTAACGAAAATTGACTTGCTGAAAATCAAATTTTAAAGGTTATTTATAAATATTATATACAATGTTTACAAAAAATTGGTTTGGTTTAAATTTAGAATATTATGATAAATGTGTTTTTATAATAACAATTAAACCAGTTTTTATAATACAAATTAAAAAAAAAAAGTTTTTTGGTTAGTATAACTTTGCACAAACCTTAGTTTGTTTTAAAAAATCTAATAAAAAATAAGAAACTTATTATTTTATTGACAATTAATAATAAACTTGTTATATTAATAATAATGAATTTATTATAATAATGGTTTGTGAGAAGTCCAAATATATACTATTTATTGCCATTTTTTCAACAAACAAATACACTTTAAGTTCAATTATTAAAGCTACAACATAATTGTAAGTCTAATGTTTGCAAACTTGAGATGTAATTGTAGCATAATTAAAAAAAAGTTATCAAATATCTTATCTATCATAAAATTATATATTTGGGAATCAATATTACTCGTAGACTTCTATACAGTAAATAGATTTTAACCTATTTAGTTTATAACTACACAAACTCAAACTGTATATTGCTACCATAATTTTAAGAAGACATGAACTCATAAGCTGCAAGTAGACACTTTCAATTAGTTTTTCTTTAACGCGTTCGTAAATCTTATTTGTTACTGTGAAGTGTTAAGCTATAAGGCTTTTTCTAAATAACTTTGAATATGAAAAATCACTTATTACAGTTTAAAAACACATAATCGTTTGTTTAAAATACAGCTTCAAACTCAAACAATAAAAACTCAAACTGTATATTGAAAAAAACTTTTAGTAAATATGAAATCATATTCTGCTAGTAGATACTTTCAATTAGTTTTTCTTTAACGCGTACGTAAATCTTATTTGCTGTTGAAAAATATTAAGTTATAAGACTGTTATTAGGTATCCTTGTAAATATAAAAATCATTTTAATTATTTAAAAATAAACATTATCGTTCGCTCAAATAACATCTAAAGTTTTAATGTAGTTTATTAGTGCTTAGTTATTATTTCACTACCTCTTTACCAAGCCTACCAACTAGTAACTATAAAGTTTTCTAAAAGTTACCTATAAATTATATACAGTTCTTTAGAAAAACCTAATAAGTTTGTTACTATTTCTTTTTTTGAGTTTTTTAATTGAATTAATTTTACTAAATTGAATTTTAACACTCGTTAAACTGTATCGTTATTTAAAACTATAATATCTCTTTTTTTTTCTTGTACAAAAATGCTCCCTTAGATAACTTAACATTGTTTATAAAAAGCTTAAGTTTTATTGTAAAAAAGATATGAATGGAATTTTATTTAATTTTTTATTAAAAAAAATTAAAGTTGTTACCTTTAAAGCCTAATGTCTGAAAAAAGTTTAATAAACAATTTTTTATGAAACGTAAAACTCAAAATAACTTTAACAACATGAACTAGTAATATTACAGCCACTATAAAGCTGCTACAAACTAAGACCAAACTAAACCAAACTAGACCAAATATCTTATCGTAATAAGAACTGTTTAGTTTATGTACTGTAGATCAATACTATTATTTCTTGTGACGTAAAATCGTGCGTAAGTCATATTTATGTTGTTATATTTAAACCAAGCCTTAAAACTTTTGTATTAAACGCTTCCACAAAACAAAGTTAAATTAAAATCAAAACATTTAAATAATAAGTTACTAAAGCTGGTTCGTAGTTGATATTTTAAACGTTATTTTAAAAATTTCTGGGCTAAGTGTGGTATGTTTAAAATATATGTATAGTTTATTTAATGTCAATATTATCTATATTAGTTGAAAGGTTTTAAAGTTATCTATTAATTTATGTGGACAGGCACTTAAATAAAAAACTAAACTTGGTTATAAAACAAAAAAAACTCAGTAAATTAGTTTACTTTTTAGATTTTGAATTACTTTTTCTTAGTTATTGGCTTGGTGTACAGCCAGTTATCATCTGTTATCCACCACGTGTAATCTCTGTAACACGTGGTGGATTTGACAAACAAATGCATTTGCTATTTTTTGATTATTAGTATTTAATAACCCTTCAACTTGTTAAAAACTCGAATTTCACATCAAAGTTAAGTTCGAGCTGTTAAGATATAAAAAGTTTATTGAATACAGGAAATATGACTGATTATAAAAAGTCACAATGCCTTTTATTTGAATCATTAATTGATAATTAACATAACTTGAGTGTCTTAAACTTTTAATCAAGAAAGTACTTTTAAAAGTATCACACCTACTGGATAGATGTTACAAAAGTAGGAAGCTGAGGTATGATAACAGTTTTAGAAGTGTCTTAGTAAATATATTGTTTGTTTTAAAACTAATTTGTTGTCTATTTGTTAAAAACGTAAGCAAAATGTTAAAAAGGAACAGTTTTAAAATAGCGAGTTGTCGCTTTCTATAAAATAAGTTATATTTGACAACAATAACAGAGCTGTTAGATAAAAGCATTAACATTATTTCATAATATGCTACAAAGTTGTAAAACAAAAACGACTTAGTACTTTATAAAGCTTTTTTACCTTCATTTTCTCTATTGAATTTGAGCCACTATAAAATACAAACAGTTAGTTGCTTATATAGCATATATAAACTAATATTATTTTGTAATAAATATTTAATATAATTGAACAATAAAAATGATGCACAGCAAAAACAATTAAAAAATATAATTTAAAAAACTAACTAACAAATGTCTTAAATTAAAACTAGTACTTTACACCTATATTTGTTACAAATATAAAATGTTTTTTAGTATATGCATTATTTAATTAAAATATTAGCGTTTGTAAGTTTTTTATTTTTATATTGACTAAAATTTTGACATATTTATTTATATTTTTTGTAATAAGTTTTGTTCTAACTAGTTTTGTTTTCAATAAGGTGTTTTAAATAAGAAAATATTTTTGTGCTTTAAAGTAAATAAAACAGATTTAAAAAAAACTTAGTTAAAGTAATTACTTTAATTACAAATACTAACTCAGTAATTTTTATTAGTTCGGACGTATCTATGCTTGTAATAGCTTTCTAGTGCTGTATATTTATGATTATTTATTTAATAGTCATTCAATAAAATGGAGATAATATGATGTCTGCTAATAATATTCAACTCTCAAAAGTTTTTTATTGATAGTAGTTTGTTTATTATAATTTATATACATAAAAAAAAAAAACTTTAGGTACTAATTTTATGGCTTAATTGTTTTAACTTTATATAAGTAAAAATTTCTAATAGTTTGAAATACAAATCGGCCCTTAAAAGCGAATGTTTAACAAATTGGGTAAAATATGTATGTAAATTTGTCCAACAAACCAAAGAAGTTGTATATCACTATAAAAGAACACTGAAATCGGTATTAGTGGAATTTGTAACTTGTTATTCAACTTTTTTATTAAAATTAGCTTATACATTAAATTAAAACACTTCTATTATAAACACTATACATGTTAAACTTTCACCTTAAAAACTAAAACAATAAATTAGACATTTTCTTTCTTATATAATTCGTACAGCATATTTTTAAAATAATTTACGAAAAGTTTTTATCAAACTTAGAACAAACTTAAAACTCTAAAAAATGTTTAATTAAGTCAAAATTTTTGTTATAAACAAGACAACAAAACTAAAGTATTATCTAATCACACTTATATTGACAACTTGTAGTATTAGCGAGCATTACAAGAATTAATTATTTTCCGAGTTAAGCGACAATTGGAACAGGTCTGAATTGCAAAAGGGGACTAAATTACACGAGAACAAAATTGCACAAAGGCAAATTTGTATGAGGGCACAAAATTGTAGAAAAGAACAAAATTGCATGAAGACGATTATGCAACAAGGGTCAATTTTGCACAAGTTAAATTTTTGCATGAGAATAATTAAATCAGAACAAAAACAAAAAAAAGAAAGTTACTGACCGAGTGTAAGTGTTAGGGGTAACAGTGATAGTAAGAAAAAAAATAGTAATAACTATTATTATAAATAATAAAAATTAAAAAAATAAAATTAATTAATAAAAAAAGCTACCGACCGACCGTAAGGGTTAGGGGTAACAGTGATAACAAAGAAAATAATAATAATATTTGAATAAAACAAAAGAAAAAAAAAAATTACCGACCGAGAGTAAGGGTTAGGGGTAACAGTGATAGCAAAAGAAATAAAAATAAAATAAAAACTAATAAAAAACTTATAAAACAAAATAAAATAAATTTAACTCGTGTAAAGTTGTTAGCTCGTGCAAAAGTGTTTCGTGCACAAGAATCTTTGTTAAATTTTATCCCGTGGTGCAAAAGTATCTTCGTGCAACGTTGTGCAACATCAACCCGCGACAATAGTTTGTAGCGGCTTCTTAGTAGCTGCAATGTTTAATTATAACTTTGATTAAAAAGAAAAAAAAAAAACAGCATATGTTATTTACTTACGTTAAAAAGCAATATTATTTTTATAAATGTTAATAAAACTCCTTAACCCTAAAACTATATTTCTGTCAAATTAAAATTATCCAATTTTTATTTTAACAGTTTATTACTAACAAAACAATGTTTTACTCCTATACTTGCATATAGGATATCCTCATTTGTAGTAAATAGGTCTGAAAAAAATTTTTGAACATAATAAATGAAAGTAAAACAATAATAAAAACTAATGGTTTAACAACAAAAAAATCTTAAATATACTAATATTTACCGTCTACAAGATAATGGAAACTAGTCCAATAATATTATTGAAAGAGGAACAGAATAATCTAATGTTGTTTCATGGTACAAGTAATATAGGAGTTGAAGGAATATTAAGTGAAGGTTTTAAAAACTCTAAACAAGGTTGGTTTGGCCAAGGAGTGTATATGACCGACTGTTCAAAAATGCCTTAAATTATTGTGGAGTTGGTTATAATTTCTGTATGTTTGTTAACGAAGTTCTTAATTCAGATAGTCTGCAAACATTTAACCACGGTAAATATCGTATGATGTGTGATTATGACACTGAATCCGAGTACCCATTTCAAAAACATGTTTTTAAGGGGATCCAAAAACTTACTGGAGCAGATTACAAAGAAGATGCCCTTGGAAGAAAGTACAAAAACACTGCAGTAAAAAATGAAAGTCAATTTGACGAGTATGTAGCTGATAAAAACTTTGTCGTTCCAAGATATTTGATTGTAATTGGTCCTACACCAGAGTTTTTAAATAAATTCAAATTTACATAAGTTTACTCTGAAATGATTAAAGGTAAAATATTGACTCTTGATTTAGAACTGATTTGAGATGAGTTTACTAATCTTTACAATGAAATGATTAGAAAAATATTTTGATACTTTAAATACGAACAGCTTGAAGATAAACTTACTGACCTTTTTTTTCAGCAGATAGAAATTGAGTCTTGGAACCCTGACGATGATCATTACAAAGACTTGATTTCGTGCTTAATTATGTTGATGAAATTAGTAAAAAACTATACAAAATAACCGTGTTTGTTGCAGTTAGCAACTGTAGTTTTTTATTAGTAAAGTTTTTAAAAGTTTTTCGATAAGTAAGTTTTAAATGAACTTTGTTGATATCACTTTTGCATGTATGTAATTAGTGATAACCATAAAAAAGTTTTTTGTAATAAATATTTAATTTTTATGCATTAAGCTTAATAAAACTTTAATTATTGACTTTATAAACATTCATTTTTAGAAATTACAAGAATATTTTCTATAGAGCATAATGTATAAATAAATTAAAATATATTATTTGTATAAATGAAGTTAAAAAATAGATACTATAAACGCATCTATACTAAATTAAAAGTATTATCAAAACATTTGAGACTAATAATGTTTCGCACAAATTTTTATTGTACTTGTTAAATCATTTTTGTAAAAATAAATACTCCTTTTTTTAACTACTAACGGCAATTATTTAAAAATATTAACGTTAAGTTTAATCAAATAGCTCAAGTTTGCAATATTAAAGTAAACAACTGTTATAAAATGTCCAATGCTTCTTTAAAACCATAAAGGGTTTGTGTAATTATTATTATATTATATGTTGAACGAATAAAACATATCACCTAAAAATTTAAATAGCTTCACATACTTTTAGTAGACATGATACTAAACGATATTGTAGTAAATAGTTATAAAATGTTAGTAACGAATTATATGTAAGTTATACTGTTAACTAGTTAAACAAACCCTAATAAACAATACAGTTTACTTTTTAGTAGACTATGCTAAACAAAAAAAAATATTAAGCGTTTAAATATTGTCAAATATTATCAATTTTAAATTTCTTAACCAGTAATTTTAACGGCATTGCTCCGCCCACAGACTTTTACTTTGAAAACACTTTCAAACACATTCAAATATTTTAATAAGCAGATACCTCTCAGTTAACTACTTAAATTTCATGTTTAAAAAAAAATAATCACTTGAAATGTGGATTTAATTAGTATGATTTTATTACAATAAAAATCTTTAGTGGTTAAATTTAATCACGAACTAACTAGAAGTACATTAATATCTGTAAAGCATAACTTAATGAAAGCTAGGTTACTATTTCTACAATTTTGAAAAAAAACATAAAACTTTTATAAAACTAATATAAAAATAAGGATAAAAAGTTTCTGCAGCTAGTGAGCTGTTCCAAAGTAAATTTGGGTTTTCGGGACGTTCAAATAAGATTGTTTAGTTTATGTAGGTCTGACTGATACTTATATTCAAGTTGATCGAAAGTGTACGTCAATATTTAACATATCAGGTTTGTTTAATAATTATTTTTTTAATGTTATTTAAATCAAGTTATAATAAATCAAACAAGAAAATTTATAAAGTAAAACGTTTAACTATTAATAAATATATTACTGGATTGTTATAGCTGTTATTTTAAGTAAAGTAACTTTAGTAGTTAACTACATATTAAATGATTAGTAGAAATATACTTTCTGAATACAGCATCAGAAAAGCTAGTTGCATAGTTTACAAAATAAAAACTCTGAAAAAAAAAAAAAAGCTATAAACCCAAAAGTTATAAGTATTATTCGCCACACAGTGCCATTCAAAAGATTTTGTAAGAATGTTGATTTATTTCAATTAGTTTTTAAATAGGTGCTTTATTATATATTTTGTAAATGTTTGCGAGGTTTTTATTACATAATTGCTAGGCACGGCGTAATGCCGTTCAAGTTAAATCTGCAGTCCTTTTAGAAGTGGAGTTCCGATTTTTATACAATTACCCAGTTAAATAAATTTTTAAAATTTATGCGAGCGTTTGTGATTATAAGTTACTCGCATTTTAAATTTTTATAAGTTTAGATATATTTTATCGCATGTAACACTTTAATATTTTAAATAAATATGAAACCACATTGATCTGAAAAAAAAAATTATATACTTTTTGAAAAAGTATAAAAATAATTAAATTATATAATAAAACGACAGTTTTGTAAATAAATTTTTAGATTTTTTTTATTAATAAAAAATAAAAAAGTTTATCGGGTTTTTGTATTAAAAACAATAAAAAAAGTTTTAAATTTTTATATTTAAGAAAAGAAAATGTTATTTTATAAGTAAAGTTGCTGATAATAAAAAAATATAAATAAAACAACTATCAGAGGCTGCTAAAACAATATCTTCTTCAAGTAAACATTCTGATTAAAATCAATCAACTTATGTAATACTACTTCCTTCGTGCATATTTGACCCGTCCTCATATAATTTAACTATTGCTGACATGAGCACTTTATTTAAAATTGATAAATATCAATGAATTAAACGAAATAAAATTAAAAATAATTTAATGGTTTTGTATAAAAACACCTGGTGACGTCATAAAAACTTTGAAGTAAATAAAATTTCAAAATATTTCAAGCAAAATTTAAAATATTTTAATTAATAACTTGATAACTTCAATTTAATATAATAACAAAATAAAATGTATTTTTTTATAACCTTTCTATAAAGTTTAAAGATTTGCTGTTTCGACTAAATAACTCTTCAATATGTTAGAAATATTATAAATGATCCCAGAAAAATCACTATGTTTATAGAAAATGTGTATAGGTAATATACATTTTAGGAGTTTAATATTTTGTTATAGTAATGGTATTAACTATTATTATTAAAATAATAAAAGTGTTACTTAAATTTTTTAGCTAAACTATATGTTAAATATGTAGTCAATTAAAATCGATGTACCGATTATTAAATGAACCAATGTACTTGCGAGCGTTTGGAATGTAAAAGCTTTACAGACGGCGCAGTGCCGTTCAAACATATGAAAGAAACCTGCAGTATTGTTATTCGAAATTATAATAAGTGCTCAATTTATAAATTGTAACAGTTATGCGAGCGTTTGTGGTTATCATTTACTCGCATTTAAAAATTTTATAATTATATAACAAGTATTTTAACATTTATTAAATTGACAAATTTAAATTTTTAAATAAATATGGCTTGTAACTTTTAATATTAATAAGTTTAAAAAAGAAGTATTTTTAATCTAAAGTTTTAAATTTAATCAAAATGCAAACTTGTTAAAATTACTTCTTGTAATCATAATATATACAGTGTAGTTAATGAAATTAAAGTTGTTTAATTTAGTTATCGCTATGATTATACGAAATTTTCTTGTGTTAAACAAAAACTATTTCTTTCTACTAAATCTTGAATTCAAAGTAATACTTCTGTTTTTATTTATTAAATACAAAACTATTAAAAAGTTTTAATACTACTGTAAACAAATTAAGCTTTGTTTTGGAAATAACTAATTTGATGCAACGACTGCAAACAAGATATTGAAAAAAAAAATTTTTAGCTTAACCTGTGTCTTGCAAAGCAAACTATAGTTTTGGTTTTAATGATTTTCTAGAAAAAAAGTTCTTAAATTTAAGCTAATTAAGAAAAACACCAAACATAACAGTCTTTTATATATTCTATATTTAAATTAAAGTAATCAAAATTACTATATTTATCAAACATTAGAACAGTAATGAAAACAAAAAATAAAGTTTAAACTACTTATCGAATAGAATAATACTAATAGTACAAAAGGCATTTAAGGAACGGTTTCAGTAAATTGACTAAATAGTTATTAAATGGAAATAAGCATATAAATAAAGCATTTAAAACGCTGTAGAAACTTTTATTGGCTTTATTATGTATTACCATTATTATTATTTTCAAAGGTTTACATAATGGTATTACTACTATTGACTGGTATAAAACCGTACCAAATTTTTAAATAAACGATATAGTTAATGACAACTAACGTTAAAAAATTTTAAGAATAAAATAGTAGAATGTTTTTATGGTTGTTTTAAAACGACTTCTAAAATCACTGATAGTATACTTTTAAATCATACAACTTTATTTATGATTAAACTTAAAAAATTTGTGATTTGACATTTGTGATTTGAACGTATGGTGTCAAAAATTTTTAAAAAGTTAGTTATAAATACATTTCTGATAATAAATACAATTACAATTTCGATTAATAAAAATAATTTAACTAGTTTGTGTTAATTTTCAATGTGTTTTCTCGTTTAAGAATTGCTAAAATCAAAGGTCGGCAGGCAATTAAAGGATACTAGCAAACTTTAAATATAAAAGTAACTGCATGTATCATTAAACATTTTTGAATTGTTGTTTCCTACCATTTAAAACTAAACATGTTGTATAAGTTTGAAAGTTTCTAACGGGTCTCTGATTTTCGATTGCTGAATGATATACAATACTAAACTTTTTAAATTTTTACTGTTTATCATAAGTTGCTAAATAATTTTAGGTACCCAACTTACGCAACGATTGTTTTTCTAATTTTCCTGCGATGGATGATTATTTTTTAAAAAGTTTTGAATATTGTGAAAAAAAAATGTCATGTTATTTTAGTGAAAAATTGTTTAATACATTATATTTAATAATTTTTTTTTCATTATAAGCTTGAGATATCTAAGATATTTTTGATAAATATTAATAATATAATATAAACAATGAACTTTAACGCACGATCAACAACAACAGCATCCGAGACAATCCTACGACCGGTTTCGTCCTTATTAGGACTCATCAGGCAGGAATAGTCGCGAGAAACCGCTGTTGTGATCTAACCAAGCGGGCTTAAGTACGAAGTACTGAAGCGACCGTTTGTGGGTAAAGTCCGAAAAATTGACGCAGGCAAATCTTCACAGCCCAACGTCTTAGACATTGTCAGCTTGATGTGATATTTTACTCTCCAGGCTCGTTTTATCAGTTTTAGCCAATATTTCTGCCTGATGAGTCCTAATAAGGACGAAACCGGTCGTAGGATTGTCTCGGATGCTGTTGTTGTTGATCGTGCGTTAAAGTTCATTGTTTATATTTGATAGCACAAATCATCAAAACTTGTTGACGATGGCCGAAATAAATACTGTGATAAATATTAAGTGATAATTATTCTCATATTCAGATATTTTTGTTTTAGATCGTTGTTTATTTATATATACCCGAAAGTTTACACTTGAGCTTAAAATACTATTCGTTTTATATAAACATAACTGAACAATTTGAGCGTTAATAAGAAAAATATCGAGAAATCATAGTTATTAGAATTTTTATTTGATAAAAGCTTAAGTATTTGACTTAAAGGTAATAAAAAAACAAAACACAAATTTTAAAAGGACATAAGAACAAAATGTATCTATTTACTCAAACTCTCTGTATAAAATAAATAAAAACTGTTATGTTTGATATTTTTCAAGCAGCTTAAACTTTAGAATAAATTAACTAAACAAATAGTTTTAAATAATTGTTTTATCGACCTAAAATTATATTTCGCGTCAAAAAAAAAAATTTAAGCTTAAATAAAATTTTCTTACTATTTTTTATTGTACTTATTTTTCTTGTTTTCGGTTATTGTTTTAAATAAAATATTCTTAACGAAAGAAAAACTCTTTGTTCATAATATTTATTAACGTTTTAGTACTGTTAATTTTTATAAATATAAAAAGAAATCTTTTAACAGAAATCTTTTTTCTCAATTAAATCAAGATTTAGTAAAAAAAATTGGTTATGTTTAGTATTAGAACGTTGCGTATTAAGACAGTTAAAGCTAAAACTATACAATTTTTAACTTTACTGCATATTAGACGATCACAATAATTTTCTACATACATTTATATTTTTATCACGTTTGCATTTTGCTTAAATTTGAAACCTATGATTTAAGTTGTTTTTAAGATTTTTAAGATTTTATAAACAAAATAAAAAAATTAAAATTTAACAAACATAAACCGATTGTTTGATTTATAGTTGTATATATGTAATTTAAATTTAGTAAACCTTTAGAAGTAGTGGTTTGGTCTTATGTGTACTATTGTACAGGCACTCTTTTATGTGTAGAATTGCTTTAATCAGTTACGCCTATAATTCTATATTATTTCATTTAAATTATGGGTAGTATATAGATGTTGCTGCAATTATGTAATAATAAAATACTGTTTAGGCCTTATATAAACACTATGGATAGTTTTTGTAATTTTAATTTTAAACAAACAAATTAAAAAAAAACTTGAATACACATAAACCAATAGTTTAATTTATTTGTACATTTATTTAAATTGTATTTTGTAAACTAACAGAAGTAGTGGCTAGACTTATTAAAATATTATAGATAGTTTTTTTATGTTATATTTAATACAGAAAAAAAAAACTTGAATACACTTAAACCAATTGTTTAACTTAAAAGTAAACAGTATCTTATTTTTTGTTAATTTCAGCAACATCTAAATACTACCCATAATTTAAATGAAATCACATAAAATTACGGGCATAATTGATTGAAGCAATTCTACACATAAAAGAGTGTCCATAAAATAGTACACATAAGACCAAACCACTACTTCTATAAGTTTACTAAATGTAAATTACATATTAACCACTACAAATCAAACAATTGGTTTATATGTGTCAAACTTCAATTTTGTTTATAAAATCTTAAATAAAATAATATCCAAAATATTTATAACATGCAAAGACATTCCTTCTGTTAATATAAAAAATATAAATTACATAAATATACTTTTAAAGCAAACAATTGGTTTAAGTGTATTCAAGTTTTATTTTTCTTTATTGAATCTTAAATGAACAAATATCCATAATCTTGCCTGCTTTAACAATCTTTTAATAAGTCTAGCCTAAACTTATATTCGTTTACAAAATATAATTTAAATAGACGTACAAATAAATCAAACTATTTGTTTATGTGTATTTAAGTTATTTTTATTTGTTTGTTTATAAATTTGAAACTACAAAAACTATCCATAATATCTATATAAGGCCTTGACAGTATTTTATTTTTCATTTAATTGCAGCAACATGTAAATACTACACATATTGTTAATGACATCACATCAATTAATGGGCAGAATTGATTGCAGCAATTCTACACATAAAATAGTGCCCATAAAATACTACCCATAAAATGACCTACCCATTTAAAGCAACCGAAAGCATACGTCATTACCAAACACTTCAAGTTCTTTAATAAATGTGATTTTTTAGTTTTAACTAGAGTATTTCTAACTATGTTGTATTTATGATCTGCATCAAAACAAACAACAATAAGTATCAAGATAATCAATCACCTTTGTTAATAGTTTTATCTTTTGATTAACATATTTTATTTATAATATTACTTACAAATAAACCAAATCTTAGTGTTGGTAACAACTTTAATTGACTCCTTGTGAAGTATAATAAGTAATAGAGAAATAATAGTTAATGAAGACCTCTAAAAAGCTAGTTGCGTAGTTTACACAACAAAAATTAAGGTTTTTGAGCAATGACTTCGTAAAGCTTAGATTTGTAACTTAATAGGAAATTAGCAAAGTTCAGTAGAATTTTTATTCTTGTATTTTCTTTTATAAATTCATACTTTACTATATGATTAATCACACATAGTGAAAGATTGTATTAAAAACAGGTTATTTATGGTAATTCAAAAACTAAGTTCCTCTGTATTGCAAAGCATTTGTGCTAATAGAATAATTTTAAATTCTTTGTTGTCTTTTCAAACTTATGAATTTAGTTTACTTAGTCGTTTTCGGTTTATTATCATTAACTATTAGTAGTATACAACTTAATATTACTTAATCCATATTATTCTTTTACAGTTAATAAGTATTCAAACTATTAAATTTTAAGGAGATAACTAATTCTATTTAAATTCAACTTCATATTTATAATAAATCTATTATAAATCGACTAAAGTTCACAAATAAAAATTTACATGTATTTTATTGAGATTAAGTATATAATGATAAATAAAGTTTATGCATAATTATGAGTTTTTCTTCATTTTTGTTACAATTAAATTGCTTTTATAATAACTAAGGAAATATTTATTTTAAACTGTGCCTAAATAGTTGATTTAAATATTAATCAAACTGTTTAAGTTAAATTTTGTATCCTAAAAATCCATGAAATCAGGTTTCAACCTCATATTACTCACCAGGAAAAAAAAGCCGGGATAACTTTTCTTTTTTCAGTCAAAATTGATTTTATTAATTACTATCTTACTGAAGCGTCAGTTTGTAAAAAAAGTAAAAAAAAGTTTGATGCAGCTAAATTTTCAAGTTTCACTTTTCTTTTTAACAACGTAAGATTCAATATGAATTAAAAGTTAAAACTCGTTTTTAGAACTATTTTTAATTATTTGTTTTTTGAAAGGTTTACAACAAACTTTTTTATAATTTAGTTATATTACTTGATAAACTTTTAATTAATTTTTATTTTTAAACATTAAATAAAAATTTTAAAATTGTTTATAGTTTTTTTCATACGATTATGTTTTTGGTATATTCTGAAATCAAATAAGATTTAGGATTTAAAATAATGCAGCCACTAAAAAGGCGCTACAAACTTTAATTATATACTCATATGTTTTTTAAAAGATTAACTAATTTATATATTTCTTAAAAATACTACAATTTTTGTTTGTATATTTTTATAATTATCGAGTTTGTAAAACTGTTTACAATTTGTTGCACCACTTATAAAAAACACGTTTAACTAAAACTAAAAAAAACCTTAAAGGATTACAATCGGAACGATAATAAGAGCTTAAACTTTAAGACTGTAAGTTTAAAACTTTGTTTTGTAACTAACTTAAATGTTTTACAACAGAGAATATAGTAACAGCAATACTTCGTAGGTCTACCGTAAACTGTATACTTAAAAAAGTTTATGAAAAAAGTAAAATTGTAAAGCAGGCAAAATTCGTTTATATATAACAGAACGTAAAATAAAGTTAACTTTATTAAAATTTAAATTCTTATAAATTTTTGCTTTCCATACGTCTGTTTTAAATTATTGGTGTGAGAGAAAATAAATACATAAATTAAAAAAAATATTTTAATGATCAAAACGCATACGACAAAAAATATTAAAATCACATATCACAAATGTGTTGCTTCCTTTTGCCACAGACTCTCGCTGGTTATAATCATCATCAAAGTGACAACTTTGTTTAATATTTACTTAAATCTACAAATTTCATAGGAAAAATGAAATAAAAAAACAAGTTTGGGTTAAAAGCTATCGCTTGTAGTTAAAGGTGATCGGACCGTTTTTTTTTCGTCAAAATACTTTTATTTATTTAAGTTTTTGATATACTTGTAGTAACGATACTACTTTTCAATACTTTGTTATAGTCATATGACAAATTCGTTAAAAAATTTGTTAAATAGTTCTAAAAATGAATACAATCATTTATATATTTTTTAAAAATTCTAACAGTGTACTCAGACCTATTCGACACAATAACTCAATATTAAATTCGGTTTTAGATTTATTCAACTTATTTGACTATTTAAGAAATTTGGCACATTATTGTTATTAAACGATTGTTTTTGCAAAATACCACCTATATATTTATAGATAAAATAATCAAAAATAAAATTTTAACTATGTTTTGTTAAGTTTATCCCTAATTTTTATAAAATATTTTTATTCACTTCATGCCTTGTTTTACAAATAGTAGCTCTTTTTACCATTTAATATCATTATTAGTTATGTTAATACTACTTCTTTTGTTAAAGTTTTTAGTGTAGGTTTAAAGTACATTATAACCCTACAAAGCATTATTTACAAACATATTTAGTTTAATATATACACATTTAGTAATAGTTTCTAAATATACACTTAATTCACAACTAAATATATCGAAAAACGTATGTCACCCGTTTATAAAAGAATACAGTTTAGTCAAATTCTAGTCTAAAAAATTTTAACTATACAAAAGTTGTCTAATTAAGGAGTGCACGACTATTCAAATTCGGACAATTCAAATTCGGACAATTCAAATTCTTAAAAAAAATTGAAAGGGCCACAACTAAAAAAGTATTGTATATTTGTCAAATATAAAAAATACATATGTAAGTCCTACTAATATCTTCAATCAATTTTTTTCTTTTTGCAAAACATTGAATACTTTTTGGTATATAGTTTAAATAAAGTAAAAAACATAGTTATTTTTAGTAGTTTTAAAATATCTTAAAAAGTATTTAAGATTTTGCAAAAAATAAAAAGTGTCTTGTAGATATCAATAAGGTCTATATAAGCATTTTTCATTTTTCTCAAATTTCAATTATTTTTTGAGATATAGTCTTCTAATTATTTTTTTAAGAATTTGAGTTGTCGGAATTTGAATTGTCCGAATTTGAATTGTCATGTAACCCTAATTAAGTAATTGATTGTCTAACTTAGATGTTTTACTTTTAGTCTTGCCTGCATTTTACTGTAAAACAAGCTTTAGAAAGTAAGAATTCATTATACTAAAGTCATTGATTCGTCAACTTAATTAAACAAGTTTTATAAAAAAAATCAAATAAGTTTAATTAATCATTCATTATTATTAATTTTGTTTTAAATGATTGATAGATATTTAATTCAGCTTTTGTAACTAAAATTAAATAATTTTTTGTTAGAAAAAAATTTTGCTGTTTGGTAAAATACTAAAGCCTGCTGATTCTCTTGATAAATATTTGTTACTACGAAGTTATGCAAATTTTTAAACCTGCTAAATATTTAAAATGTACTGCTAAAGTGGTTTATATACAATCAAGTTACCTATATACTTCTAATTGATAACATAACTTATGCGAGTTTAATTTTACGTATATGTTGCAGATATTGTGGCCTATTGATTTTTTTCTGTTGAATCACTTAAAACTATTTTTGTTTTAAAGTAGGAAGTTTCTAAAAACTTTTAAGAAACAACTTTTTAATACTTTAAGACTACAGCTTTAATCAAAGCATAAATAAATAATTCTTATATAGATGTTTATAGTAATCTTGTTTTAATACATAAACACTCTAACTAAATATACAAAAATTTTATAAATTTTCCACTTGTCGTATGATGTCTTATTTGTTAATGTTTACCCTAAAAATAACTATTTTATTCTTAACTGTTCAAAATATAGTTTTAATTGTTTGCTAATAAAAGATCCTAGTAAAGTAACTTCACTGTAATATAAATAAAAACAAATTATACAGTAATCTTCCTTTATTCTACCAACATATGTTTCTGTGTGTCAACGAATCAACACACTTCAACTGGGTTGTTAATAAGAAAGATAACTTTCCTATAAACAACCCAGTTGAAGTGTGTTGATTCGTTGACACACAGAAACATATGTTGGTAGAATAAAGGAAGATTACTGTATAATTTGTTTTTATTTATTTTATTCTTATTAATTAATAAATAATTTTAAAGCTTACATAAACCTAACCATAACATAACATGACCACAAAATTAGTATTATGAATTTTGTTACTTTATTTGTTTATTTTTAATTTATTGCATTTTACGTACACAAATACAATTCTGAAACAAATTTCAACTACTAGATTTAGATTTGGAAGTGAACACATTATTTTCCGAAATTCATATTCAAACCCTTTTTTAAACAGCTTTGTATTCATACTTCAACCGAACATATTGTATGCAGAATACTCCAGTTTTAAACAATATTATACAGAATATATAATGTTAGTTTTAGAAAATAATAATGTTTTTCTTTTTTTGTAAAGTAAAAACTTTTGAATGAAATTGGTAGAGACTATTTAAAATTTTATTTCTGATCATTTTAAAAATTTTGTATCGGAATTAAGAGAAACCAGTATACACTAAATTACAGCATTTATAATGCTGTTACAAATTTTTCAAGATCGTGCCGTACTAGTTATAATACAAGTATCTATAGATTAGTCTTATTTATTAATCATATCAGTTGTGTGTTTATAAGTGTTACGTAACTTAAAAATAAGCAATTCTTAACCTAGATAAATTAACTACTTAGGTGTATTCCTTTGTTTTAATGGATAAGTTTTTATAATTACAACTTGTGTAAATTAATGCTTATTAATTGTAATTTTACTTTATAAGTTTAAGTGTAATAAAAGTTTTTTGTTAGTTCAGCTATAATTGTTTCTTTAAATTAAATTAACTCTATTAGTTTAACAATTTTTCATATTTAATAAATTAAAAAATTAAAAAATAGTATTCTCTAAAATTTAAACTTTTATTTTAAAGTAGTTTGTTTGCCTATAGATATAATCTATTTAAATAATGGAAACGGGTCAAAATTGCACGAAGAGGAAATTTCGCACAAAGAAAAATTTGCACGAGAAAACGAAATTGCACGAGGAGACACAATTGCTCGATGAAATTTTGAACGGGGGGTCGTTTTCGCACAAAAAAAAAATTAAAAATTAAAAATAAATTTAATTAATAAAAAAATTCAAGAAAAAAAAAAGGTTACCTACCGAATTAAGGGTTAGGGGTAACAGTGATAGTAAAAATAAATATAATAAATTTAACTTTTAAAAGCAAACCAAGAAAATTAATTTGAAATCAATTAATTTAAAAAAAAGAAAAAATAAACGTTGTTTACAAAACAATACTTATGTGCTATAATAATTAGACTTATAAGATAAACGAAAAATTACAAACAGTATTTCTCATACTTATACTATTAACTACAAACTACTCACACGTTTCTCAGTAGTTATATTTTAAAAATAACTTAATAGTTGAATACTAATACTAAATACGATGACAACATATAATAACGATATCTTTATAATCGTTATTAGTAAATATTTTTGTCTTCAGCCCTTAATATATCAACTCGTTATATATCGTTTTAAATAACATTCATTTTCGTTTCACAATTTTATTGTCTTTTATAAACAGATAATTTTAATTTTGGTCACAAAAAGATCATTTTTTTAAAACATCAGAATTAAGAAAGTTATTGCTTGCTAAACTTAAAAAAAATATTACAAAATTTTTTTTTTTTCTAATGTTTTTGGAAAAATAAAATCAGAAATATAATGGATGCTTAAAAAAGTAAGTGCAATTTTTAGTTACAAAAAAACTTTATGTAAAGAATAAATTAAAAAGTAAATGATTCACATTTAATTAATACTAAATGATTAAAAAACAAATCTTTTTTAAATATTTACAATATATGACATTTTTAAATAAAAATACACACTGTTAAAAATCAATAGTAAAATTTTTGAAAGTTTTCAAGGTATCAACAGATCATAACCTTTTCGTCTATATCCATTATGTACCAAGTTTTTGTAAGTAAAAATTTCTCATCGTAAACTTAAGTTTTTTAATAATTTAAATACCCTTAGCGTACTAATTAGTTTATATTATAATACTCAGGAGGCCATGAGCAGCAAAGGGGGAAGAGGGGGGGCCATGAGCAGTAAAGGAGCCACAGGGGGGCCATGAGGCCATAACTTGAAACTTACACTAGATATTCTTGAGTTGCAGATGAAGAGCAAAAAAAAAGTCTGATGTGCATTTTATGGAAGTTTATAAGTGATCTATATGTTGAAGGGGGCCATTACTTTTTCAAACTCTTTAAAGGGGGCCATTAGCAAAAAAGTTTGGGAAACCCTGATATAGTTGAACCTTAAAACTAAATTCATACCTGTTGTTTTACTTTTCATTTAATCTAATAGACAATTTCATTATTTGACCAGTTTGATATTCTTTTTAAAATAGTTAAGCTTTATTATGAGTATACTTTTCCAAGGTAAGTGGAATGGACTGATACTAAGCAAAATCCCAGTGTTTAGCAGCAAACCTTTACTGAAACGAAAAAACCTAAAGTATTTCTAACATGTTAGCTAATAATTTTTATCATTATTTTTTAAAAAGTTCAAATAAGTTATTTTTTCTACTATAATACAGTTAAACTAGTTTTAAATGCAATAAAAAAAACAACGTTAGAAATGAATTGTTTCTAGTTATATTAAAATTGCCACACATTCAGAATAACTCAAGACAATTTGAAAGTTTAGAAATAATACAGATTTACTAATGAAAACTGATGCTAGTTTAAATTAAAAAAAAAACAGGGATTACTCGGCCCAGCTTGGTTATTTTAAAATAAAGACAGAATAACTTTAAAAAAATTTAAATCACAAACTTGTTTTTTTTTTTCTAAATCTTGAACAAAAGTTAGTTGCTTTAGTTAAACTTGGATTTTTTTCACTTCAAAAATTGCAACTATGTAATATTTTTCTTAATACAATAATTGCTAAATAGGAACAGTCAAATTACTAATACTAATAGTTACGAAAAATATTAACGTAAATTTTTTTAAATAAATTATTTTGGTATCATAGTGTAAAAAAAATAGTAAACACTTAATTTCAATAATAGTCATTAATAAAAGTTATTTTTTTTTACTTCAAGTTATAATTATTGGGTTCTTGAGAACTTTAAATTTTATTTAAGTGTATATACTTACAAATATATATTTTCAAGTTTCAAAAAACTTCACATTTATTGTATGTGATAATGTTTCACTTTAGATCATTTTTTAAACAAAACATTATGAATAATTATTTCTATTTTAAATTTATATCATTCTGTTTATTCCAACTTTGATAAGTAATGATAAAAATTAGGAAAATAGGCTAAAAATAGTTTAATCATGAGTTTTCACAACCTTAGGCGTGTTTGAACTTTAAAATATTGTGACTACAAAAGTTCAAGTAAGCAATTTATTTTTGAACTTTTAAGCTATTTTGGTATTTTTCATAAATTTTAAGCTAGATTATATAGCTTTGAAATCAGGTTTTCTTAGAAAAATTATGTTTTTTTACAGGACTGTCACAAAACCTGATATCATTGAAAAAATCCTAAAATTTCATAGTGAAGCCTACATAACCTAGAAAAACCTAGAATTTGAAGAATAAAAAAAAATTATACCTAAGGTATTTTTTAATGATTTACTTTAGCTTATTTTTCTAAAAAAATGTAATCAATAACTAATTCATTATAAAATTTTTGTTATTGTTTTTATTCTGGTTAAAATGAGTTATGAAAAATAATGGAAAAATAGGCTTAAAATTAAAATAATATAGAGTTGTAAAAATCTTAAGCTAGCTTAAGCTTATAAATGTAATTATTTGGTCTAAATTAGACTGTTCAAGTTTTTTTTTCAATTAAGGATTGTATTAATGGCTTTAAAATTTTCATTTTTAAATTTGTTTGTTTTCATGGTTACAACAAAATAGGAATATTTAAAATAACTTTTACTCGACAAATTAGCCTACAAAAACCCAGAGTTTGAGAAATTAAAAAAAAAAGTTTGAGTTTTAAACAAAAATCACAAAAAAACCTGGAACTTTAAACAGATTATAAGTTTAGTAGTTAAATATTGATTTGACACGAGAACTATATCATTAAGCTAAAAGGTTTTTGTCATAACTTTTAGTTTTCTTAATTTTCTTAATGAATTTGTGAATGTATTTAAAGTAAATTTACAGTAAACTTTGACTGTTCTTAAACTACTTAAAACTGTTTTTAACCTTTATTTAATTTTAGAATTAAAATAAATAGATAAACGTTTACTTTTAAAAACCTGGAATAATTTAAGAAGATCTGAAAGAATTTTTTTATGAACCAGAAGAAAGCTTTATTTATTTTAGCTTTCAAGTACTTTCATCAATACAATATTTTTTTTAAGTTTTCATTTTTCATTATTTGCATAATATTTTTATTTTTTTTTTTATTATATTAACAAATTTTCCAAACTCAGGATGACTTATTCAAGCTATTTTTTTTTTCTTGAGTGGTATATATCTTTGCAACACTTTGAATATCAAACTTAAATTATGAATATAATTGAGCTCTGTCACGCAATCAGAGTATAATGAAGTTTTCAAAAAAACTCAGGCTAGTTAACCTTTTATGTAAGAAAATTCATGCTGTTTAAAAATGTTTTTAATAATGTATATTTTGAATTTTCATTTATTATGATTAGGTGTTTAGTTTTTAGGTTTTAAGATTAATGTAAATCATGCTTGTTTTTTAAAATTTTGATTTTAATTTACTTAAAATTTATAAAATTATTCTCCTATCAACTTCTCTTATCAACTTAAGCCTTTCTCTTATTGCTTGCTAAATTTAGATAAATATTTCCTGGTTAATTTCTTTTTTTTACTTGAACAAAAAGTCAAAAATATAATAGGATGGTAAATGATTTAAGTTCAATATTTTATTTATTAAAAAAATATGTAAAGATATAAACTACAAAAAAACAAACGGTTAAGATTTTATTAATACTAATTGATAATAAAACAAAGCTTTTTTTCAATATTTACAATAAATGAAACATTTTCCAAAACATAAAAAAATTTAATATTGGAAATGTCTAGTTTCTAGTAACATTAAGGTTGCCATCACTCAGAATAACTCATAACAGTTTGTAATTTAAAAAACCCCAGAGTTAATAAGGATAACTCATGCTAGTTTGAAACTAGAAAAGAATCAAAGATTATTCGAGCGAGCTTGGTTATTTTAAATTAAAAACAGAACAAAAAAAATTGCTTTAAAATCCAAACCTTTTTTTTTCTAAATATTGAAACAAGTGAGTTGCTTCAGTTTAATTTTAAATTTGTAAAACCAATTTTAAATAAAAAAAGATTTAGAAAAGCTTTTAACTTAAAATTCAAATAGTTATTATTTTGAGATTTATTGAAGATAAAAAAAAAACCTGAATTACAAAGGACATCTTAATGTTGTTGAGTGTGTTTTTTTTCACTTAAAAAATGGGAACCCTATAATATTTTTCTTAATAAAATAGTATGCTAGATAGGAAAAGTCCAATTACTATAAAAAAGAAATTGAAAAGTTAAACGTTTTTTAAGTTAATTATTTTAGTATAATAGTTCAAAATAAATAGTTTATTAATACTTAATTTCAATAATAGTGATAAACAAAAGTTAAGTTCTTATACATCAATATATAATTATAATGGGATATTGTTAATTTTTAATTTTGTTTAAATTATAGTAAAGCTACCTTGAAAATACCTACAAATATATATTTTCAAGTTTTGAAAAACTTCACAGTTATTGTAATACTTAATGGTTTACTTTAGTTCGTTTTTTAACAAAATATTACAAATAATTATTTCAATTTTAAATTCATAAGTAATTATAAATATTGGCACAATAGGTTAGAAATAATTTAATTATTAGTTGTTACAACCTTAGGCTAGTTTGAAATTTTAAATGTTAAAATTTAAAAAGTTCAGGTAGGCAATTTTTTTTTTTGAACATGCAAGCTAATTTTGTATTTTTTTATAAGTTTTATATAGATTATATAGCTTTGAAATCTGGTTTTCTTAAAAAACTTGGGTTTTTTTACAGGATTGTCACAAAACCTTGAATCCTTGTGAAAATCCTGGAATTTCATAGTTGGCTACAAAACCTAGAAAAACCTATAAACCATAAAATGAAAAAAAATTCACATTTGGTTAATTTTTTAATGATTGACTTTAGCTTATATTTTTCAAAAAACAATAACTAATACATTATTAAATTTATGTGATTGGTTTTATTTTGGTTTTAATGAGTAATAAAAAAAAATAAAAAAGCCTTAAAATTAAAATAAAACAGAGTTGTAAAAACCATAAGCTAACTTAAGCTTTTAAATGTGTTTATTTGGTCTAATTTAGATTTTTAAAGATTTTTTTTCATTTCAGGATTGTTTTAATGGCGTTTAATTTTTTATTTTTAAATTCTTTTTATCATAGTACCCAAAAATCAGAAATCTTTAGAAAAAGCTTGAACTGGACAAATTAGTATACAAAAATCCAGAATTTGAGAAATTTTGAAAAAAAAAAGTTGGAATTTGAACAAAAATCACCAAATAACCTGGAACTTTAAAAAGATTTATATGTTTAGTAGTTAAATGTTGATTTGACACGAGAATTACATCATTAAGCTAAAAGGCTTTTGTACTCATTTTTAGTTTTCTAAATGAAAACTCATTTATAGTAGATCTACAGTAATTTTTGACTGTTGTTATTCTACTTAACACCGTTTTTAAACTTAATTTAATTTTAGAATTAAAAACAGATAGATAGACATTTACTTCCAAAAACCTGAAAAAGTTAAAGAAAACCTGAAAGAAATTTGTTAAGAACCATAATAAATCCTGCTTTTCATTTAAGCTTTTAAGTATTTTCATCAATACAATATTTTTTTTCAAGTTTTAAACTTTGATTAACTACTTGGTATTATTTTTTTTTTGTTTCATTATATTTAAACATTTTTTCTAAACTCTGGATGATTTATTTAAGCTATTTTTTGTGAGCTGTATATATCTTCTGCAACACTTTGAATATCAAACTTAAATTATGAATATAATTGAGCTCTGTCACGCAATCAGAGTAGCTTGAAGTTTTCTAAAAAATTCAGGTTGGTAAACCTTTTTTGTAAAAAAAATCAGGCTGCCCAGAGATGTTTTAGTTTTATTGAAAAATGTGTTTGTTGTATATTTTGAATATTTATTTATTATATTTAGATGTTTAGTTTTTGGGTTTTAAGTTTGATGTAAATCATCCTTTTTTTTATTTTGAATTTTGATTTTAAAGTAGTCAAAATTTATAAAATTATTCTTTTTAAGAATAATCAGAAATTTTTTCAATATGATTTAAAAACTAGTAATCTCATTATTGATTTTTATACTATTTAATTAGATAGATTTGTAATATAAGAGCTAAATTACTTAGTTTAAAATAAAGTTTTCTAACTATCTTCAAACTTGGATTAGAAAATAATTATAAATTTGATTAAAGCTTACATTTAAAAATGAAAAGTAAATTTAAATATGCTGTACATGGCAAAGTTCTAGTTAATATATTATCTGTCCAGTTAAAAAAAATCTTTTTTTATGGTTTTTTTATTTATATTGTTCAACTAAAATTCTTGAAGCATTTTTATTATGTTTGGGTAAGGTTGGTTAGGGATAAGGGTATGAGTTTAAAAAACAATAGTTAAAATTTCTAACAAAAAAATTGATTACTCAGCAAATACGTGAATCAGACTGAACTTAAGTTTACTTTTCTAATTAAAGTATTATAATCATATATATGTGATTTTTGCAAACTATTGTTCATCTACATTTTTTATTTACTAAAAAAAAACAAAAACTTTTTTTGTTAAAATATATATTGCGATAGACTATAAAAAAAAAACAACTTCTCTACAACATAATTTCATTAGTTTATATAGCAGATACTTTATTCTTAAACACTTCTCTTATCAACTAGCTATATATTTTTTTATATAACATTCATTTTCGTTTTGCTCTATCTTCACATTTTTATTTCCTTATAAACAGGCAATATTACTTTACTTAAACAACTTTTAAAACATTAGAATTAAAAAGTTGTTTCTTGTTGAATTTAGAAAAATGTTAAAAGGTAAAATATTTTTTTTTTTAAAAAACAATCACAAATATAATAGGATGCTAAAATACAGTTAAGTGCAATGTTTTAGTTATGAAAAAATTTATGTAAAGATATAAACTATAAAAAAACAAAAGTTTGACATCTGATTATTACGAATTGCTTATAAAACAAAGCTTTTTTTAATATTTACAATAAATAACACATTTGATTAAAAATACACACTGTTAAATATGATAAGTAAATATTTTTGAATGTTTGTAAGGTATCAACAGATCATAACTTTTTCGTCTGTAACCATTATGTACTGTATTTTTATAAAGTGTTTTAGTGTTTAATTTAAACAATATATATATACATTTTATTAAAACCTTCCCTGGTGTTTTATTTTCCATTTAGTTTAATAGACAATCTCATCATTTGACCATTTTGGTACTCTTCTCAAAACATTAAGGCTTTAGTATGAGTATTATTTTCCAAGGTAAGTGAAATAGACTGATTGATACTAAGTAAAATCTCAGTTTTTAGCAGTAAAAACTAACTGTAACAAAAAAAACCTAAAGGGTCTCTAACATGTTAGTTAATAACTTTTCTTATTGTATTTGATAATATTTTATAGAAGTTTTTTTTTCTTTAAACTAGTTTTAAATGCAAAAAGTAAAAAAAATACAATGTTAGAAATGTATAGTATCTAATGACATTAAGGCTGCCATCACTCAGAATAACTCATGAGAGCTTGAAAATTAAAAAACCAAATAAAGACTAAGGATAACTCATGACAGTTTGAAACAAGAAAAAAATCAGAGATTAATCGGGCAAGCTTGGTTATTTTAAATTTAAAACAGAACAATTAAAAAATATTTTAAAATTACAAACTTTTTTTTTTCAAATATTGAACAAAAGTTAGTTGTTTCAGTTAGATTTAGATTCTTGTAACCAATTCTAAATAAAAAAAAATTTAAAGCTTTAAACTTAAAATGTTTATAATTTTAATAGTTATTTTTTGAATATTATTTCAAGATATTGATAAAAAATTTTTACTTAGGACATCTTAAGGTCGTTCAGTGTAATTTTTTTCTCACTAAAAAAATGGCAACCATATAATATTTATCTTAATAAAATAATATGCCAGAGAGGAAAAGTCCAACTACTAAAAAAATCATAAGTTTTAAAAATGTTTTAGATAGATTATTTTGGTATCATAGTTAAAAATAAATAGTAAACTAATACTTTGTTTCAATGATAGTTACTAAAGTTCTAATACTTCATGTTAAAATTAATGTGCACTTGTGAATTTTTAATTTTATTTAAATTACATTAACACTACCTTGTAAATACTTTCAAGCATATATTTTAAAGTGTAAAAAACTTCACATTTATTGTATTTGTTATTGTTTTAAATTAGTTAATTTTTTAAGAAAATATCATAAATAATTGTTTCATTTTTAATTTAATATTATTTTGTTTATTCTAATTTTGATAATAATTGACAAAAATCGGGAAATTAGGCTAGAAATAATTTAATTATTAGTTGTTACATCCTTAGGCTAGTTTGAACTTTAAAATCTTGATATTTTAAAAGTTCAGAGAGGCAATTTTGTTTTGAATATTTTAGCAAGTTTGGTATTTTTTTTATAGAATTTAAGTTAAATTATATAGCTTTAAAATCTGGTTTTCTTAAAAAACTTGTGTTTTTTGAAAGGATTGTCACAAAATCTGGATTGCTTGGAAAAAGCCTAGAATTTCATAGTTTAGGCTACAAAACATAGAAACACCTCGAATTAGAAATAGAATTTGATTAAGATATAGTAATTCCATAATTTAATTAAAAGCCTAAACTAAAAGCTATAATTAAAACCAAAATATCTTGTAAATCTCAAAATTATGTTTAAGACATTCAATCAGCACTTTAATTCAGTTACATAAAGGCCAAACATTTTTTTTGTATAACAGTTTTGCATAGTTATAAGTTAACTAGTTCTATTTATCTTATATACGTATACTTTAGTTACTTTAGAAAAATTTTGCTAGTTATTTGTCAAGGAGCAAAATCAGTTTTGATAAAATTTTATGCTGATTGTTTAATTATGTGATTCTTTTAGGGTTGACAAATATTTTGAACTTGACAATTAAGGATGAAAAAATCAGTATCTTAAAACGTTTAAAAATATTGTCACCAAAAATCTGGAAATTAAACCAAGTTCACATATGAAGCAATAAAATTTGATAGAACAGAATAATCTATCTAATACAAAGTTGCCTACTTAAGTTATCCCAGCTTTTGAAAAACATTTTGGTTGTTTTTTAGATTAACGAAAGCCATTTTGGTTAAATATTTTCTAATATTTAGTTTTAAAATCATTATTAACAGTTGACAAGCTAAAAAGTAAGTCAGGAGCAAAATAACTTTTAAAAATACTTGATTTTTATAACTAATAAATTTATAATTTAAGTTTTAAAAGATTTTGTTTAATTTGCTTAAAACTTTAATTTTTATAACAAAATCTATATAATTTCTACTTTGTGTAATTTTAAGACAGAAAGAAAAGTTTTATATGTGTAAGAAGATTAAAAGAAAACTTTTAAATTTGACTAAAATAATCAAAGCTTGTCATTAAAATTTAACTTGATTAAAAGTATATTAATTTTTAACTAAACATTTTTTGTATTTTCGACACCATTAAATAATATGATCTGCTAAGTATGTGCATTATTTTAAATTACTAATATTTATAAATCTAATAAGTATAATTTGATAGTTCTATTTAACTTATACACATATAATTTAGTTACTTTATAAAAATGTTGCTAGTTTTTTGTCAAAAACAAAAATCAGTTTTGATAAAATTTTATGCTAATTAATTAATTATGTGATACATGTTTTAGTTTAAATTTTTTTAGGGTTGACAAATATCTTGAGCTTGACAATTAAGGATGAAAAAGTCAGTATCTTGAAACGTTTAAAAATGTTGTCACCAACAATCTTAAATTTAAGCCAAGTTCACATTTAAAGCAATAAAATTTGATGGAACACAATAATCTATCTAATACATAGTTGCCTACTTAAGTTATCCCTGCTTTTGAAAAATATTTCGGGTTTTTTTTAGATTAACAAAAGCCATTTTAGGTAAATAGTTTCTATTATTTAGTTTTAAAACCACTAATAACAGTTGAGCAAGCTAGAGAGTTAGTCAGAAGCAAAATAATTTTTTAAAAATACTTGATTTTTATAACGCATATATTTATAATTTAAATTTTTAAAGATTTTGTTAAAGTTTGCTTAAAACTTTAAAGTTTATATAAAAATTTATAACAATTTCTACTTTGTGTAATTTTAAGAAAGTAAGAATAATTTTAAATGTATAAAAAGATTAAAATAATATTTTTCAATTTGACTCAAAAAATCAGAACTTGTCATTAGAACTTGACCTTATGAAGAAAAAAATAATTTTTGACTAAAAAGTTTTTGCATTTTGATATCATTAAAACATTTTATATGCTTAACTTGTGCAAGTTTGTCATATACTAAAGTTTTTTAATCTAATAAGAATAATTTGACAGTTCTATTTACCATGTATACATATACTTTAGTTACTTTTTAAAAATTTTGCTAGTTTTTTGTCAAAGACCAAAATCAGTTTTGATTAAATTTTATGCTGATTATTTAATTATGTGACACAAGTTTTATTTTAAGTCCATTTAGGGTTGACAAATATCTTGAACTTAACAATTTAGGCTGAAAAGATCAGTATCTTGAAACGTTTAAAAATATTGTCACCAAAAATCTGTAAATTAAACCAAGTTCACATTTGAAGCAAAAAAAATTGATGGAACATAATAATCTATCTAATACATAGTTGCCTACTTAAGTTATCCAAGCTTTTGAAAAACATTTTGGGTTTTTTTTAGATTAACAAAAGCCATTTTAGTTAAATATTTTCTATTTTTTAGTTTCAAAACCACTATTAACAGTTGAACAAGTTGGAAATTAAGTCAGAAGCAAAATAACTTTTAAAATACTTGATTTTTATAACTCATAAATAAAATTTTACAGATATTGTTTAACTTTGCTTAAAACTTTAATGTTTATAACAAAACTTATATCATTTCTACTTTGGGTAATTTTAAGACAGTAAGAAAAGTTTTGTATGTATAAGAAGATTAAAATAAAATTTTTCAATTTGATATTTTTTTCAAAACTTGTCATTAAAATTTAACCTAATAAAGAGTAAAACAATTTTAACTAAAAATTTTTTGCACTTTTGACATCATTAGATAATTTTATTTGCTAAACATGTGCATGTTTGTCACTTACTATTATTTATAAATCTAATTAGTATAATTTGAAAGTTCTACTTAACTTATATACATATATTTTAGTTACTTTCTAAAAATGTTGCTACTTTTTTGTCAAAGACCAAATTCAGTTTTGATAAAATTTCAGCTGATTATTTAATTATGTGATTCAAGTTTTATTTTAAGTCCGTTTAGGGTTGACAATATCTTGAACTTGACAGTTAAGGATGAAAAAATCAGTAACATGAAAATTTAAAAAATATTTTCACCAAAAATCTAGAATTTAAATTAAGTTCACATTTGAACCAATAAAGTTTGATGGAACACAAAAATCTATCATATAGATAGTTGCCTCCTTAAATTAATCCTGCTTTTAATAAAAATATTGTTATTTTTATAAATTAAAATACTCATTTTGGTCAAATGATTAGTTTTGTGAAATTACAAAACCACTAAAAACAGTTTACTATGTCAGACATAAATGTCAGATGCAAAAGAATTTTAAAGATATTTTTTTGTTTTTATTAGTAAAAAAACTTATTATAACATTTTTATAAATTATTTTAAAGTTTGCTTAAAAGTTTAATGTTTTTCGCAAAGTTTCTTTCATTTTACTTATTTTTATTTGAGAACAGTTAAAAAAGCTTAATATTTTTGAGTAGAAAAAAAGAAAACTTTTAAAGTTAAATTTAAAAATCAAAACTACTGAAAACATTAACAAATGATGTAAGACAAAAAAATAAACTTTTGTTTACGTTTGTTAAAACTATGGTATAAAGATGTTGTATACATTATGTTTAAAAAAACATTTACAACCGGTTTTAAAATAAACTATCTTAAAATAATTCAAGAGAGTCATTATTTTGTCTTTTTAATATAGTAAAGCTGTGTATACTGATAATAGCCTATTTACTATGGCAATTAAAATGTTTTGTAAAATTACCCTAAATTGGTTTAGTCCACAAAAAAATTCTATATTTCACTTGAGAAATTATTTTTTTTTGCTTTTTTATATTTTTTATGTTCAACTGTAATTTGACAGACATTATTAAAATAGATAGCTGTTATTTTAAAACCAGTTGAAAAATAAATTTTTGAATATGATGTATGCAACAGTTACCTTTTATTATCACCATAGAATTAATAAACGTGAACAAAAAAATTTTTTTTTTGTCTTTTTTCATATTTGAATGTTTTTTAGTAGTTCTCTAATACAGTATGGTCAGTAATTGTCATGTTTTGTTTCTTAGAGAGTAGCAAATTAATAGCATTATTGCCAGATTTCCATCAGAGAATTGCCACAAACTACTTAAGCAAGACAGTTCAAAATGAAAATAAATAAAGTTTTATTCAGTATACAGAATTCTTTGTTTTTTGGCTTCTGTTAACTGTAGTTGATAACTATTTTGAAATTTAATAAACTTGAAAAAATAGAACTTTTTCTTTAAATCTTTTTCAGATTTTCCAAATTTCTTCCAGGTTTTTAAAAGTAAACATTTTTGGGTCTATTTTAAGGTTTATGTTAATTTATTTAGAAGAAACTGTGTTAAATAGTACTGAAATATTTTAAAAATGCTTTAAAGTTATTTTAAATGTGTTTTTTAATAAAAAAAAAATTGATGATGACAAAAAAATCTTATTTGTATGATATATTTTTTTTGTCAGATTGAAATTTTAGTACTGAAAATGTTAAAATTATTAAAAATTCAAGGTTTTTCCAGGTTTTTTCAAAATTTCTCAAATTCCCGGTTTTTCCAGGTTATTTTTGCCTAAATTGTCAAATTCCAGATTTTTCAAGGTTTTTCTAGGTTTCCAGGTAAAGTGGCAAGTTTGTATATGTTTTATAGTAGAATACCATTAAATAGTGTTTTATTTGAAATAACCTTTAAAAAATTAAACCTTAACTCTAACAATTTTATTTTATAACTAAAGAAAACTAACTAAAAAACGAACTAAAGGTTTTACAGTTATTTCTGTGAATAGAAAATAATCAATTAAAAAAACTTTTTATTAGGTAAAAATTTGTTTTGTAACTATAGCAGTCTTTTTGATGGCTTATTTAATTCAGTTCAGAAATAAATTTTTAGTCTAGCTATCAGCCTCTAATAATTTAACATAGAAAGTAGTGAAAAATTTAAAGCTAGGATTAAACTGTTAAAATAAACAACACATGAACTAAGATAAAACAAAATATAGTTGTACTAATTGTTTCAATTTCCTTAAAATATACATTTTTTTAGAATAATAACTCAGCTTAGAAAGTAAAACTAATTTAAAATCTTTGAAGTTAAAAATTGAAGTCATTTCAAATAGAGACCTTAAATCTATACTCTTTTAAAGCCAAGATAATCTTTTTTGAAATAAAAACTTAAATGGTTATCAAACTTTTTTTTATTTATGCAGATTCAACAAGTAATAACAAAAATCTGTCAAATAAAAATCTTTCAAATAAATGTGAAAATCACTGTTTTATTAAATTTTTTGTGTGATGTAAAACGACAAATATAAACTACAAATTTAACCAGGTCAAAACAAAACTAGTACTAACTTTAAAATCATAAACCACTTTATTTATACAGTAGACTTCCGCTTGAGTAAACACTTTGAACAAAACCAAAAAGTGCGAACTCAAGAAAACATAATAATTTTTTATACAAGTGGAAGATTTCAATATATTATAATGCAATAATGTTATGAATAAACATAAAAACAACTAAAACATGAAATATTTATTCATTTAAAACAATAGATCTGTATAAGCTATAAAATATTATAAATATTTTTGTTTTATAAATAATTAGTTAGTAATAGACTTTATTTAAGTCAAATTTAAGAAAGTAATTTTTTTTTGGTAAAAAGTGCGAACTCAAGAGGAAGTCTACCATCATTTATATTCATTAGGCATTAAGCAAATCTGTTGTAGAATAAATAACGTAATAGATTTTTTATTAAAAAAAGCATACTTTAATACATTACAAATCAAGTTAAATAAAAAATATCCCAAAAAATCACAAATTACAAATATCTAGATAAGATATTATGCTAAAGATGTTGATAACTGAACTGTAAGGTTTCTCAACAATCTAGAAGAAAAAGCTACGAACAACAATCTAACTTCCTCCCAAATGATGGAAACTTTTGCCTTAGTTTTTGTTGAGTCAAAAAACTTTTCTATCGTTTTTCGAAAAATTTACTTTAAGTTCAAGGTCAGTTTGTAAGTTTGAGAAGGTTTTCTATAAGTAAACGTTTACTTCAAAAAGATCTGTTTCGAAGGGATCCATAATCCACTTCGTGATATTAAATCAAAAAATGTAATTAAACCGTTAATCAATGTCACTTTTAACTTGTTTCAGATGAGATGATAGCACTTCTACATCACCTTCACTTATTTAAAGTTTTCAGTTTTCCAAACTTGCAAACTGATAATTTTTGAAATTTTTTCTATACAGTTCAAGTTGGTTTCTAAAACTGGTTATTTTACTTATGACTTTCACAAGGTTCAAGTGTTTACCTTGTAAATTTTTGTTCAGATGGTAGAACTTACCATATAAGTCTGACATATAAGCATTTTTATTTCTTTAATTTTTTTTTTAACAAGATTGTCTACCAATGCCTTATCCTTTTAAGAAAATAATCAACAACTGAATTAAAAAGAGCCAAAAACCTTTCTAGACAGTTTTCTTTTTATAACCATCTCACTTATTTAAGAAATATCAAACATGAATAAGAAATATGTGAATACATGATAATCAAATGTTACTTTTTTTAAATCTAGTAGTGCAAGCTCAAAAACAAAACTTACAAAATTTATCTTAAATTATTACAACTTTTTTATTCTATTGCAAAATTGAATTTAATATAGTTTTTTTTTTGTCTAACTAAGTGACTTTTCAAGAAACAATTAGAAATATCATAGGGTGATAGCTTATAATCGATAACATAGATTTTTACAAAGCAGTTATGATCACAAATGGCATATATGTCAGGTTATGAAATGGTGAGAGGATTTCCATTCGTCTATGACCTATGTAATTGTTAAATGAGAAAAGATATGATTAAAAATATGTGAATTACTTGAAAAGAGGAGTCCTAAACTTTTTGATTTTTCTCTAAATTTCACATAAACGAAATGAACTTATTTTGTTTAAGTTTTATCTCAGGGTCAAATATTTGATAGCAGGCTAAAATAAGTAAAAAAGCAAGCTAAAGAGTAAAAACTAAATATCTGCAAAAAATTTTAAAATCGCCCTCTTTTCGTCCACCCTTTCGTCCTTTTAATATTAATCGCCCTCCGACATACCAAAATCGCCCCCAGGGGGGCGATATCGCCCACTTTGGAAAACCCTGAGTTAGATTATAGTTATTATTCATTTCTTATAGTTTATAATGTAAGTTTAATGTACACTAGTACTATACAACTACCTTAAGTAAGCCAACCACCACTGTAGGTAATACCTCGTTCTCCTTAGCAGTTTTATCTCTTAATGTAGTAAAAAAACATAATAAATAATCTGATATAAAAAGTGTTTTATTATTAAGCTTATAGTTTTAACAGTAAACTAGTTTTTAACTAAATCATTTACAATTACATAAAAATATATTTTTTTAACAAAATCACAAGTTTTATTTTTTATTTTTTGCAGTACAATAAGTAAAGTACATTTTAATTCTAAATGTAAAAATATGGAAGCTATTTACAATAATACAAATGACAAGCTTTCTGACCAAGAAAAGTTTAACAAAATGTCAGATCTAATTCAAAATAAGGGGTACAATAGCGCTTCTATTGTAAGTTCACATTGCAATTAATTCTTAGTATAAAATTATTGTGTGTAATTTAAGCTTTATAATTACCAATCACATACTCCAAGCCTGAGTCTAAAACTCGTTGTTTTACTAATGCTAAAAATAAAAGTTCAAAATGAGCTTTAGGGTACATCATGTATGTTATTAAAGACTTTTCGTTGCTTTCTTTTTGGCGTTGGTATTTTGGCAGTATTTGCTGCACAACTTTTTGGGTTTATGACGTATATTTCAGCCACATGACATTTCTGATGATAACTGTCATGGAATACCAGTCCGCTCAACTCGACAACTACTGTCACATTTGCAATTGATCAGTTAGAAATACTATTCTCAATATCCTTCAATTGTTCCAGCTGTATACTACCTCCTCATACCTCAAAAATATTAGGTTGAATATTTTAACGAGTTTTTGAAATATTCTATACATAAATACATTTAGATAAACCTTATGTGTTTTTTTAAACATAACTTTTAAAAACTGCTTGAAATTTAGTGATGATCAGTTTTACGGATCAGGTTGAAATTAGTATAAATTTTAAGTATTTTGCTCATTATAAAGTTATACTTAGAAATTGTTTTTCTTTGATGATACTAGGCTAAATTTCAGTCAAAATAAATATGTTTCAAACAGTTTTTATCTTTACAGATATTACTTTAATCAAATTATCTTCACAAAATTGTGTATTTATACTAAAACTACTTTTTTAGGTCATTTTTCGGTTAAAAATAATCTTATTAAATAAGATGTATTAACATTAATTAATATTACTTTTTTAGGTCACTTTTGGGTCAAAATAATTCTATATAAGTTAGGTACCAGAGTTTTTGATTATTTTTGAAAAGTCAGTGGATAGAGCAGTACGTTTACTTTAGTACTATTTCTAAGTTTATCATAAAAAGTATTAAAGTATTTTTAATTTTTGTTAAAAGTTTTTTACTATGTTTTCGTTTTTAAAACTTCATACAGCGTTGTAGCTTTAATTTTTTTTTTATAACTTGTCTTCGCAGTTTGAAATCATAGAAACCATTTGAACAATTTGTTTTAAAAGTATTCTGCTTTACTTAACTATTAAAAATAAAAAGTTTTTGAAAAAAAGCAATTTATTTTCTACAAAAACCATTTTTTATAAACGTCAACTAAGTTTCTTAATAAAAAAAAAATCATATTTTGAATACTTTTTGATTAAAACGAAATTTGCTGTGTTTAAACAATTTAAAACATTATAAATATTAAACTTTTAGAACAATATAATATTGAAAAACATATTTTAGTTTTTACCAATGACAACTTAATTTATTAAAAAAAAATGTTCTTTAATTAACATTTATTTATTTTATATACTGTATAAAGTGTACATTTTTTATAATTACAACAAAAAATTTTTTTAAACTAAAAATACTGAAAACATGTCTCGTTATAAACATTAAGTAATATCAGCGAAAAAGATTGTTTTAATTTTCGATGTGTATAATAATCCAATGAAACTTGTAAGAAACCTATTATATCTTACAGATTTTTAATGGTAACTTTTTTAAGTTTTCTAGGCCTAAAGTGTTTTTAAGTTTAAATAAATTCAATTTTACAAAAGTATTCAAAAACTTAAGTGAGTCTTTAAAAACACCTGTTTTTATATACAAAAAATCAGTAGTGAAATATTCAAAAAATAATAACACTAGTAGTATTATTTTCTATTAAACAAACTAATGGTTCTTAAAATCTCAAACAGATATCAAAATAAGAGTTAAACATAACATTATTTAAACTATAATTATCATACAAGATTTTTAGAAACAGATTTTTTCCTACCTCGGTTCAACAACAACTGTGGTCACAAATTGCTCGCCGACCAAGGTAGTAAATTAATGACCGGGCTACCATTATTTTAAAAACATCAAAGCCATTTTGAAAAGTACCAGGATGAACTTAAATATTATTAATTAAATAATGATTATTATGGTCATAAGTAATCATTGCAACTCATCTATTTACTTTTGGTTAAGGATTAAATAGTATTTGTCATTTAATACTCAAAAACTTTGGTTTACAATCTGATTTGTTTGGTTACAATAAAAGTGGTTAAGTATAAGTTGTAGCATTTTCTATACTGTCATTTTTTTCATTATTTTCTAAGGTAACTATTTCGAGTTATCTTCAGAATATTTACATTTTTTTTTGTGATAGAGGTACTAAATAATAGATGGAAGGCAGCTTATCAAACTGAACACGTGACCTTGTGTTCTTTCTTTTAAACGCTTGGATGAATGAGAATTTTGACTCAAAATATTTCATTAAATTTAAACACTTGAGTTAAATTTTTGTTCATCCAAGCGTTTAAGAGATAGCTCGCGCCATATGTAAATACTCATCAGCTAGAAAGGAGATCATTCTAGCCACAGCTTGCTGCAGTAAACATGTAGTTACAGAATAGGTATTTATATTTCATTATAATTTTTTTGGGTTTTTTGTTTAAGATTATTTTCTTCTCATAAGCATTATTTATAGTTTTAAGTTTAAGCAGTTATTTTTTATTTTCTAGTTTAAACATTCTCAAAGTAAAATTAATTTAATCAGTGTTCGAAGGTTTTAATAAAATGCAAATAGTTTCTAAAACATAATGTTTTTTTATTGTACATGGTTCTTATATTTATTAGGTTTTGCAACTTTTGTTTTCTACTATATGTTCATTTATTGTCATGCCTAGTTATGTTACCTTAGACCGAACCTATTGAGCGTTTTTAAATTGTTAAAAATCAATGTATAACTAGGATATGTGGAATGTGTTTATTTATCATCATTCTACATTAGAAATAGATTTAAGTTTTTTGATTGTTTTATATGTTATTGATGTAGTTGTTTTGTTTTATAATTTGTTTAAGATTGATATCTTAGACATTCCTAATTTATTATTCTGTCTCTTTACAAATTGAGTTCTATTTAGTTTAAACATTTTGTGTTTTTTGTGACTTATATTTATCTAAAAGATCCCAAAAAAAAAATTAAATGTACATACTTATATCTTATCAAGTATTATACTTTGTTAATACTCGTACTTGAATAAATTTTGATAATATTGTTGTTTTATGATGGGTCATTAAAAATTATTGTTTTAAGTAGAAGTGAGGCATTTCCCAAAAAAAACGTAATTGAAAAATTAAACTCTTTTCTTATGCATATGTAGTCTCGAATCTAAATCTTGTTTTAGGTTAAAAAAATGTTTTTGTTTTAATTTTTTTCTGTTCAGGTTTTATTGTTAACAGTTCAAAAAACTTTCAACCATGCTTTATAAAGCATGGTATTTTAGTTTTGTAACCCTAATTACCTTAAATATGGTTCAAAAGTTTTGATTAAGATCTATAAATATCATTCTGTTTAATTTTTATCAGGTGAAAATTTAGATAAATCATATTTTTACAATGATAGTTATTTTCTGACTTCGTTCATGTACTGTAAGAAATAAAAAATGTTTTTACAGGTTAAAGAAAATAAAGTCCTTAGTAAATATAACTAATTTTGAAAGAAGTTTCTGTGAAACACACTGAAGCCATATATAAATTCTAATCAGTTTTAACAGAAAATCATTCTAGCCACAGTCTGCTGCAGTAAACATGATATTTTAAAATAGACATCTATATTGTTTTCTCGTGTTATATAAAGTTTTTTTTAGTTATGATACTTTATATGAGTATCTTTTTATTAAAATTCTAAGTAGTTAACTTTTATTTTGTTTTATACAATCTTAAAGTTTATTTCTGCTAGGTTAAACATGTGCAAAAATTTTCATTACATTTATTGAAGTTTTAAGATTATGATGTTTTTTTTTTTTTTTTTGGTTGATATGTATTTTAATATAAAATATACCCGTTAAAATCATGCCTAACTTTATTTAGAGTAAGTATTATTTAAAATCAGTATTAGTTAGATTATAGTTATTATTCATTTGTTATAGTGTATAATGTAAGTTTAAAGTACAATATAACTATACACCTACCTTAAGTAAGCCAAGCACCACTGTAGGTTATACCTTGTTCTCCTTTAGCAGTTTTATCTCTTAATCTACTAAAATCACATAAAAAATAATCTTATATAAAAAGTGTTTTATTGTTAAGCTAATAGTATTAACTGTAAACTAGTTTTTTTTTTCAGTTTTATTGGTGTTCAAAATAAATCATTTACAATTACAAAAAAATAAATTTTTTTACTAAAATCACAAGTTTTAATTTTTATTTTATTACAGTACAATAAGTAAAGTAACTAAATGTAAAAATACGCTATGGATGCTATTAACAATAATACAAATGACCACCTTTCTGACCAAGAAAAGTTCAACAAAATGTCAGATCTAATTCAAAATAAGGGGTACAATAGCGCTTCTATTGTAAGTTCACATTGCCATTAATTCTTAGTTTAAAAATATTGTGTGTAATTTAAATTTTACAATAACTAATCTAAAATAAGTTGTTTGTTATTTTGGCAAATATTAACAAATGTAGCTGTTTATATTTTGCAATTTTTAAAATCAATATAAATTTACTAGTTTTGTTGTAATAGATTTCTATAATTAGCTTATTGATTAAACTGACGGTTATTTTACAGGACTGCGAGTTTAAAAAATCATCAACACAAAAGACTAAAGAAGTGTTGGTCAAAGAAAAGTCATCCAATACTATTGAGGATAATGCATCAATTATTTGTAATAACCTTGAAATAAGAAAGATCAAACAGGTTGGAATTACTTTGAGCAAAAGTAAGAAACAGATCTCATCACAGAAGGTTTGATATTAGTAGAAAAAATATCTACACAAATTTATTTTATTTTTCGTCTTTTTAATACTTTTTTGTTACTTTATAAATACAAGAGTTACATAAATTTATTTAATAATACTTTAGATGTCACTTCTAATTTAGTTTTTTAAAATCAAGTTGTAACTGTAGTTAAAAAAATTGTAAATAAATAACTATTTAGTATACTGTTACTAAACCGATTAATTATTTTTAGTATATTGGTCAAGATTCTCAATGCTATCTGTTTTATTTGGAAGAATCACCAAACAAACGCTTACGTCAAACTAGTTATACGGATTTTGTTAGATTGTGGAACGATTCGTCACTGGAAAGACACAAAACTGACATACGTTTTGAGTTCTTTCACGGGTTAGTTCTAATAAAGTGTTCATTAAATTTTATACAATGTTTTTTTTAAATTATGTCAATACTTTATTTAACAAGTTTGTTTAAGAAATAAGTCTTTTTATGAACGTTATTAACCTATACAAGTTAAACTTAAATTTTTAATTTTTTGTTTTCGAAAAATTCAACTATTGTTTCATTGTTACAATCGAATAAAATTTGAAATAAAGCTTAAAAACAAAAAATAACGTCTAAATTTCTATATTTCATATTTACCTACATTTTCGTGAAACTTTATTATTTGATAATGCATTGTTTTAACTGATAATAAGTTTTCATATAAACTATGCCATGTCAAAAAAAACTATAATTCTTTTATTTAAATTTTGATTTAACTTTACTGAGAGGTTTATTTAAATCAACTGTACTGAAAGTGAATTTCAATAAAAATAAAATTAATTTACGAAATGTAAAATCCACGTTTGTTGTAAAGTCTGACTTTTATAATTAAGTATAAAATTCTTCATCAAATATATATTTAAAAACAAATTTAAATGACTCACAAATAAACTTTTTCAGAATATACGACATTTTACACTTGGTGAAACTTTTGAAAAGTCTTCAGTGGTTGACTACAATGAATTTTGATGACATAAACCAACTCATCAAAGATGTATTTCCGACAATTTTAGACTTAAAGTTTGCAGTAGACCGTGAATTATTAAAAGGGAGAACGGATTTGGAAGATATATATGTTATTTTTTTACATGATAGTTTTATAATATATACATTTATAAGAATAAAATGCAATGAGTTTTTCGTTTCGTCTTGAAATAGTGCTAATACTTTAGCCCGCTAGTTCAGATCTAAACAATGGTACTTGGTTCGTATGCCTGCCTGTTAAGTCTAGGACGACCGTTATTGGTTGTCTCGAAGCTACTGTTAATATTCGAAAGTCGTGTAGTAAACTGTTTGATTTTAAATAAAGATAACTTGTGTCTAAAGTAGTGAGTTTTATTAAGAAAAGAGATACAGCTTTGAAAAACTTTAATTGTGTTTTAATTAAAATAATAAACATTTCAGGGTCGCACATTGGATCAAATCGCAGGAGTTTTAAAGAAGGAAGGCATGCCGACTATTAAGCGTAGCGAATTTCACAACGCGAAATTTGACAGTTTGCAGACCTCAGAACTGGTAAAATTAATCGAACAAAAGTATAAATTAGATATGAAATCAGAAGAAGTTGTTAACAAGATTTTCGGATGGCACCCGTTGTGCGAATATGTAATTGATCGAGAAGAATTAAGTAAGAATTTTAAAAAGCAGTTAAACTTTTTTATCTCTTTGAATTGTTTACACTAGATACCATACCATTAAAGGTATTTGTTATAATTAGTCAACTAAATTTCATTACTTAGATGTAATGAACTAAATTTTTTTATATTTTTGCAAACGGAAATTATCTTTGCAATAAAACTTTATACTAATGTTATAAGATAATGTCTAATAAACTTGTATTTAGGACTCGGTTTTAACAATTGATTATCGAGTTTAACTTCACTTAGTGTTGTTTTATTTTCTTTTACATTAAAAATAAAGCTATAAACACTGTTCGTTATTTAACAGCAGAAGTATAAAATAAAAAAACATTAAAATAAAAACAGTAGTTTGCAAGTAATATTTTTGTTTCAAACTTTCTTTTTTTTATTGAGAAATATGCAAGATTATTATAGAAGTTTTAGAATAGTCCTTCATTATCTTTATGTTCTTAAGTTTATTTATAATTGTCTTGAATTTTCTTGAACAGCTATTTTACTTCTTTCTAAAATCTAAAACTTAATTAAAAAAGCTTGTTTACGAAATAATATAACTTGTCTAATAGTCAACTTTAAAAATAAACTTTTAAAATTTCAGAATCCTAAATGAAGTTATTAATTTAAATATAAAATTACAGGTAAAAACGATTTGTTTTTCTATTACAATGTATATGGAGATAGGCCGATAAAGTGTGATGTAGGAGGATGTAATTGTTTGTACAAAACAGACCAAAAACTTATTTCAATCAAACCAATAAACGACGTTTTAGAACAACAAGCTATTAAAAAGTTTAAAATTGAAAATAGAAAAGGTAAGATGTTGTTCTGTTTAATCTTTTGCATGATTTTATCATGCAGTAAAAAACATAGGGTACTCTAATAAGTACCATACATTATAAATAAGTAATTTTTAATATTTTGATTGATAAAATTAAAAAGAACCTTATTTAACTTTGTCAGAAAATGAAAGTAAGTTTATATTTTTAGTTTTAATAGTTGTTTAAAAGGAACAATCACAAATTGTGCTCGTTTCATTGAAAACGACATAAAAGTAATTTTCTAAAACGAATGTCAAAATGAGCAATAATTATGACGTGCGAAGTGATTTTAATGAAGCAAAAACAAATTAGATTTTAAGATTTATAAAAGTAATAAAAACTATTAACTATTTATTAAAAAAAAAATTTAACAGATGATGAAGAAAATCGTAAAATTTATGTTGATAATCTTGCACATGATGTAGATGTACCACAATTGTCAAAGTATTTTAAAAAGTTCGGTGTTATTAGTAGCTTAAACGTAGTAAATGACGAAGTAAACATGAAAAATTGTGGATTTGTGGTTTATGAAAATTTAAACTCGTATGAAAATTGTCTTCAAGAAAACAATCATTATCTAAATGGTCGTAAAATTAATGTAAAGAAGGCAAACATGCCGAGTATTTGTAAGATCAAGGCGCAGCTACCCTCAAGGGTAAAAATCAGTAAAGATAAAATAACAACGTACTTTGGAAAATTAGGAAAAACTGTTGACATAGATTTTTTCATACCTAAATCCGAAGTTCTTATAAGGTACAAGGACAGAGAGTCAGTGATAAAAGCGATGAATGAAAAGCACCACACTTTAGGAGATGTAACTTTTACTGTAGAAGAAATAAGTAAAAAAAAGAAAACGAATAAAAATGGTAAAGACAACGGAAATGGAAAATATCAACAACAAAAACGGTCAGCTCTAAAAAGAAAGAAACTAGATAATCTTATGCATCATCAAAGTAAAAAAGTGAAACAGTGTTATAACAGTAACCAAAACAACTTCTCAACTAACAGCTTCTCGACTCAACAAACTTACGACAACGGGACATTATTGCAAAATCAACAAACATTTGATCCGAGTTTTCCACTTAGGTACAACGCTATAAGACCAATGCATTACCAAAACCCTACGAATCTACAATGGGATAATATGGTTAACTTTGGACCAATGCTTAACCAGAACCAGAGAACTCATAAAAACTGTAATGGAAGCCGTTGTTTAAATTCAAACGTGTATTAGACATTTTTTAGTAAAAATACTCTGAACTTTAGTAAAACGTAAAGAAATGCGTTTTTTTATTTGTTGATGGAAGTTTTAGCTTTCTTTAATTGTTAAATAGTTAATTAACTTGTTTTGAAATAAATTATAAAACAAGTACGAAAGTGTCTATAAAAAAAAATGTTTAAACTTGCTTTTGGTTTACAGAATAGTATATTTTTTAAGTAAATTTTCTATAGTTTAAGACAAATAAGGCCTTTTTAGTATTAAGTTTTTAATAAAACTGCTATAAAATAGGTTTCTTACCAACTTTAAAATATTTTAAAAATATTTTTTTTTATCTATAAAGTTCTTTCAACTAGATCATATTAATAAAAATGTATATAAAAGCATCATCGAAATAATAACACCAGCTTTAAAATAATATTGATAATTATCTGCTCAATTTTTATAACAGAATAAGGTTAACAAGTTTCCGATTAAATTATAATAAAAATACTTTTAACGCAACTTAAATTAAGCTAATTAGGGTTAAAAGGCATGGTTGGTTGTAAATTTGATGAACTGTTAACAATAAAACCTGAACCTAAAAAAAAATTAAAACAAAAAAAATTTTTAAACCTAAAACAAGATTTAGATCCGAGAATAAATATGCATAAAAAAAGAGTTTAATTTTTCAATTACGTTTTTTTGGAAAATGCCTCACTTCTACTTAAAATAGTAGTTTTTTAATGACCCATCCAAAATAAATAATATTATCAAAATTTATTCAATTACGAATATTAACAAAGCAAATACTTGATAAGGTATAAGTATGTTCATTTAATTTTTTTTTGGATCTTTTAGATAAATATAAGTCACAAAAAAACACAAAATGTTTAAAATAAGTAAAACTCTATTTCTAAAGAGACAGAATATTAAATTAGGAATGTCTAAGATATTAATTTTAAATAAGTTATAAAACAAAACAACTACATAAATAAAATATTAAAAAATAAAAAAAATTAAATCTTATTCTAATAAAGAATGATAATAAATAACCATATCATGTCCTAACTTTTCAGAATTTACTTTTACGAATAAATGTAAAAAAAAATAATATAATAAAAAACAGCTGCATTAATTAAAGAAATCTTATACTATTATGAAAATAAAAATACTAAAATTACCCCAAATGATGACCCTTTATAAGCTCAAAAGATAAGTTTTATTTTTTTAGACAAAATAAGTCTAAATCTTAAATAAATAAATAAATTAGGTAATCGGTTTCTAAATCTAAAGGAAAAAATAAATTAAATTTACTTACAGTAAACATATTAAAATATTTTTAGTAGGAAGTAAAAAAACGATTCAAAGTTCTATTTTTTCAAGCTTATTAAATTTCTAAATAGTTATCAACTACAGTTAACAGAAGCCAAAAAACAAAGAATATACTGAATAAAACTTTATTATTTTCAATTTAGAATGTCTTGCTTAAGTAGTTTGTGGCGATTCTCTGATGGAAATCTGGCAATAATGGTTTTAATTTGCTACTCTCTAAGAAACAAAGCATGACAAATAACGACCATAATGTATTAGAGAACTACTAAAAAACATTCAAAATATGAAAAAAGACAAAAAAATTTTTTTTTGTTCACGTTTATTCAATCTATGGTGATAATAAAAAGTAACTGTTGCATACATCATATTCAAAAAAGTTATTTTTCAACCAGTTTTAAAATAACAGTTATCTTTTTTAATAATGTCTGTCAAATTACAGTTAAACATAATAAATATAAAAAAGCAAATAGAAGATATTTCTCAAGTGATATTTAGAATTTATTTGTTGGCTAAGGCAATTTATAGTGAATTTACAAAACATTTTAATTGCCATAGAAATAGGCTATTATCAGTATACAGAGCTTTACTATATAAAAAACGACAAATATTGACTCTCTTGAGTTATCTTGAGAAAGTTTATTTTAAAACCGGTTGTAAAAAAATTCTAACAAGAGTGCTGGCAGCTGATCGCATTCTTATATACTTGCGTGGTCGTCCCCATAAAAGAGCAACCACCGGGACTCGAACTCGGGACGCAGGGCCGGCAGTCGCATAAGCAAAATTAAAAAAGTAACAAGAAAATTAAAAAAAGCTCAAGCAGAATAGTAATAAAATGATTAGTACTATTGTGATCTAGGAAGTACTACTATAAACTAAAAACCAAAATGAAAGCGTTTTTCAAAATATTAAATATCAAAAAACTAAATTTATTTATGTTGAACAAGTAGTTTCCAAGTTATTAAGCGGGCTGAAATTTGACTTTATCTGGACCGTAAGTTACCCATCTAAAATCTTAACTGAAACCTGACATTATAATAATCTCTCATATAACGAATTTCGGAAATTTAGAACTCATTTACTTATTTAAGCCGCACAAAATACTTTAACTATTTTATAAATAAACATATTTAAAAATTTCTATACCAGAGATTGAAAAAACTACAAAAGAATAAATAGTTTATCTGACATATTATGGAATAAATATTAAAACATCATTGCTGATCTAGTTTGAGGAAGATTGATCGACTGGTCGATTGTCTCACATGAAAACTGGTTTCATTAATAGCTTCTGTTAATACATTAAAATTATTAATTTTAATGCTAAGAAATATTATAAACAAGTTAGTTGTAAAGTTTAAATTTAATTTTAATCATTTTTAACTATATGCAGGATTGCCACTCGTTTTTTCCAAATCTTTTCCAGATTTTCCAAATTTCTTCCAGGTTTTTTAAAGTAAACATTTTTGGGTCTATTTTTAGGTTTATGTTAATTTCTTTAAAAGAAACTGTGTTAAATAGTACAAAAATATTTAAAAGATGCTTTAAAATTACTTTAAATGTGTTTTTTAATAAAAAAAATTTTGATGATGACAAAAAAATCTTATTTATATGATAGATTTTTTGTGTCAGATTGAAATTTTACTACTGAAAATATTAAAACTATTAAAAATTCCTGGTTTTTTTCAGGTTTTTTTTTTTTAATTTCTCAAATTCCAGGTTATTTTTGCCTAAATTGTCAAATTCCAGGTTTTTCAAGGTTTTTCCAGGTTTCAGGTAAAGTGGCAACCCTGTATATGTTTTATAGTAGAATATCATTAAATAGTGTTTTATTTGAAATAACCTTTAAAAAATTAAACCTTAACTATAACAATTTTATTTTCTAACTAAAGAAAACTAACTAAAAAACTAACTAAAGGTTTTACAGTTATTTCTGTGGATATAAAATAATCAATCAAAAAAACTTTTTATTAGGTAAAAATTTGTTTTGTAACTGTAGCAGTCTTTTTGATGGCTTTTTTAATTCAGTTCAGAAATGAATTTTTAGTCTAGCTATCAGCCTCTAATAATTTAACAGAGGTAAATAGTGAAAAATTTAAAGCTAGGATTAAACTGTTAAAATAAACAACACATTTTAACTTTCAAAATATTATGAACTAAGATAAAACAAAAAATAGTTGTACTAATTGTTTCGATTTCCTTAAAATATACATTTTTTTAGAATAATAACTCAGCTTAGAAACTAAAACTAATTTAAAATCTTTTGAGTTAAAAACTGAAGTCATTTCAAATAGAGACCTTAAATCTATACTCTTTTAAAGCCAAAATAATCTTTTTTGATTTAAAAACTTTAATGGTTATCAACTTTTTTTATTTATGCAGATTCAACAAGTAATAACAAAAATTTGTCAAATAAATATCTTTCAAATAAATGTTTAAATCACTATTTTATTAAATTTCTTGTGTGATGTAAAACGACAAATATAAACTACAATTTTAACCAGGTCAAAACAAAACTAGTACTAACTTTAAAATCATAAACCACTTAATTTATACAGTAGACTTCCGCTTGAGTTCACACTTTGAACAAAACCAAAAATTGCGAACTCAAGAAAACATGATAATTTTTTATACAAGTAGAAGATTTCAATATAATATAATGCAATAATGTTATAAATAAACATAAAAACAACTAATACATAAAATATTTATTCATTTAAAACAATAGATCTGTATAAGCTATAAAGTATTGTTGTTTTATTAATTATAAGTTAGTAATAGACTTTATTTCAGTCAAATTTAAGAAAGTACTTTTTTTTTGGTAAAAAGTGCTTACTCAAGAGAAAGTCTACCATCATTTATATTCATTAGGCATTAAGCAAACCTGTAGTAGAATAAATAACGTAATAGATTTTTTATTAAAAAAAGCATACTTAAATACAATACAAATCAGATTAAATAAAAAATATCCCAAAAAATCACGAATTACAAATATCTAGATAAAATCTTTTGCTAAAGATGTTGATAACTGAACTGTAAGGTTTATCAACAATCTAGAAGGAAAAGCTATCTAACTTCATCCAAAATGGTGAAAAATTTTTCCTTAGTTTTTGTTGAGTCAAAAAGCTTTTCTATCGTTTTTCGAAAAATTTATTTTAAGTTCAAGGTCAGCTTGTAAGTCTGAGAAGCTTTCCTATAAGTAACAATTACTTCAAAACGATCTGCATCGAAGGGATCCATAATCCACTTCGTGATATTTAATCAAAAAATGTAATTAAACCGTTAATCAATGTCACCTTTAAACTGTTTCAGATGAGATGATAGCACTTCTACATCACCTTCATGTATTTAAAGTATTTAGTTTTCCAAACTTGCAAACTGATTATTTTTGAAATTTTTTATATACAGTTCAAGTTGGTTTCTAAAACTGGATATCTTACTTATGACTTTCACAAGGTTCAAGTTTTTACCTTGTAAATTTTTGTTCAGACGGTAGAACTAACTATATAAGTCTTACATATAAGCATTTTTGTTTCTTTAATTTTTTTTAACAAGATTGTCTGCCAATGCCTTATCCTTTTAAAAAAATAATCAACAACTGAATTAAAAACAGCCAAAAACCTTTCTAGACAGTTTCCTTTTTATAACCATCTCACTTATTTAAGTCAAACCAGATATATACGAGTCAACAAAACAGGCCTAACATGAACATTGGACCACCTTTTGAACAAATAAAAATGTATCAACAAAACTTGCTCAATAGAAGTTTTTTAAATCCTATAAACCATATATATAGGAATTTACACAGCCACAATAATAGTGGATCATAAAACCGAAGAAATACAAACGGAGAGCATACAAATTCAAACGTGTATTAGACGCTTTTTAAAAAAAAACTTTCAAAATTAGTAAAACGTAACAAAATCCATTTTTTTTATTTGTTGATAGAAGTTTTAGCTTTCTTTAATCGTTAAATATTTAATTAACTTGTTTTGAAATAAATTATAAAATAAGTACGAAAGTGTCTATTTAGAAAAGTTTTAAAATTTGCTATTGGTTTACAGAATGTTATATTTTTTATGAAAATTTTGCATAGTTTAGTACAAATAAGGCCTTTTTAGTATCAAGTCTTTATTGGAACTACTATAAAATAGGTTTATTACCAACTTTCAAATGTTTATTATATATACATTCTTCTTTTTATCTAAAAAGTTCTTTCAACTAGAATATATTAATTAAAACCTATATAAAAACATCATCATAATAATAATACCAGCTCAAAAATTATATTGATAAATATCTGCTTAATTTTTATAACAGAATAAGGTTAGCAAGTTTCCGATTAAATTATAAAAAAAACTTTTATCGCAACTTAAATTAGCATATATCATTATTAAAATCAGTTAGATAAGTAAAAAAATAAAAATAAAAGAGTTTTTCGTAAAGTTTAAACCCATTATTAACCAAAATTCAAAACAATTAAAAACATAAGTTTTTTTTTTGCTATTTAGCCAAATTAGTTTGCGGTATAATATATATGTTGTACTTTATATTATAGACGTTTCGAATCTTTTTGAATGATGAGGTTTGTTTTTCTAGTTTTAAAGTTATCGTTTAGTTTAAAAATTTTACTAAAATAATGAATAAAATTAGGCTTTAATAGTAACTTTGTTACAAATCTATTTGTTAACATTTAAATATATTTTCTGATACACTTTTTGAAAAAAAAGTTTTTTAATAAATTAGTATGAAATGAAGATAAAATTAATTAAAACAACGTTTATAAAACTAACTCTGAAAATGACTTCAGTGTTTTTGCTGATTTTAAATATATTAGTTGTTTTCTATCGATTGTGTTTTAAATATGAATAAAAAATAGATATTAAAATTATAAAAATAGTTTTAAAAATGTAAAATAATAACCCGTTGTACTTTTGAAAATTAAAGTTTTAAAAAAATTTTCTAGATTTTTAAAAGTCGTCAGTATCTTTTCTTATCAATTTTCAAGCATATCGATTTGAATCCAAACTTCTTGTTAGACTGAGACCCAAATATTGTTAATTTTGATATATGCCAGTCAGTGCTAAGGAGAATAGCTGTATTCTGTATTTTACAAACATTTATTCCGTTATACCACAAAGCTATCATTTTAAAGTGACGTCAGATTAATTTCCTTTAAATAACTTTTTCTTAGGCAGCTGTAACATTTGTTTGATTTTGATAAAATTTGAAAAAATATAATTTAAAGCCAAGACGTTTCTGTATTTAACCCAGTATAACGTACAAAAGTAATAAATCTATTTTATAAAAAGTCTAGAAAACAATAAACAGTTTTTAATGTCAAAAGTAAACTTAAACATTTTATATTGAAAAAAAAAACAGCTGACTTACTGTAAGTAAAGTAAAACACAAAATAATTTTTCGTAGTTGTATATTTATTTACATTTTGATAACAAGACTTCCTAATTCGAAGTATTTTAAAAGTTTTAGAGGTTTAATTGTTTAAAATTAGTTTATTATGTTTAGTTTGTTACAAGCATTGTAACGATTTTTTATATTAAATAGGCTTTTCAAAAAACCTAGTTTTCTTTTCCTCAAAATTAAAGAAATTTTTTAAACTATAATAGATTTGCTAAATACCTTCTAAAAAGGGACTAATTCGGTAACAATGATTCAAGAAACAATAAAACACGAAAAAAGGTTAAAACCGTTACTTAGAAAAAATGTTTGTTAGTAGTCAAGCATGACAACTTATTTTTGTTCCAAAATTTAGCAAAAACGTTACCTCAATTTTTTTCTAATTTGATGTGTTTGCAATTTGCTTAAATTAAAAAAACTTAGATAATCTTTTGTATTTTTTTAAATGTATAATAAAATCTACGAAAATATTTCCATCGTAGTTTTAACTTGAAACTCAGTAAAGAGGATTCAAAGACGCTTTTAAGCATGATGTTTTATTTTTATACTTAATTTCTTTAAATTTACAGTATAAATTATTATAGGCAACTAAAATATTACAATGTCATTTGTAAGTTGTCTTAAGGATCCTCTGTATTGGTTTCTATGTATTTCTACTGCATTATACTCATTGATTCTTCATGTATATTCTGATTATGTATGATTAAAACCGAACTATTATCAGTTCAAAGACCGTGAGCGCTGTCTGCCACTATTTTTTAAAGTTTTATTTAATATATTTCCTTTAATATTTTGTAGAATTTCAGCATAAATTTTTAATACTTTTTTTCAAAAAAGTACAAGTTTTAACACTTTTTAGCTTGTCTAGTGAGTTAGTTTAATATTTTTTCTTTTTGTTTTTTATTTATTAGTTCTAAGTTTTTTTTTTAGGTTTTTCTTTTTACTATAACTGTTACCCTCAACCTTTACCCTCAGTCAGTTTTTTTATTTTTATTAAATTGTCATTTTTAAGTTTTTTCTATATTTTATTTTTATATTTTTTACTCTCGTGCAAAAATGTAACTCATGCAATTTAGTGCCCTCGTTAAATTTAGACCCGTTCCCAGTTGTTTTACATAAAAACTCGAGTATAAAAATTCCTTTGGGTTTTTAAACTATAAAATTATTTAACAAGATGGTATATATTTAAATATTATCTTTTTTTTTTGTTTTAAAGCTGTTTCTTATTTTTTAAACACTATGTTCACGACCAAAGTTTTTCATTAGATAATTGCTCGAAATCAACAAAAAAATTTAAAGAAAACAGTCGTCAGAAAATACTAGGTAGGATTGTTTTCTTTTTTTTGATATTTTTATAATATATTTAATGCTGTTTTTTACCATTTTGAAAACAACAGTAAACTTTTTAAAACCATTGATCTATAACAAATATTCGTAAACTATTTCCAATATTTACAGTGTTTTTTTCGGCTAAAGTTTCTAATAGTCATTGTTACACAGTCTCTTACTTTTGTACTAGCTTTAAAATATCTGTGATATATAATTTAGATACGATATAGTTTAAAACATTAAAATATATTTAACTTATAAGAATGTAGATAATCTATCATTTTCAAAAAGTTTTACTACTTTTAACAATTGCTGTTATTTGTTTATAAAAAAGAACTTAAAGTGTTTTTCTAAAATACTTTAAATAGTTTCTACAATCATACAAAACTTTTATTAAATAATATTTATATTCATGAATTTTCAATGATGACCAACTTCAAACACTTTTCATAAATTTGGTTCATAAATATATGTTAACTATATTTAAATAATCTTGATGTACATTAATAAACAAGTGATGTGTGTATAAGTTTAGTAGCATTTAAGATTTTATAACATTTTATTTTTTAAAGCTAAATCTTTGACAAGTTAATTTACTTTTTACAAAAACAATTTCAGTATATTTATTTTTGTCCATTAAAATAAGGTTATTTTGCGAGAATGATATAATAGATCCTTTTCTCGTTATAAATGTTATTTTAGATAAAATGATAAAACCAACAATTTTTTTTTATTTTATACCAAAAAACTAAATCGAGTTTGCTTTATTTAAAAGCGACGTCAGTTAGTGCTTAAAGTATAAAAAAATAATCTTAAAAAATAAGAAACTATTTTACTTTATTAAAAGTTTAAGAAAAATAGTTTCGTTTTATGACAAATCATACTTATAAAAAAAAAACGAACTGGAGATTTAAGTTAATAATATATAATAACTTAATACTCAATTTTCCTTTTTTTATGACTGTATTGTCTCTTTTGATTTGTTATATGTTACAACTTTAGTATAAACGCTTAAACAGTAGTTTTAAAATTATGAAAACAAAACAATTAATAATTTTTTTTTTCATCTAATTTTCTTCGTTAGTTTTTGTACGTAGGCGGAAGTATGCAAAAAAATGAGTATAAGACTTAAGATCTTTCTTTTTTTATTTTTTTCATGTATGAAATAGTCGTAATAAAGAAAAGTTTACAATTTAATTTAGCAACAAATTTCTATTTTTCAGTTATTAAGCATATTCTTATATGCATTATACAATTTTTTATTTCTTTTTTTTTTTTACCTAGTTATTGACAATATTGTTATTAACTACTTGGTATTCCTTTTTTTTTTTTGTTTTATTATATTTGAACATTTTTTTCTAAACTCTAAATGATTTATTTAAGCTATTTTTTGTGAATGGTTCATATTTTTGCAATCTTTTGAATATCAAACTAAAATTATTAACATAATTGAGCTCAGTAACGCAATTAGAGAAACTTGAAATTTTCAAAAGAAATTCAGGCTACTTAACTTTTTTTGTAAAAAATCCGGCTGCCCAGGGATGTTTTAGTTTTATTAAAAATATATTTATTGTTGTATATTTTGAATTTTAATTTGTTATGATTAGGTGTTTAGTTTTTAGGTTTGATGTTGATCATGTTGTTTTTAAAAATTTATGAGTTTTGATTTTAATTTACTCAAAACTTATAAAATTATTCTCTTATCAACTTTTCTTTTCAACTTAAGCCATTCTCTTATTGTTGCTAAATTGAGAGAAATATTTCACAACTATTTTGTTGTTTTAACAAAAAGTCAGAAATATAGTAGGTATATAATTTAAGTTCAATTTCGAGTTATTCAATAATTATGTAAAGATATAAACTATAAAAAAACAAACTGTTATGATTAAATTAATACTAATTGATTATAAAACAAAGCTTTTTTAATATTTACATAAATGACACATTTAATCATAAATACACACTGTTAAATATAATAGTAAAAATTTTTGAAAGTTTTAAAGGTATCAACAGATTATAATCTTTTCGTCTTCATCCATTATGCACTATGTTTTTATAACTAAAAAATTATCATTATAAACTCTAAATTTCTCAATATTTTTAATACCCTTAGCATACTAATTAATTTATATTATTTTTAGTGTTTAATCAAACGATATAGTTGAATTTTAAAATTAAATTTATCCCTGGTGTTTATTCTAATTAATCTCATGATTTGACCACTTTGGTACTCTTTCAAAAAATTTAAGCTTTAGTATGAGTATTCTTATCTAAGGTAAGTGGATTAGACTGATACTAAGTAAAATACCAGTTTCTAGCTGCAAACAATAACTGGAACCTATAAAACTCTAAAGGATCTCTATAATGTTACTTAAAAATTTTTATTATTGTTTTTGATAAAATTTCATATAAATTAATTTTTTTCTATAAAACAGTTGAACTAGTTTTTAATGCAAAAAGTAAAAAAAAAATAATGTTAGAAATGTCTAGTTTTTAGTAACATTAAGTTTGCCATCACTCAGGATAACTCATAACAGTTTGTAATTTAAAAAACCCCAGAGTTAATAGGGATAACTCATGCTAGTTTGAAACTAGAAAAGAATCAAAGATTACTCGGACCAGCTTGGTTATTTTAAATTAAAAACAGATTAAAAAAAAATTTAAGTTTTTAACCTTTTTATTTTTAATCTTGAAAAAAAGTTAGTTGCTTTAGTTTATTATTGAATTTGTAAAACCAATTTTAAATAAAAAAAAAGATTTAGAAATGCTTTTAACTTAAAAAGTTTATAATTCAAACAAATATTATTTTGAGATTTATTGAAGATTAAAAAAAAAAGCTGAATTACTTAAGACATCTGAATGTTGTTTAGTGTATTTTTTAAACTTAAAAAATGGTAACCCTGTAATATTTTTCTTAATACAATAGTATGCTAGATAAGAAAAGTCCAATTATTAAAAACAAGGAATTAAAATGTTAAACGTTTTTTGAGTTAATTATTTTGAGTAAAATAGTTTAAAATAAATAGTTAATTAATACTTAATTTCAATAATTTTTATTAATAAAAATTAAGTTCTTATACATCAAAAAATAATTATAATGGGATATTGTTAATTTTTAATTTTATTTAAATTATAGTAAAACTACCTTGAAAATACTTACAAATATATATTTTTAAGTTTTGAAAAACTTCACAGTTATTGTAGTACTCAATAATTTACTTTAGTTCATTTTTTAACAAAATATTATAAATAATTATTTCAATTTTAAATTCATAAGTAATTATAAAAATTGGCACAATAGGTTAGAAATAATTTAATTATGAGTTGTTACAATCTTAGGCTGATTTCAAATTTTAAATGTTAATATTGAAAAGTTCAGGTAGGAATTTTTTTTTTTGAACATTCAAGCTAGTTTTGTATTTTTTTATAAGTTTTATATAGCTTATATAGTTTTGAAATCTGGTTTTCTTAAAAAACTTGGGTTTTTTTACAGGATTGTCACAAAACCTGGAATCCTTGTGAAAATCCTGGAATTTCATAGTCTAGGCTACAAAACCTAAAAAAACGTATAAACCATAGAATCAAAAAAATCCACATTTGGTTTATTTTTTAATGATTGACTTTAGCTTATATTTTTCAAAAAACATAAACAATAACTAATACATTATTAAATTTATGTGATTGGTTTTATTTTGGTTCTAATGAGTAATAAAATAATAATAATATAGGCTTAAATTTAAAATAATACAGAGTTGAAAAAACCTTAAGCTAACTTAAGCTTTTAAATGTAATTATTTGGTCTAATTTAGATTTTTCAAGATTTTTTAATTTCAGGATTGTTTTAATGGCGTTTAAATTTTTATTTTAAAATTCTTTTTATCATTGTACCTAAAAATCAGAAATCTTTAGAAAAAAGGTTGAACTGGACAAATTAATATACAAAAACCCAGAATTTGATTAATTTTGAAAAAAAAAGTTGGAATTTGAACAGAAATCACAAAATAACCTGGAACTTTAAAAAGTATTATATGTTTAGTAGTTAAATGTTGATTTGAAACGAGAATTAAATCATTAAGCTAAAAGGCTTTTGTAATCATTTCTAGTTTTCTATATGAAAACACATTTAAAGTAGATCTACAATAATTTTTGACTGTTGTTATATCCTTAACACCGTTTTTAAACTTAATTTAATTTTAGAATTGAAAACAGATAGATAGACATTTACTTCCAAAAACCTAAAAAAGTGAAAGAAAACATGAAAGAAATTTGTTAAGAACCATAACAAATCCTGCTTTTTATTTAAGCTTTTAAGTACTTCCATCAATACAACATTTTTTTTTTAGTTTTCAACATTAATTTACTATTTGGTATTCTTCTTTTTTTGTTTTATTATATTTAAACATTTTTTTTTAAACTCTAGATGATTCTAAACATTATTTAAGCTATTTTTTGTGAATGGCTCATATCTTTGCAATCTTTTGAATATCTAACTTCAATTATGGATATAAATGAGCTCTGTCACGCAATCAGAGTAGCTTAAAGTTTTCAAAAAAACTTAGGCTGGTAAACCTTTTTTGTAAAAAAAAATCAGACTGCTCTGCGATGTTTTAGTTTTATTGAAAAATGTATTTATTGTTGTATATTTTGAATTTTCATTTATTATATTTAGATATTTAGTTTTTAGGTTTTAAGTTTGATGTAAATGATGCTTTTTTTTTTCTTAAATTTTGATTTTAAAGTAGTCAAAATTTATAAAATTATTCTTTTCAAGAATAATCAGAAATTTTTTTCGATAAGATTTAAGAACTAGTAGTCTCATTATTGCTTTTTATACTATTTAATTAGATAGATTTTTAATAGAGCTAAATTACTTAGTTTAAAACAAAGTTTTCTAACTATCTTAAAAATTTGATAAGAAAATAGTAATAAATTTGATTAGAAGCTTACATTTAAAAATGAATGTAAATTTAAATATGCTGTACATGGCAAAGTTCTAGTTAATATATTATCTGTCCAGTTAAAAAAAATCTTTTTATGGTTTTTTTTACTTATAATTGTTCAACTAGAATTCTTGAAGCATTTTTATTATGTTTGGGTAAGGTTGGTTAGGGATAAGAGTATGATTTTTAAAAAAAATGTCAAAACTTCTAAAAAAAAATTGATGACTCAGCTAATACATAGATCAGACGAACTTTAAGTTAACTTTTCTGATAAAAGTACTTTAAACATATTTATGTAATTTTTGCAACCTATTGTTCATCTACATTTTTTTATTTACTAAAAAAACAAAAACTTGTTTTGTTAAAATATATATTGCGATCGACTATAAAAAAACAACTTTTTTACAACTTGATTTCAATTAGTTAAAAAAAGTAGAAATTTTATTCTTGAGCAAGAATTATGTAAAGATATAAACTATAAAAAAACAACTTCTCTACAACTTGAATTCACATAGTTAAAAAAAGTAGAAATTTTATTCTTGAGCACTTCTCTTATCAACTAATTATATATTTTGTTATACAACATTCATTTTCGTTTTGCTCTATCTTCACATTTTTATTGTCATTATAAACAGGTAATAATACTTTACTTAAACACAAAAAAAAAGACTTTAAAAAAAATTAGAATTAAAAAGTTGTTGCTCGTAAATTTAGAAAAATATTAAAAAGTTAAATATTTAAAAATTATGTGAAGATGTATACTATTAAAAATATGGTATAAATCCAGGATTTTCACAAGGATTCCAGGTTTTGTGACAATCCTGTAAAAAAACCCAAGTTTTTTAAGAAAACCAGATTTCAAAACTATATAAGCTATATAAAACTTATAAAAAAATACAAAACTAGCTTGAATGTTCAAAAAAAAAAATTCCTACCTGAACTTTTCAATATTAACATTTAAAATTTGAAATCAGCCTAAGATTGTAACAACTCATAATTAAATTATTTCTAACCTATTGTGCCAATTTTTATAATTACTTATGAATTTAAAATTGAAATAATTATTTATAATATTTTGTTAAAAAATGAACTAAAGTAAATTATTGAGTACTACAATAACTGTGAAGTTTTTCAAAACTTAAAAATATATATTTGTAAGTATTTTCAAGGTAGTTTTACTATAATTTAAATAAAATTAAAAATTAACAATATCCCATTATAATTATTTTTTGATGTATAAGAACTTAATTTTTATTAATAAAAATTATTGAAATTAAGTATTAATTAACTATTTATTTTAAACTATTTTACTCAAAATAATTAACTCAAAAAACGTTTAACATTTTAATTCCTTGTTTTTAATAATTGGACTTTTCTTATCTAGCATACTATTGTATTAAGAAAAATATTACAGGGTTACCATTTTTTAAGTTTAAAAAATACACTAAACAACATTCAGATGTCTTAAGTAATTCAGCTTTTTTTTTTAATCTTCAATAAATCTCAAAATAATATTTGTTTGAATTATAAACTTTTTAAGTTAAAAGCATTTCTAAATCTTTTTTTTTATTTAAAATTGGTTTTACAAATTCAATAATAAACTAAAGCAACTAACTTTTTTTCAAGATTAAAAATAAAAAGGTTAAAAACTTAAATTTTTTTTTAATCTGTTTTTAATTTAAAATAACCAAGCTGGTCCGAGTAATCTTTGATTCTTTTCTAGTTTCAAACTAGCATGAGTTATCCCTATTAACTCTGGGGTTTTTTAAATTACAAACTGTTATGAGTTATCCTGAGTGATGGCAAACTTAATGTTACTAAAAACTAGACATTTCTAACATTATTTTTTTTTTACTTTTTGCATTAAAAACTAGTTCAACTGTTTTATAGAAAAAAATTAATTTATATGAAATTTTATCAAAAACAATAATAAAAATTTTTAAGTAACATTATAGAGATCCTTTAGAGTTTTATAGGTTCCAGTTATTGTTTGCAGCTAGAAACTGGTATTTTACTTAGTATCAGTCTAATCCACTTACCTTAGATAAGAATACTCATACTAAAGCTTAAATTTTTTGAAAGAGTACCAAAGTGGTCAAATCATGAGATTAATTAGAATAAACACCAGGGATAAATTTAATTTTAAAATTCAACTATATCGTTTGATTAAACACTAAAAATAATATAAATTAATTAGTATGCTAAGGGTATTAAAAATATTGAGAAATTTAGAGTTAATAATGATAATTTTTTAGTTATAAAAACATAGTGCATAATGGATGAAGACGAAAAGATTATAATCTGTTGATACCTTTAAAACTTTCAAAAATTTTTACTATTATATTTAACAGTGTGTATTTATGATTAAATGTGTCATTTATGTAAATATTAAAAAAGCTTTGTTTTATAATCAATTAGTATTAATTTAATCATAACAGTTTGTTTTTTTATAGTTTATATCTTTACATAATTATTGAATAACTCGAAATTGAACTTAAATTATATACCTACTATATTTCTGACTTTTTGTTAAAACAACAAAATAATTGTGAAATATTTCTCTCAATTTAGCAACAATAAGAGAATGGCTTAAGTTGAAAAGAAAAGTTGATAAGAGAATAATTTTATAAGTTTTGAGTAAATTAAAATCAAAACTCATAAATTTTTAAAAACAAAATGATCAACATCAAACCTAAAAACTAAACACATAATCATAACAAATTAAAATTCAAAATATACAACAATAAATATATTTTTAATAAAACTAAAACATCCCTGGGCAGCCGGATTTTTTACAAAAAAAGTTAAGTAGCCTGAATTTCTTTTGAAAATTTCAAGTTTCTCTAATTGCGTTACTGAGCTCAATTATGTTAATAATTTTAGTTTGATATTCAAAAGATTGCAAAAATATGAACCATTCACAAAAAATAGCTTAAATAAATCATTTAGAGTTTAGAAAAAAATGTTCAAATATAATAAAACAAAAAAAAAAAAGGAATACCAAGTAGTTAATAACAATATTGTCAATAACTAGGTAAAAAAAAAAAAGAAATAAAAAATTGTATAATGCATATAAGAATATGCTTAATAACTGAAAAATAGAAATTTGTTGCTAAATTAAATTGTAAACTTTTCTTTATTACGACTATTTCATACATGAAAAAAATAAAAAAAGAAAGATCTTAAGTCTTATACTCATTTTTTTGCATACTTCCGCCTACGTACAAAAACTAACGAAGAAAATTAGATGAAAAAAAAATTATTAATTGTTTTGTTTTTATAATTTTAAAACTACTGTTTAAGCGTTTATACTAAAGTTGTAACATATAATAAATCAAGAGAGACAATATAGTCTTAAAAAAAGGAAAATTGAGTATTAAGTTATTATATATTATTAACTTAAATCTCCAGTTCGTTTTTTTTGTTGATCTTTTATATTTTATAAGTATGATTTGTCATAAAACGAAACTATTTTTCTTAAACTTTTAATAAAGTAAAATAGTTTCTTATTTTTTAAGATTATTTTTTTATACTTTAAGCACTAACTGACGTCGCTTTTAAATAAAGCAAACTCGATTTAGTTTTTTGGTATAAAATAAAAAAAAATTGTTGGTTTTATCATTTTATCTAAAATAACATTTATAACGAGAAAAGGATCTATTATATCATTCTCGCAAAATAACCTTATTTTAATGGACAAAAATAAATATACTTAAATTGTTTATGTAATAAGTAAATTAACTTGTCAAATATTTAGCTTTAAAAAATAAAATGTTATAAAATCTTAAATGCTACTAAACTTATACACACATCACTTGTTTATTAATGTACATCAACATTATTTAAATATAGTTAACATATATTTATAATACCAAATTTATGAAAAGTGTTTGAAGTTGGTCATCATTGAAAATTCATGAATATAAATATTATTTAATAAAAGTTTTGTATGATTGTAGAAACTATTTAAAGTATTTTAGAAAAACACTTTAAGTTCTTTTTTATAAACAAATAACAGCAATTGTTAAAAGTAGTAAAACTTTTTGAAAATGATAGATTATCTACATTCTTATAAGTTAAATATATTTTAATGTTTTAAACTATATCGTATCTAAATTATATATCACAGATATTTTAAAGCTAGTACAAAAGTAAGAGACTGTGTAACAATGACTATTAGAAACTTTAGCCGAAAAAAACACTGTAAATATTGGAAATAGTTTACGAATATTTGTTATAGATCAATGGTTTTAAAAAGTTTACTGTTGTTTTCAAAATGGTAAAAAACAGCATTAAATATATTATAAAAATATCAAAAAAAAGAAAACAATCCTACCTAGTATTTTCTGACGACTGTTTTCTTTAAATTTTTTTGTTGATTTCGAGCAATTATCTAATGAAAAACTTTGGTCGTGAACATAGTGTTTAAAAAATAAGAAACAGCTTTAAAACAAAAAAAAAAAGATAATATTTAAATATATACCATCTTGTTAAATAATTTTATAGTTTAAAAACCCAAAGGAATTTTTATACTCGAGTTTTTATGTAAAACAACTGGGAACGGGTCTAAATTTAACGAGGGCACTAAATTGCATGAGTTACATTTTTGCACGAGAGTAAAAAATATAAAAATAAAATATAGAAAAAACTTAAAAATGACAATTTAATAAAAATAAAAAAACTGACTGAGGGTAAAGGTTAGGGGTAACAGTTATAGTAAAAAGAAAAACCTAAAAAAAAAACTTAGAACTAATAAATAAAAAACAAAAAAAAAAAAATATTAAACTAACTCACTAGACAAGCTAAAAAGTGTTAAAACTTGTACTTTTTTGAAGAAAAGTATTAAAAATTTATGCTGAAATTCTACAAAATATTAAAGGAAATATTTTAAATAAAACTTTAAAAAATAGTGGCAGACAGCGCTCACGGTCTTTGAACTGATAATAGCTCGGTTTTAATCATACATAATCAGAATATACATGAAGAATCAATGTGTATAATGCAGTAGAAATACATAGAAACCAATACAGAGGATCCTTAAGACAACTTACAAATGACATTGTAATATTTTAGTTGCCTATAATAATTTATACTGTAAATTTAAAGAAATTAAGTATAAAAATAAAACATCATGCTTAAAAGCGTCTTTGAATCCTCTTTACTGAGTTTCAAGTTAAAACTACGATGGAAATATTTTCGTAGATTTTATTATACATTTAAAAAAATACAAAAGATTATCTAAGTTTTTTTAATTTAAGCAAATTGCAAACACATCAAATTAGAAAAAAATTGAGGTAACGTTTTTGCTAAATTTTGGAACAAAAATAAGTTGTCATGCTTGACTACTAACAAACATTTTTTCTAAGTAACGGTTTTAACCTTTTTTCGTGTTTTATTGTTTCTTGAATCATTGTTACCGAATTAGTCCCTTTTTAGAAGGTATTTAGCAAATCTATTATAGTTTAAAAAATTTCTTTAATTTTGAGGAAAAGAAAACTAGGTTTTTTGAAAAGCCTATTTAATATAAAAAATCGTTACAATGCTTGTAACAAACTAAACATAATAAACTAATTTTAAACAATTAAACCTCTAAAACTTTTAAAATACTTCGAATTAGGAAGTCTTGTTATCAAAATGTAAATAAATATACAACTACGAAAAATTATTTTGTGTTTTACTTTACTTACAGTAAGTCAGCTGTTTTTTTTTTCAATATAAAATGTTTAAGTTTACTTTTGACATTAAAAACTGTTTATTGTTTTCTAGACTTTTTATAAAATAGATTTATTACTTTTGTACGTTATACTGGGTTAAATACAGAAACGTCTTGGCTTTAAATTATATTTTTTCAAATTTTATCAAAATCAAACAAATGTTACAGCTGCCTAAGAAAAAGTTATTTAAAGGAAATTAATCTGACGTCACTTTAAAATGATAGCTTTGTGGTATAACGGAATAAATGTTTGTAAAATACAGAATACAGCTATTCTCCTTAGCACTGACTGGCATGTATCAAAATTAACAATATTTGGGTCTCAGTCTAACAAGAAGTTTGGATTCAAATCGATATGCTTGAAAATTGATAAGAAAAGATACTGACGACTTTTAAAAATCTAGAAAATTTTTTTAAAACTTTAATTTTCAAAAGTACAACGGGTCATTATTTTACATTTTTAAAACTATTTTTATAATTTTAATATCTATTTTTTATTCATATTTAAAACACAATCGATAGAAAACAACTAATATATTTAAAATCAGCAAAAACACTGAAGTCATTTTCAGAGTTAGTTTTATAAACGTTGTTTTAATTAATTTTATCTTCATTTCATACTAATTTATTAAAAAACTTTTTTTTCAAAAAGTGTATCAGAAAATATATTTAAATGTTAACAAATAGATTTGTAACAAAGTTACTATTAAAGCCTAATTTTATTCATTATTTTAGTAAAATTTTTAAACTAAACGATAACTTTAAAACTAGAAAAACAAACCTCATCATTCAAAAAGATTCGAAACGTCTATAATATAAAGTACAACATATATATTATACCGCAAACTAATTTGGCTAAATAGCAAAAAAAAAACTTATGTTTTTAATTGTTTTGAATTTTGGTTAATAATGGGTTTAAACTTTACGAAAAACTCTTTTATTTTTATTTTTTTACTTATCTAACTGATTTTAATAATGATATATGCTAATTTAAGTTGCGATAAAAGTTTTTTTTATAATTTAATCGGAAACTTGCTAACCTTATTCTGTTATAAAAATTAAGCAGATATTTATCAATATAATTTTTGAGCTGGTATTATTATTATGATGATGTTTTTATATAGGTTTTAATTAATATATTCTAGTTGAAAGAACTTTTTAGATAAAAAGAAGAATGTATATATAATAAACATTTGAAAGTTGGTAATAAACCTATTTTATAGTAGTTCCAATAAAGACTTGATACTAAAAAGGCCTTATTTGTACTAAACTATGCAAAATTTTCATAAAAAATATAACATTCTGTAAACCAATAGCAAATTTTAAAACTTTTCTAAATAGACACTTTCGTACTTATTTTATAATTTATTTCAAAACAAGTTAATTAAATATTTAACGATTAAAGAAAGCTAAAACTTCTATCAACAAATAAAAAAAATGGATTTTGTTACGTTTTACTAATTTTGAAAGTTTTTTTTTAAAAAGCGTCTAATACACGTTTGAATTTGTATGCTCTCCGTTTGTATTTCTTCGGTTTTATGATCCACTATTATTGTGGCTGTGTAAATTCCTATTTATATGGTTTATAGGATTTAAAAAACTTCTATTGAGCAAGTTTTGTTGATACATTTTTATTTGTTCAAAAGGTGGTCCAATGTTCATGTTAGGCCTGTTTTGTTGACTCGTATATATCTGGTTTGACTTAAATAAGTGAGATGGTTATAAAAAGGAAACTGTCTAGAAAGGTTTTTGGCTGTTTTTAATTCAGTTGTTGATTATTTTTTTAAAAGGATAAGGCATTGGCAGACAATCTTGTTAAAAAAAATTAAAGAAACAAAAATGCTTATATGTAAGACTTATATAGTTAGTTCTACCGTCTGAACAAAAATTTACAAGGTAAAAACTTGAACCTTGTGAAAGTCATAAGTAAGATATCCAGTTTTAGAAACCAACTTGAACTGTATATAAAAAATTTCAAAAATAATCAGTTTGCAAGTTTGGAAAACTAAATACTTTAAATACATGAAGGTGATGTAGAAGTGCTATCATCTCATCTGAAACAGTTTAAAGGTGACATTGATTAACGGTTTAATTACATTTTTTGATTAAATATCACGAAGTGGATTATGGATCCCTTCGATGCAGATCGTTTTGAAGTAATTGTTACTTATAGGAAAGCTTCTCAGACTTACAAGCTGACCTTGAACTTAAAATAAATTTTTCGAAAAACGATAGAAAAGCTTTTTGACTCAACAAAAACTAAGGAAAAATTTTTCACCATTTTGGATGAAGTTAGATAGCTTTTCCTTCTAGATTGTTGATAAACCTTACAGTTCAGTTATCAACATCTTTAGCAAAAGATTTTATCTAGATATTTGTAATTCGTGATTTTTTGGGATATTTTTTATTTAATCTGATTTGTATTGTATTTAAGTATGCTTTTTTTAATAAAAAATCTATTACGTTATTTATTCTACTACAGGTTTGCTTAATGCCTAATGAATATAAATGATGGTAGACTTTCTCTTGAGTACGCACTTTTTACCAAAAAAAAAGTACTTTCTTAAATTTGACTGAAATAAAGTCTATTACTAACTTATAATTAATAAAACAACAATACTTTATAGCTTATACAGATCTATTGTTTTAAATGAATAAATATTTTATGTATTAGTTGTTTTTATGTTTATTTATAACATTATTGCATTATATTATATTGAAATCTTCTACTTGTATAAAAAATTATCATGTTTTCTTGAGTTCGCAATTTTTGGTTTTGTTCAAAGTGTGAACTCAAGCGGAAGTCTACTGTATAAATTAAGTGGTTTATGATTTTAAAGTTAGTACTAGTTTTGTTTTGACCTGGTTAAAATTGTAGTTTATATTTGTCGTTTTACATCACACAAGAAATTTAATAAAATAGTGATTTAAACATTTATTTGAAAGATATTTATTTGACAAATTTTTGTTATTACTTGTTGAATCTGCATAAATAAAAAAAGTTGATAACCATTAAAGTTTTTAAATCAAAAAAGATTATTTTGGCTTTAAAAGAGTATAGATTTAAGGTCTCTATTTGAAATGACTTCAGTTTTTAACTCAAAAGATTTTAAATTAGTTTTAGTTTCTAAGCTGAGTTATTATTCTAAAAAAATGTATATTTTAAGGAAATCGAAACAATTAGTACAACTATTTTTTGTTTTATCTTAGTTCATAATATTTTGAAAGTTAAAATGTGTTGTTTATTTTAACAGTTTAATCCTAGCTTTAAATTTTTCACTATTTACCTCTGTTAAATTATTAGAGGCTGATAGCTAGACTAAAAATTCATTTCTGAACTGAATTAAAAAAGCCATCAAAAAGACTGCTACAGTTACAAAACAAATTTTTACCTAATAAAAAGTTTTTTTGATTGATTATTTTATATCCACAGAAATAACTGTAAAACCTTTAGTTAGTTTTTTAGTTAGTTTTCTTTAGTTAGAAAATAAAATTGTTATAGTTAAGGTTTAATTTTTTAAAGGTTATTTCAAATAAAACTCTATTTAATGATATTCTACTATAAAACATATACAGGGTTGTCACTTTACCTGAAACCTGGAAAAACCTTGAAAAACCTGGAATTTGACAATTTAGGCAAAAATAACCTGGAATTTGAGAAATTAAAAAAAAAAACCTGAAAAAAACCAGGAATTTTTAATAGTTTTAATATTTCCAGTAGTAAAATTTCAATCTGACACAAAAAATCTATCATATAAATAAGATTTTTTTGTCATCATCAAAATTTTTTTTATTAAAAAACACATTTAAAGTAATTTTAAAGCATCTTTTAAATATTTTTGTACTATTTAACACAGTTTCTTTTAAAGAAATTAACATAAACCTAAAAATAGACCCAAAAATGTTTACTTTAAAAAACCTGGAAGAAATTTGGAAAATCTGGAAAAGATTTGGAAAAAACGAGTGGCAATCCTGCATATAGTTAAAAATGATTAAAATTAAATTTAAACTTTACAACTAACTTGTTTATAATATTTCTTAGCATTAAAATTAATAATTTTAATGTATTAACAGAAGCTATTAATGAAACCAGTTTTCATGTGAGACAATCGACCAGTCGATCAATCTTCCTCAAACTAGATCAGCAATGATGTTTTAATATTTATTCCATAATATGTCAGATAAACTATTTATTCTTTTGTAGTTTTTTCAATCTCTGGTATAGAAATTTTTAAATATGTTTATTTATAAAATAGTTAAAGTATTTTGTGCGGCTTAAATAAGTAAATGAGTTTTAAATTTCCGAAATTCGTTATATGAGAGATTATTATAATGTCAGGTTTCAGTTAAGATTTTAGATGGGTAACTTACGGTCCAGATAAAGTCAAATTTCAGCCCGCTTAATAACTTGGAAACTACTTGTTCAACATAAATAAATTTAGTTTTTTGATATTTAATATTTTGAAAAACGCTTTCATTTTGGTTTTTAGTTTATAGTAGTACTTCCTAGATCACAATAGTACTAATCATTTTATTACTATTCTGCTTGAGCTTTTTTTAATTTTCTTGTTACTTTTTTAATTTTGCTTATGCGACTGCCGGCCCTGCGTCCCGAGTTCGAGTCCCGGTGGTTGCTCTTTTATGGGGACGACCACGCAAGTATATAAGAATGCGATCAGCTGCCAGCACTCTTGTTAGAATTTTTTACAACCGGTTTTAAAATAAACTTTCTCAAGATAACTCAAGAGAGTCAACATTTGTCGTTTTTTATATAGTAAAGCTCTGTATACTGATAATAGCCTATTTCTATGGCAATTAAAATGTTTTGTAAATTCACTATAAATTGCCTTAGCCAACAAATAAATTCTAAATATCACTTGAGAAATATCTTCTATTTGCTTTTTTATATTTATTATGTTTAACTGTAATTTGACAGACATTATTAAAAAAGATAACTGTTATTTTAAAACTGGTTGAAAAATAACTTTTTTGAATATGATGTATGCAACAGTTACCTTTTATTATCACCATAGATTGAATAAACGTGAACAAAAAAAAATTTTTTTGTCTTTTTTCATATTTTGAATGTTTTTTAGTAGTTCTCTAATACATTATGGTCGTTATTTGTCATGCTTTGTTTCTTAGAGAGTAGCAAATTAAAACCATTATTGCCAGATTTCCATCAGAGAATCGCCACAAACTACTTAAGCAAGACATTCTAAATTGAAAATAATAAAGTTTTATTCAGTATATTCTTTGTTTTTTGGCTTCTGTTAACTGTAATTGATAACTATTTAGAAATTTAATAAGCTTGAAAAAATAGAACTTTGAATCGTTTTTTTACTTCCTACTAAAAATATTTTAATATGTTTACTGTAAGTAAATTTAATTTATTTTTTCCTTTAGATTTAGAAACCGATTACCTAATTTATTTATTTATTTAAGATTTAGACTTATTTTGTCTAAAAAAATAAAACTTATCTTTTGAGCTTATAAAGGGTCATCATTTGGGGTAATTTTAGTATTTTTATTTTCATAATAGTATTAGATTTCTTTAATTAATGCAGCTGTTTTTTATTATATTATTTTTTTTTACATTTATTCGTAAAAGTAAATTCTGAAAAGTTAGGACATGATATGGTTATTTATTATCATTCTTTATTAGAATAAGATTTAATTTTTTTTATTTTTTAATATTTTATTTATGTAGTTGTTTTGTTTTATAACTTATTTAAAATTAATATCTTAGACATTCCTAATTTAATATTCTGTCTCTTTAGAAATAGAGTTTTACTTATTTTAAACATTTTGTGTTTTTTTGTGACTTATATTTATCTAAAAGATCCAAAAAAAAATTAAATGAACATACTTATACCTTATCAAGTATTTGCTTTGTTAATATTCGTAATTGAATAAATTTTGATAATATTATTTATTTTGGATGGGTCATTAAAAAACTACTATTTTAAGTAGAAGTGAGGCATTTTCCAAAAAAACGTAATTGAAAAATTAAACTCTTTTTTTATGCATATTTATTCTCGGATCTAAATCTTGTTTTAGGTTTAAAAATTTTTTTTGTTTTAATTTTTTTTTAGGTTCAGGTTTTATTGTTAACAGTTCATCAAATTTACAACCAACCATGCCTTTTAACCCTAATTAGCTTAATTTAAGTTGCGTTAAAAGTATTTTTATTATAATTTAATCGGAAACTTGTTAACCTTATTCTGTTATAAAAATTGAGCAGATAATTATCAATATTATTTTAAAGCTGGTGTTATTATTTCGATGATGCTTTTATATACATTTTTATTAATATGATCTAGTTGAAAGAACTTTATAGATAAAAAAAAATATTTTTAAAATATTTTAAAGTTGGTAAGAAACCTATTTTATAGCAGTTTTATTAAAAACTTAATACTAAAAAGGCCTTATTTGTCTTAAACTATAGAAAATTTACTTAAAAAATATACTATTCTGTAAACCAAAAGCAAGTTTAAACATTTTTTTTTATAGACACTTTCGTACTTGTTTTATAATTTATTTCAAAACAAGTTAATTAACTATTTAACAATTAAAGAAAGCTAAAACTTCCATCAACAAATAAAAAAACGCATTTCTTTACGTTTTACTAAAGTTCAGAGTATTTTTACTAAAAAATGTCTAATACACGTTTGAATTTAAACAACGGCTTCCATTACAGTTTTTATGAGTTCTCTGGTTATAGTTAAGCATTGGTCCAAAGTTAACCATATTATCCCATTGTAGATTCGTAGGGTTTTGGTAATGCATTGGTCTTATAGCATTGTTCCTTGGTGGAAAAATCGGATTAAATGTTTGTTGATTTTGCAATAATGTCCCGTTGTCGTAAGTTTGTTGAGTCGAGAAGCTGTTAGTTGAGAAGTTGTTTTGGTTACTGTTATAACACTGTTTCACTTTTTTACTTTGATGATGCATAAGATTATCTAGTTTCTTTCTTTTTAGAGCTGACCGTTTTTGTTGTTGATATTTTCCATTTCCGTTGTCTTTACCATTTTTATTCGTTTTCTTTTTTTTACTTATTTCTTCTACAGTAAAAGTTACATCTCCTAATGTGTGGTGCTTTTCATTCATCGCTTTTATCACTGACTCTCTGTCCTTGTACCTTATAAGAACTTTGGATTTAGGTATGAAAAAATCTATATCAACAGTTTTTCCTAATTTTCTAAAGTACGTTGTTATTTTATCCTTACTGATTTTTACCCTTGAGGGTAGCTGCGCCTTAATCTTACAAATACTCGGCATGTTTGCCTTATTTACATTAATTTTATGACCATCTAGATCATGATTTCTCACTTCAAGACAGTTTTCATACGAGTTTAAGTGTTCATAAACTACAAATCCACAATTTTTCTTGTTAACTTTGTCAAATACTACGTTGCTGCGGCTGAAAACACCGTACTTTTGAAAACATTTTGATAATCGTTCCTCGTCTACAGCTTTTGCAAGATTATCAACATAAATTTTACGATTTTCTTCGTCATCTGTTATATTTTTTTTTTAAATAGTTAATGTTTTTATTACTCATAAAATGTTTAGTTCTAATATTTTGTTAGCTGTATTAAAACTACTTCGCACATCTTATTTAATTGCTCATTTAAACATTGTTTTTGAAGAAAAGCATCTATAATGTTTTTAATGAATCCAGCAAAACTTGTAAATATTCCTTTTAAACAATAATAAATGAAAAAGTATAAAGAATGATTTGCTTTAATTTTCTAACAAAGTTTAGTTCAAGTGTATTTTTTAGTAAGATAATTAGGTTAATTTATCTTCATCATTTGAAAAATTAACTATTACTTGATTATAATGTAAGATGTTTACTCTAGTACTCTATGTTTTTTACTGAATGCTAAAATTATACAATTGATTAAACAGAACAACATCTTACCTTTTCTAATTTCGATTCTAAACTTTTCAGTCGCTTGTTGTTCTTCAAGCTTGGTCATTGGTTTGATTGAAATAAGTTTTTGGTCTGTTTTGTACAAACAACTACATCCTCCTACATCACACTTTATCGGCCTATCTCCATATACGTTGTAGTAGAAAAACAATTCGTTTTTACCTTAAATATCAATTATATATGTTAATGAGTTCAATAAAGAACACAGATTTTTTTTTATTAGTCCATTTTTATAGTTAACCATAAGTCAATTTAATGAATTTTTTCAAACAAATTATTTAAATTAAGTTTTTGATTTATAAAGTGTTGAAAAACAAATTAAATAGTAATTTTTTTAATTTATAAACAGTTATGAATAATATTAACAAAATAAACATGATGAACGGAAGTTCTAAAAATTTCATATGATAAACAATAATCTAGCATGTTTCTCAATGAATAAAAAAAAGTTATATACAATAATTTTGTTTTTGCAAATTACAATTATTAAGTTTTTTTTATTTTTTATATTTAGGCTATTCAAAAGCAAACATTGTTCATAGTTTTATTTTCAAGGTAAAATAAATTAAAACTAAAAATACTTAAACTCGATATTTAATTAAATAAATCGAGTCGTAACGTATAAGTTTATCAACTAATACAATTAATATTAATATTAAGTACAATTTCAAAGATAATTTCCGATTGCAAAAAAAAAAAAAATTCAGATCCCTATATCTATCTAGTTAAAGATAGTTTACTACTATGACACAATTTGTTTAATGGTATTCAGGGTAATCAATTAAATTAAATTAAAAGGAAAAAAAAGTTTTATTACATTTTAAAATACTCACTTAAATCTACCCGATCAATAACATTGTCGCACAACGGGTGCCAACCAAAAATCTTGTTAGTTATTTCTGCTGATTCCATATCTAAATCATAGTTTTGCTCGATAAATTTCAGCAGTTCTGAGGTCTGCAAACTGTCAAATTTAGCGTTGTGAAATTTGCTATGCTTAATAGTCGGCATGCCTTCCTTCTTTAAAACTCCTGCGATTTGTTCCAATGTGCGACCCTGAAATGTTTATTATTTTAATTAAAACACAACTAAAACTTTTTAAAGCTCAATCTTTTTTCTTAATGAAACTCACTACTTTAGACGCAAGTTATCTTTATTTAAAATCAAACAGTTTACTTCACGACTTTCAAATATTAACAGTAGCTCCGAGACATCTAACTACCGGTCGTCCTAGACTTAACAGGCAGGCATACGAGCCAAATACCATTGTTTAGATCTAAACTAGCGGGCTAAAGTATAAGCGCTTATTTAAGACGAAACGAAAAACTCATTTCATTTCATTCTTATAAAAGTATTTATTAAAAAACTATCATGTAAAAAAATAACATATATATTTTCCAAATCCGTTCTCCCTTTTAATAATTCACGGTCTACTGCAAACTTTAAGTCTAAAATTGTCGGAAATACATCTTTGATGAGTTGGTTTATGTCATCAAAATTCATTGTAGTCAACCACTGAAGACTTTTCAAAAGTTTCACCAAGTGTAAAATGTCGTATATTCTAAAAAAGTTTATTTGTGAGTCATTTAAATTTGTTTTTAAATATATATTTGATGAAGAATTAAATAGTTAACTATAAAAGTCAGATTTTACAACAAACTGGATTTTACATTTCGTAAATTAATTTTATTTTTATCGAAATTCACTTTCAGTACAGTTGATTTATATAAACCTCTCAGTAAAGTTTAATCAAAATTTAAATAAAAGAATTATAGTTTTTTTTGACATGGCATAGTTTATATGAAAACTTAGTATCAGTTAAAACAATGCATTATCAAATAATAAAGTTTCACGAAAATGTAGGTATATATGAACTATAGAAATTTAGACGTTATTTTTTATTTTTAAGCTTTATTTTAAATTTTATACGATTGTAACAATGAAACAATAGTTAAATTTTTCGAAAACAAAAAATAAAAAATTTAAGTTTAACTTGTATAAGTTAAAAATGTTCATAAAAAGACTTATTTGTTACACAAACTTGTTAAATAAAGTATTGACATTATTTTAAAAAAACATTGTATGAAATTTAATGAAAACTTTATTAGAACTAACCCGTGAAAGAACTCAAAACGTATGTCGGTTTTGTGTCTTTCCAGTGAAGAATCGTTCCACATTCTAACGAAATCCGTATAACTAGTTTGACGAGGTAAGCGTTTGTTTGGTGATTCTTCAAAATAAAACAGAAAGCATTGAGAATCTTGACCAATATACTAAAAAAAATTAATCAGTTTAGTAACAGTATACTAAAAAGTTATTTGTTTACAAATTTTTTAACTACAGTACAAATTAAATTTTAAAAACTAAATTGGAAGTGACATCTAAAATATTATCAAATAAATTTATGTACGAAGAAAAGTCTTGTATTTATAAAGTAACAAAAAAGTATTAAAAAGTCGTAAAATAAAATAAATTTGTGTACATTTTTTTCTACTAATATCTAACCTTTTGTGATGAGATCTGTTTCTTACTTTTGCTTAAAGTAATTCCAACTTGTTTGATCTTTCTTATTTCAAGGTTATTACATATAATAGATGCATTATTTTTAATAGTATTGGATGACTTTTCTTTGACCAACACTTCTTTAGCCTTTTGTGTTGATGATTTTTTAAACTCGCAGTCCTATAAAATAACCGTCAAATTAATCAATAAATTAACTATAGAAATCTATTACAACAAAACTAGTAAATTTATATTGATTTTAAAAATTGCAAAATATAAACAGCTACGTTTGTTAATATTTGCAAAAATAACAAACAACTTATTTTAGATTAGTTATTGTAAAATTTAAATTACACACAATATTTTTAAACTAAGAATTAATTGCAATGTGAACTTACAATAGAAGCGCTATTGTACCCCTTATTTTGAATTAGATCTGACATTTTGTTGAACTTTTCTTGGTCAGAAAGGTGGTCATTTGTATTATTGTTAATAGCATCCATAGCGTATTTTTACATTTAGTTACTTTACTTATTGTACTGTAATAAAATAAAAATTAAAACTTGTGATTTTAGTAAAAAAATATTTTTTTTTGTAATTGTAAATAATTTATTTTGAACACCAATAAAACTGAAAAAAAAAACTAGTTTACAGATAAAACTATTAGCTTAATAATAAAACACCTTTTATATAAGATTATTTTTTTGTGTGATTTTAGTAGATTAAGAGATAAAATTGCTAAAGGAGAACAAGGTATAACCTACAGTGGTGCTTGGCTTACTTAAGGTAGGTGTATAGTTATATTGTACTTTAAACTTACATTATACACTATAAAAAATGAATAACAACTATAATCTAACTAATACTGATTTTAAATAATACTTACTCTAAATAAAGTTAGTCATGATTTTAACGGGTATATTTTATATTAAAAAACATATCAAACAAAAAAAACAAACATCATAATCTAAAAACTTCAATAAATTTAATGAAAACTTTTGCACATGTTTAACCTAGCAGAAATAAACTTTAAGATTGTATAAAACAAAATAACAATTAACTTCTTAGAATTTTGTTAAAAAGATACTTATATAAAGTATCATAACTAAAAAAAAACTTTATATAAGACGAGAAAACAATATAGATGTCTATTCTAAAATAAAATTTTTACTGCAGCAGACTGTTGCTAGAATGATTTTCTGTTAAAACTGATTAGAATTTATATATGGCTTCAGTGTGTTTCACAGAAACTTCTTTAAAAATTAGTTATATTTACAAGGACTTTATTTTGTTTAACCTGTAAAAACAGTTTTTCTTTTTTAGCAATACATGAACGAAGTTAGAAAATAACTAACTATATTTAAGCTAATTAGGGTTACAAAACTAAAATACCATGCTTTATAAAGCATGGTTGAAAGTTTTATGAACTGTTAACAATAAAACCTGAACATAAAAAATTAAAAAAAAAATTTTTTTAACCTAAAACAAGATTTAGATCCGAGAATACATATGCATAAGAAAATAATTTTATTTTTCAATTACGTTTTTTTTGGGAAATGCCTCACCTCTACTTAAAATAGTAATTTTAATGACCCATCATAAAACAATAATATTATCAAAATTTATTCAAGTACGAGTATTAACAAAGTGTAATACTTGATAAGATATAAGTATGTACATTTAATTTTTTTTTTGGAATCTTTTAGATAAATATAAGTCACAAAAAACACAAAATGTTGAAACTAAATAGAACTCTATTTGTAAAGAGATAGAATAATAAATTAGAAATGTCTAAGATATCAATTTTAAATAAATTATAAAACAAAACAACTACATCAATAACATATTAAACAATCAAAAAACTTAAATCTATTTCTAATGTAGAATGATGATAAATAAACACATTCCACATATCCTAGTTATACATTGTCTATTTAACAATTTAAAAACGCTCAATAGGTTCGGTCTAAGGACCTGGTGTACGAAAAAACACATTAGTTATCGACCACGTGCTTTTACAATTTCTTAATAGTGATTTAAATTTTTTTTTTATCTTACTTTTCAATCTTGAGAAATAAAGCAATCAAAAAATAATAATGAAAAGGTAAAAAAAAGTTAATTTAGTTAAGCATTTACTTTAAAATACTTTAGTTATAATGAAGTCTAAAATTACCATCAGAATAAAATAAGAAAATACAGTCTAAACCTTGACTATACGGAATATTTTAATTAATAGATTAAAAAAGAAAAAATTTTAACTTGATTGATACTTTGTAGTGAGCTGAAGGGTTTTTTCGTTGAGTATCATTAGTATTTTACGGTAGTTATTAAGTTTTTCAAATTTTATTTTGTTGTATGATTTAATCACTTAAATAAGTTTATATATAAACAATATATATATAATATAGTTTGTATAATTTTTAAAATAAGTGAATTTAATTAGAAACTCAACTTAAATTTTATAAGTCAAAATATTATCGAAGTACTATATCATTTACATACTCTGCACTTAATAAAAAATAATCATTCTGTTTTAAATATATATAACTTATTTTTAATTCTAAGCCTAAAAATATAACTTTAAAAAGACAAACATTATTTAAAGACATAAAAAAAATCTTAAGGTTTCCTTAGAAAAAAAATTTAATCTATTATAAGTTTACTTGAAGCAGAAATCCCAGCTTATCATTTAATTATATAATTAACTCATTGTTAAGAAGCACATCTGTAACCGACAATATTGTGTGGCTTACTTAAGACAGTTGTATGGTTATAGTGTACAATCTGCACAATAAAGCATAATAAATAACCTTAACGTAGCTAATACTGATATTAAATAATACTTAAGGCTACTCCTTATTAAGCTAGGTTTGAAAATGAAGGACTATATTCTATTAAAGAAAAAATGCAGAAGCTCAAAAGTATAAACAATCATTTACAATATAAAAATTTTAATTTTCAGAAACTGTTTGCAAGTTATTAAAACCTTTAAATACAATTTGAATCTAAAAAATTATACTTCGAGAGTGTTTATATTGGAAAAATAATTAACTGCTTAAACTTGAACTTATAAAAAGTATTACGTAAACAAAACAATCTTAAACAAAAACCATAAAATTAAGCAAATGAACAGTATGAAAATAAATTCTGTAATTACATGTTTACTACAGAAAGCCGTTGCTAGAATGATCTCTTCTACGACTAATGACTATTTATTTATAGCTTTAGTTTGTACATGCAAACTTGCATCAGTTAAACACGCAACCTTGCGAGCTTTCTCTTAAACGCTTGGATGAACAAGAACTTCAACTCAAAACTTTCAATTAAATTAAAAAAATTATCAAATGATTTTGGTATGTTATACATCATCATATTCCTTATTGAATGAGAATCTTCACTCTATTCCTCCTCTTCCGTTATTTGGAAACTAAATACTATTCTTCCTTCATAAACAAGAAAAAACGTTGCACATACTAAAATGTAACTTGGTCTCAAAAGTATTATTTATTTTTTTTAAACATTTAAGTTATATTAGTAAATAAAAATACTATACAATGTTTTACTGATAGTATTTTAGTTCTAAAAGGTTTTTATTTTTAATAAACATTTTTAATGTGTTTACCACAACTTTAACAATTCACTTTAACTTCAAAACATGTGTTTGAATTCAACCTACTTAAAGATTGCTGCATTTGAAAAACAAATAAATAAAAAAAACACAAAAACAATAATTTAAATGTCATGCCTTCCTCTGTGATATAAGTTAATATTTTTTTTTCTTCTTACTGGTTTTTGCTTTCTTAGTTACTAATAAATTTATAGATTTAATATTACTTACTTCGACTTTAATTGGTTTTGTTAGTTTTTTGACTTATTTGTACTTATACATTGTCAATACTTTTGTAGACTTAAATTTTATCAGTTCTTTTTAAACTTTGTGGACTAAAAATTTCTTAGATGTAAATTTGATTGGTGGAATTAAAATTTATCAGTTATATTTTGTCTTTTGTGCTAAATTTTTTCAGTTTAGTTTTGACTTTGTTGATTTAAAGTTTGTCACCTACTTTTTGTAACTTTTTATTTAATACCCCTATGATACTTTGCTTAGTATGACCCTTTTTTGCCTGTTAGATTTGATTATTTCCGGTCATTGTTAAATCTCAAGGGCTTTTAAAATGGGCAGAAAGTAGATGTCGGTATTACTTCTTAAAAATTAAGTGCAAAATTACTGTAAAATACTCTAAATCTACTGTTAATAAAAATGCACTGTGAAATTCTGATGACAAAAATATGAAAAAGTGTGCTAAATGCTGCCTTAAAATAAAAAGTAATAAACAACTGAAACTTGTTTGGCAAAATTTTATTTAGGTGTAACTATTACCTAGAGCTGGTGATTTTTTACCTGGGAACACCAATTGTTACCGAAATGTTGTGTGGATTACTTAAGGTTAACACAGTTGTATGGTTAAAGTATACTTTAAACCTATACTATAAACCATGATAACATAACTAGGCATGACAATAAATAAACATATAGTAGAAAACAAAAGTTGCAAAACCTAACAAATATAAGAACCATGTACAATAAAAAAAACATTATGTTTTAGAAACTATTTGCATATTATAAAAACCTTCGAGCACTGATTAAAAAAATTTTACTTTGAGAATGTTTAAACTAGAAAATAAAAAATAAATGCTTGAACTTAAAACTATAAATAATGCTTATGAGAAGGAAATAATCTTAAACAAAAAACTCCAAAAAAATTATAATGAAATATAAATACCTATTCTGTAATTACATATTTACTGCAGCAAGCTGTGGCTAGAATGATCTCCTTTCTAGCTGATGAGTATTTACATATGGCGCGAGCTATCTCTTAAACACTTGGATGAACAAAAATTTAACTCGAGTTTTTAAATTTAATGAAATATTTTGAGTCAAAATTCTCATTCATCCAAGCGTTTAAAAGAAAGAACACAAGGTCACGTGTTCAGTTTGATAAGCTGCTTTCCATCTATTATTTAGTACCTCTATCACAAAAAAAAAAATTTGTAAATATTCTGAAGATAACTCGAAATAGTTACCTCAGAAAATAATGAAAAAAATGACAGTATAGAAAATGCTACAACTTATACTTAACTACTTTTATTGTAACCAAACAAATCAGATTTTGAACCAAAGTTTTTGTGTATTAAATGACATATACTATTTAATCCTTAACCAAAAGTAAAAAGACGAGTTGCAATGATTACTTATGACCATAATAATCATTATTTAATTAATAATATTTAAGTTTATCCTGGTACTTTTCAAAATGGCTTTGATGTTTTAAAAATAATGGTAGCCCGATTATTAATTTACTACCTTGGTCGGCGAGCAATTTGTGACCACAGTTGTTGTTGAACCGAGGTAGGAAAACATCTGTTTCTAAAAATCTTGTATGATAATTATAGTTTAAATATTGTTAGGTTTAACTCTTATTTTGATATATGTTTGAGACTTTAAGAACCATTAGTCTGTTCAATAGAAAATAATACTACTAGTGTTATTATTTTATGAATATTTCACTTCTGATTTTTTGTGAATAAAAACAGGTATTTTTTAAAGACTTACTTAAGCTTTTAAATACTTTTGTAAAATTGAATTTATTTAAACTTAAAAACACTTTTGGCCTTGAAAACTTTAAAAAGTTACCATTAAAAACCTGTAAGATATAATAGGATTCTTACAAGTTTTATTGGATTATTATACACATCGAAAACCATACCATTCTTTTTCGCTGATATTACTTAATATTTATAATAGGACATGTTTTCAGTATGTTTAGTTTAAAAAAAATTTTTGTTGTAATTATAAAAAATGTACACTTTATACAGTATATGAAATAAATAAATGTTAATTAAAGAAATTTTTTTTTAATGAGTGAAGTTGTCATTGGTAAAAACTAAAATATGTTTTTTAATATTATATTGTTCTAAAAGTTTAATATTTAATATGTTTTTAATTATTTAAACACAGCAAATTTAGTTTTAATCAAAAAGTATTCAAAATATGAAATTTTTATTTTTTTTTTAAGAAAGTTAGTAGACGTTTATAAAAAATGATTTTTGTAGAAAATAAATTGCTTTTTTTCAACAACTTTTTATTTTTAATAGTTAAGTAAAGCAGAATACTTTTAAAACAAATTGTTCAAATGGTTTTCATGATTTTTAAACTGCGAAGACAAGTTATAAATAAAAAATTAAAGCTACAACGCTGTATTAAGGTTTAAAAACAAAAGCACAGCAAAAATTTTTTAACAAAAATTAAAAATACTTTAATACTTTTTATGATAAACTTAGAAATAGTACTAAAGTAAACGTACTGCTCTATCCACTGACTTTTCAAAAATAATCAAAAACTCTGGTACCTAACTTATATAGAATTATTTTTGACCTAAAAGTGACCTAATAAAGTAATATTAATTAATAATAATACATCTTATTTAATAAGATCATTTTTAACCGAAAAATGACCTAAAAAAGTAGTTTTAGTATAAATACACAATTTTGTGAAGATAATTTGATTAAAGTAATATCTGTAAGGATAAAAACTGTTTAAAACATATTTATTTTGACTGAAATTTAGCCTAGTAAAATAGTATCAATAATCATCAATGAATTTTCGGCAAGAATAAAAGATTTTTAAAATGAGAAATAATATAGTTTTACATTTGAATATTCAAAGAATTTTGACATTTTCAATTAACATTAAACCAAAGAAATGAAAAAAATTAAATCAAATTAGGACTTTAATCAATCTGTTAAGATGAGAGCACTTATAAAACATATATTGTTATCTGAGAATTTTTAATTGAGTTGTTTTTACTTATTTTGAACTTTTAGAAGATTTTCTAAGTTTAGTTCCAATTTTAAGTTAAATAAATAAGTTTTATTTTGTGTTTTGTGCTAAATTTTGTCAGTTTAATTTTGACTTTGTTGATTTAAAGTTTGTCACCTATTTTTAGTAACTTAATATTTAATACCCCTATAATACTTTGCTTAGTATGACCCTTTTTTGCCCTTAGATTTGATTATTTCCAATTATTGTTAAATCTCAAGTGCTTTTAAAATGGGCAGAAAGTAGATGTCAGTATTAATGTTAAATTAAGATGACAAAAATATGAAAAAGTGTGCTAAATGCTGCCTTAAAATAAAAGGTAATAAACAACTGAAACTTGTTTGGCAAAATTTTGTTTAGGTGTAACTATTACCTAGAGCTGGTGATTCTTTACCTTGGAACACCAATTGTTACCGAAATGTTGTGTGGATTACTTAAGGTTAACACAGTTGTATGGTTAAGGTATACTTTAAACCTATACTATAAACCATGATAACATAACTAGGCATGACAATAAATGAACATATAGTAGAAAACAAAAGTTGCAAAACCTAACAAATATAAGAAGCATGTACAATATAAAAAACATTATGTTTTAGAAACTATTTGCATATTATTAAAACCTTCGAGCACTAATTAAATAAATTTTACTTTGAGAATGTTTAAACTAGAAAATAAAAAATAACTGCTTGAACTTAAAACTGAAAATAATGCTTATGAGAAGCAAATAATCTTAAACAAAAAACTCCAAAAAAATTATAATGAAATATAAATACCTATTCTGTAATTACATGTTTACTGCAGCAAGCTGTGGCTAGAATGATCTCCTTTCTAGCTGATTCGTATTTACATATGGCGCGAGCTATCTCTTAAACGCTTGAATGAACAAAAATTTAACTCGAGTGTTTAAATTTAATGAAATATTTTGAGTCAAAATTCTCATTAATCCAAGCGTTTAAAAGAAAGAACACAAGGTCACGTGTTCAGTTTGATAAGCTGCTTTCCATCTATTATTTAGTACCTCTATCACAAAAAAAAATTTTGTAAATATTCTGAAGTTAACTCATATAGTTACCTTAGAAAATAATAAAAAAATGACCGTATAAAAAATGCTACAACTTATAATTAACCACTTTTATTGTAACCAAACAAATCAGATTGTGAACCAAAGTTTTTGAGTATTAAATGACAAATACTATTTAATCCTTAACCAAAAGTAAAAAGACGAGTTGCAATGATTACTTATGACCATAATAATCATTATTTAATTAATAATATTTAAGTTCATCCTGGTACTTTTCAAAATGGCTTTGATGTTTTAAAAATAATGGTAGCCCGGTTATTAATTTACTACCTTGGTCGGCGAGCAATTTGTGACCACAGTTGTTGTTGAACCGAGGTAGGAAAACATCTGTTTCTAAAAATCTTGTATGATAATTATAGTTTAAATATTGTTGTGTTTAACTCTTATTTTGATATCTGTTTGAGACTTTAAGAACCATTAGTCTGTTTAATAGAAAATAATACTACTAGTGTGATTATTTTATGAATATTTCACTACTGATTTTTTGTGAATAAAAACAGGTATTTTTTAAAGACTTACTTAAGTTTGTGAATACTTTTGTAAAATTGAATTTATTTAAACAAAGAAACACTTTTGGCCTAGATAACTTAAAAAAGTTACCATTAAAAATCTGTAAGATATAATAGGATTCTTACAAGTTTCATTGGATTATTATACACATCGAAAACCATACCATTCTTTTTCGCTGATATTACTTAATGTTTATAACGAGACATGTTTTCAGTATTTTTAGTTCAGAAAATTTTTTGTTGTAAATAATGAAAATTGTACACTTCATACAATATAAAAAATAAATAAATGTTAACTAAAGAAATTTTTTTTTTAATGAGTTAAGTTGTCATTGAAAAAAACTAAAATATGTTTTTTAATATTATATTGTTCTAAAAGTTTAATATTTAATATGTTTTTAATTGTTTAAACACAGCAAATTTAGTTTAAATCAAAAAGTATTCAAAATATGAAATTTTTATTTTTTTTATTAAGAAACTTAGTTGACGTTTAAAAAAAATGATTTTTGTAGAAAATAAATTGCTTTTTTTCAACAACTTTTTAGTTTTAATAGTTAAGTAAAGCAGAATACTTTTAAATCAAATTGTTCAAATGGTTTCTAAGATTTTCAAACTACGAAGACAAGTTATAAATAAAAAATTAAAGCTACAACGCTGTATTAAGGTTTAAAAACAAGAACATAGCAAAAAAATTTTAACAATAATTAAAAATACTTTAATACTTTTTATGATAAACTTAGAAATAGTACTAAAGTAAACGTACTGCTCTATCCACTGACTTTTCAAAAATAATCAAAAACTCTGGTACCTAACTTATTTAGAATTATTTTTGACCTAAAAGTGACTTAAAAAAGTAATATTAATTAATGTTAATACATCTTATTTAATAAGATTATTTTTGTCCGAAAAATGACCTAAAAAAGTAGTTTTAGTATAAATACACAATTTTGTGAAGATAATTTGATTAAAGTAATATCTGTAAGGATAAAAACTGTTTAAAACATATTTATTTTAACTGAAATTTAGCCTAGTAAAATAGTATCAACAAAGAAAAACAATTTCTAAGTATAACTTTATAATGAGCAAAATACTTAAAATTTATACTAATTTAAATCTGATCCGTAAAACTGATCATCACTAAATTTCAAGCAGTTTTTAAAAGTTATGTTTTAGTACATTAAGAGATAAAACTGCTAAGGAAAACGAGGTATTACCTACAGTGGTGTTTGGCTTACTTAAGGTAGTTGTATAGTTATAGTGTACTTTAAACTTACATTATAAACTATAACAAATGAATAGTAACTATAATCTAACTCAGGGTTTCCCAAAGTGGGCGATATCGCCCCCCCCCCCCTTGGGGCGATTTTGGTATGTCGGGGGGCGATTAATAGTAAAGGGGCGAAAGGGTGGGCGAAAACTAGTGAGGGGGCGAAAAGAGGGCGATTTTTAAATTTTTTGCAGATAATTAGTTTTTACTATTTAGCTTGCCTTTTTACTTATTTTAGCCTGCTATCAAATATTTGACCCTGAGGTAAAACTTAAACAAAATAAGTACATTTCGTTTACGTGAAATTTAGAGAAAAATCAAAAAGTTTAGGACTCCTCTTTTCAAGTAATTCACATATTTTTATTCATATCTTTTCTAATTTAACAATTACATAGGTCATAGACGAATAGAAATCCTCTCACCATTTCATAACCTGACATATATGCCATTTGTGATCATAACTGCTTTGTAAAAATCTATGTTATCGATTTTAAACAATCACCCTATGATATTTCCAATTGTTTCATGAACAGTCACTTAGTTAGACAAAAAAAACTATATTAAAGTCAATTTTGCAATAGAATAAAAAAGTTGTAATAATTTAAGATAAATTTTGTAAGTTTTGTTTATGAGCTTGCACTACTAAATTTAAAAAAAGTAACTTTTGATTATCATGTATTCTAATATTACTTATTTATGTTTGATATTTCTTAAATAAGTGAGATGGTTATAAAAAGAAAACTGTCTAGAAAGGTTTTTGGCTGTTTTTAATTCAGTTATTGATTATTTTCTTAAAATGATAAGGCATTGGCAGACAATCTTGTTAAAAAAATAATTAAAGAAAAAAAAATGCTTATATGTCAGACTTATATGGTAAATTCTACCATATGAACAAAAATTTACAAGGTAAAAACTTGAACCTTGTGAAAGTCATAAGTAAGATAACCAGTTTTAGAAACCAACTTGAACTGTATGGAAAAATTTCAAAAATAATCAGTTTGCAAGTTTGGAAAACTGAAAACTTAAAATAAGTGAAGGTGATGTAGAAGTGCTATCATCTCATCTAAAATAGTTTAAAGGTGACATTGATTAACGGTTTAATAAAATTTTTTGATTAAATGTCACGAAGCGAATTATGGACCCCTTCGAAGCAGATCTTTTTGAAGTAAACGTTTACTTATAGGAAAGCTTCTCAGACTTACAAACTGACCTTGAACTTGAAGAATATTTTTCGAAAAACGATAGAAAAGCTTTTTGACTCAACAAAAACTAAGGCAAAAGTTTCCATCATTTGGTAGGGAGTCAGATTGTTGTTTATAGCTTTTTCTTCTAGATTGTTGAGAAACCTTACAGTTCAGTTATCAACATCTTTAGCAAAAGATCTTATCTAGATATTTGTAATTTGTGACTTTTTGGGATATTTTTATTTAACCTGATTTGTATTGTATTTAAGTATGCTTTTTTTAATAAAAAATCTATTACGTTATTTATTCTACAACAGGTTTGCTTAATGCCTAATGAATATAAATGATGGTAGACTTCCTCTTGAGTTCGCACTTTTTAATAAAAAAAAAGTACTTTTTTAAATTTGACTTAAATAAAGTCTATTACTAACTTATTATTAATAAAACAACAATATTTTATAGTCTATACAGTTCTATGTATTAATTGAATAAATATTTTATGTTTTAGTTGTTTTTATGTTTATTCATAACATTATTGCGTTATAATATATTGAAATCTTCCACTTGTATAAAAAATTATCATGTTTTCTTGAGTTCGCACTTTTTGGTTTTGTTCAAAATGTGAACTGAAACGGAAGTCTACTGTATAAATTAAGTGGTTTATGATTTTAAAGTTAGAACTAGTTTTATATTGACCTGGTTAAATTTGTAGTTTATATTTGTCGTTTTACATCGCACAAAAATTCTAATAAAATAGTGATTTTAACATTTATTTGAAAGATATTTATTTGACAGATTTTTGGTATTACTTGTTGAATCTGCATAAAAAAAAAAAAAATGATAACAATTTAAGTTATTATTTCAAAAAAGATTATTTTGGCTTTAAAAGAGTATAGATTTAAGGTCTCTATTTGAAATGACTTCAATTATTAACTTGAAAGATTTTAAACTAGTTTTACTTTCTAAGCTGAGTTATTATTCTAAAAAATGTATATTTTAAGGAAATTGAAACAATTAGTACAACTATTTTTTTTTATCTTAGTTCATGTGTTGTTTATTTTAACAGTTTAATCCTAGCTTTAAATTTTTCAATATTTTCCTCTGTTAAATTATTAGAGGCTGATAGCTAGATTAAAAATTAATTTCTGAACTGAATTAAATAAGCGACCAAAAAGACTGCTACAGTTACAAAACAAATTTTTACCTGATAAAAAGTTTTTTTAATTGATTATTTTCTATTCACAGAAATAACTGTAAAACCTTTAGTTCGTTTTTTAGTTAGTTTTCTTTAGTTAGAAAATAAAATTGTTAGAGTTAAGGTTTAATTTTTTAAAGGTTATTTCAAATAAAACACTATTTAATGGTATTCTACTATAAAACATATACAGGGTTGCCACTTTACCTGGAATTTGACAATTTAGGCAAAAATAACCTGGAAAAACCTGGAATTTGAGAAATTAAAAAAAAAACCTGGAAAAACCTTGAACTTTTAATAATTTTAACATTTTCAGTACTAAAATTTCAATCTGACACAAAAAATCTATCATATAAATAAAATTTTTTTGTCATCATCAAATTTTTTTTTATTAAAAAACACATTTTAAGTAACTTTAAAGCATCTTTAAAATATTACAGTACTATTTAACACAGTTTCTTTTATAGAATTTAACAAAAACCTTAAAATAGACCCAAAAATGTTTACTTTTAAAAACCTGGAAGAAATTTGGAATATCTGGAAAAGATTTAGAAAAAAGTTCTATTTTTCCAAGCTTATTAAATTTCTAAATAGTTATCAACTCTAGTTAACAGAAGCCAAAAAACAAAGAATTCTGTATACTGAATAAAACTTAATTTATTTTTATTTTGAATTGTCTTGCTTAAGTAGTTTGTGGCGATTCTCTGATGGAAATCTGGCAATGATGCTATTAATTTGCTACTCTCTAAGAAACAAAGCATGACAATTACTGACCATACTGTATTAAAGAACTACTAAAAAACATTCAAAATATGAAAAAGAACAAAAAAAATTTTTTTTTTCACGTTTATTAAATCTATGGTGATAACAAAAGGTAACTGTTGCATACATCATATTCAAAAAAGTTATTTTTCAACCGGTTTTAAAATAACAGTTATCTTTTTTAATAATGTCTGTCAAAATACAGTTAAACATAAAAAATATGAAAAAGCAAATAGGAGATATTTCTCAAGTAAAATATAGAATTTTTTCGTGGACTAAAACAATTTATAGTGATTTTACAAAACATTTTAATTGCCATAGTAAATAGGCTATTATCAGTATACACAGCTTTACTTTACTAAAAAAAGACAAAATATTGACTCTTTTGAGTTATCTTAAGAAAGTTTATTTTAAAACCGGTTGTAAAAAAATTCTTTTTAACCTACTGTATTCAACATCTTTATACCAAAGATTTAACAAACGTTAACAAAAGTTAATTTTTTTATTTGTCTTATATCATTTGTTAATGTATTTAGTAGTTTTTATATTTAAATTCAACTTGTAAAGTTTTCTTTTTTTCAACTCAAACATATGAAACTGTTTTTACTGCCCTGAAACAAAAAAAAAAAGTAAAATAAAAGAAATTTTATTAAAAACATAAAATTTTAAGCAAGCTTTAAAAAGATAATAAAAAAAACTTATAATAAGTTTGTTCTTAGTAAAAACAACAAATATCTTAAAATTCTTTTGCATCTGACATTTATGTCTGACTTAGTAAACTGTTATTAGTGGTTTTGTAAATTCACAAAACTAATCATTTAACTAAAAAGAGTATTTTAATTTTTAAAATAGCAATATTTTTATTAAAAGTAGGTATAATTTAAGAAGGTAACTATTTTTATAAATTAAATACTCTTTTTAGTTAAATGATTAGTTTTGTGAATTTACAAAACCACTAATAACAGTTTACTAAGTCAGACATAAATGTCAGATGCAAAAGAATTTAAAATTAAAAAGTTAAAATTCTTTTGCATCTGACATTTATGTCTGACTTAGTAAACTGTTATTAGTGGTTTTGTAAATTCACAAAACTGATCATTTAACTAAAAGAGTATTTTAATTTATAAAAATAGCAATATTTTTATTAAAAGTAGGGATAATTTAAGAAGGCAACTATCTATATGATAGATTTTTGTGTTCCATCAAGTTTTATTGCTTCAAATAAGAACTTAATTTAAATTCTAGATTTTTGGTAAAAATATTTTTTAAATTTTCATGTTACAGATTTTTTCAGCCTAAATTGTCAAGTTCAAGATATTTGTTAACCCTAAACGAAGTTAAAACAAAACATATCTCACCAGTTTAAAAAATATGCATAACATTTTATCCAAAACTGGTTTTGGTTTTTGACAAAGTATAGTACTAGTCTTATAAAATAACTAAAGTATATGTATATAAATTTAAAAGAGAGTTTAAACTATTCTTCTTAGATTAATAAACATTAGTGAGTGACCAACTTGCAAGTTTAAGCATATAAAATTATTTAATGATATCACAATTGCAAAAACTTTTTAGTCAAAAATTATTTTTCATATTATAAGGTAAAATTTTAATGAAAAGTTTTGATTTTTAAAGTCAAATTGAAATTATTCTTTTTAAATCTTTTTATACATATAAAACTATTCTCACTGTCTTAAAATTACACAAAGTAGAAATTAATATAAATTTTGTTATAAACATTAAAGTTTTAAGCAAACTAAAACAAAATCTTTAAATTTTAAATAAAAAGTTTATGAGTTGTAAGATCAAGTATTTTTAAAAGTTATTTTGCTTCTGACTAACTCTCTAGCTTGTCAATTGTTAATAGTGGTTTTAAAACTAAATAATAAAAAATATTTAACCAAAATGGCTTTTGTTAATCTAAAAAAACCCAAAATGTCTTTCAATAGCAGGGATATGTCAACTTGGTTTAATTTCCAGATTTTTGGTGACAATATTTTTAAACGTTTCAAGATACTGATTTTTTCATCCTTAATTGTCAAGTTCAAGATATTTGTCAACCCTAAAAGAACTTAAAATAAAACATGTATCACATAATTAAACAATCAGCATAAAATTTTATCAAAACTGATTTTGGTCCTTGACAAATAACTAGCAAAATTTTTATAAAGTAACTAAAGTATATGTGTATAAGTTAAATAGAACTAGTTAACTGATAACTATGCAAAACTGTTATAAAAAAAAAAAAATTTTGGCCTTTATGTAACTGAATAAAAGTGCTGATTGACTGTCTTAAACATAATTTTGAGATTTACAAGATATTTTGGTTTTAATTATAGCTTTTAGTTTAGGCTTTTAATTAAATTATGCAATTACTATATCTTAATCAAATTCTAACTCTAATTCGAGGTGTTTCTAGGTTTTGTAGCCTAAACTATGAAATTCCAGGCTTTTTCCAAGCAATCCAGATTTTGTGACAATCCTTTCAAAAAACACAAGTTTTTTAAGAAAACTAGATTTTAAAGCTAAATAATCTAGCTTAAATTTTATGAAAAAATACCAAACTTGCCTAAATATTCAAAACAAAATTGCCTATCTGAACTTTTAAAATATCAACATTTTAAAGTTCAAACTAGCCTAAGGATGTGACAACTAATAATTAAATTATTTCTAGCCTAATTTCCGAATTTTTGTCAATAATTATCAAAATTAGAATAAACAAAACAATAATAAATTAAAAATGAAACAATTATTTATGATATTTTCTTAAAAAAATTAACTAATTTAAAACAATAACAAATACAATAACTGTGAAGTTTTTTACACTTTAAAACATATGCTTGAAAGTATTTACAAGGATAGTGTTATTGTTATTTAAATAAAATTAAAAATTCACAAGTGCACTGCACACTAATTTTAACATGAAGTATAAGAACTTAACTTTTATTTATAACTATCATGGAAACTAAGTATTAGTTAACTATTTATTTTTAACTATGATACCAAAATAATCTATTTAAAACATTTTTAAAACTTATGATTTTTTTAGTAGTTGGACTTTTCTTCTCTGGCATATTATTTATTAAGATAAATATTATATTGTTGCCATTTTTTTAGTGAAAAAAATTACACTGAACGACCTTAAGATGTCCTAAGTAATTATTTTTTTTTTCAATATCTTGAAATAATATTTAAATAATAACTATTAAAATTACAAACAATTTAAGTTTAAAGCTTTAAATTTTTTTTTTATTTAGAATTGGTTACAAAAATCTAAATCTAACTGAAACAACTAACTTTTGTTAAATATTTGAAAAACACAAGTTTGTAATTTTAAAACATTTTTTAATTGTTCTGTTTTTTATTTAAAATAACCAAGCTGGCCCGAGTAATCTCTGTTTTTTTTCTAGTTTCAAACTGTCATGAGTTATCCTTAGTCATTATTTGGTTTTTTAAATTTCAAACTCTCATGAGTTATTTTGAGTGATGTTAGCCTTAATGTCATTAGATACTATACATTTCTAACATTGTATTTTTTTTTTTTACTTTTTGCATTTAAAACTAGTTTAACTGTTTAAACAAAAAAAAAACTTCATGAAATATTATCAAAAACAATAAAAAAGATTATTAGCTAACATTTTAGAGACCCTTTAGGTTTTTTTTGTTCCAGTTAATTTTTACTGCTAAAAACTAAGATTTTACATAGTATCAGTCTATTTCACTTACCTTGAAAAATAATACTCATACTAAAGCCTTAAATGTTTTGAGAAGAGTACCAAAATGGTCAAATGATGAGATTGTCTATTAAACTAAATGGGAAATAAAACACCAGGGAAGGTTTTAATAAAATTTTTATCTATATCGTTTAAATTAAACACTAAAACACTTTATAAAAATATAGTACATAATGGATACAGACGAAAAAGTTATAATCTGTTGATGCCTTACAAACATTCAAAAATATTTACTTACTATATTTAACAGTGTGTATTTTTAATCAAATGTGTTATTTATTATAAATAATAAAAAAAGCTCTGTTTTATAATCAATTCCTAATAATTAGATGTCAAACTTTTGTTTTTTAATAGTTTATATCTTTACATAATTTTTGCCCAAGAATAAAGTTTCTACTTTTTTTTAACTAATTGAAATCAAGTTGTAAAAAAGTTGTTTTTTTATAGTCTATCACAATATATATTTTAACAAAACAAGTTTTTGTTTTTTTAGTAGATAAAAATGTAGATGAACAATAGGTTGCAAAAATCACATAAATATATTTAAAGTACTTTTATCAGAAAAGTAAACTTAAAGTTCTTTCTGATCCATGTATATGCTGAGTCATCAATTTTTTTTTTTAGAAATTTTAATATTTTTTTTTTAAACTCATACCCTTATCCCTAACCAACCTTACCCAAACATAATAAAAAAATAAAAATGCTTCAAGAATTTTAGTTGAACAATTATAAGTAAAAAAAACCATAAAAAAAGATTTTTTTTAACTGGACAGATAATATATTAACTAGAACTTTGCCATGTACAGCATATTTAAATTTACTCTTTATTTTTAAATGTAAGCTTCTAATCAAATTTATTACTATTTTCTAATCAAATTTTGAAGATAGTTAGAAAACTTTGGTTTAAACTAAGTAATTTAGCTCTTATATTACAAATCTCTCTAATTAAATAGTATAAAAAGCAATAATGAGACTACTAGTTCTTAAATCTTATCGAAAAAAATTTCTGATTATTCTTAAAAAGAATAATTTTATAAATTTTGACTACTTTAAAACCAAAATTCAAAAAAAAAAGCATCATTTACATCAAACTTAAAACCAAAAAACTAAACATCTAAATATAATTAATGAAAATTCAAAATATACAACAATAAATACATTTTTCAATAAAACTAAAACATCGCTGAGCATTCTGATTTTTTTTACAAAAAAGGTTTACCAGCCTAAGTTTTTTTGAAAACTTTAAGCTACTCTGATTGCGTGACAGAGCTCATTTATATCCATAATTGAAGTTAGATATTCAAAAGATTGCAAAGATAATTGCAAAGATATGAACCATTCACAAAAAATAGCTTAAATAATGTTTAGAATCATCTAGACTCTAGAGTTTAAAAAAAAATGTTTAAATATAATAAAACAATTAAAAAGAATACCAAGTAGTTAATCAATGTTGAAAACTAAAAAAAAAAATGTTGTATTGATGGAAATACTTAAAAGCTTAAATGAAAAGCAGGATTTGTTATGGTTCTTAACAAATTTCTTTCATGTTTTCTTTAATTTTTTCAGGTTTTTGGAAGTAAATGTCTATCTATCTGTTTTTAATTCTAAAGTTAAATTATGTTTAAAAACGGTGTTAAGTAGTATAAAATCAGTCAAAAATTACTGTAGATCTACTTTAAATGTGTTTTCATATAGAAAACTAGAAATGATTACAAAAGCCATTTAGCTTAATGATGTAATTCTCGTTTCAAATCAACATTTAACTACTAAACATTTAACACTTTTTAAAGTTCCAGGTTATTTTGTGATTTTTGCTCAAATTCCAACTTTTTTTTTTCAAAATTTTTCAAATTCTGAGTTTTTGTATACTAATTTGTCCAGTTCAACCTTTTTCTAAAGATTTCTGATTCTTGGGTACAATGATAAAAAGGATTTTAAAATAAAAACTTAAACGCCATTAAAACAATCCTGAAATGAAAAAAATCTTGAAAAATTTAAATTAGACCAAATAATTACATTTAAAAGCTTAAGTTAGCTTATGGTTTTTACAACTCTGTATTATTTTAATTTTAAGCATATATTATTATTTTTTCATTACTCATTTGAAACCAATCACATAAATTTAATAATGTATTATTTATTGTTTATGTTTTTTGAAAAATATAACCTAAGGTCAATCATTAAAAAATAAACGAAATGTGAATTTTTTTGATTCTATCGTTTATAGGTTTTTCTAGGTTTTGTAGCCTAAACTATACAATTCCAGGATTTTCACAAGGATTCCAGGTTTTGTGACAATCCTGTAAAAAAACCCAAGTTTTTTAATAAAACCAGATTTCAAAACTATATAATCTATATAAAACTTATAAAAAAATACAAAACTAGCTTGAATGTTCAAAAAAAAAATTGCCTACCTGAACTTTTCAAATTTTAACATTTAAAATTTCAAACTAGTCTAAGATTGTAACAACTCATAATTAAATTATTTCTAACCTATTGTGCCAATTTTTAAAATTACTTGTGAATTTAAAATTTATATAATTATTTATAATGTTTTGTTAAAAAAATGAACTAAAGTAAACCATTAAGTACTACAATAACTGTGAAGTTTTTCAAAACTTGAAAATATACATTTGTAAGTATTTTCAAGGTAGTTTTACTATAATTTAAATATAATTAAAAATTAACAATATCCCATTATAATTATATTTTGATGTATAAGAACTCAATTTTTATTAATAAAAGTTATTGAAATTAAGTATTAATTAACTATTTATTTTAAACTATTATACCCAAAATAATTAACTTAAAAAAGGTTTAACATTTTAATTTCTTGTTTTTAGTAATTGGACTTTTCTTATCTAGCATACTATTGTATTAAGAAAAATATTACAGGGTTACCATTTTTTAAGTGAAAAAAATACACTCAACAACATTAAGATGTCCTAAGTAATTCAGGTTTTTTTTAATCTTCAATAAATCTCAAAATAATAACTATTTGAATTATAAACTTTTTAAGTTAGAAGCATTTCTAAATCTTTTTTTTATTTAAAATTGGTTTTACAAATTCAAAATTAAACTAAAGCAACTAACTTTTTTTCAATATTAAAAAATAAAAAGGTTGAGAACTTAAAACATTTTTTTTTTGTTTCTAGTTTAAAATAACCAAACTGGCCCGAGTAATCTTTGATTCTTTTCTAGTTTCAAACTAGCAAGAATTATCCTTATTAACTCTGGGGTTTTTTAAATTACAAACTGTTATGAGTTATCGTGAGTGATGGCAACCTTAATGTTACTAAAAACTAGACATTTCTAACATTTTTTTTTACTTTTTGCATTAAAAACTAGTTCAACTGTTTTATAGGAAAAAATTAATTTATATGAAATTTTATCAAAAACTATAATAAAAATTATTAACTAACATGATAGAGATCCTTTAGAGTTTTATTGGTTCCAGTTATTGTTTGCAGCTAGAAACTGGTATTTTACTTAGTATCAGTCTAATCCACTTACCTTAGATAAGAATACTCATACTAAAGCTTAAATGTTTTGAAAGAGTACCAAAGTGGTCAAATCATGAGATTAATTGGAATAAACACCAGGGATAAATTTAATTTTAAAATTCAACCATATCGTTTGAGTAAACACTAAAAATAATATAAATTAATTAGTATGCTAAGGGTATTAAAAATATTGAAAAATTTAGAGTTTATAATGATTATTTTTTAGTTATAAAAACATAGTGCATAATGGATAAAGACGAAAAGGTTATAATCTGTTGATACCTTTAAAACTTTCAAAAATTTTTACTATTATATTTAAAAGTGTGTATTTACGATTAAATGTGTCATTTATGTAAATATTAAAAAAAGCTTTGTTTTATTATCAATTAGTATTAATTTAATCATAACCGTTTGTTTTTTTATAGTTTATATCTTTACATAATTATTGAATAACTCGAAATTGAACTTGAATTATTTACCTACTATATTTCTGACTTTTTGTTAAAACAACAAAATAATTGTAAAATATTTCTCTCAATTTAGCAAGCAATAAGAGAATGGCTTAAGTTGAAAAGAAAAGTTGATAAGAGAATAATTTTATAAATTTTCAGTAAATTAAAATCAAAACTCATAAATTTTTAAAAACAACATGATTAACATCAGACTTAAAACCTAAAAATTAAACACCTAATCATAACAAATGAAAATTCAAAATATACAACAATAAATACATTTTTCAAAAAAACTAAAACATCCCTGGGCAGCCGGATTTTTTACAAAAAAAGTTAACTAGCCTGAATTTCATTTGAAAATTTCAAGCTTCTCTAATTGCGTTACAGAGCACAATTATATTAATAATTTTAGTTTGATATTCAAAAGATTGCAAAAATATGAACCATTCTCAAAAAATAGCTTAAATAAATCATCTAGAATTTAGAAAAAATGTTTAAATATAATAAAACAAAAAAAAAAGAATACCAAGTAGTTAATCGAAGTTGAAAACTTGAAAAAAATATTGTATCGATGAAAATACTTAAAAGCTTAAATGATTAGCAGGATTTGTTATGGTTCTTAACAAATTTATTTCAGGTTTTCTTTAACTTTTTCAGGTTTTTGGGAGTAAATGTCTATCTATCTGATTTTAATTCTAAAACTAAATTAAGTTTAAAAACGGTGTTAAGGATATAACAACAGTCAAAAATTACTGTAGATCTACTTTAAATGTGTTTTCATATAGAAAACTAGAAATGATTACAAAAGCCTTTTAGCTTAATGATGTAATTCTCGTGTCAAATAAACATTTAACTACTAAATATATAGTACTTTTTAAAGTTCAAGGTTATTTGGTGATTTTTGTTCAAATTTGAACTTTTTTTTTCAAAATTTCTCAAATTCTGAGTTTTTGTATACTAATTTGTCCAGTTCAACCTTTTTCTAAAGATTTCTGATTTTTGGGTACGATGATAAAAAGAATTTAAAATAAAAATTTAAACGCCATTAAAACAATCCTGATATGAAAATAAAAAAACTTGAACAATCTAAATGAGACCAAAAATAACATATAAAAGCTTAAGTTAACTTAACGTTTTTACAACTCTGTATTATTTGAATATTCAGACTATTTTACCATTTTTGTTCATCACTATTTAAAATCAGAATAAAACCAATCACATAAATTTTATAATAAATTAGTTGATGACTATATTTTTATAGGAAAAATAAGCTTAAGTTAATCCTTAAAAAATACACTAAGTGTGAAAATTTTTGATTCTTTAAAATCTAGATTTTTCTAAGTTTTTTAGCCAGACTATAAAATTCCAGAAGTCTTTCCAAGGATTCCAGGTTTTGTGACAATTCTGTAAAAAACAAAAGTTTTCTAAAAAAACGTGATTTCTAAGCTATATAGTCTAGCTTAAAATTTATGAAAAAATACCAAACTAGCTTAAATGTTCAAAAAATAAAATTGCCTACCTAAACTTTTTAAATACTAATATTTTAAAGTTCAAACTAGCTTAAAGTTTTGACAATTCATAGTGAAATTATTTCTAGCCTATTTCTAAGTTTTTATCATAACTTAGAAATTTAAAATTGAACAAATTATTCATAATATTTTGTTACAAAAATTAGCTAAAGTAAAACATTAAATAGAACAACAAATGTTAAGTTATTTAGAACTTTAAAATATATGTTTAAAAGTATCTACAAAGTGGTGTTATTATAATTCAATTAGAATTAACAATAACCCATTAATTATAACTTGAAGTATAAGAATTTAACTTTTACTTATGACTATTATTTAAAATTGAGTATTTACTACTTATTTTACACTATGATACCAAAATTAATTATTTAAAAAATACTTAACATTTGTATTTCTTATTTAGAGTAGTTGGATTTTTCCTTTCTAGCATACTATTGTATTGAGAAAAATATTACAAGGTGCCATTTAAAAAAAAATATTATACTAAAAAACATTAGGATGTCCTCAATAAATCAGGTTTTTTTTTTGTAAGTCTTCTAACAAATCTCAAAATAATAACTATAAAATTATAAACTTTTAAAGTTTATAGCTTTTATAAATCATTTTTTTATTAAGAAATGGTTGCAAATATTTTAACTCTAACTGAAGAAACTAACTTTTGTTCAAGATTTAGAAAAAACAAGGTTGTGATTAAAAACATATTTTAATTTTTCTGTTTTTAATTTAAAATAAACAATCTGGCATAAGTAATCTCTGATATCTAGCATGAGTCATCCGTAGTCATTGTGTTTTTTAAATTCAAACTGTCATGAGTTATCTTGAGTGTTGGGAACCTTAATGGAACTAGAAACTAGACATTTCTAATATTATATTTTTTTACATTTTGTTTTCAAAACTCTTTCAACTGTTTTTAAGCAAAAAATTAACTTATATGAAATTTATTAAAAACAATAATAAAGATTATTTACTAACATGATAGAGATCCTTTAGAGTTTTCTTGGTTCCAGTTTTTGTTTGCAGCTAGAAACTGGTGTTTTACTAAGTATCAGTCTATTCCACTTACCTTGGAAAAGAATACTTATACTAAAGCTAAAATTTTTTGAAAGAGTACTAAAGTGGTCAAATGATGAGATTAATAGGAATAAACACCAGGAATGAATTTAATTTTAAAGTTCAACTATATCGTTTGAATAAATACTAAAAGTAATATAAATTAATTCGTATGCTAAGGGTAATAAACATATTGAAAAACTTAGAGTTAATAATGATGATTTTTTAATTATAAAAACATAGTACATAATGGATAATGATGAAAAGGTTATGATCTGTTGATACCTTTAAAACTTTCAAAAATTTTTACCATAAATATTTTACATCGTGTATTTTTGATTAAATGTTTCATTTATCGTTAATATTGAAAAAAAAAGCTTTGTTTTATAATCAATTAGTATAAATTAAATCTTAACCGTTTGTTTTTTTGTAGTTTATATCTTTACATATTTTTTTAATAACTAAAATATTGAACTTAAATAATTTACCATTCTGTTATATTTTTGACTTTTTGTTCAAGTAAAAAAAAAAAATTACCAGAAAATATTTATCTAAATTTAGCAAGCAATAAGAAAAGGCTTAAGTTGTCAAGAGAAGTTGATAGGAGAATAATTTTATAAATTTTGAGTAAATTAAAATCAAAATTTTAAAAAACAAGCATGATTTACATTAATCTTAAAACCTAAAAACTAAACACCTAATCATAATAAATGAAAATTCAAAATATACATTAATAAAAACATTTTTTCAAGAAAACTAAAACATCCCTTGGCAGCCTGAATTTTCTTACATAAAAGTTTAATTAGCTTGAGTTTTTTTGAAAACTTTAAGATACTCTGATTGCGTGACAGAGCTTAATTATATTCATAATTTAAGTTTGATATTCAAAGTGTTGCAAAGATATATACCACTCAAGAAAAAAAATAGCTTGAATAAATCATCCTGAGTTTGGACAATATGTTAATATAATAAAACAAAAAATAAAAATATTATGCAAATAATGAAAAATGAAAACTTAAAAAAAATATTGTATTGATGAAAGAACTTGTAAGCTAAAATAAAAAGAAGTTTTCTTTTGGTTCTTTACAAATTTCTTTCAGATCTTCTTAAATTATTTAAGGTTTTTAAAAGTAAACGTTTATCTTTATATTAAAATTCTAAAATAAAATAAGGTTAAAAACAGTGTTAAGTAGTATAACAACAGTCAAAGTTTATTGTAGATATACTTTAAATACATAAAGAAATTTATTTAGAAAATTAAGAAAACTAAAAATTATGACAAAAACCTATTAGCTTAATGATATAATTCTCGTGTCAAGTCAACATTTAACTACTAAACTTATGAATCTGTTTAAAGTTCCAGGTTTTTTGATGATTTTTGTTCAAAATTCCAACTTTTTTTTTTTTATTTCTTAATCTCTTGGTTTTTGTAGAATATTTGTCAAGTTCCAGCTTTTTCTAAAGATTAATGTTTTGTTGTAACCATGAAAAAAAATAAAAAAATAAATTTTTATTCCTTTAAAACAATCCTGAAATAAAAAAAAAGATCTTGAACAATCTTATTTAGACCAAATAATTATATATAGAAGCTTAAGCTAGCTTAAGGTTTTTACAACTCTGTAATATTTAAGTTTTAAGCCTATTTTTCCTTTTTTTTCATTACTCATTATAACCAGAATAAAAACAATAAAATAAATTTTATAGTGAACTAATTTTCGATTAAATTTTTATAGATAATATAAGCTAAAGTAAATCATTAAAAATACCCTAAGTGTAATTTTTTTATTCTTCAAATTCTAGGTTTTTCTATGTTTTGTAGCCTACACTATGAAATTCCAGAATTTTTTCAAAGATTTTAGGTTTAATGACAATCCGGTAAAAAAAAACACAAGTTTTCTGAGAAAACCTGATTTTAAAACTATATAATCTAGCTTAAAATTTGTAAAGCAAAATATTGAAATATCTTAAATGTTCAAACAAAAATTTCCTGCCTGAACTTTAGAAGTAACAACATTTTAAACTTCAAACTCGCCTAAGATTGTGCAAACTCATAATTAAATTATTTTTAGCCTATTTTCCCAATTTTTATCTTTACTTATCAAAATTAGAATAAACAGAATGATATAAATTTAAAAATGAAATAATTATTTATAATGTTTTGTTTAGCAAATGAGCTAAAGTAAAACATAAATAAATACAATAAATGTGATGTTTTTTGAAACTTGAAAATATATTTTTGTAAGTATTTACAAGGTGGTGTTACAAAATTTAAAAAAAATTTAAAACTCACATGAACTCATTATTTATAACTTGAAGAATAAAAAATTTAACTTTTGTTTATGACTATTATTAAAATAAAGTATTTACTATTTATTTTACACTATGTGACCGAAATAATATGTTTAAAAAATCTTAACATTAATATTTTTCGTTAGTATCAGTATAAGTAATTTGACTATTCCTATTTAGTATTCTATTGTGTTAAGAAAAATATAACAGAGTTGGCATTTTTTGAGAGAAAAAAATTTCAATGAAAAACTTTAAAATGTTTTAAGTAATTCAGGTTTGTTTTTATTTAATCTTCAAAAAATTCTCAAATTAATAACTATTTAAATTATAAACTTTATAAGTTAAGATTTATGAATATTTTTCTATTAAAAAGTAGTTATAAAAAATCAAAATTTAATTGAAGCTACTAACTTTTGTTAAAGATATAAAAAATCAAGTTTGTGATTGTGTGTCTATTAGATTAAACGCAAAGTAAAACACCAGGGATGAATTTAATTTAAATGTTCAACTATATGGTTTGAATTAAACACTAAACATAACATAGTTTATCAGTATGCTAAGGGTATTCAAAATATTAAAAAACTTAATTTATGATGATAAATTTTTACTCATAAAAACATAGTACATATTAGATAAATACGAAAAGGTTATAATCTTTTGATTGATTAAAAACATTTAAAAATATTTATGATTGATATATAACAGTGTGTATTTTTGATTAAATGTGTCATATATTGTAAATATTTAAAAATGCTTTGTTTTATAATCAATTAGTATTAATTAAATGTTAACCATTTGTTTTTTTATAATTTATATCTTTCATAATGTTTTTTGAAACTAAAAAATGCACTTAACTTTTTTTAGCATCCTATTATACTTCTGATTTTTGTTCAAAAAATTATAGAAATATTAATTAAATTTTGTAATATTTTTTCTAAGTTTAGCAAGCAATAACTTTCTTAATTCTAATGTTTTAAAAGAATGATCTTTTGTGACTAAGTAAAAAAAATAACTATATAATTAAATTGTGAAACGAAAATGAATGTTATTTAAAACAATATATTACTAGTTGATAAGAGATGGGTTCAAAAAATATATTTAATAACAAGAATTTTAAACATATCTCCCGCACAAAAGTTTTGACTAAATAATTACTACAACAAACTAATTATTTAGTTATGAAAAATATAATGACGACACGTTTTCAGCAAACAGTCACAAGATTTTAAACCATCAAAAAAAGTTGCAGTTAAAACTTACGAAGTTATCAAGTAGGTTGCAAAAACTTTTTAAAAATAAACACCGTATTTAAAACTTTAGGAAAAAAAAGCTAGTTGTATTGTTTTCATAACAACTATTAGATGCTATATTTAATACATAACTAAAAATAAGCTCATAATAATTGTTGAAATATATCACCTAAAATAGCTTAAAAATTTTTAGGCTTGTCATTTCAAAGTCATAATAACAGCTTACCTTTTTAAAAATAAAATTAACTAAACATTATAAAGATCTATTGGCAGTTATATCTACTTAATATTTTTAAAATACACTGTTATATATACATTTTGCTGCTCACAACAAAGTACTGATAACACCAAGCTAAGCAATAACCTTAAAATTCTATTAACTGAAAAAATTTAAAAGAATAAATCTAAAAGTGATATTAACTTGCAGACATTTATAAACTAATGTAAAATTGCAAAAATGATGTTATTAAATGAGTTTGTGTAGTTTATTTCGTTTTTATTTTTGTTTAAACTTTAATTAACATCAATTAAAAATGATTCACAATCATTTTATATAATTTTCAATCTAAGTTTAAAGTTTCTTTGCAAACGACGTTTAGACTTTACATTAGTCATTATCTACAAAATAATGTGCAAAATAACTAGAAATTAGTTTTAAACAATTTAGTATACAAAAATTTTCAAGTAATCTATTATATAATAAACAGTTATAAATTAAAATTATAAACTACAATAAAATAACATGTTACATAAATATTTCCACATTGTTAAACAAGTACATATATAACTAATCAAAAATTCTTAGTATTCGGGTAATACCCGGCTTAGTTAATTGTTTATTTAAAATTGGATTAAACGTAGAATTAAAGTATATTAAACTAAGTTAAAAAAATTATTAAAATAATGACTGATGTAAAGTCGAAACGTCGTCTGCGAATAAATTTTTAATTTAGAATGTGTTTCTCTTTAAATTGGTTTTTGAAATCTCCAGTATCCCCTCCTGTTTTTTTAGTATAATGGTTATTAAACTCAAAAATTAAAAATACTTTTTTTGGTCAAAAAAGGTCAGTTTTAATCAATTTTTATGTTTCTTATTATCTTAAATAAAAAAGTACTTTTATAGGTCAAAAAAGGTCAGTTAGAATCGGTTGTTGTGTTTCTAATTATGTTTCAACGAAAATTTTTTATTAAAGTCAAAAAAGGTCAGTTTTAATATGATTTTGTTTCTTATTGAGTTACATTGTGTTTAAAATATATTAAAAACAATTTACGCAACAGAAATATGATAAAAATGTAAAATATTTTCTATAAAACTGCTTATTTCTGTATATCTTATTAATTTATTATATTATTTTGTAAGTTTGATACAAAATACTTTAAAAATAGAATGGTTTGCTGAGAACTTGATTTCGAAGAAAACATGTTAGTTTATTCAATTACTATTAAAAAAAAATTGTCGTAAATACATTTATAGAATTGCATTGCGTTTTTAAATAAAAAGTTTTTTAATTAAGTATAATCTGTTTTGACTTTTATAACTATCATCTAATTTTACTTAGTTTTAAAATGTAACGTATTACTAATCATAAACCAATATTCTTAATTTATCAACTTTTTAATTCATAATTATTTAATTGTTGCCTCAGGTTAAAAAACCAAGTAGCGTAAATATTAAAATAAAAATACTGGTCTGATATTGATCCGAATCTCATTCTAAATTCAGGATCTGGTCAAATCTGGGTATTGTTTAGAATTTTAGAACAGACCATATCGTACAAATATCTCAAATTTTTAAGAAATATCTAATTTAAGTTTTAAAACTATCCTAAAATCTTCGTTATTCTCGTTATCAATAAACTCCAACAATATCTAGTGTAAGTTTCATATTTTTCTTTAATACCTCGTATAACTTTAATTAATAACATTAATTTTTCCCGTAATATCTAGTTTAGGTTTTAAAACTACTTAAAATTAATCCAAGACTTTTTTTGCATTTTTTTATGAACACCAGGATATCCAGTGTAGCTTTGAATCATTTTCCAGTAATGTCTAGTGTAACTTTCAAAACTTTCCTAAAATACGCCTGAAATTTTGCTCTTTAGATAGAAGTCTAGAATATCATAACAGTGTTAAACCTCTCAAATATGTCTTTTACTGTTATTTGCAGAAAAACAAAACAAATTATATTCAGTGACCTACCAGATCCATGACTTAAGGGTTCATCCAGCTCAAGTTAAATTTTTATAATATGATTTGACCACATCTTAAGTGAACCGATCAGAAAAGCACGGTGTCACTTTAGCACAGAAAGACACTTTTGCATGGAGTGACATTTCAGCACAGAGTGACATTTTTGCATTGAGTGACTTTTCAGCACAGAGTGACACTTTTGCATGGAGTGACATTTCAGCACAGAGTAACACTTTTGCATTGAGTGTAATTTTAGCAGAGAGTTTTCTAATTTTATAAATAACGAAAATCCAACTACAGCTTTGTACAGTTTATAAAAGTTCTTTTTATATATAACAGCTTAGTTAGTCTATCTTTAAAACTTACAAAGTTTTAATAAGGATTAAAACATTTTAAACGTTTAAAGATTAAGTTTTAGTAAGATTTACTCAACTAATTAGACCAATAAAAGATCTAAATAACTTCTTTGTGTTCTTAAAAACTTCTATAAAACATGTTTTACTTTTTGAGTTGTAGCCCTTTGGACAGTTTAAGTACTGCAAATTGGTACATACATTTGTCCTAATTTTAAAGTATAGTTAAATTCAAAAAAAACTACACTTTTCACTAAAAGTAGTAAAACTAATAATACTAATATTATTTGTGGCCCAGTTTTTTTACTCTAACAATTGTTTTAAAACAATTTGACTATGTTGTTTTTGTATTTCAAAGTACGTCAAAAATTTTAAACAAGTTTTTTTGTTGAACTATTTAAAGTAGATCAAATATTTTAACTTCTTTTTACCAGATTATCATAAATTTGCGTATATTTTTATAGATTTTTACTAAAAATTCTTTTAAAAATTGAAAATAACAATTACAAACTAATCATTCGAAAAATCTTTCCTTAACCTTTTTTAAACAAGCTGCCGTACCTTTAGTAAAATTTTGGCTATGTTACAAATGTTTTATTTATATTAACTTTAAGCGCTTTTAGAGTTTTAATTAGTTTTTTAATATGTTTTTTGATATATTTTGTGAACTTAAGCTAAGCCTAAATGTACTTCTAAGTGTTTGTTATAGTTTTCAAAATCTGGTAATTTTCAAAAACCTGAGGATCCAAATTATTTTACTAATTAATTGAGCTAAACATATTTTTAGAATTTTTTTGGCTATTAATTTCATGTTTATAACTTTGACTATTACTGTTTAATGACCTGAGGTTATATAAAGACATCTAAATAATTTCTAGTTTAAAGTTGTATTTTTGTTCTAATACTCACGTATGCTTTAACTTAACAAATCCAAGTATTAATTGACAGTACAAAATTCTAAAGCATGTAGAAACCTAAATGCTCGAGCTTATGTTGTTTGAAACAACTTTACAGTAGCTATAAAATAAATTAAGTATTCATACAAAATTATTAATCATGTACTTAAATAATGTTAAAGTGGCTTAGTATAAGTTAGCGTATATGATAACTAATTACAAATAAAGCTATTTTATGAACAATTGACTAACTAAAAAAATTTTAATAACTTTTATCTTTTACTGTTCTAAAAGTATGAAACAAAAAAAAATTACTTTACTAAAAAGTTTTCAATTAAAAATTATAGTAATTTTAAAGTTTGCTTAATAGCAGTTTTAAGAATATTTCTCATTAATATTTTTAAAGTGAAAGTAAATTTGTTTAAAAATGTGTTTTAACATACAACACGCAAAAAACAACAGATTAGCAAACTAACGATGTCTTATCTAACAAAATCTTGTAACCAACAACTTATTACATTTTATGATTCGTTTTATTTCTCGTATCCGAAGACTTAAAGTTAAAAAAAATGCAATGTTTTAAGTGACGTCCCGATTCGTTTTGAGAATGGAAATGAAAAAAAGAAGCGTAAAGTACCTTTAAGAGAAAGAGTTTTAAATTTAGCATGCAGACGCGAGTCGGCGGGACTATTGACGGGAGAGACGCGAGTCGGCGGATTCATTGACGTGGAAACGGCACAACGACGGAGAGGTGAGTGAGCCGGCTAGTAGAGCTTGTATAAAGCTTCTTTTGGTAATAAACGAGGATAGAAATGTTTATCTCCGAGTCTATTTTCTGTCCATTACAAGAAAATGTTTAGTAGTTTGTTAATGTGCCTACTGTGGTCTTTAGAAGTCATTGGTATTTTAACTAATTGTATATTCATTTATTTTACTTTTTACACAGTGTGTTTATAAATCTTGTAAACATAAATCACGTGCACTAATATAACCAATTTTATAGCATTGTTTTTATAGTAAGTACTAGTATATTAAATTAAGTCGGTGTTCCGTCTGGACGTTTGTAATACTTTAAATTACCATTATCAATAATCATATTTGACAGCAGTTTAACCTACTAAAACCCAACTAATCAACATTGTTACTGAAGACGTTTACATGGCGTAACTTCATTACGGCCAACAAACCTACCACTTTTGAAATTAAAATTCGAATGCGTCCACGAAGACAAATAACTACTTAACCACAAAGCAAATAAGAATCAAATTACGCGTAAAAAACTGACAACTAAACAACATAAAAAATGGATAGCCTAACCGCTTAGAGCAATGGACAACCGACCCTGCCAGGGGCTGGGCAGAGGAACTAAGGAAACCAACTGGTTTTGCGTGGCCGAAGAGGTTGTAAATGAATTTTTTATCGCTACTTGTTTTGATTATTTCAATAAATTGTTTTCATTTACATTAAAAGTTTTGATTATTTTGAATCAGCAGTAGTTGGGAATTGTTAAACTAAACATTTCTATAACATTTTAAACAATTATATCTAAGAATAATTTAATTCATCGATTCAAGTATGTTTGGAAAACTGTATTTTAATACTAAAGTTTAATTTATAATTTAGCAGTATGTTCCATTGTAAAAAAAATTATATATATACATAAGATATTGTTAATATTTAAAAAAATTCGTTTAGTAATCATCTGCTTTTCATTGTGACGATACTTTACTGTACAACTGTTATGACAAGTAATGGAAGTGTAAAATTTATTTTTGTACTGTGCTGAAAGTAATTTTCAGCTAGTTATCTATGTTCGTTGTTTATTTTTCCAGAGTTGGCAAGTTCTATGTCCGATTTTACTAGTTTTAAAGATACAAAAAATGCCTAAAATTATATTTATTGAACAACTTTGATTTTGTCTACTATATTGTTTATTAACGCTTAAAATAAAGCGCTCAAAAATCTTGGTGTAAGGAACTGGTGTAATACAAAAACTTAAGGTTATAGAGTCTTTCACGACTAGTAAACTTTAAACCCTTAAACTAATTATTCATCAAACTTATTTTTTAATATTCAAAAGTTTTATTTAAAAAAGATAGAAGTTATAATATTTTAAAACTTTCATATCTATTTTACCAAAATTTCTATAAATAATACACAAACATTTAAAAATAACTTTACAGAAAAAGAAAAAAATATGAGGTTGTATTACACTCTTAGCCACCAATGTCATTTCATAAAAAATTTTCTCTAGGATTTTATAATTTTCTAAGCGAAGACTTTTCTACATATGGGGCAGCTGTAGCTGATAAGCATGCAATTCTTCAAGCATTTCTTGTGAAAGAGGTGACCGCAGGGCACCTTCACTATATCTTCGCCGATCTTGTTGTCTATAATGCACACCGAACAATCCTCGTCTCCTTTTTGGTTCTTCTTGTACTTTACCTTTGTGAAATCGTTTACTCTCTGCACGTGGACCCTTTTGCGGATGAAGGCCTCTCTTCTTTTGAGTGTAGTGTAGCTGTCGAACTTGAGTTGAAAGTCATCAATGTGGACGATGCTCGGATTGACTTTGCTTTCGCACACGCCGACGAGCGAACCGTACGGGTGCTGCGCGTACTGATCCGTAAAGATCTTGAAAGCGGCAACGTCTATAAACTGGTCTCTCTTCTTGTAGTTGAAAACGAGGGCATCAGTCGCGCGATCTGCTTGGTTTTCGGGACGAAAATAAATGGAACGAATCTCGACATCCCTCTTGTGCCTCCTGCAGTTGCTTCCGAGTTTCGCAATCAGCTCATCGCGCATGCGTTGCAAACTTGGATTTCGATTTTCGTCCAACTCAAGCTGAACGTGAGCCAGGAACATGACGTATTCGGTGACGTACTGCTTGAAACTGGATCCGAGTGCTGCGATGAGCTCAGTATCTTCTTCTCTTCTCTTCCTTCTCTCTTTTTTGTTTCTCTCATTGTTTTCAACGACGCTTCTCCTGGGCCTGTTGCTGCGGCCTTTCTTTTTTCTTTCTCTCAAATTCATTAATGTAGTTTTTGTTTTTTATTTAAATTTGTCTGAACATAAAAAGAAGAATTTAAATTAACTCTGTTTATGAAACTGTGATATATATAAATAATCTAAATAAACCACTGCTAAGCTGTACAGTGTACACTATAAAGATTTTATATCTTATCAATTGTCAAATCAGCTTTGCTGACGACATCAAAATAATTTGTTAGTTAATAAAAACTTCAAAAATTTGTTAACAAAGTATATGTTCAGTAAACTTTTGTTTTTCAATTACAGTAATTATACTAATTACAATATTTAAATTAATTTTTTTAAATCGTTAAAAAAAAATATTACTAACTTACTTAATTTTTAACAATAATTATAATATAAAAATTGTTTAATCATTATATTAATATATATATATATATATATATATGTATATATATATATATATATGTATATATATATATATATATATATATAATTTTATCATCATTTGTTTTAAAACAGTGTCAAGGTTCATCAGTCATTTTTGAAAGTCAGCATATCATTCATATACAAATATAAACTTATAAAATTATCTTTAAATTTAAAACTTAAAACACTCTTTTGTTGCAATAAATAGTTTTACATTTATAAATATTCAAAAATTTAATTTAGAGAGCATTACCAATTATAAAGTTTTTCCAGTATTAAATTTTTCAGATTTTCTGTTTTATTACTTTTCTAACCTAGTTATTTTTAAAATTATATTATAATAACTATATATCAATATGTTCAATTTAAACTACTTTAAAAACATGTTTTAAACTACTAAAAATTTTAAAAACAGTATTGTAAACTATAAGGCATAACCTGTATACTAATTAGACAATCACATGTTTGATTATTTTTGCCAAAAGATGTTACTTTTTCAGGTTATTGTTTGCCAATAGCTTTTGACTAGGGTTTATAGTTTGTCAATACGATTTTGTGCTCTTAAAATTTATTGTTCATTTTTGCCTGTGGACTAAAAATTTGTCAGTTCTATTTTGACTAGTGGACTAAAATTTTGTAAGTTCTAACTTGACTCTTAGGACTAAAAACTTTTTAGTTCTATTTTGAGTTATGGACTTAAAATCTGTCAGTTCTATTTTGACTTTTTGAACTATTTTTTTGAGATTTACCTTGACTTTGTGGACTAAATTTTGTAGTTTTATTTTGAATGTTTGATTTAAATTTTTCCAGCTTTATTTTGACTTGTGGACTTAAAATTAGTCACTTTTATTTTGTCTTTGTTAACCTAAAACTTTGTCAGTTCAAGTCTGAATTTTTGGACTAAAATTTTGTCAGTTCTTATTTGACTTTTGGGACAAAAACTGGGATATTTTCCTTAGTGAATTATCTAATCAAATTTTGTCACATGATTACTGTTCCTCAAGGAATTAAATTGTGTCTTTGTACCTTTTTGATTTACTTTGAGTAAATAATGTCATCTACTTTAGTTAAGTTAAAAAACTCAAGTTTTATCAATAATCTTTAAGGTTTATAATTTTTTTACACCCTGTGGTATTTTACAAATATAACCCCTTATTGCTTGGTTTTTTTTTAAGCCTAAAGAGCTTTTAAAAGGGCAGATATTAAATAAGAGTATTGCTTTTATCTAAATTTATCTAAATTTAAATTTAGAATTAAAGTAAAATTTATCTAAATAAAGTATTAGATAAAATGTACCATTAAATAAAAATGACACAAATCTAAATGATGTTACAAAAAAAAATGATAAAAACTGGAATCAAAATAAAAGGTAATATATTTATTATTTAATTTATTAGTAAAACTTATTTGAGTAGAAAAGTGTTTTGGTAATACTAAACTGTTACCTAAAGTACTGGTTATTCTTTATCCGAGGACTTCAACCGTAATTTATGGATGTAGATAACTTAAATTATAAACTTAACTTCATACTAATAGTGATAATAAATAACACTTAATTTTTTAAAAACTACCATAAGATTGACTTAAAAGTAGCAAAATTTAATCTTAATTCAAAGAATAATTCTTATTATGTGTCTGTCCTGAAAAATACTAAAATCAGGGTTGCAAAACTTTTTTGGCAAATTTTTTCCAGGTTTTCAAAATTTTATCTAGGTTTTTAAAAAAACACAATAGAAACTTTTAATTCTACTTTTAAGTTAGGAAGTTTAAACACTGTTTTAGTTAGTATAAAAACATTGAGAGCTACTTCAATTTTTTTTTTGATGATGAAAAAATGATGATAAAAAAATTTTGATGATAACAAATATTTTATTTATATGGGAGATTTTTAGTGTAAAATAAAATAGTTCTACTTAATATGCAATAATTATTTATTATTCAAGAGTTTTTAGTGACTTTTTTCATAAATCCAGGTTTTTCTAGATTTCTGAGTTTTTTGGAGACCCTGTAAAACTTATTATTATCAAATAAAGAGTTTTTTTATTTTAATAACTAGATAATTGTTTAATAATTAATCTTCTTTTTTAAAGTTAAAACACCAATAATTATATGGTCAAAAAGATATCTATAATAAAAAAATATTTGTTAAAACCAATTTGGAAACTTTTTTTTGCCATTAAAAAAATCTTAAAAACTAGCCTGAAATTTTAGAAAAGTTACCACACTAGCAAATATTTTACAAGAGACAGGAGTTAAATTTTGGTCAACCAGAGTTTCAGTAATTAAAAGTTATCACGTTTTAAAATACTACCATAAAACTGACTTAAAACCAGCAAAAGTTAACCTTCATTTAAAGAAAAAATCTTATTGTGTGTCTTTTCTGAAGAATACTAAAACCAGGGTTGCCAAATGATTTTGGCTAATTTTCTCCAAATTCCCAAAATTTCATCCAGGTTTTTAAAAAAATACAAGAAAAATTCATTTTTTTATTTTAAAGTTAGGAAGTTAAAACACTGTTTTAGTTAGTATAACGATTTAAAAAGCTACTTGAAAAATTATTTTTTGATGATTAAAAAATTATGATGAAAATAGTTTTGATTATAACAAATACTTTATTTCTATATTAATTTTTAGTGTAAAAAAAATTGTTCTACGTAACATGTAAAAATTGTTTAACATTACAAGTCTTTTAGTGACTTTTGTTCAAAATTCCAGGTTTTCCAGATTCCAAGTTTTTTGGCGACTTTGTAAAACTTATTATTATCACGGCAAATAATACTCAAGGTAAACATTACTCAGTAGAGTAAAGAAAAAATTCTTTCTTAGTAACCAAATAAAAGTTTAATAATTAATTTTCTTTTTCTAAATAAAAATACCAATAATTATATGGTCAACGAGATATCTATAATAGAAAAATATTTCTGAAACCAATTTGAAACTCTTACTTGTCATTAAAAAAATCTTTAAAAATAGCCTGAAATTTTAAAAAAGTTACCATACTAGCAAATATTTTACAATAGACTGAATTCAATTTTGGTCAACCAGAGTTTCAGTAATAAAAATTTATCACGTAAGTTTGACACTATTACACGTTAACAACTGTATGAGTCAGAAAATAAGCCTGAGTGTCAAAGACTAGACTTAGTCACAAGTATAAAGCTAGCTTTAAAGATTTGTATATATAAGTAAAAAACTAATCTAAGTTAAAACAAAACTTCGGCATTAATAGATCTTAAATTTTTAAAATATGAACAACTAACTACATATTAGAAAGTTTCAAGTAAAGAAACAGTTAGAGATTTTTAAAATATATCAAAATAAACCCAAGATCTTAAAGTAATTTTCAGTCTCAGTTATGCTGAGTTTTTGTAAACAAATTAAAAAAAGCCTCAGTTGGTCTAGGATTTTCATAATTTAAAACTAGACTTAATTATTTTCAGTAAGTTAAGTATGTGACAACCCTGATGTTATTGCTACTTATTATAATTAAAACATAGTTAAATATATTAGACCAAACCAATATTTTCTTCAAGCATCAGTTGAATAAGTTAATTGATATAGTAGTTTTTAATGTATTAAAACGCTTTGAATTAATAAAAGTTAATAAAACTAATTATTTATAGAACACTAACCTTTTTATTATTTTTTAATCTATGAGAATTGCTTACTTTGGAAATTCTTTGGGTGGCTAAGAATAGAAGAATTTTTACAATATGGGACAGAATAGAACTAGGAGAGTATAAAAATGGTCATTTATTAAAAACAAAATGGTAAACAAGATATCAAGGTTAAATATTTCTAAATGTAGAAAGAATGTAAAAAATAAAATCTTTGTTAGTTTGTTTTTATTTCTTTTGCTGATATCATGCTGTCATAATGTACTACCTTCAACTAAACTGTTTCTTTTTTAAATGTGCGTATTTTCGCGACCAGTGACTGTAAATTAAACTTAACAGCAAGCAGCGTACACTGTAATCATGCATGATGTTGTTTCAGAGTGAGGTTTTATAATTGCACATTTGTGGAACCGATCTCTGCAGTTACTCATCAATGGGTAGCGTGGCCGTACAATTTCTAAAAAAGGGGTGTTTGTGTTCCAGAAGTCTCTTCTCTTAATCTATCTTAATCAAATTTAAGCGGATTTTTGATTTGAGAGTTGAGTTGCAAGCAATACATTTCACTAGTTTAGTTAAATTTAAAAGCCATTATTTAATCAATTATTGTCACAAATAATATGAGATCAAACTGAACTAAAACTACTATAACGTAAAATTATAAATCTTGTTAGCTTTAAAAAAAAAACTAGCAAACACTTTTGTTGAAAACAGTTCAGATTCCTAATTTAAACTCAGATAGAATTACTTTGTTATTTCCACGAAATAGCTTTGTTGTTCAACAACAAATGAATTTAAACCGTATTATTAATTTGTTTAAGGTCGTAAAAACATTAGTTTGTTTTATACTTAAAAGTTTAATTCAATTGTTAAAGTCACTAAGCAAAAATATAAAAATACCATATAAAAATTAGTGCTTTATTTTAAAATGATACACAATATTCAGTAACAAAGTTTAAGTAATAATAAATTATTTATAATTTCGAGCAACGTTTGGCGTTCGATTTCGACGACTAAGCATGTCAAAACTTTAACTTCATAACTTCAGTTTGATTTTGCTAAATTAAGTAAAATATGTTTATTTAAATTATAGAAATACTACTAAACTTTTATTAAAACAAGTAAAACAACTTACATATTTTTTGAAATAATATTACCTAGATAACGTAATATAGCGTTTCTTACATCAAGAACACAGAGCAATATCTAGATAAAAATAGTGGGATCATATAATTTATACTTTAAATTTAAAACAAGCAAAAAAAGGCATCATCTAGATGCATAAAAACAAACATATATAAGTTTATTCTTGATCAACCAAAAGTACTATTTTAGAACATTTACGAAGTAATTAAAGTTATATCTTGTAAACTTGTTATATTTAATATGTGTAAACGAAAATCATTATACAAAACATCCCTTTATAATTGATAAGATCGAAGCTTGTTTTTAAAATTGTCACTTAAAAGCTAGACAGATTTTTAAAATACTGTTAAACACTTGCAAAATCTAATAAAGTTTACTTACTTTATTTTATCTTTATTAGCTAATATATCAATAAAGTTTAACTAGCTGTTTTAAAATTAATAATAAAATATTTTTCTGTTGGTTTATTATTTTTAACAGTTAAGTAGATTATTAGTTTACAACGGTTCTATCTGTTAACTTTCATAATATAAAATAATATTTGTAGAAATTATTGTATTTTGTTGACAGGTAAGTTTTTAATAGCTCACTATATCACAACTATCATAACTGGATATTAAAATAATTCTTATAATCTATAGGTTTAATTCTTATAAACTATGTCTAGCTCACTTGATAATAAAAAAAAATGAAAATACTGCAGCCACTATAAAAGCTGCTAAAAAACTATTGTCTTTCCGCCTATGTGCTTACAATATAATAAGTAAAAATATAAACTATCCAATGATTTAATAGTTCGTGAGCATTGAAAGTCTACATAAGTATTATAACTGTCAAATTTCCTTTTATTACACCATTCCTTGTTATGCTTGGAAAAAAGGCGCCTGATTTTATATAATGTTATTCTCATAGATTGAAAACTTATAAATTTTAAAGTCTTTACTTATCCAAAGTATTTTAAATATGTAAAGTTTTTGATACTCGTTTTACGTAGGTATTCAAATTAAATAAACTAACTTTTTAAGTAAATATTTTGGTACCGTTAAACAGCTTTAAATTGTTTTTGAACTAATTGAAAAATAGTGATTTATTTTTACATAACTGTTTGAGTCGTTTAAATAATAAATAAATTGAACTGTTTAAAAAGCATTTCGGCTGTTTACGTAGTTTTTATTAGCATCGCAAGCAGTTAGCTTTACAGAACATATATACTTAGGTATAAATGTGTAAGTATTAACCAGCTTGTTTTATAATAGTTTGTAACAGTGTTTAGTAGCTTGTTATTATTATGGTTGTTTAAATAGTTATTATTAATTAACAAACAATCTTACTACCATTTAGCAAAAAAATAGGTATTGTTTGAAATGTATGATAATATGTACAAAATTATGACAAAAATCAAATATTCTAAACGACCTATTACAAGTTCTAAACAATACTTTAAACGATATATCTTAATATAGAAACGATTTTGTTTCACATAAAATGTTAATAGTAGTCATGCTTTAAAAATCTATCAATTTAGCTAATTGGGTTAAAAATTAACGCTCACTGACTCAACACCATTAATGCTCTTTTCAAAATTCAATTTACCTAAAACAAAAGTAACCTGTATAAATAAGAAAAAAAGTCTCAAATTCAAGAAAACAAAGTTGCACGAGGTTACTAAACTGAACGAAGTCAATTTTGCACGAGGGCACAAAATTAAATGATGGAAAAAAATTGCACGATGACAATTTTGCACTAAAGGTTAATTTTGCACGAGTGACACTTTTGCACGTGAGTAAACAAATAGAGTAAAAATAAAATTAAAAAATAGATAGAAAAAAAATCCGAAAAATTTACTTAATGAAAATTATAAGACAAAAAGTTACTGACCGAGGTTAAGGGTTAAGGATAACAGTGGAAGTAAAAAAATATTAATAAAAAAAATATATTAAACAAAAAAAAAATTACGACCGAGGGTAAGGGTTATGTGTAACAGTTAAACAAATAAAAAATTTCAACATAATGTTTTTGAAAACCTTTATCACGTTGAACTACAAATAATGTCTATTGACCTTTCAAAAAGTCTAATGTAATTAAAATATTTTTGAATGTTCAATCAACTGAAATAGATATTTTAAATTATATTTTAAGAGTAGTTTTACTTGTTTAGATTATACATTAAGATTTTGCAGTTTTTATGTTATTGATTTTTAATTAGTTATTTTATAAGTTAAAGCTGCTATTTAGTTGGCTTGGTTAATAGGAAATAAAATAGTAAATAAAAATGTAAACTACTATTAAGTTTTAAATGTTTTTTATTCAAACGATAATGTTTTTTTAACATAGCGTTAAGTGAATTTTAACATTTAAAAGATTATATAATAAAATTCTTAAATCTTACTATTTTATAAAAAAAAATTACGTATAGTTTCAAGAAAAACAAATTGTAATTTATACTAGCAGCATAAAATTTCATGTATCATCCGAATAATAGTTTCCACATTTCATTTTAGTTTGTAACAGCTTTTGATCTGTGTTTCTAAGCATGCTTGAACTTAATGTTAAACGAAACAATTAACGTTAACTTTGTTTATATCAATTTTACATCTTGATTGAAGTAAACCTATAAACTAACGTTACTAGACAATTTAACTATCAAAATTATTTAGTTATTTTTTTTGAAGATAAAAACCTTTTGTATTCGTAATTAAAAAATAACGTTTAATTTAAATTCAAACAGTTAATAAGTTTAATTTTTAAATACTTTTTTAATTTAATTGATACACTTGTACCGAAATACTGGCATGTAAGACAAATAAAATTGCTTAGTCTTACATATAATCATTTAAACTTCAACTGAAAAATATCTGTCGGTTTATTCTTATGATATGACAAATTATTATTGAAGTTTTTTTTTCGTATTTGTTACAAATGCAGGTAAGAAACCCTGATTTAATAAAATGCAATTACAAATAACATTGAAGGTGTAAAAAGATTTAAACAGTTTTAGAGTAAAAAGTAACAGTTAAAATAGTAACATTAAAAGATTCTATTTTACTAGTGATTAGGTACGCTGTAGCTTTTCTTTAAAAATGGTTTTAAATAACTATATATTCTTTTTAATCAAAAAGTTAACAAGATCGACAAAAATATAAATCTTCACTTTGTAAATAAACCTACAAAATCTTCAAGTAAAGATTTTTAAACTTCAAAATTTACCCACTCCGATACTTGAATTTTATACATTGTTTTAAAATTTGTTCAAGGTGATGTAATCAATTTAATTGTTTTTTGTTTTTTTTAATATACATTTAACTTTTGTTTGTTAAGTTTAACTAAGGTATTTTCACTAAGGAAATCTTAGGATATATAAATTTAGCTTTTGTAAGATTTTTAATTTATCTTTTTTTTAGAAATATGATAGTGTTATACAGCTTCTAAACTGCAACAAACTAGAATTATATAACAATACTTTTAGATATACTTAAGACCTCGTTGTAGATATTTAAAACTAAATGTACTTTGATAAAACGATAACACAGCTACTAGAAAACTGTTTAAAACTGACATAGTTGCAAATTTTTTAACTAATATATATCGTTACTTCTATAAAACAACACTTTTAGATATACTCAAGACCTTGTGGTAGATATTTAAAACTAAATGTACTTTGATAAAACGATAACACAGCTACTAGAAAACTGTTTAAGACTGACATAGTTGCAAATTTATTAACTAATATATATCGTTACTTCTTGAACGGCTTAATAACACTATTATTTGTTGTAAATTGAAAGCGTAGGTAAAATATATGAAAAATGCTAATTTGCTAAAGAAGAACTAGATGCCGATTAGCAATATCGTAGTTAAATTTGACTACAGTTGTTTTTCAACAGATTTTTAACTTAAAGCCATGTTTTATATATATTCATTAAAAAACCTGGTTAATTTTTAAATAATTTTGAATATAAAACTTCCTGAAAAAATATATATCTTTAAAAAACCTAATCGATCTAACAACATCAACTTAGATGATTTTGATTTTAAAAGTTTTTAAAATAAACTTGGTACCTGAACATGTAAGTATATATTTTTTCATATTGTTTATAGTATCATAAAGAATCACGTAAGTTTATTTAATTTTGTCAAATCTTTTGGACCCTATAATTCCGACCTGAGTAAAGGAATTACTTTTACTTTATGAATACAAATAAGTATTTACAGCCCAGTATACATATAAAATTCTAGCAATAACAGTGATAAAGTGTTGATTCAACAAAGCGAATACAACATACAATAACTCAAAAATGTAACAACTAATATAACAAAATAAATAAAAAAACTCTTCAACGCTAAATTTACAAATAAGTGTGGTACAGACCAAAATCAAAATAAAAAGACATTTTATACAACTTGACTGAGACCGGTTTCGTCCTGATTAGGACTCTTCAGTTAGTAAAAACCTAAAAACTTGCTTGCAAAGGTTTTACAACTTGTAAAGTTGTTCGGTTGTGACTGACTGATGAGTCCTAATCAGGACGAAACCGGTCTCAGTCTACCGAAAGCTTGTGGTCTGATAATCGAATTAGTATGATCATTCAATATTTAAAATATTGTTTTCAAGCTATTCGACATCGAACAAACTATAAACAAGTAAATGTTTCAGCTTTAAATAATTTTATCAGTGTTTGTAACTTTTAACATAACCCCTGACCTAGAGTTATGATTTTCAGTATCTTTAGAAACTGAGGACAAACTTTGCAATTAATTTGAATTTAACAAATATTAAAAAAAAACTTTAACGTTTTTATGCGTCTTAGTAAAAGTTTCATGGCAACTTTATGCTAATCAGAAAATGTGGAGCAACAATTTTAGCCAGAGGTTTTTGCTTAGCGTACCAAATCCTTTTTTTGGGTTATTCGTTAGACTAATCTTTTCGTATTTTGATCATTTTATTTAAACTATTTTGAAGTACTTGTTTAGTTTGTCGAACGTTATTTTTACCAATTTTTTTATTAGAAAAACAAACAGTTTACAAGTTTGTTCTGTCTAAAAACTAGTTTGTAATCAATAATTGTAAAAGTATTAAATAATAGATATTTGAACAAAAATTAAAAAGTATAAAGTGAAATTAAGCTAAGAGTAAACTATAAAGTTAAAGTAACTAGGTGAATAGCATTTTTGAGACATAATAATCTTACAGTTTTTTCTAGTTAGTAAAGAACTATTGTAATTGTATTTTGTTGGACATTTGCTTTCTTTACAAAAGTTTTAAAATAGTTTAAATTTCGTAAACTATTTGAATAAAACTTTATATTTTAAAAAGGGTTTAACACAGCTACTAGAAAGCTGTTTTAAATATTTGCTTAATAGCTAATGAGATGACGTCAATTTAGCAACACATATTATATATTTTTTTATTTACTTTTACCTGTTGTAATCAGAGGTATGACGTAGGCAATAACATTTGCTTTCACAAAATTATTTAAAATAGCAAAACTCTTACATTAACTAACAAGTTTAATTTAAATTTGTACTATTTAAAATGATATTATATAAAACTAGAATTAAACAAACTTTTTTACAAACAAAGTACTTCAATTTTTACAAAGTGCTCATAAAAAGTTATAATATATAATTAATATTTGTACTTTTAAGAACATATGTTTCTAAGATCTTTTTTTATGGTGTAGTTTAACAACATAAGTTAAATTTAAGATAAATTTAACAAATTTGCCTTAATTAACTCTACTTAATTCTATATTTTAAATACTTTATTTTTAAAATATGAAAGTATAGTTAAATTAGAAACTAATTTTTAATAACATAAATAGTCAAATTTAGTCAAAAATTTCTGTGTATTTTAACATATTCGATATGTTTTTCAACCATTACCCAAAAGCACTAAACCTAACCGAAAGTCAATTAAAATTATTCGTTCATCTTTGTGTTTTTTAAGGCGAATCAAGCATACATAATAACAATTTATTGTTTTCACAGTTAGATTAAACGTTTTATGTTAGCTAAATCGTTTGAATGTCAAGTGAGTTGTTTTACACAACTTTTTTATCTAAAATTAAACTTACTTTTCGACATCGTTTATTTCAATTTGTGTTAAAGTTAAATTAGTTAAAGGTAAACATTTTCATTTAGTTTAAACTATAAAGCGTAATCGATAACTTACTACATTTTTTAATTGTTTTAATTACTCCTTTTAATAAATTGTAATTTTAATTAAAATTTTTTTTTTTGAAAGGATTAACAAAGAAATTTTGAAAAACTTTTTTAATTGTTGTTAAACGATTTTATGCTTTGTTGAATTTTAATGAATTGTGTCTGGTTAACTTAACAAATAATAAAATGCAAAAAAAAAAAATGCAGCTACTACTAATGCTGCTAAAAACTAGATTAGACTTTTGCCCTTAAAATGTATTCAAAAGCATAAATTAAGTTTTAAAGTAACCAATGGTTTAATAGTCTGTAAGCATATAAAGTATACATAAGTATAATGACTTTCAACTTCATAAATGTATACATTTTTTTTATTACCAAGAAAAAATTAGCTTCATTTTTAATTAAATGCTTCCGAAGATGTTAAGATTGTTTAGCCTTTATTTAAATAAAGTTTGTAAAATCGTTCATACCCGTTTAATGCAGATATTCAAAACATACATAAATTTGATTAAATTAAAAATTTTCCTAGATTTAGTAGCTTTAGATAGATTATAAACTAAAAAAAAATAGTTTTGATTAATGTTACTACTTTTAAAACTAAAGTATATTAAAATATATGTGTGACTTCCTAAAACTTTTATTTATTGACTTAAAATTAAAAACTATTACAATTTTACAATTTTTTTCAGAAAATTTTCTAGTTTTTTTTGAAAGTTAAAATATTAACAGAGCTCTAAAAAAGAGTTCTAATATTTAAAAGCAAATAAAATAAGTAAGTACATGTAAAACTGATCAAATAATTTTAAAAAATCTTTCGTTATTATAGTTAAAACTTTGCTTTTGTACAGTAAGTTTACAAAAATTTAGTTATACCTAGTTCTAAGGATATATAGCTATAATAAAACTTTCAAAGATAGTGCACCTTCAAATTAACTTATTTAGAATTAGTTAGCCTAGTTATTGGATTAGTTTAAAACACTTGCTTGAAATTGTATGTAAGATTTGTAGTCATTCAACATAATAAACTTTTGAATGTGCAAACCTGTGAATTTAAATTCTTTTTGATTTTTTTTTGTTCAGTTAATTTTAATACTTTTAGGCTTATTGGAGCTTTAATACTTTAAGACACATAAAATATAGGTAAGTAGCTTGAATAACGTTTTTTTAAACTAAGTATACAAAAGCTTAAAAAAAAATTTTAGAAACATGTTTTTTTTAGAACAAAAACACTACTAACGATAAAATTAGCGAAAAAATACACTTTTTGCTTAATTTTTAAAAACAATTTATAAATGTTTAATTTTAATTAAAAAAAATTATTTAATTTATATGAAAACTGCTATAATTACTTACAAAGCTGTAATACTTCGAGTATGAATCTTGTATAAGGGACTGAAGTCAAATCCATGTCAACTATAATTAAAAGAAGAGTAAAAAACACAGCTACTAGAAAGCTTTTTTAAACTTAGGTATATACTTTGAATAATAATATAATCCATCAATAATTTATAAACCTCTGATATGTACTTTGGTTTGCTATAATTTTAAAACTTACGTAGTCTTTTGAGATAAAAACAGTTTGAGCGATTAATCATAGCTATATTTATAAAAAAAAATAGTTTACTGTTATTAAATAAGATTGGACTGTATTTTTGATGATAGTTTTTAAATTGTCTTTTGTTAAGCGTACATAACTAAAAAAAAATTGCTTGTTAAAAAAAAATATAATTTATATAAGAGTTCTAATATCCGAAAAAATACTCATGAACAGATTTTTGAAAACAGAATCATTATGTATAGTTACCGATATGAGTTATAATAAACTAGATTAACTTATGCGCTTAAATGTAAAAATCTAAATCAGAAGGTGAATGGTAAATGTTTCTAAATTTTTAGGAAAGAAAGTTTTTTGCCAAATAGCAATATTTTTCTTTAATGTTTGTTTTTAAAACCGTATTTTTTTAAATCTGTTTTTTTCATGTTGTTTAGGATCTTAATAACAGTTGTAGACTTATATTAGTCCTGGACAAGACTTTAAAAGGTATCCGTGGTGTGCGACTAATTACCAAAAAGTTTTTTCGTGGACAAAAAGCGCTTTTTTGTCGTTTAATAACCAATTATCTTAAATTTATTTTTTAAATAAATTTTATAAATTATTATGTTTGATTAAGTATATCTAAAACTAAATTATTAAAAATTAGTAAACTTAGTAGAAAATTAGTCTAAATAATTACTAGAAACGAATCTTTAATATGATAAAAAAACTTTAAACTTTTTCTGTTTATATAAAGCCATTTTTTGTTTAGAATTTCTAACATGTTTTAGAATCTGAAAGATAATTTAAAGCTGTTAAAATAAAGCAGTTTATGAATTGATATAAAAGTAATGTAATTTTATGTTTGATAATAGTAATTAAAAAAAATATTTATTCACAAAAGTTTAGTTATTTATCAAACGACTTAGAAGTAAGTTAAAGTTAAACGTTTACTTTTAACACCTTATATTCTATTTCGAATTTAGATAGAAATATATTTGACTCTTACATATTTATGTTTTAATAAAATACACAACATTTTTTTTTCTAGTAAAATATTTGTTAATAAGAAAGATCTAATTACGGTGATAACTTAAATAACACTCATTCAAACTGTATTAGTAGTAGTAAATACATATTGTTTAGTAACATTAGTCTTACCTGATATTGTTTATGTTATAATTGATTAAGACAATTTGTCTCATTATTTCTTTTATTTTTTGCATATAATTATATAAACACATAAACTTTCTGCTAACAATTTGAAGTATTAAAGTAAAAATTTATAAGATGCCTTTCATAAATTAGCTTTATTAGGACAGTTTGTGTAATCAGAAGCATGAAAATTGTACTTTACTTGAAAATCAAAATAACGCTACACTTACTTTTATACAATTTTATGGCAAATGTATAAATTTAAAAAGTTATAGATATTATGAAATAAGATACTATACAGATAGAATTTATAGTATAAAATTATAAATTTTATATAAGCAATGCTACGTTATCATTACCTTATTCTGTAGCAACGGTTTACTAGCTGCACTTTTATTTTACTTCTCCGTTTGATAAACAGCAAAAATACATGTTTACTTTAGCAAATCTAAACTTTTTTCATTTATGTTAACAGTACGTTAATGATACCTTTTTGGTAGTAGTTCTTTAAACAAATAAATTAAATAATTGTATTATGTAAATACAACAATAATTTCAGTAGTTTGTTCTTAATCAAACAATAATACAGCTTCTAGAAAGCTTCTACAAGCTATAAAAATTAAATATCCTTATTTTTCACAATGCATCACAACTATGCATACCGATATTCCCTATTTTAGTTTGATGTGCTATACTGAAAACGTAAAATAACATACAGCAAAAGTATTTTGTAAAAATAAAATTAATAATAAAATTAAAAAATAAAATTAAATTAAAATTACATGTAAAATAATGAGATTTCGATTTGACATAAAACATCTTGCATATAAATGTTTTTTATTAAAAAACACATTTAAAGTAGCTTAAAAGTATCTTTTAAATTTTTTCTATATCATTTATTACTGTTAAAAACTTTATATTAATGCATTGCACCTTTGCTTTTAAAATGTCTTTACCTATTGCCGCGCTTTGTGTTGGAACTAAACCTAGAAATCCTTCTAAAATGTCAAAATTAGTAAAACCAACTGTAATAAAAAATCTAAAATGAATAGTATCGTTTTTATAATTTTTCTCATCTTAGCAGATTTATATAAGTCCTAATTTGGTTTATTCGGCTTATTAATCTTCAGATATTTCCTAAACAGGATTTCTTGTTGATATTGAAGAAATAAACAAAAATATTTTATTAACGCCAACACAAGTTATTTAATTTAGTTTTCAATCTAAACGCTATCTTTTTTAAGTAATTACTTTTGCTACTTATCTTTACAGTGTTTTCTGATCAGTCTGTAGTTACTAAAAAGAATCATGTGCGTTGTTGAAACTGACTTAAGCGATTTGTTATTTTTTTTCGTTTCTTGCTATAACTCCAAGCAACGTAAAATAGTTCTTATAGCTCTTCTTATAATTCACATTTGCTCTTTTTAAATGCAATATTTTTATTGCTGATATAGAATTACTATAACGCTTAACAAAAAATAGTATAATCATTAATAGCTTAATAAACCTTTATACTATAACCATCTGGCCTAGGTTCATTATAACTAAATGAACTAGTGTCATTATAAACATTTGACCTAATGTCATAACGATCTGACTTACTGTTATTAAGGCGACTATAACCACCTGTAATAGTGTTATACCAATGTGACCTACGGCTGTAACAATCTGACCCACTGGCACTGTAACTAACTGACCTACTGGCGCTGTTGCCGTCTGACCTAATATTATTGTAAGGTGCAGGTCTACTGTCGTAATAACTAAAAGGTCATTGTAATTGGTTATTACAGGTATGGTTACTAGGGGTTAAGGCCATTGTAATTGTAATTTTTTGTCTATTTACATTTTGTGCATTTTATAATAATGATATTTTCGTTATGTATTTAAGCTTGATTAACAAAAACTTTTTAGCTAATTAAACTTTTTAAATAAGTTGTTGATAGAATTCAGACATTTTTTTTTAAGTGAAATATGTGTAAAAGACTAATTAATTACTAATAAAGTATTTTATAAAACTATTCGAGCATTAATTATGTTATAAATTTTTATTTAGCTTATCTACAGTATATATAGGTATTAATTTTATTTTATTAATAAATTACTGAATTTTCAAAAGAGTGCAAACTATTTAAGACGCAAAAGCTATCTTCAAAAATTAACATTTTTTAAAATATAAAAGTTGGTTTATAACATAAAAAATGTATAAAAGTTACTCATAAATGTTTTTCAAGCTCAAATTTTATAGAGAGTTGGGTTGTAAGTAAAACAATATAATAACTTATTAAATTTTACTCATTAAGTCTATATTCCATTAGATATTTATATATTAAATAGGCATTCTATGTGTAGCTAAAAGTCATTTAAAGTAATAAAGTGAATAAAAGTAAAACTATCTCTGGTGTGACCAAAAATCAAGCTAAAAGGTTATTCAAATATTACTAAAACTAAAACTTTGGCCCGCGAGCATCAACTACCTGCCGACCCCTGTGTTAAACTCAATTTGTCAGCTATAACACTTACATGTATTTAATAACTCACAACTTGATGTATTAATAGGCAGTATAAAAATAAGTAAAATGTAGAATTATCTAATAATTTCTTTGAGGGTAGTTTGTAACAGCTTTGTAGAAGCTGCATTATGTTATCATAACTTTAATATCTTAATACAAATCGTTTGATATCTGATTTAGTAAAAAAAAAAAAGCATTTTAAAATTCTTTTTAAAAAAAGTTGTTTTTTGTTACATTTTACTTTTTATAAAGCATACCTAAGTTAATTTAAATTCTTTACTTTAAGGTTAAGATAAAAAATATTCAAATAAGTTTTAAATGTTTACCTGTTTATTAATTTGATCGTAAGATCGATCGTTGAAACTGCTTCATATGATTTGTTATAAATAGTTTTTTTTTTAATAAAGTGCCATAATATATTTTTTTTAATGTGTTAATTGTTGCTATAATATTTAATCAACAAACATAGGTAATATAATTTTTGTACCTGTACAGCATCACGTACAAAATGTAATATGTAATGACGTCATTATTTAAAAATGATTGTTACAAAGTATCTTTTACTCGGTCAGAGTACAGGAGATTTTTAACTAAAGCCCAAAATCACTTAAAAAGGGTTAGAATCTAGCGACAATTGAAAAATCAGCTATATCTTAGCGTTTACTGCGAACAACTTTATACAATTTTGATATTTCGTAAATTTATTGTTATGAGAAATTGTTAAAACACTTTGGATTTAGTAAAACTAGAAGTCATTATAATAAAACTAATAATCTAAATTTAAATAAAAAGAAAATTTTGATTACACTTTAGCCTTATTAAGTTAAAGCCATTTTGTTAATTTTAAATTTCTTTTATGTTGATAACGCTTAAATTTAGCTATTTGATTAATTAGTATATTTTTCTAATATGTATTGTTTGTGATTTATTTTAGTTCATAGTTTTAATTGTACTTTCCCTGACAAAAAGCGATGAAATATAATAGAAAAGAACTAATTTGATTTATTTTTGTATCGGTATAAATTATTTTTATGCTTTATAAAAAAAAATTGTATAAAAATTTTGTTGTTTTTAATTCTTCTTAAATCAAGTGATAAATCGTTTATTGTAAGATTAACTATTCACCCATATTGTTTTTAGATTTGTTAACTTGTTCGTAAGTCTTTAAAAAATAGTTTAAATTTTTTTAGCAAAAGCGGAATTTAAAAAATGTATCCATTTAATGACATTAAAACCCTTATAGTTAGCTTCAGCTCTTATTGAACAAAATTTTACCTTTGTATAATAGTTGTCACAGAAATTTTTAGAGAGAAAATAACATTTTTTATTCACTACATATTCTATCTCACTTATTAGATTTATTAACTGGAGTAAATTGAAAATTTCATCTTTAAACAAAACAAGATAGACAATAAGACTATAAAATAAGTTTATAAAAAATATGTGTTAAAATATAGGTTTAGTGTTAAGATATAATTATTTTGATGTACTATTTTTTCTTACTTTGCATAATCATGTTAATGTTTATTAAAAATTAATTTATTTTATGTCTCTAGTTTTTTTAAAAGTTATCATTCAATTTATACAAAGTTCGTAGCTTAACTTTAAAATTAAGATAATAATTTGACCTGTTTTGTAAAATTTTGCTTATGTTCCAAAAATCTTTTGTTTACATAATACCATGTTATCTAATATAATAAGAAGCAACTAAATTTTTCTATGACTATTGTATATATTTTTTTAGAGATTTTAATTCAGACACTGGTAAGTTCTTGAAGGAAATTATCGTTTGTGTAATATACTTTGAAAAAGTTAAATAAATAAACTAGTTGTAATAAATTATCAAAACCAAACATTTTTTTACTAAGTTTTAAACTAAAACTCGAATTCGAAGTTTTTCTAAAGCATTGATTATTTATATAAACCTTAAAAACTTATCATTTTGAAGGAAATTTATACTTTTATATATCAAAAAAAAACTTAAAATTAGAGTGTTTTAAAAGTTTTTGCACAAATTAAATTACTAAAACTAATATTTTATAAATTGAAGTCATAGGCTTAGACCGTTGACTTAATTTAGTAAGCTAGTACTTCATTATATTTAAAATAAAATTCCAAGTTTAAAACGTTTAACAGTAAATTAAGAATTTAGTTAGATTTTATTAATCTAAATTATTTTTCATAAAAGTCAGAGTAGAACGTTAAACTAAATATTTTGATAATTATTTATAGCTTAAATATATATTTTTTATAATTTTTATAGATCTATAGTATATTAAAGTTGTAAAACATTCTTTATAATTTAAAATGGAGGATAAAGCCCAAAGTCAAGACAAATTATTAGAATTTGATGGAGTTGTGAGTTATTTAATGTGTTCTTTTTAAAACAAATGATTAACTAAATGTGATTTTCAAACTCTTATTCTGATAAATTTACGTATTTTTGCACGCAGTACTTTTATTTATGTTTTATACTTAAATAAAAAATAATATTTTTTTCAGTTATCCAAAGAAAACTTGGAAAACCTACTAGTAAGTTGGAAAACTGAGATTCAAAAAATTGAAGAATATTCTGAAATTAAAAACTTGAAACTCACATCAACAGAGTTCAACCTAAAGTTTCACTAAAAGTTAAGTTAAAGATTTCGTCAGTTACAGAAGAGTTAAAAAGATATCAAGATGCAGAAGTCAAAAGCTTGCAAGACCTTAAAAGTATTAAAGTTGAAAAAAACTAAAAATGAAGATAGATTTGTTCTAAGAAAAAAAGAAATAGTTAATGAGGGAAAAGTATATGTGCAAGATAAAATAAAAAACCTAAAAAAAGAAATGAATGAGCTGAAAGAATTTAGTGTGTATAGTTACTTAAAAGAAATTAATCATCTTATTCAAGTAAAACAAAAAATTTTGAGAACATTCCCAATATTTCAAGCTGATGAGTCTCATACTTATGAAGAATGTCCAATTTGTCTTGAAAATTTTAAAGTTGGAAGCAACTTAACTCGTCTTAGATGCAACGGTCAGCATTTATTTTGTCAGGATTGTATTAAAACTTGGTTTACTGACCATAACACTTGTCCTTTATGTATGCATGTGTTTGAGTAGTGTGTTTAAGAACTTATGTCAAGTTTTAATTGTAAATTTTTTAAATAAATTCGTAAAAAAAAATGTTGTATCTTATTTCTAAGACTAATCAGTTTATTTTAATTTACAAATACATTTTAAAACATGAGTTATTGAGCAATCTGTAGGCTTTAGGCTAATATTATGAAAGATACTCTTTTTTTACTCAATATTATTCTTAGTAGATATTTTCTATGTTTTGTTACTTTTTAAAATCCAAATCAACGTTTTAGAATAGTCACGTAACGAAAAAGAATATGTTTTAAAAATAAAATGACTATAATTAAAGCCCTAAGTCTATAGTTTAATACTTGCAAATTTATAAGTACGATATGTATATAATACATTTTGTATGTAAATTAGATAGTCATGTATAATTCCATAATTTATTAGAAGTTTTGTAAAGTAACATCTAAGATATAAAATTTTATTTAGTTTACGATATTAAAATACTTTTACCTCTGCAGTATTTAAAATCAGAAATTTTTGATATAAAAGAAATTTCAGCAAAGCCCTTATTCTATCTGACTATTTATAGATTAGGTAGTATTAGTTAATAAACCACAAAAAAACATGGGAAACAACTAAATCAAAAAAACGATTAGAATAAACTTAACAGATACAAGACTTAAATGTCTTTAAGGAAATTTATATCCAATATTTATCTTAACAGTTTATTACTAACAAAACAATGTTTCTCTCCTACACTTGCATATAGGAGATCCTCATTTGTTGTAAATAGGTCTTATTGAAATAGAATCTAATTTGATAAGACCTATTTACAACAACTGAGGATCTCCTATATGCAAGTATAGGAGTGAAACATTGTTTCGTTAGTAATAAACTGTTAAAATAAATATTGGTTGTTTATTTATCTGAAAGATAAGTTAAGATTTTGACTCGTATTGACATAAAGTAAAATTTAAAGTATATCAAACCATTACTTTTAAATAAGCAAATTAAATTGTTGTCTGTTGGCTTTTTCGAGAATGAATGATGTAGGAGATCAATTTCTTATTAAAAATATTAAGCAACTTTAATGAAACTGTGTTTTAATATAGGTTGGCCTTAATGTGATAATTAGAAAATACTTTCAATTGGTGTGCATTTTAGTGACGTCATTTTGAGCTTAAAGTTTGATAAAACTAATAAAAAGATATTGATATTAAAACTAAATATATATTTAAACACTCATTCTAGGTAAGTAGTTTCTTAAAACAACCCCTGAATGTTTGTAAACTTTTTTTATTTTATAGTAGACATTCTTTAATAAAAATATATTAAAACAAGCAAACTTAAACTAAAAAAGGATTTATATATTACGATTATTATGACTAAAAATAAAACCTAATACATTGTTTTGATAACAACCAATAAAACAAACCTTGATAAAAATATAAATAATAAACTGTTTACAAAGTTCTTAAAAGTAATGCTTTTAAGATTTAAAATAACTTTTAGGATAAATCAAGCTGTTATAACTAACCGTTTTTATTTTTAAGTAAATAAAAGGATACTATTTTTTTTATTTTATTTAATGGGTATAAATAGTTATAGCAACTTAATTTAGTTTTAAAATAAACAGCGAAATTTATGTACAATTTATTGCTTTCACGAACAAAAAATACAAAGTTAAGTTTTCTACACATTAATCTTATCAGAACTTCAATATCGATAACGATGGTGAAAAAAAGATATTTCTTAATGTATAAAAGAATATCAAAATTCATTGTATTAAAATTGCTTGCTATCGTTCTATAGTTTTTTGTAGTCTCGGCTTAAGCTTTTAAAATCGTACCACAGTTAAGGTCTTCGGCGTCGAAGCTGTTTTATATCGTTTTATAATTAAACTCTGCGACTTCGAGCCAACTATTTTTTTTATATGTTCTTATATACTGCTATTCACGTCTCCGGTCTTTAATTCTCACGTGTAAAGCTGAAACTACTTCCAAGAAGAAAGATCTGCATAGATCCGCTTCGTAGAGTAGTTGAGGTATAATATCCTGTTTGTCGATGTGCTTAATCATTTATATACATTTTTACTATTTCTTTTGCAGGTGTCTTGGCATGTTAGAAGCTGCAAATGTCTCGGAATGTTTCTAATAGCCAGCTTACACACTTGCCTGGTTTCTACATTTGAATTTATCGTTCTGTAAATAGTTCATGATTAAACTTAACTAAGAAAATTTTTTTTTTTGAAATATGTATTAACCTTGTCGTCTTTCCCTTTCCATCACCGTCTTGTTCGAAAAAAACAACTTAACAACAGTGCAAAATAATATTACTTGAATTAAGCAAAAAATAGTTATTTTTTATAAAATAATTTAATATCTGTAAATCTATGTAATTTTATTAAGCAACAACAATTATCTCTTTTGTTGGCTAAATTATAAATATAAATTTTTAAGTACGTTATTTACTTCAGAACCTTTAATAATAATGTATTTAAGTTGAAACATTTTATAATAATTAAATGTATATGTTTAAAATTCTTGGAAGAAGTTGATAGTTTTTATACAGCTACTATTTTTTTGATATTGACAATTTAAAGTAAGTTGAAACTGTTTGTAATAAAACTGAAACATTTGTTAATACTAAAGACAAGTTAGTTTACAATGTTAGAATTAAATATTCTCAAATAAAAAATGTCAAAGTAATAAAGTTTTTGGAGAAATTGATTACAATTTCAGTTTAAAAATATTCACTTAAGTAGAATTTAGCAATATAGTATACATATAAATGTCATGATAGGTAAAATTTATTAATGATATTGATATGTGGTTTAAACTTGACATATATAAGACTTAAGAAAAATAACTGCAAAAAATTTTCAAAATTAAACAGACTGTGAGAAGATGTTTATAATAACTTTACTGTAGCTGCTTAATTATTTTTTGCTCAGTGTAACCTAATTAATAAACTTCATGCTGAGTATATTTAAGGTAGCTAATAAAATTTATCCGGATAGATTTAGAAGAATATTTGTACTCACAATTAGTACTGTATCATATATAACATTTATGTACGATGCAGTAAAGTAATGTAAAATATATAAGTTTTAGTTAAAAAAAGCTTTTATTAATACCTGATAATAATAAAAAACAAACCTATAAATTTTATACTAGTTACAAGTTTATAGACTCAGTAATATGTTTATAAAAAAATACTAAATAAAAAAAGTGAGGTCAGCAGTTTAAAATAATATATTTTCTTACAAAAAATATTATTTTTAGTACAACATAGTTTTATAAAAAAAGATGTTAACTAATAATTTTGTAATTTTTTTCTTTAGAAACAAGTTAAAGTTTTTATTGTGAATTAATTAGAACTAAAGATCAAAGCATATCGAATAAATTAAATAAAATTAAACATATGTTTGTATCACTAACGTATTTGACAAAAAACAGACTTAATATTCAAATATTATATTATAAGATTAGTAACTTTAGTAAATACTGTTATTTATAAACATAATATAGTTTGTATCATCTTTCCAATAGCTGTGTTAAAATTATATTTAATATTCATTAAACATGGTAATTTTCAAGTAGTAAGCTCGCAAAGTTTTAAAGTATTTTTTTTATTCGAACAATTTTAACTCAAGAGTTTTTGTTTGATAATTGTAAGTCTTTAAAGAAACATTTAAATTCGAATAAGCTCAGTTCAATATTCTAGTATATAGGTGCCAGTACATTTTTTGAGCATATTTTAAAATTTGCAAAATTAAATATGACACTACATGACCATAATCTTTAAACATCGCCTTTCTATTTGCCAAGATATATTAATGCAGCTTTAAGTCCCAATGGTCAATCTTTTCTAGAACATTTTTCAAATTAGCAATCAAAGGTTTAACTGATCTAAGCTTAATACCTTATTTTGTACTTTATTATAAACTGAAGAGCTTGCTTCTAATGGCAGTTCAAAAACTATGAATTTAAAAGTTTGGAGAGCTGAAGGAAACTGTTTAACTAAACTGACATCAAAATAATTGCTCATAGAAATGCTTAAATGTACTTTTTACTTACATTAACATTTACGTATGATTGTGTTTTATAACAAACTAGTGCATCAATCTACAATTTAAAATACTACAAGTTATTAAGAAATATGAATTGCTGTGTTTAATTTAATTTGTAACAGCTTTTCAGTAGCTGTGTATTTATTTATGAAAATTACAATTCGTTATGTTACTTAAGTAATGATATATTTCTTAAAGTAAATTTGTAATTGCTATTTACAATAATTTAACGAAACAACATTGAAACAATTTAAAGGTTTAAACATAATATAAACTTTTTCATCAACATTTGATTGAAGTGAAAACATTTTTAATCAACTAAAAATACAGTTTAGTTTCAGTCATTGAAATATTTAAATATACAAGTGTATACAGTTTAAATCAAATAAGTAGCAGACAGTGCCTACAGTCTTTAAACTATAAACAGTACGATCTACAATAAACTACAACAACAGTAATATTACAAAAAAAAATTGAATTTATAACACCAAAAATAAAATTAACAGAAAATTTTTCATCGATTCTAAACATAAGCAGTAAACACTCATTTATAATTAGTGTTTAACCTTTAATAAATGACAGTTTAACAATCTACGACAAAGCCTGACAACTACAACATCATTAACAAAATCTTCAGTTACAGTAATTACTATTTAAGCACTGAAACTGTAGTAGTACTAATAAAGTTTATTATCTAAACGTATAGTTGCTCCTATCGCTCAGGTTTGTGTTTGAGTAATTTGTTAGAAAATTCTTTAGTTTAAATATTTAAAGAACATAATAAAAATATTCTGCAATACTGTAAATAGAAAGTGAAAATATACTTACTATAAATGAGTCTAACCATGAGAAATTATTTATAGTAAGTATAAATTAAATAGTTTATAGCTCACATGGCAATCGATACAGTACAATAAATATATTTATTCTTGCCCTGTATAGTTATTTACAAAAATGTTATTTTGTTTAACAGTGAAGCTTATTACTAGAATTTAAAAAAGCAGATAACAATGTTTAAAGAAAAATTTCTAAATAGCTACACTTATTGATGTAGTAACTAACCGATGGGTTTTATTTCAATATAAAAACAAGTTTAAAACAACAAAATAATTTGAGTTTACAAAAGTTTTATATTTTTGTTATAAGTACTTAAAATAAGGATTATTTGTTACTACTAAACTTTTTTTTTTGTTTTAGGAAGTTATTCGAAGATAAAAAACTATTTGCAACGTTAAAGTAAAAGAAAAAACGTTTTTAACTTCATCTGAGTCAGAATTATTTTTTAAATCATATAGCTAAAAACGAACTAACATCAATTTAAAATAAACAACTTGTGTAAGTTGCTTCAAAGTTTTAGAAATAATTCTAAGAAACAAACGTGAATATATAACGAACAATGTTTTTTTTTATATACAATATTTAAATGCAACCATTAGTTTTAACGGGCAATGACGTCAATAAGAGTTTAAGAGAATGGAATGTTAAAATTGTAACTCTCGCTTTATTGCATTTATCATTTGTATTTTTGGTGTTTTGCAAAATTAAAGATTTTATTTTGTTCACAATTTTTTTGTTCAGAAATTAATAAAAACTTTGCTATGCTAAATAAAATACAGTTCTAAAGTTTTGAATTAGTAAAGGAAATTTAGTGGAAAAATCGTATTGTATTATTTAAGGATTACATAATTTTATTTTTTATTTCATTTGTTAATTTTTCTAGAACTTTAGTTTTTAACTAACTTTGCTACAGCAAAAACCTATCAATTTTTTATTACTGTTTTACTTTTAATTTTTTGTAGGTTTTAAAATACAAAAACTATATTAAATAAGACTTTATATGCACAGTTTTAAATTAATTTTTTAGTTCACTTTAATTCATTGTGAAGAAAAAGCAATTTAAAATAACAAGTATATTTTGTATATATATGTATATATCTACATCTAAAAACCAATATGAACTAAAGTATCATCAATATTTTTTTTAAAAGAAAATAAATATTTTTGTATAAAACATTATCTACTTAAAAAACATAAATATTATATCTTTCAATAGTAAATTATTACATTTACTTAATTAATTTTAAAATAAATGCTCAATTCTATATTTAGTAAGATTTTGCACGTATTTATAATATTTAGTGGTTATGTGCGGCGCATACCCGTTTAAACTAAACATAATGAAACTTTAAGATATACATTGATTTTCTATCAATTACTCGGTTTAGTTGGTTATAATAGTTTTGTAAGAGTTAGTGGTTGTCATTTACTCGCATTTAAAATTTTTTATAAATGTTTGACAAACTTTTAAAAATTTCAAAAAACACAAATTTTAAAACTTTTAAATACTGTTTGGTGATTTATAATAACTATAAGTAAAAATTGAAAAAAATGGAAACATACTTAATGAAAAACTTTAAGTTTAAGCGAAATGTAAAGGTGCTGAAAATTTAATTTATATAGAAGCTTCTTGTGATCATTATGTATAAAGTTAAGTTAAAAGTTTGTTAGTTATAGCTTTAATTATATTTGAACGCAATGTTCTTGGAAAAAACAGTAACTATTTTTTCGACTAAATCTTGATCTCATAAAGAAAAAAATGTTTTTGATGATTTCTAAAAAAAACTAAACTGTTAAAAATTCTAGTTTTACTATAAACAGAGAAGTTTTTACTTTGAGAATTTTTATTTGCTAAACAAGCTGTAGTTATACTTTCAATTTCATTACAAAAAATTGAACATTTCTAAAATTTGAGCCGGTTAGAATTAATCTACCAAATTTTAAAGTCTTATATTTAATAAATACTGAATTTTTAAAGACACAGCATTCTATAATTTATTATTCAAGCGTAACAATTGTTTTTAAAAAGTATAAAAATAATTAAAATCATTTGAAATTTTAGTTACTAACTTTTAGAGTGATTAAAGCAGAATTTAAAATACGGTATCAATAATGTTTTCAGGATTTGGATGTGGATCTTTATTTTAATTGAAAATGTTGCTGGATCCAAATTCTAAATATTTGGAATTTAATGTATAAAAAGTAGAGAACAAACTTATAAAATTTATTATTGTAAAACCGTTAGTTAGTATAAATAAAGAATAAAAACTAAAACTAAACTAAACGCCAGAAGTTGAGAGTTTTAAAAGTTTTTAAAAAATCACTCTGTTTATTGTATATGTTAAGATAAGTAAACGTACATTAAAAACGTTTGAAACTTTGAACTTAATGAGCTACTTATTATAAAAACACATCATTTAAAATTAAAATTTGTACTATCATGTTTTGATAAATGTTTTTGAAACTTTATGTAATACTACATATTTTTTTTGAAATGATAAGATTATTGTTCATAATTTAATAAATTATTATTTATATTTTTATTAGGATTAAACACTTGACGCATTTTCTTACAGCCATAGCTTCACAGTTATTTCTACTTTAAACATGGTCTTCTGGCAATTTCCATTTAATAACTTCGATTGATTGGTGATAATAAATTGATGTATAGCTCTATAATTAAAAATGACATCTGTATTAACTTCTTTTTTGTGTACCTTTGATATTATTTCTTCTCTCTTAAGTTTGATGTTAATGTCTAAAAATAGGTGTTCGTTTCCACCTAATTCATATGTGAAGTTGATAGACTCATGTAGTTTCGTTGATTTTTGTGGAATTTTTCAAATGAAACATCTTTTCGAAAGAAACAGAATTTGTCGTCGACATATCGAAGATATAAAACTGGACTATTTTCATCTTCGATGTTGAAGAGATTTTCTTTTCCAACGTTCCTATAAAGTAATTTGCTATAGTAGGCGCTAGTGGGTTTCACATGCTTACGCCATCTATTTGTGTATATAATTTCTTATTATACTGGAATAAACCTCTAGTTACATATATTAAAAGATTTAACATGTTTGATTACGGTATGCTACTATCACGATGATTACAGTTGGAGTACGTGATAGTACCGTAACACAATCAAACATGTTAAATCTTTTAAAGTCTGTTACTGGAGGTTTATTCCAGTATAATAAGAAATTATATACAAAAATAGATGGCATAAGCATGTGAAACCCACTAGCGCCTACTTTAGCAAATTACTTCATGAGAACAATTGAAAAAAATTTCTTCAACACCGAAAATGAAAATAATTCAGTTTTATGTCGACATATTCTGTATCATCCGAAAAGATGTTTCATTAGGAAGATTCCACAAAAAGTTAAATAAACTACATGTGTCTATCAACTTTACATATGAATTGGGTAGAGACGAATTCCCATTTTTGGACATTAACATCAAACTATAGAGAGAAGAAATAATAACAAAGGTAAACAAAAAAGAAGTTAATACAAATGTCATTTTAAATTTTAGTGTCACAAACTAAATAGAAAAGAGCTGTAATACTGTGGTTTGTAAACAGAGCAAGAATTTTAGTTTATACGCTTAATATTTACAAACAAGAAATCACAAACTTAAAAGAAAAAATCTTTAAAAATGCTTATCCAAAGAAATTTTGTTGATGACAAAATCGAAAGATCTATTAACATTAATAAAGACTGCACTAAGAAAAAACTAAGTAGCTCAGACTTCAAAAATATCGTAAAGGTACCCTATATTGAAAAACCTAGTAATGAGTATAAAAATAAAATAGAAAAGCTTTTAAACAATTACTTTAAAGACTTCAAAGTAGTTTTTACCACAATAAAAAATGAGCAATTACTTTAGTAATAAAGATAGGACACCCTATAAATTAAAATCCAACGTGTTATATGAGTATAAATGCTTTTATGATAAGAGTATCCAGTATATTGAATTCAATTCACGACCATTAGTAGAAAGAATTAAAGAACATTTAAAAGGCAAAACAGCTGTATCTGACCACATTAGCAACTGTAATGTTTGTAGAAATTTAATAATAACTGTTAATAATTTTGGACTTTTGAAAGAATGTAGAAATAAATTTGAGACCCTGATAAGTTAAGCTCTGCTAATTAAACGTTATAATCAAATTAAAAAAAAAACAATTAACTAAAACGGGTAATACCCATACACTAAGAATTTTTAATTAGTTTGATATATATTAGTGTAACGATTTGTAAGTATTTATGTAACATATTATTTTATTGTAGTTTATAATTTTAATTTATAAATGTTTATATACCGTATTACTTAAAATTTTTGTTTACTTAATTGTTTAAAACTAATTCTTATTTATCTTGCACAGTATTTTGTTGATAATGACTAATGGAAAGTCAAAACGTCGTCATGCGAATAAATTTTAAACTAAGAATGTGTTTCTCATTGAATTGGTATTTAAAAACTATGTAATAATTTAAAAAATTATTTATTTTAATGACTTACATTTTATTTTTGTTTTTAATACCAGAATTTTTTTTTCTAGAAAAACTGCAGTTAAAAATAATTATTAATTAGACATACTAACAGTATATTTACTAAATTATGAAAGTAAAGAACTTTTTCAAAGATTTTAAAAATGGGTTTTGAAAAAATTGTCACAAAAACTTATATTTTTTGTTATTAGTAAAGGCTTAAAGTTAATTTTTTTAATTATATTAAAAATTATCTCGAGTAACTATTTTACTGTTTTTAAATATCTTAAATGTTTTCAAGGCTCAAAAAATTTTAAAACAAAATCATATAATTCCTAAAAAACTTTATTTATATTTTGTTTGTTATACCAAGCTTAAAAGTAAAATATTTTTGCAGTCGTTTTGAAATGACTTCTAAATTAAAAACTGTAATGCTACATAACAATTTCATATTTTAATTTATTTTATTTTTGTTAAGAAAGTTGACATTTGTGGTTTCTACGTAATACGTCAATAGGTTTTTTACAAGTTATAGCTAAAAACTGCGATAAATAAACTAATCGTTTATTAAATTATATTAACCTATTTTTGTATAGTTTCTATTCATGAGTCATTCAATTCAGAGCTTTGCAGGCAATTGGTGGTCGCTGGCTAAATTATGAAAACAAAAACTCTTACATTTCGAAGTGGTGATTTCAATTATAGCTTAACCTAATTGTAAATTACATTTATTCTTCATTAAAAACGTTAAAGATATAGTATAGTTATAATTAAGTAATGAAAATTAATGTAACTACTAGAAAGCTGTTGAACAGAAGTTTTAAACTGAATCAACCAATTTATATACTTTTAGGTAATACTATAACTAATATGAAATGTTTTAAACGTATACTTATTTGTTTCAGATATCGCGTTTACTCAAGAAAACCAACAATAAAGTTAGGTATGCAGTTTTAAACTAAGCTATTCGGCTTAAAACAAAAAAATATCAGTTTTTACAAAAACTTTTTTGATTAAACTAAGTTATGCTACATTTAAAAATTAAATAAACAGTATAATCAAACAAACAACTTATATGTTTCTAAACTACATTTTTTTTGCTAAGTAATACTATGAAAACAAAAGAATAACAAAAATCCATACACGTTAATATTACCATTTTTGACTAACTTAAATAAATTTTTATATAAAAATATTGATCATGTCGATATATGAAATTTATTTTATCATTATTATTACTCAATAATTACATTTATAAAGTCATTGGATTATTCTTAAAAAATAAAGTCTACGTTTGTTGAATAAATATCATATAAGTAGATTTGTTACAAGAGACAAAACAAATTTCAAATTACTGTTAAAGACAAATATTTTTTTTGTTTATTGTACCAAATCGATTAAATTTTGCTAGGTTTATAAAAATGTTGTTTTAAGTTTGAAATTTACTCAAAAGCTTTTAAACTATGTGTATGTTTGTGGGTTAAAAATTATTTACAATCTGTCTAATGCATTTAAAAAATTCGTTTACATATAAAAAAAAATTTTTGTGGTGTAACTGTTAAAAAGATTATGTCAACAATTTACGTAGACTTGTAGGCATATAAAATAATAGTACTAATAATAATAATATTGTTATTAATAATAATAAAATTGAAAAAAAATTAGCATCAAAATTTATAAATTAATCAAATACGTTTAAGTATTGATTTTTGATAATCAAAGTTTTAACTTCTTTAAAACATGTTTTTTACCGTTCAAAAAAAAAAAAAACTACATTACTGTTTATTAAGTATAAATTATTGAGTTACTAGTTTTTTAAATTGATAGTCTAAAGTTAATGCTAAACATGTTCTAATATAGTAAATAGTATTAGTTTTGATAAGTATAAGATATCTAGATTTTATAAACTCAAAACTGCAAAAAGGTTACATAGCAAATTAGCTAATTAAATATAAAATAAATTTTATACATACTAAGCCGTATCTTACTAGAAAGCCTTATGTTGGTTTTACTCCATTATATGTCAAAATTATTAACTGAATCTGAAATCAAATCTGTTAACAAATCTGAAATTAAAATTTAAAAACAGCTACTAGAAAGCTGTTACAAACTGCAATGAACGGTCGTGATCAATGTAAATGTTATATCAGTTGGTATTTATTGTTTCAACGAATACTTTTGGTTTGATGCATTATAACTCTTACGTCAGTGATGATTTTTATGTTTTTTGAAGGTTTTAGATAACAGTTTTATTTATATCTCTACAACGAAAACTCACAATACTTTAGTTTTTAGCTCAACTTACACTATAAAATAAGTAAATTTAATAAAAAAGTTGAATTTAAATTAAATAAAAACACCTAGAAATGTGTTTTCAAAAAAGTAAAATTTGAATGATAGTTTTTTATTAATTTGGATAGTTTTTACTTTGAGTTTAAAAATACTATCTTTGTTTAAAGAAAACACTTGTTCAACGACAATACTTCAAAAATATTGTTTTTTTTTTTTTTGCATTTATACTGACATATTACAAATTGAATTAAGAATAACTAGTAAGTACGGAAAACTTATACTCAACCGTTATAATACTTTGAGATTAAAAATCATTATTTTGTTCGTTATAGTAAATACCTAAGTTAATTGTAGTACTTTAATTTTTTTAAATAAAAATTTTAAAAAATATATTGTTCAATAAGTAGGGTGAAAACAATATTACAAACAACAAAAAATTTAAAATAATTAATATGTTATAAGGTTCTAAAAACATATTTTGTTTTCTTTTTGAAGAGTGAACTCTTGAATTTTAGTTTAAGCATATTTACAAACATAATGTATTTTAACATGAAAAGCAAGTCATTAACGTTAGATTATTTATATTTAAAGATTTTTATAGTGTGTTAATTTTTGTAAAGCACAGACTTGTTATTAGTTATTCGATATTAGTTTTAACAAATAAATTATCACTTTTTTGTTGACATGTTGTGTACTTAAGTGGAAATTTCTTCATAATTAAAGCTACTTTATAATAATTGTATCGTAAATTAATGTTTTGTAATTCTTTCTTTTATTCTATAGTAATTGATAATATAAATACTCTTTTTGATATTTAGAAAAAAAATGTTATAAAATTACACGTATAAAAAATATCATCTATTTTTTAAAGTCAAGTACACATAACTGTATAAAGAATTAATTTTAATTTTAAACTATTTTGTTCATAATATATGCTAGTGGTTAAGAGTATGTATTTTTTAGTTTATTTGAAACTTAAAAGTTGTTCAAAACTTACATAAAAGTGTATTAAAAATTTTATCTCTACTTTATATACTTTACTTATTAACAGTTTATAAGTTGTGATTATATGTTTCATAAATGTCTGAATCCTTTCAAACTAGTTTAATTATCGTTTCAAGTATACTTAAGCTAACAAAAAGTTAACAAAGCTAAAATCGATAATAAATTTTGATTATTTAGATAACAGTTTGCTCTTATCTTTGGAAGTTTATTACTAAACTTTTTGATTTTCGTTACAGCAGAATTATAAACCAAGTAGAAAGCATTTATTTTACTTAGTTTACTTGGTTCTTTATATAAAAGATTAACAAGTAGACTTATACTAAATTTACTCAATTACCAAGTATCTATATGTAAAAAAATTATATTGTGAAATTTAACTAAAAATGATACATTATTTTATTATTTAACTAACTTTGTTTCAAAGCTTTGTATTTTACAAGTCAGTTAAAAAATTATCTTTACACTTGAAAAAACCCTATTATTTATCTACCCATAAATATCTAATATTGTGAACTTTTTTGTTTTATATCTTATATGTATTTAGTTTATACTCCTACAGTTTATGATTTTTATCTATTAAAAACAACAAATTTTGCAAATGTTTTCTGAATTGGGGAAGCTGTTTTTAAAGTTATATATTTTAGGTTTATCAGTAATACTATTGATATTTAATTCTAAATTAATAATTTTATTCTAAATGAAAGATTTTATAGGTTTTTAAAAGTTGCAACGCAAAAAGATTTATAAGGGTAAAGAGCAGTACAAATTGCCTTGTATTCAGTTATTTATTATACTTCAACATTCAATTTATTTTTAATTTTTTAACAAAACTGCACACTTTAATATAAAGTTAAATGTGGTTAAAACTACTCTATTCCCGCTATATCGTCATTACATGTTATTTTTGATTTTTTTTTGCAGTTTTGTTTTTTTTATTTTTTGAGCTAGCTATGTACGTAATGAATAGTAATGATATTGTTCTGAAATTTATTTTTATTGAGACAGTTTTTAGTACGTGAGATACTTTTAATTCTTAATCAATAGTTTTACTTAAAAATTTTTTAAATTTATTAAGATTAATTTCATTCAAGTGCTTGTTTAAAAATCTATTCTAAGCTTAAACTAAATAACAACTATTATAATGCCGCACATTAAATAAGACTTCTGAAAAATTTTAGTTTAATTTTACTATTTACTTATGTTTATATTGTTGGTAATTATATTAACATTTTTCTAAATTATCTTTCAGCGTTTCTAAACACTTCAGATATTTTATTTTTATTAAGCTTATATTTGTTTTTCCAGACAACTTTAACTAAAACTAAAGTAAAAGTCAGTTAATAAATGTAATCCATTGTTACCGCAACACCTATAAAAATAAATAATTGTTAAAATTATAGAAAGTTTAAGATCTAAAGATATAAGAATAAACTACACATTTTTTTAAATTTAAGTTTGTAACAGCTTTCATGTAGCTGTATTATTACTTCTTAATTTTAGTTTTCTATAACCCAATAACCAACCTAATAAAACAACGTAAGTTGACAATATTCTTATTATCCATATATTTGCTACATTATATTTTAAACTTATAAATTTAAATTTAAAAACTTTAAACAATTAAAAAAAAGTGCTGTAAAAGACTAAAACTAACAACTGTATTTCTATAAAAAATAATAAAGTCAGTGTCCCAAAATGTATTTGAAAAAAAAAATCTAAAAAAAGGAGATTTTTTTTTAATTTATACAAAAAGAAACGAACACACTAAAAACAGTAAGTATACAACTATGTTTACTAATAAATCCATCCAAAATAGTTTTCCTTACCCACAAACTAATACGAGTAGTATAGTATAAAATACTATAAATAAACACAAAACTAGTTATACGTTTACTTATATAAACACATGTTAGTTACCAACTAAACACATTTAAGCAACGTCTGAATGCAACACAAACTAAATATTTTAAATTTTTGGTGTTATATTTCTAAATAGGATTTTTTTAAATGATTTTTGATAAATTTTTAGTAAAAAAAAAGGTACTTAAATTAAATTATTTTTTATATTAAAGTAGTAATTTTTACACATTTATAAATAAAAAATTTGTTTATATCAAAACTCTACAACATTTAATTACATTTAAAGCAATTCCAATGAATAAAATTTACTTACTGGTGGTGGTTAGATTAATCAGTGCAGCTCCTAGTAAAGAATGTCAAAGAATTGCTACATTAACAACTGTATTACCAATTACTTGGTTTATCTAATTCTAATTGATGTGAAACAAAGGAAGGCAATCTTCTTTTTATTGTTTTTAAAAGTACAACTACAAAAATTAGTACGAGAAACGCTGATCAAGTTTATTGTTATTGGTTTTAAAGTTAATAGCTCAAAAACTTGTAAAACTTTTGTTGAATTGCAAAATTATGAGCAGCAAAATAAAACTTATAAATGAAATTAATCAATAGTTTTTGTAATGTTTTAAAATAATACAAGTACTAATTAAGTTAAATATTTCTTACTCTGTTAATAAAATTAAGTTTTATTTAAAACTTAAATTTACTAATCTTTTTTCGACACTTATTTGATACATAAAACTACTTAATTTTGAAAGTTCTAATAACTTTAAATCAAGCTATTCTTAGTAGTTTATTGAAGAAATATTTTAAGAATCTTGAACCAAAAGATTGTTGTCATACTAATAACTTTTACGACATGTAGTTATTACACTTTCTTCGACATAAGAAAATCTTTATAATAAAATTAATAAGACAAGTACACAATAAAAGTGCATTTTTCTAATTATACTTAGACTAGCTATTTGGAGTAAATTTGTATATAAATTATATTTAAATGTAAGTTGTATATAAATTGTAAATATATGTATTGTTTTTATATGTATGTATAATGTAAATTGTATGTTTATGTATGTATAATGTAAATTATAAGTATATTGTATTGTATTGTAAATATAATGCAGAAATTTAAACAATTTTTATAAAACCTTCAATCAAAATTTAATATGTGGACTTCTCTAAAAATATATGCATTAAATTTAAAATTAAATATTATTATACTTAGTTTTTTTCACTTTTGTATAATAACATAAATAAATACTCAGACTAAATATCTTATACGTCAATTTCTTATTTTTTTACTAGAACTTTGAAAAACTAAAAGGAATCATAACTTTAGCTTGAATTTTATTTTCAAATGTATTATTGACGTAACTGTGCGTTTCTTACAATTGTTTGTTTCTTTAAAATAATTTTATCTATATTGTGTCCAGACAGCTTTTCACACTTCACTGGGCTTTTTAATATTCGCAACGTTGACACTAACTTACAACACAATTTTATTGGATGAAGAAAATTAAGTTAAAATACTAAACGAAATATTATATCAAAACTTTTAAAAAATTCATTAACAAACAAACAAAATATTTCTATTTTTATTTAAGATTGTCACATACAGCTGTTAAACACAAAATTTAGAGAATTTATAAAGCTTAGTAAGTTCTTTTTTTTACTTTGTATCATAACTTAAGTAGTCGGTAAATAATTTCGCTTATAAAAAAATAATTTGTTTGTTTTATGTTAAAACTGATGAAAGTATAATATGAATACAGTTTTACTCCATTAGATAGTCTTAATATAATAAGAAAATTTTATTATTAGTTTGCTAATATAATACTTGGCAAAAACTAAAAAAAACTTATAAAAATAAAACTGAAACTGTAATATTGACGAGAGGATATATAATAACATTATTATCTGGTATGAAAACTCAAAATCATTGATACATAAAAATAAAAACTTTCTAAATTAATTGCTTATAAATTTCAAAATGGTAAATTTTGAGCAGAAATAAAAATTGCTTTCATCAAGTTTAACTATTTTAACGTTAAAAACATTTTTTTCAGAAAGTGTTTACATAATTTAAAAAATATAACTGTTTATTTTACTATGTTTTAATATTTTAATAACTTTACGCTATAACAAAATACAATTTTTGCAAACAAATGGTAAATTATTTAAGTATTAAAAATGTTAGTTAGGATAATTACTTTTCTTACCTAATGTGTTTTATTTTTTTAAGGATATATCTGTACTAATTAATCTAGTTTTTAATACTTTTTAGTTATAAACATAAATTATTACAATAGTTACTTTATGCAGGCAAACTGTTAATTAAATGGAAATTTATTAACGTACAATATTATTATTTATTAACCAGTATACAAAAACAAGTTAAGTAGCTTAATTGCAAAATTATAGAAAAACATAGTCAGTAACGATTTTTAGAAAAACAATAACTGACTTAAAAATTTGTTATAAAATCTTTTTAGTGTTTTTCTAGAAACTATAACTTTACAATTTTTATTATTATCATCGTTTATAGTCAAATTAAATAAACGATAAATGATAAGTTTATCAGTTATTTTCCTAAACAAAGATTTTGTTTTATAGTAAAAATAAGCTATAAAAAGCCATCATCAAAACATTAAAACCGTTTATCGAATCTAGTGTATGCGTGACGTAATAAAAGAATTTACAAGTTCACTATTTTTAGTTATAAGAACTACTGATAAATACAATTAATGCCGCAACATTTTAGTCCGATTTGCAGCTGTTTAATACAGCCTTTTAATAGGAAAGATCGAAATGAAAACTAGTGTTTTTACGAAATATCTCTAAAATAAAAATATATATACACACTTTTTACTAAAAAAAAACAAATATTTGTAACAAACGTATTTGCAACTTTGTATGCAAAACGTTTATTAAGAACACTGAATATATTAGAATTAATAAGCAATCATTGAAAAAACAATATAAACTTTAATGTCCTGCAAAAATTTAGAGTATTCGATTTTTTAACAAACCAAATTTGTTTTTTTATTATCAGGTTTTTTTACCCCAAAATTAGAAATAACATCAAATACACGTTTTACATGTTTTATTACTAATATATGAGTTGATATTTCATTAATATTAAATGTAGAACATTTTTCTATAGCTATCTTTCATTTTTCACTTTTACCTATGTTTATAAAAGTTTACTTTAGAATTTATCGATCATAACTGTGCATATATGTTCTGTTTAGTAGAAGTTTTCAATACTAAAGTATTAAAAGATTGATTTTTTAAACAAGTTACAATATTTTTTTATCAATTGCTTTGCTTTTGTCTAATGAACTGCTCTGCAGAGAAACGGCGTCAAGAAAAAAAAAAACTAAACAATAAATTACACTAAGTTAGTTTTGTTACAATAAGAATAATTTAAAAAACTTTGTAGGATAGTTTATAGGTAGTTTAACGAGAACGATGTAATAGTTCGGTCTCCGTTTTATAATGGTTTTAAACATAATTCAAGCAACAATATTTATTTTGATATATGATATAAAACTAAACTTGAGTTTGCTGTAGTAAAAAAACACGTTAACTAGTAATGAAAGTTAATAAAAACATGTATTAATATATATTATATATACATTGCCTACTCACTTATCCGGACGCTCAGTAATCCGGACAGTTTTGGTCAGAAGAAAATTCAAAAAAACTTGAATATTAAACACTAAAATTTTTGTTTGATACTTAAAACTTAAAGTGATTTTATAAAGCATAAAAAACTAGGGAAAAATTTATAACAAACGTCTGTTCTATCTTATAAACTTTAAGCTAACTAATCATCTTTCTTGAAGAATACTTTTTGTTTTTACTCTAAATAATAATGTCTACAACTTTCACCTGAACATTTAAATACAACAAATTAAAGTTGAAAATGTTGGTATGTATAGCAGAGATAATTTGTAAAAAGTAAGGCATAATTTTCTTCTTAGTTTGTAGCAGCTAACTGGTAGCTGCATTAATGTTTATATATTTTAATTTACTTACTTAAATGTTGTCTTTACCAGGTAAGATGTCAACAAAGAATTGTTAGTAAATCGTCAAAGTGATATCAATTATTATCAGATCGTAGCAGCATTATTAAATTAGATCAGTAGCCGCGTTGCTGTTTTATTATTTAATGATTTTTGCATTTATAACAAATTTATGATATTGTATGATTTATGTAAACACAAAAAAATTACATTTGTTATACGAGTTATTACTAGTAAGGTATCATCTATGGTTAAATAGAACTTTTGATAAGCTAAAGCAGCACTATTTACTAATCTATTCAAGGGATAAGTAAAATAACAATATAGATAGTTAACAGCAATACAACTCTAAAACCGAAGTACTACTTACGGGATTTATAATTTTGCATACATTACTTTATCAGTTTTGTTGATTGTTATAAATATTGGATAAACTCTGAATTTTCTGCAATTTGAGAATTTTTGTTCTCAAATTAAGAATTAATCAACAAAGTATTAAAGGTCAATATTATTTCAAAAATTCCAAACATTTAGCTTGTTGTCAACAGACTATTTATCTGAGCTTCTGTAACAAACGCAGCCTGGTTAGGGTTGTTACCTTCAGGGGTAATAGCTTTGCTTCTTTTTTTTTTGCCATAAACTTTGAGCTTTTATTTCTACAACTATCTGAATCACTCATAAAAACTTTTATTACAAAGTACTAGTAGCTCTTACTGCGAAAATTGTATACCAAATTTAACAATCTGTGATCAAGTGTTTTAACAAACCAAAAGCAATATGTAACATACAGTAACTCGACTTATAGCAACTGATAACAAAAAATAGTGTTGTACAAATTAAAATGAAAAATAACAAAGGACAATTTTGTGCATTCTCCCTCCTTAAATCCTCCAACTGGAGACCATTGGAGGGGTTTTTACTTTTTTTTTTGTTAAAAGATAAACTTAAAGTCTAAAAACTGTATACTTTATACTCAACAAAATAAAAAAAAAAACAAATACAAAACGTTTTCACAACAAACATATAAAATCCTTCAAAAACAATAAAGTTACTCTTCTTAAAAGTTTGTTAAACTCTACGTCTTTGCGGATGGCAAGTTGAAGGTGACGGAAATGATACGAGACTCTTGTCGCACGTTTTATTAAGTACTAAACAAGTTCTTAAACTAATAAAATAATTTTGAAATAGAATAACAAAGTTGCTAGAACAAAAATTTGCACAAAAATTTAATTTTTTTACACTAAATAATAATTTTAAGAAATTATGTCTTAAAACTGTTTTTCTTTTAAGAAAATATTTTTCTTAAATAAAATGTAAAAAATTTGAAAGCTTTAGTTATATATTAAACTAAAAATAAATAAAAAAACTCACAGCAACTTATGATAAACTAATAAACAAAATACATGACAGTGATACTTAACTTTTAAAAGCCATTTTGAATAAATTCACATGAAAAAATCATAATTTATTTCATCTTAAAACCTATTTGACTTTTCCTCAATCATTTTTTATACTAGATTGTGAATAATGACTGGAAAATAGTATTAAACAGATAAATAAATAATACATGATAAGAAATAAGATGTATTTAAACAGTTAATCACTAAAAATTACAAACTACAGCAAAATATAATGTTTTCAAATATGTTTTTTTTTAAATTAAATATTGTTGAAACTTTAGTTCATATTGGTTTTTAGTTGTAGATATATACATATACATATTTAAATCTATACATATTTATATATATACATATATATATAATTTATTGAAATGACGATTTTGAAAATACTGGAACATTTGTTTCATAAAGACAAAAAAGATTGTCTTTAATATTCAGCTAGTTCAAATTTAAAATAAAAGGACTTTGGGTAACAAAGATGCAAAAGTTTACAAAAAGCAAAAACAATATGACGTAAGAATTGAACATTGTACATTACAAATATTTAGTACAAATATCGATCTACCATCTAACTAATCAAACAACTAAAATTAACGAAAACAACAGTTAATTGACTATAAAATGCTTCAAAATTTGTTGTGTTTTAAGAGAAGCTTTTTTACATGTCGACAAGACAATATAAATTCACTTCTCTTATTTAAACAACCTTCCTTTTTCAACGCATACATAACGGATGTTGATTATTTTAAGCACAGCCTACAAACAGGGTTGTTACCATCTGCTATTGGCTGTGCTCTTTTTATCACCTCCCAAGTTAATTTTAAATCAATGTTTTTGAGCTTAAGGTCGCAAACATACTTCGAAAGCTCAGTTTCATTTTCGTATACACCACCTTTAAAGGATTTTTTATAATTACCATACCGAAATCTGAATTGAGTGGAGCATAAGCCGATATAGAACTTCTATTACAGCCGGTGGCTGTAAATACAATTTGAAGGGGGGCAATTGCCGGTCAGAGAACATTATTTACAAGGCAACAGTTAACTCTGACCTTGAAAAGAAGTTCTACATCAGCTTACGCTCCATTCAATTCAGATTTCGGTATGCCAACCATAAAAAATCCTTTAAAGGTGGTGTATACGAAAATGAAACTGAGCTTTCGAAGTATGTTTGCGGCCTTAAGCGCAAAAAAATTTGATTTTAAATTAACTCGGGAGGTGATAAAAAGAGCACAGCCAATAGCAGATGGTAACATATATATACATATATATAAATGTTTATCTATTTATATAAAAACTATAATTTAAACAGCTGTTTCACACATTGAAATGTAAAATTTCATGTGATCACCAGTAAGTTACACTTTATTATAATAGTGAACAGAAATTTCGATTTTAAATTTTTTATAATAGTTGTGACGTAGTAATGATGCAGTTTATTGTACGATTAGCTGAATTTTAAATTATACGCTGTGAATGTTATTTACGCATTTTATTAGAGTTTAAAAAGGTTATTTTGGAAAAAAGTTTTAAGCTATTAGAAAAATTTTTCTAGACTGTTGGGTAAAAAGTTATAAAATACTCGTGTTTGCCGCTTCGATTTTATTTTGTTTTATTATTTAGTTAGTTTTAATTTTGTTAAAAAATGTTATTTTGATAATGGATGCATATGTTTTGTCTTTCACTTTTTTTGTTTAGTGTTACGTTCTCATCTGATTTTTTGATTTCTATTTTTTTAAGTTACAAAGTTTACAGCCGAATTTAGTATTGAATTTGAATTTTGTCCTTTTTGTTCCCATTTAACTTTGTAGTCTGTATTATTATCTTTTAAGTTCCATATGTAATTGACTAGTTCTATTATGTGTCTTTTGTTAATATTGTTGAATAATGATTTGTGGTTTCTGTATCTTTGTTTAAAGGTATTTCCTGTAGATCCTATATACTACTTTGTTGTTTTATTTGATGTTACTGTTGCTTTATAAGTTATATTTGACACAAAGCATTTGTTATTTAAAGGGCAAGGTTCTTTACGGAAATTACAAAGTTTATCTTTTATGGTGCTTTTATCGTCTATATTGCTTTTGTTTAATATTTTGTTGTTGTGATCTATTATTTTACTTCTGAAATTATTTGTGCAACTGTAAGATATTTTAATTGTGTTTCGGTTGAATATTTTATGGAATGAGTGGTTTTCGTCAAATGATGTAGTAATCAGGTTTAAGAATTGTTTGCCTATTTTGGAACTTATATTTAGTCTGAATGGTGGGTTGAAATTTATAATGTCTCATTTTTTTTTAAATTTCTTTCTGGTAAAGTGGTCTAATCGTATTTTAAGGTGTTTTTGTAATTGGTCGAATTTAATGCTTTTTGGTATTCATTTTTTACATTGTTAAAGGATTCTTCGTTATCAGATAATTTTATTAGTCTTCTGTTTATTGCTTCAGGTAGTTGTTTTAGTATTTGTCGGGGGTAGTTGGAGTTTTAGTTTACGTATAAAAATGGTGAGTTTGGTTAGTTGTATGGTTGGTAGCTTGAGTTTGATATGTTGAAGGATACATCTAAGAAGTCTGTTTGGAATAATCCGGATTCTATTGTTATTTTAAAGCCGTTTTGTTTGAATAGTTTAATTAAATATTTAGCAGTGTTTTCAGCTGATCTCGGTGATTTGCTTCTTATTATCCCTAGTCCGTCATCTCTATATAATCCGAATTCATTATTTATAATTCAAATATTATAAAACCTTATTCAAATATATTGAATAAGGTTTTGTAATATAAAAAAGTAAATGTCTGTTGAAGCTGAAATTAAAGCATTGGTTGAGTCCTCCAAAATTGGGAAACAGCTAAAAGAAAAATTGATTGCCATTGGAAGTAAGAAGGACAATGAATTTAGTTGTTTTCAAGCTGAGATGCTTAAATTGAAGGAAGATTATAATGAAAAAAGTTGAATTATTGAAAATAACATTGATCAGATTCAAAAAGATGAATTCAGCAGTAAGAGAATAGACAATATAGAAAATAAAATTACAGAACTACAAAAAAGTTTCTCAGAATTTAAGTCTGATTTTTCTTCTAAATTTTACAAGTTAGAAACTAAATTCTCTAAATATGCTGATGCTATGCAGAAAAGTGAACCAACAGAAATTATCACAAACATTAGTACCAAATTAAATTTAGTAGCAGAAAAAATAGATGCTGAAAATGAACAAAAACTGAAAGAAAAATGGCTTTAAATGTAATAATATTTAACATTCCAGAAAGTAAAAATCCAACTCATAATGCACTAGAAAGTTGCAAAAAAGATCTAAAAATTATTCAACAAGTATAAGGAGAAAATAAAATGAAAAAAGAAGAGTTTAAGTCACTTTATCGAGTTGGTAAAATTGCAGCTAACAAAATCAGACCAATTATAGTGAAATTAAACAATTTAGCATCCAAACACAGACTGTTAAGACTGAGAGATTTGAAAATGTTTAATGGTGAAATTAATTCAAAAATCTACATCAACCCTGACAGAACTCTCTTGGAAATTAAAGCTTTCAGAACATTGAGAAAAGAAGTTAAAATAAAGCAAGCCATCGCTGATGAGAATAAATTGGACATAAAATATGTTAATGGAGACAAGATAGTTGAACTGACAAAACAGCCCTTTCGTTACCGCTCCCAGGACATTTGGGATTAGTGGAGGAAATTGTGAGTAAACGGGTATAAACTTATTAAGTCAGAGGATTATTTTTAACACTAACAAGTTTTCCTATATAAATTGTAACAACAACTATTTAAAAGTTTGTTACACTAATATAAGATCTGTTTTAAATGATTTTTTTACTTTAGAGAACTATATAAATTTGAATAACATTGATTTATTTTTTTTGACTGAAACATGGTTGACTAATAAGGTCAACGATGCCACAGTGTGTCCTTTTAACTATAACATTTACCGAAGTGATAGGTCTACTAGGGGTGGAGGTGTTGCTGTCCTTTTCAAAAATTCGCTTAAAGTTATTAAAGTTAAAAACGATTCTATCTCTACTAGCAACATCAATTTTGAATACCTATGTGTAGATGTAATTTTAAAAAAGATAAAATTAAGATTTTGTTGTGTCTACCTTCCTCCACTGTCTGCTAGATGCGCACTGACTGTTCAAAATGTAATCAAAATGATTAAAATGGTTTTTCCAAAAGAGTGTTCTTTTTATGTTCTTGGTGATTTTAATATGCCAAATATAGATTGAAGGATTCCTAGCACAGATTTCAATAAACCTTTTAGAGTGTTTTAGAGTGTTTTAGAGTGTTTTCTTAATTTTTGTACAGACAATTTTTTAACCCAAGTAATTGAAAATCCAACCCATAAGAATGGTTTGCAATCATCTTGGTCTAGATAGAATCATATCACACTCAACTAATTTTTCATTAACAAACACTTGTGATCATAACTTGCTTTCACTAACAATTAAAATTGAAAACAAAATATAACCTATTGCTAAAGAAGTCTCATATGACTATAAAAAATCAGATTTTGAAAGCATCAATGATTTCCTGTCAAAAATTAATTGGACCTCTTTATTTAAAAATTCAGAAAATTTCCAGCATTTCTACGATCAATTCATTAGCTCAATCAAACGTTTTGTTCCAATTTTTTCTAAAAATAACAAAAGTAAAAAATATCCATCTCATAATAAAAAGTTATTAAAAGAAAAAGCGAATCTATACAAAAAAAGTAAGACAAATAAGCACTTTTGATAAAACACAAAAAAAAAAGTCTCAAGAATATCAATTAGCTGTTAAAAAATACAACTTTGAATATGAAAACAAATTCTGCAAAAACCCAAGTTTAAAAAAGTTTTATAGCTACTAGAAATCTAAACTTAAGTTAAATAATTCCATACATCTCTTATATGATAATGATAAAAACAAAACAGTAACCTCAGATTTTGAAATAGCAACACTTTTTAACATAAATTTCAAAAAGTTTTTAAAAAAGACGAGAGTTACCAGTCTTTTAAGCTACCCCAAAAGAATTGTAGTAAGATGCAAATTTTTTTCATAACCTATGAAGACATTATAAGTTCAATTAACCACTTAAAAGATAAAACCATAAGAACGCCAGAAAACATTCCACCGTATTATATCAAGCATGTAATCCAATCAATAATTTTTCCACTTTCATTAATATTTAATTGCTCTCTAGAACTATCTGATGTTCCTAAACAATGGAAAACATCTTTTATTATTCCTGTGCACAAGAAAGGTAATATACACGATGCATTAAATTACAGACCAATATCTCTAACAAGTGGCTTTTCAAGAATTTATGAACATATTGTATATGTAAAAATTCTCAATCACCTCTTTGATAACAAATTATTAACTAACAAACAGTTTGGTTTTATTCCAAACCGCTCATCAACCATTCAACTGTTAACATGCTTACATTCTTGGTTAGTTCCTTATCTCAAAAATGAATTTACTAAAGTAGTTTATACGGATATTCAAAAAGCCTTTGATTCAGTATCACACAAAAGATTATTAAAAATTTTAAATCAGTATGGGCTACATGAAAGCTTAATTGATTGGTTTGATAACTTTTTAAATAATAAATCACAAAGAGTACTCATCAATAATACGTTTTCTGACTCTAAAACAATCTACAGTGGAGTACCACAAGGTGGTGTAGTTGGTCCCCTTCTCTTTTTAATTTATATTAATGATATTTGTTCAAACATTGATATTAAAAGTGAGTTAAGCTTATTTGCAGATGATGACTCTTTAGTCAGTCAAACACTTCATTACATTTATCTTTAGATAATATTTACATATGGTTAAAAACAAGAAAACTAAACTTAAATCCTAGCAAATGTAAAATTCTAACCATTAACAAAAGAGAATCTTCTCCAACTAACCTCTTAATCAATAACATCAAGTTACCAGAAATTAAAGTTTTCAAAGATTTAGGAATTTATATTTCCAAAGATTTTAAATGGAATGAACATATCAGATATTTATATAAGATTGCAAAAACTACATGTTATCAAAAATTGAAAAGTTTTAAAACTAGTTCTGCTTCAATTCTGACAAAACTATTTAAAACATACGTTCGCCCTAAACTTGAGTTTAGTACCCAAATTTGGTCACCCCATTTAAAAAAGGATATTAACAAAATTGAATCTGTGCAAAGGAGTTTTACCCGTCATATTTGTAGTCGTTGCAACATATCTTACACGTCATATAATGATAGAATGATTAAATTTGGCTTGAAATCACTGGAATATAGAAGATGGGAATTTGATTTATTAATTCTTTACAAAATTATCAATGTCAAATATAAAAGTTTTTTTAACCAGTTTTTTAACTTTTCCTAAAATAAATATCAACTAAGAGGAAATAATTTGAAAATAAAATTTAAACATGATTTCTAAAACATTCAGTGGCAAGGCGCATTTTTTCACAGAGCAAAAGCTATGTGGAACAGACTACCTGAGAATATAGTATCTTGTGAGAGGGTAGAACAATTTCGTTTAAAGCTAAAAAGATTTGATTTAAATACGATAAATACCAGTAAAATTCACTAATTTTCCACTGTAACAAAAGAAAAAATATTCGTTTCCCTACGCCTCCCCCCTACAAACTATTAGTTTACTTATATATTTTGTAATTATGAATTTTGTTTTATAAGCCATGATTTTAGACAAACTTCTTTACTGTGTGTACTAAGTAATATATAAATTTGAATTTTTTGAACTGAATTTTCAAATTAGATCATTTGTTAATCATATTGTGTTTAACTTTGTGTTTTCATTTAAATTATGTTTGTATATATATATATAATTTATCTTAAAGTTTTGAATATAAGTTTATTTTCTTTTTCTCTTTTTGTGTGTCCTGTTTAAGTGGCTCAGGTTTTGATGCCTGAATCCAACATTGCACAATAAACAATATAATAATAATAATAATAATAATAATAATAATAATAATAATAAAAATCTTACTTTTTTTAATTTCTATCAGTAAAAATAACGCTATTAAATCGCAGATTTCTCCCCGTTAAATGATCCAGTACTTACATTAAATAACTGGTCTGAATTTGTTTTTTCCCAGGTTTGGTTTTTATGAGTTAAAATTGCTTTACAAGAGTATATAATTAAATTCATTTTTTGTCTGTTATTAGGAAAAATTTTTCAGACAATTCTAATGCTTTAATTGAATTATTTTTGGTTATACTAGGGTAAAATTTTGTGATATCGAATTTTATGAATCAGTAGTTTTTGTTAAATTTAGAATTTTTAAACCAGGTGATCACTTCGTCTGTGTTTTTCCATTGGTTTTATTAAGATTGTTTTCGTATTGTACAATTATTTTCATCTATTAAGTTTTTTGAGTATTTGGTGAAAGGTGATTTACTTGGGTTTATGACTCTGTATTCAATTTTATTCGGGAAGTTTTCTTTGTGGTCTTTGATTGTAAAGAATGCTTGTTTTTCTTCAGGTTTTGGTATTTTGCGTTCTACGTTGTGTGTTTTTATTAGTTTATAGGTCTCATCATTTATTTTATTTACAGTGTTTTTGTTTGATATTTTATATTCGGCACATTTTTTGCTGTTAAATATTTTTTTGTAAATAAATTTGTCTACTTTATATAGGTTATTTGATTTGTCAGCAAACACGAATACTTTATTTGATTTTTGACATTTGTCCGGAGATGAAAAACTTCACAGCCACCACCTGAAGTTTCACCACGAATGGATCCGCGCCCTAATCTATTATCAAGAGGCAGAGGCCGACTCCCTCATGCACAACCAAATTTTACTTAGACGCCTGCGTGTCCCCAGCTCAGTTACCGCCGTCGGCCCTGCCCCTGACAACTCTTTATTATCAAATAAACTATTTGTGTTTGCTAAAAAATCAAATAACCTATATAAAGTAGACAAATGTATTTACAAAAAAATATTTAACAAAAAAAAATGTGCCGAATATAAAATATCAAACAAAAACACTCTAAATAAAATAAATGATGAGACCTATAACCTAATAAAAACAGACAACGTAGAAGGCAAAATACCAAAACCTGAAGAAAAACAAGCATTCTTTACAATCAAAGACCACAAAGAAAACTTCCCGAATAAAATTGAATACAGAGTCATAAACCCAAGTAAATCACCTTTCACCAAATACTCAAAAAATTTAATAGATTAAATTAATTGTACAATACAAAAACAATCTTAATAAAACCAATGGATAAATACAGACGAAGTGATCACCTGGTTCAAAAATTCTAAGTTTAACAAAAACTATTGATTCATAAAATTCGATATCACCAAATTTTACCCTAGTAAAACCAAAAATAATTCAATTAAAGCATTAGAATTCGCTGAAAAATTTTTCCAAATAACAGACAAAGAAATGAATTTAATTATACACTCTTGTAAAGCAATTTTAACTAATAAAAACCAAACTTGGGAAAAAAACGAATTCAGAGCAGTTATTTAATGTTAGTATGGGATCATTTAACGGGGCAGAAATCTGCGATTTAATAGCGTTATTTTTACTGATAGAAATCAAAAAAAGTTAGATTTTTGTAGATATTGAAGTCGGATTATATAGAGATGACGGACTAGGGATAATAAGAAGCAAATCACCGAGATCAGCTGAAAACACTGCTAAATATTTAATTAAACTATTCAAACAAAACGGCTTTAAAATAACAATAGAATCCGGATTATTCCAAACAGACTTCTTAGATGTATCCTTCAACATATCAAACTCAAGCTACCAACCATACAACTAACCAAACTCACCATTTTTATACGTAAACTAAAACTCCAACTACCCCCGACAAATACTAAAACAACTACCTGAAGCAATAAACAGAAGACTAATAAAATTATCTGATAACGAAGAATCCTTTAACAATGTAAAAAATGAATACCAAAAAGCATTAAATTCGACCAATTACAAAAACACCTTAAAATACGATTAGACCACTTTACCAGAAAGAAATAAATAAACAAAGAAAAAGAGACATAATATATTTTAACCAACCATTCAGTCTAAATATAAGTTCCAAAATAGGCAAAAAATTCTTAAACCTGATTACTACATCATTTGACGAAAACCACCCATTCCATAAAATATTCAACTGAAACACAATTAAAATATCCTACAGTTGCACAAATAATTTCAGAAGTAAAATGATAGATCACAACAAAAAAATACTAAACAAAAGCAATATAGACGATAAAATCACCATAAAAGATAAACTTTGTAATTGCCGTTATGAACCTTGTCCTTTAAATAACGAATGCCTAGTGTCAAATATAATTTATAAAGCAACAGTAACATCAAATAAAACAACTAAGTAGTATATAGGATCTACAGGAAATACCTTTAAACAAAGATACAGAAACCACAAATCATCATTCAACAATATTAACAAAAGACACATAACAAAACTAGCCAATTACATAGGAATTTAAAAGATAACAATACGGACTACAAAATTAAATGGTAACAAAAAGGACAAAATTAAAATTCAATTCTAAATTAGGCTGCAAACTTTGTAACTTAATAAAAAAAAGGAAATCGAAAAATCAGATAAGAACGTAACACTAAACAAGAAAAGAGAAAGACAAAACATATGCATCCATTATCAAAAATACTTTTTTAACAAAATCAAAACCAACTAAATAATAAAACAAAATAAAATCGAAGCGGCAAACACGAGTATTTTATAACATTTTTCCAAACAGTCTAAAAAATTTTTTCTAATAGCTTAAAACATTTTTCCAAAATAAGCTTTTTAAACTTTCATAAAAAGCATAGAATAACATTCACAGCGTATAATTCAACTGATCGTACAATAAACTGTACCATTATTACGTTACAATTATTATAAAAAATTTAAAATCGAAATTTTTGTTCAATATTATAGTAAACTGTAACTTACTGGTGATCACATGAAATTTTACATTTTAATGTTTGAAACAGCTGTTTAAATTATAGTTTATATACAATTAGATAAATATTTAAATCCAGTTTAATTTGTCGAGCACTATCGATCAGAACTTTTTGTAAAACCTTTAATATATATATATATATATATATATATATATAATTTATTCAAATGGCAATTTTAAAAATTCTGGAACATATGTTTCACAAAGCTTTAATTTTTCATAAAGCTTTGATCATCAGCCAGTTTAATTCAAAATACTATTAATTAAATGAATTATGATTAAAATCGCCATTTGAATAAATTATTTAAAAGCCCTTCAAGTGGGCTCAGTTGAAAGTGTTTACGTTTAAACATTAACCTTATTTTATATATATATATATATATATATATATATACATAATTGTTATTTCAAGACGTTTTTTCTTCATAATAAATTGAAGTGAATTAAAATACACAATTTAGAACTGTCCACATGAAATTTAGTACTTTTTTTGTTTAATACCTAATTTAAAAAAACTACTAACACTTAGTATGTAACACTGATAGGTTTTTGATGTGTCAATATTCGTTAAAAACTAAAGTTCTAGAAAAGTAAACGAATAATTTTTTTTTGATAATCTTTTAATAAAAACAGTACGGTCTTTCCTCTAAATGTCCTTTACTACTATTAAACTTAAGAAATTACTTATTTAGCACCGCAAAACTGTAATTTATTTCTGCACAAAAAACTTGTCGACAAAAAAAAAATAATTTTGCAAAACACCAAAAGTACAGCTGCTAAATGAAATAAAGCGAGAGTTACAGTATTAACATTCCATTCTATTAAACTCTTATTGACGCCATTGTCCGTTAAAACAAATGGTTGCATGCAAATGCTGATTATAAAAAAACATTACTAATTCTACAATCATGTTTGTTTGTTAAATATAATTCTTACATTTATAGCAACTTACATAAGTTGAGTATTTTTAATTAATTAGTTTTTATTTGTTACATGATTTAAAACTCTGACTTAGTTGAAGTGATCAACTGTTTGGCTTTTACTTTAACTTTTCAAGTAATTTTTATCTTCGAACAATTTCCTAAAACAACAAACTAGTTTTAGTAGTACTAAACCATTTTTATTTTAAGAACTTATAATAAAAAAATAAATATTTTCTAAACCGAAATAATTATTGTTGTTTCAAATTTGTTTCGAAGGAAAACTCAACAATGAGTATAAGTATTTAGAATTTTTTTTTTTAAATTTTGTTGACTACTTTTTTAATTTTTAGCATTAAGCTTTACTGTTAAACAAAATTAAGTTGAAAAAATAAACATATTAAACTAAAAAGCGACCGCTTTTGTAAAATAAAAATAAAAAGTATATATTGTACAGGGCCCTCACTAAACAAGCACTGTTTTTAAATTTTAAAATTTTCAAAAAAATAAAAGTAAGTTTATACATTAGTCTGTTATTGTACTTGATGAAAAAAAACAAGGTCTGTTAATATACACAATTATATTTAAACAGCTTTCATCAGTGTTTTAGAAATGTTTCAAAAATCAAAAATTAAACTTATATAGCCTTATATTTCCATCAAAAATAATTTATTCAAGAAAAACACAAAACAAATAAGTAACTAAAACTTTAAATAAACATTATTGAAAATAGCATAAGAGCACTAATTAACTAAACAGGGATAACGAATTATCAAATACTCCCTGTCTACATAATTTTGGTTTAAGTAAATGAATGTATATGACTTCAATTTTGATAAAGTCATAAACATTGCTAAAAATTCTTAATATTCTAAATATTTCATTTTATAAATTAAATTATCATAAATATCATTTTATTGTAACGTTTTCCACAAAGTGAATTTTTATTAAATGTTCTGATATTGAATATCTTTTCATTGTATTTTAAGTTGCAATACTACTTGTATTTGGCTGATTGCTAATACGACAACTTACAAACTTTGGAATGTGCTCTTTAATTTTGTAATCAATCTTTGACCGATATAACTGTTTGAACAACAGCATTCAAACGTGTAAGCCAGAAAATTTTTATTTTTGTTAAGTATGAGGTCTTTATCTTTGGAACTCAAAAAGAATTTTATGTAAAAATAACTTTAGGTTTAGCAGCACGATATTCTTTTTCCGTTTACTTATTTATTTTTATTTCAATCTGAGTCGTTTTTTACCTGCATAAGGCAGAATTAAAAGAACCGGACACTTCTCAGAACCGTAATACATTATGTAATTTAATCAACTAATAATCAATTATTAGTTTTAGTTTTAAAAACTCTATCAATCAAAGGATAATAATATACGTTCTTTATATAGCTTCCCTTTTATATCATTAAGTTTGAACTCAAAAACTTCTGGAGCAAATTTTTTTTTAGCTTTGTGAAATAAGCTTTTAATTGAACCAATTTTTCTCCTCTTACCACAATAAGATTTCAAATTAAAACAGATGTTAAAAAAAAGTGTTAATATTTTTTGGAGTCCTTTAATTCATCATTTTCTTGTTTGCAACTTCTTAAAAACAACCAAAAAGAAAACTATCTATTATAAAAGATAAAATTTTTCTGTTTTAATTTTTTACCCTAACATTTTACCGTAACTATGTTTGTTTTGTAGCTTTTTCTTAAAAACACAGCCATAATGTTTTGCCTTAATAAAATTAAATGATACCATATTGTCTATATGACTAGATGATTTTTCATGCTTATTGAATATATTAGATATGACAATTCATAAAGTAATACAGCTACTAAAGATTATTAACACACATCATCGATCTGTATTTTGCAAACCAAGTATTTTCATTTCTGAATTTTTCGTTTTAAAGCGGACCAACGAGTGATTGTTATAATTTAAAGACTTAGTTTTAAGATTTGCACTTATTTAATCAGCTCTTGTAGACCAGCGATTTCTCGAAGACAATCATTGTTCAGGATTGTTTTAAAAAAATTACTTTTAAACATTTCATTTTTGCATTTTACAAATTAAAAAAATTTAAGTACATTTTGAACTTAACCGTACGTCTATCGAATACAATCCTTAATTTATTTTGTTTCTTCTTCATAAAAACACATTATGAAAACACAATTACAAAGAATTGTTGTAACAGACAGAAACCAGCTTTTATTAAATACTTTTGCTGTGAAGTTGGAAATTTTTAGATTTTAATACTGAAAGATAATTGGATTTTAATCATATTTAAACGCGTTCTTTAAAGTTGTTGATTGCAAAATGTATCGTACAATATATATGTTTTTAACTACTTTGTAGTGTTACGTTTAATTAAAAGTGTACGAAACTTATTTTATAAATTATTAGTTTGTTTAACTTGAGGATCAATGAGAAAATAAATACTTAAAGTATGGTTTGAAAGTTATTGTAATGCAATGACAATCGAAGCTTAACTAAATTGTACCTGGTCTGTTAGTAAACAAGTATAAGACAAAATTATAAATGATGCTACAAACTATAACTGAGAAACTATTCATTTCTTAATTAATTAACTATTATATACGCCGCCCGCTGAACCGATAACTTGTGTGACACTATAAACCTTGGTTGGTAGTTACAATTAAAATCAAAATATTAAATTTTTAGTTTAGTTGTATATGTATTATTATTCATTCATTTAAATTTAATTAGGTAAAATGTAAAATTTGATTTATAATAGTTAGTAAACAGGTTCTTAAACTACAAGAATACTTTTGAATTAAGATATCAGAGTTGTTATAACAAAATTTTTTATTTTTAAATTTCTTTTAAGTAAAAGTGTAAAAAGGAAATATTAAATAGTTATAATATAAAGAATACACATTTTTCCGAAGAAAGGTGTCTGATTCTTCAATTTTATACATTTAAGTTTTATATATGCTTAAAAATAAAAAAATTAATGTTCACATCAAGTTATAACTCATTTAAAACTGGCTTCTAGTTTTTTTTAATGTTGTTTAGTTATTTAGTATTTTAATAATGGTTAAAATAAAATTCTATCCTGAATTTAATAACATACTAACGTCAGAATTTCAACATGGAATACAAAGTTTAATTAATTTATAATTTAGTAAAAATTAGAATTATTACAAACAATTTACTTTTAAATAAGCAAATACACGTAGGTTTTTACAAGGACAGTAAAGAGATAGATTTCTCGTTAAAAATATTAAGCAACTGTTATGAAAATTTCATTTAATAAAGATTTGCCTTAATATACTAATTATAAAAGCTTACAGTGTTTTCTACTAACGATTGTAGTTTAAGACTACTAAACTATAATAATATATCTTATATTTCTCAGTAAAACATTAAACTATATCTATGGAGTATGACTCGATAACCAATAGGTTTTTTCTGTTCTATGTCGTTAGACTAAAATTTTTCAGGTTTTATTTTGTCTTAATACAAACAGTTTTGTACTGAGAAACAATTTAAGTAGCATACTTTTTTAAACAGCATAAACAAAAAAAAGTTAATGTAGTATTGCAAAGATTTTAAAATAAGAAATCGAATTTTTTAACCGGGTAAACAAAAATTCTTTAAATAGTAAATAAACATCGAAAGTTATTGTCGATAAAAGAAATTTAAATTTAAACTTTTTTTTTAATAGATTATCATCAATCAACTAAACAATAAACATTTGAAGATAACAGATTATTTTTGTAAACTATTGCATTGATGGTTGTGTGACAGCTCGTGTTTATTGTAAGATGGCATTAAATTTAATATATAAGCTTAATTTTATTGGAAATATGTATTAACTAGACATAATAGATTTTAAATACTTCTAGAAGAAAAAGTAACAAGATACGTTTTATTCTTATGTCCTTTTAAAGTTTGTGTTTTGTTTTTCATTACCTTAAAGTAAAATACTTTAGCTTTTATCAAATAAAAATTCAAATAATTAAGAATTCTTGATATTTTTCGTATTAACGCACTAAGTGTTCAGTTATGTTTATATAAAACGATTAGTGTTCAAAGTACAAGTGTAAGCATTCGGGTATAAATAAATAAACAACGATCTAAAACAATATATCTGAGTGTAAGATATAGCATCACTTAATATTTATCAAAAATATCTTAGAGATCTCAAGATTATAATAAAAATTAATTTTTTGATACATATAATATATTTTACAACTTTTCACTAAAATAACATGACAATTTTTTTTTTCATAATGATCAAAAAATTTTAAAGAATAATCATTTTATGTAGAAAAATTAGAAAAACAATCGTTGCTTAAGTTGGATACCTTAAATTATTTTTCGACTTATGATAAAAAGTAAAAAATTACAAATTTTAGTAGTGTATATCATTCGGCAACCAAAAATCAGAGACCTGTTAGAAGTTTTTAAAACTTATACAAGATGTTTGGTTTTAAATGGTAGGTAACAGCAATTAAAAAATGTTTAATGATACATGTAGTTACTTTTATACTTAAAGTTCGCTAGTATCCTTTAATTGCCTGCCGACCTTTGTTTTTAGCAATTCTGAAACAAGAAAACACATTAAAACTAGTTGAATTATTTTTATTAATCGAACTTGTAATTGTATTTATTATCAGAAATGTATTTATAACTAACTTTTACAAATTTTTGACACCATACGTTTAAATCACATGTGTCAACTATTTTTTAAGTTTAAATATAAATAAAATTGTATGATTTAAAAGTATACTATCAGTGAGTTCAGAAGTCGTTTTAAAACAACCATAAAAACATTCTACTATTATATTCTTAAAATTTTTTAACCTAAGTTGTCAATAACTATATCGTTTATTTAAAAATTTGTTGCGGTTTTATACTAATAAATAGTAGTTATACAATTATGTAAACCTTTGAAAACAATATTAATTCTAATACATAATAAAGCAAATAAAAGTTTCAACAGTGTTTTAAATGTTTTATTTATTTATATGCTTAATTTCATTTAATAACTATTTGGTCAATTTACTGAAACCGTTCCTTAAATGCCTTTAGTAATATTAGTATTATTCTATTCGATGAGTAGTTTGAGTTTTATTTTTTTGTTTTCATTACTGTTCTAATGTTTGAATAGACATAGTAATTTTAATGACTTTAATTTAAGTATAGAATATATAAAAGACTGTTATGTTTGGTGTTTTTCTTATTCAGCTTAAATTTAAGAATTTTTTTTCTATAAAATCAATAAAACCAAAACTATAGTTTGCTTTGCAAGACACAGGTTAAGCTAAAAAAAATTATTTTTCAATATCTTGTTTGCAGTCGTTGCATCAAATTAATTATTTTCAAAACAAAGCTTAATTTGTTTACAGTAGTACTTTAACTTTTTTATAGTTTTGTATTTAATAAATAAATATAGAAGCATTACTTCGAATTCAAGATTTAGTAGAAAGAAATAGTTTTTGTTTAACACATAAAAATTTCGTATAACCATAGTGATAAATAAAACTAAACAACTTTAATTTTGTTTACTACACTGTATATATTAAGATTACAAGAATTAATTTTAACACGTTTAATTGTTGATTAAATTTAAAAATTTTTAGTTTAAAAGTGTATCCTTTTTTAAACTTATTAATATTAAAAGTTACGAGCCATATTTATTTAAAAAAATTAAATTTGTCATTTTTTGAAATGTGAAAATACTTGTTACACAAATATAAAAAAATAGAAATGCGAGTAAATGATAACCACAAACGCTCGTATAACTGTTACAAGTTTTAAATTGAGCACTTGTTTAAAATTCAAATAATATGACTGCATGTTTCTTCAGAATTATTTGAACGGCACTGCGCCGCCTATAAAGCTTTTATATTCCAAACGCTTGCAAGTACATTTAATAATCGGTACATCGATTTTTAATTGACTACATATTTAACATATAGTTTAGCTGAAAAATTTAAGTAACACTTTACTTATTTTAATAATAATAGTTAGTACAACTACTATAACAAAATATTAAACTCCTAAAATGTATATTACCTATATGCATTTTCTATAAGCGTAGTGATTTTTATCGGATTATTTTTATCATTTCTAACATATTGAAGAGTTAATTAGTGGAAAAAGCAAATCTTTAGACTTTATAGAAAGGTTATAAAAAAATTACATTTTATTTTGTCACATTCAACTGGCTTTCAAATTGAAGACAGTCCACGACAAATCACTTCACCTTCATGAAATAAACAGTTAATTAATTGTTGTTATATTGCAAAATTTTAGTTATTAAATTATTAATTAAATTATTTCATGTTTTGTTTGAAATATTTTTATGACATCACTAGATGTTTTAATAGAAAACTATTAAATTACTTTTAGTTTTATTACGTATAATTTAATAATTTTTATTAGTTATAAATAAAGTGCTCATATCAGCAATAATTAGATTATATGGGAACGGGTCAAATATGGGCAAAGGAAGTAGTATTTCATAAGTTGATTGATTATAATCAGAATGTTAACGTGAATAAGACTTTTTTTAGCAGCTTCTGATAGCTGCTAAATTTATTTTAATTATATCTCTTTATTATTAGCAATTTTACTTGTAAAATAACTTTTTTTTTTCTTAAATATAAAAATTTTAAGTTTGTTTTATTGTTTTTAACACAAAAACCCGAAAAATATATTATTTTTTATAAATAAAACAAAAATTCTAAAAAAGTATTTTACAAAACTGTCGTTTCATTAACTTAAAAAATATCATACAATTAATTCTATTATACTTTTTCAAAAAATATATAATTTAATTTTTACAATTTTGCAATGAACAATATCTAGATATAAAATGAAATTGAAATGCGAGTAAATGATAAACACAAACGCTCGCATAACATTTGTAGTTTATTTAATTGAGTAATTATATATATACGGAATTCCGATCTTGAGTGTGACATCAGATTTATTTAAACGGCATTACGCCGCGCCTAACCATTATATTTTATAAACTCTCGCAGACATTTACTAATTATATAGTAAAGCTGTTTTTTAAAAACTTAGTTGATTTTAATCCACATTCTTACAAAATCTTTTGAATGGCAGTGTTTGGCGAATAATATTTATAATTTTTTGGTTTTTACTTGTATATGTTTTAATTTGTTTCCAAGGTTTTGTTATGTATACTACGTAACTAGCTTTTCTTATGCTGTATTGATAAAATATATTTCTACTAATCACTTAATATATAGTTAATTACTAAAATTATTTTACTAAAAATGAATAACTTTTAGTTATTAACAGCAACAAGATTTACTCAAACTAATTTGTAAAACCTTCAACAAACTAGTTATATATTAATAAATAAATTAAAACGTTTTACGTAATATTTTTTGTTGTTTAGTTTATTATAACTTAGTTTAAATAACATTAAAGAAATAATTATTAAACAAACCTGATATGTTAAATAATGACGTATCATTTCGATTACCTTAAAAAAACTATCGGTCAGACCTACATAAACTAACTAATCTTATTTAAACGTCCCGAAAACCCAACTTTACTTTGTAGCAGCTTACGAGCTGCAAAATTTTTTATACATTCAGTTATATTAGTTTTTAAAACGTTTTATGCATTTTTCAAAATTGTAGAAGTAGTAACCTAGCTTTCATTAAGCTATGCTTTACAGATTTTATTATTCTTGTAATTAGTTCGTGAATAAACTTAACCACTAAAGATTTTCAATGATGATAAAATCATTCTAATTAGATCCACAATTCATGAGATTAATTTTTTTTTAAACATGAAATTTTAGTAGTTAAGTTTGGGTAGCTGCTTAATTATATATTTAAATGTATTTGTTTTCAAAGTAAAGGTCTTGTAGGCTGCGCAATGACGTTCAAGTTTATAGATTGATACATTTTACTCTACTTTTGATACTTATTTAAGAACTCTTCAAGAAAACTTACTTTTTTTATCTAAAAAATTATATAAAAAAGAAAAAATATAAACACCTTAAATCAAAGGTTTTAAATTTAAGCAAAATGCAAACGTGATAAAAATAAAATTATATGTAAAAACTTATTGTTAAATAATGTCTAATATACAGTAAAGTTAAAAATTGTATACTTTTAGCTTTAACTGTCTTAATACGCAACGTTCTAATACTAAACATAAAATATTTTTTTCTATTAAATCTTGATTTTATTGAAGAAAAAAATTACTGTTTATATTTATAAAAACTAACAGTACTAAAAACTTAATAAATATTATGAACAAAGATTTTTTTTTGTTACGAATATTTTATTCAAAGAAATGACCGCAAAAAAGAAAAAATAAGTACAATGAAAGACAGTAAGTAAAATTTATTTAAGATTTTACAGTGTTTTTTGAAGCGAATTATAATGTTAGGCTCATAAAAAAACAATTAAATTTATTCCAAAGGATAAGCTGCTTGAAAAATATCAAACATAACAGTTTTTATTAACTTTATACTGAAAGTTTTAGTTATAATGTTACTATAACCATATGATTTATACATGATAATTATTTTTGAGTCAATATAACAATGATAAAATTCATATAACTAAATTTAAATTACTTATTTAATAGAGTAATAATAACAGTACACGTAGTATTATATTTACAACACAAACAAAGTTGATTAAGTAAATATTCAAAAAAAAAACATTGCATTTTAAATGCTATTACAAATTTATTTGTTGTTTCAAGGAACGGGTCAATGTTGTACGAAAACAAAATTTCAGTAGTTTACTAAAGTGCACAAGTGCACAAAATTGCACGCAGACTAATTTGCACAAGGGAACAAAATTGCACGAAAACAATTTTGCACCTGGGTAATTTTTGCGGGAGTTAAATTTATTTCACGAAAGTTAAAGAAAACAAAAAAGAACAAAAACTAAAACTTAAAAGATAAATTCATAAAAAAAAGAGAACAATTTAACTAAATGTTTTTTAATAAATTTCATAATAATTATATTCTTAAATTTTCAACTTATGAGTTAAACTAAAGTGTTACAAGTACTCGGACTCAGTAAGTTGTTTATTTGGTAGCTTTTTACTAAATAAATGAAATGCAAAGTTATTCCATTGTGTAAAAAAGTAAAGAATAATAGTTAACTAGAATGTCATTTCTTATAAATTAGGTATTTTGAGTAACTTGTAATTGCATAGTTTTATTTATAATTGTTTTTCCATATAATATTTAAGTGTGTACAGACACATTTAAAACACTATATATGACATAAATTATAACATTTTTCTAAAAAAAAGTTGTAATTTATGTTGATAATGTTAACTGTACTAAAAATAGATTAACTATACGGTCGTAGATTTTGTTTGATGCTGTTTTTGGTGGTCGCGTGGTAAAATTTATTTTTGTTATTTTATAAGATTTGATACGTAAGAAAATCTCTTATTATTTTATACTTAGCTTGTTTGTAATTAAAAACTATAAATAAAAAAATAACTAAAGAACCATCTTTATATTTGTATTAAAGAAAAAAAACAAGTTTAAGTTTTATATACAAAGTATTTATTTTAAATACAGCAAAAATAGGTAAAAAATAACTGTTAGTTTTTATGTTTATAATAAGTAATTTACTATTTCTTAGTTATTAAAAAAAATAATTAAGTATACAACACGAAGCAAGAAATAATTTAATATTCAACAATAACCACAACTTAGTAATCTAATTTCAAGTAGAATTATTAGTGTTGTTCGTTACTTAATTTAAATTATGCGTAATATTCGAGTTAGTTAAATTTACCAAATATTTATGCAATTGTTCGACTAAAATATTTTATTAATAACATGTTATGTACTGCGCAATGCCGTTCAAAGATTTTCGAAGGAGACAGCAAAGAATGAATGCTGTTAAACAAGCTGTGTATTTATATATTTTGTAAATGTATGCGAGCGCTTGTGGTTATCGTTTGGACACATTTATTATTTTAATTTGTAGCAAACACTTGTGACTTATATTGAAATTTATGACAAATATAAAATAACAACTGTTAATTTAAAAGAAAGGGACTCTATATGCTGTTAAACAAAACCTGTTCACAGCGAAAAATAATAATTGCAAAATTAATAAATCTATCTGTGGTCTAAAAAAACTTATAGGAAAAAAGCTAAATTTCAATAATTAAATAGTTTTGTGTAAAAATAGCTTCATATCCTTTGGTGTTTAAAAGAGTTACAAATCGTTAAATTTTAAGTTTAGTGTTTATAATTTTCTTTGATATACAATTATTTTTTTTAATAACTATCCTTTTAATTTCTAATATATATGAATATAACATTTATAATAATCAAAATTAAAATTTGTTTTCTCTCGACTACAAGATTTAAAAACTCGATGAACAAGTGAGTATTTGCATTCATTGACGTCATAACTTTAAACACAAACATTAGATTGGAACGCACGTATATAAATAAAAACTCTAATTTATTTTTGTAGATTAAACTATAAATAGTTTAATTTTCCTATTTTAAAACCGTTGTATACACGGTGAAAAACACTTGTAACTAAAAACATTTAATCTTAACATAAAACAATGTTTAAATAAACGTTTAAAGCTTTTTTTAAGCAGCTTGTTTCATACAACCAAAACTAACTTTAAGTAAAAGATAACTCTTACTTTTCTCCTCATGTAAGAAAACATTTTATGTGAGAAATTAACTAAAATTACTAACATTTAATCTTTATGTACTTCAATTCAGGGGTTGGCAGACTGAGGTACTTGCAAGCTAAATTTCGCAGACCACAGTTTTAGGTTTTAATAACACAATTAAATTTATTTACTTTTAGATTTAACCAGTACGATACATGAGTCAGTCTGCCTTTTAAAAAAATAAAACATATAGAGCTATTTAATAAAATGTAAAGTTTGAAGTATTTTATTAATGAATCACTATCTTTTCCATTAAATAATATTTTTATACTTAGTAATTTAACTGCTTAACTATCACCATAACAAACAAGCTTAAAAATGTATCAAAAAGTTTATAATATCATAGTGCTAAAACTCAGAACTAAATACTTTAAAGTTTTAACCTTATTTTAAACAACTTACATTATAAACGACAGTTGCGATAACAGCTTAAACGGCTGTAAAGTTTCTTGTAAAATATTTTGTATAAGGGACTGAAGTCAACTATATATTAATTATAGTTAAAAAGACTGGAAAACACAACAAGCTACTAGAAAGCTGTTCTAAACTGAGACCGAAAAGTGTATGTAGTAATTTTATTTATCACTGATTTAAAAACTTCTAAAAAGTATGTTGGTCAGCTACATTAACAAATAATACGTAATCTTTTGAGATAAATTAGTTTTAGTTTGTAATAATATTTTAAGTGATTCAGAAGTTATTAGTTTACTTTTTTAAAAAATATATATGACTTTATTTTTAAGCATAGTAATAGAATTTTTATTTTTTAAACAAATAAAATAATCCGCTTAAATGTGAAATCTAATTCGTATAATTATAAATAAAGTAACAAAAAGCAACAAAATAGATAAATTATTAATCGTCTTAACTTTTTTATTGATAAAGTCTTGCAAAGATTACTTACAAATAACAAATAACAAATAAATTAGCAGCGTAAATTTATTTTAGCTTAATTAAAAGACAAAATGTTTACAAAGCTTCTTGAACTTTTCATACTAGTTGTTTTTTTTAGTATAGTCATCTTAACAGTTTACAAGTTTACAAACTTCTTGGTTACACTTCAACTTGTTTCTAATTGAAACTTTACACGAAGAGTTAGATATAACAAATTTTTTAAACTAGAATTCTGTTTGGTTTACTGACCGGTTAGTTTTAATAAAGACTACTTAATTCGCAAACAAATCTAATTTAACTAATAAATAAATACCAGGAATTGAACTTAATTAGTTTTACAAAAGGGAGATTTGTATTTAAAAAAGTATTTAAACTAAATTTAAATAACTATTAAAAGAATTAGTAATAGTTATACTATTAAGAAAAAAAAAACAACTACTATATTTCTATCACAACTTCTTTTTAATAATAAAAACAACTGTTTACATTGTAAAATAAATTTATTTTTTTATAAATTTGTAGTTTTGAGTACTATCAGTTATGTGTAAACATTTTAATAGATAGTTAAAACTAGTTTAAACTGTATAACAAACACATTTCCGATAGTAAAAATGATGATCAGTTTTCAATACAATCATAACAAAATAAATACTGACCATTTTTTATGCATTGCTGACGAAATAAATAATCAACAGTTTTCAATACATTTTTGAAAAAATAAACTGATAAGTTTTCAATATATTTATGTCAAAATAACTGCTGACCAGTTTTTAAAACACTCTTAACTGAATAAATCAACAATAATTTAAGAAAATTGTTTAATTATTTTTGATAAAGACACAAATTATTGCTTAAGTTTGATTATGCAGTTGATGGTTTATATTGATAGTTATTTTTATTCAAATTTAAAGCTAAAATATTGCCTTAAATTTGATAAAACTTATAGCTAATAGACGGCTAATACAAACTAAACAAAACATAAAACGTAAAATTGAGAAATTTTCTAAGTTTATATAAGGATACTTGATGTTTATAACTTATGCTAAATTATAGAAAACGTTAGCGGTTAGAAAAAAACATTTTATTTCATAACTATATAGACAATAATAATTATATATATATATACTACCTTCTATTTTGATTTATTAGTTAATTTATAAAACTTTTTTGTTTACTATTTATAATATTTTTAAATGAAACATGTTAGAAACATTTAAAGCGTGTCGCAAATTATATATCGCTTACAAGAAACTAATAATATTGTTAAGTACTTAAAACACATTAAAACCATAAACGAAACTAATTAAAAAATATTTATTGTACTTTTGATGCTAAAAAGTAGATAAAAAAAACATTGAATTTTTGGTAACAAAAAGAGTTCAGGGTTTTTAAAACTTTTCTTCATAAGCACTCCTTGAAATATATTAAAACACTATTGTGCCTCTCACAATATTTGTCGTATAACTAATATTAAATATGCATTATATTTGTTTCCTTTTTGTTGTCAACTCCATAATTTTTAAAGTGAGTTAGAATTAGTGATGTACCGGACCCGGATCCGGACTTTTTTTTTTCAAATTAGAATCCGGCCGGAACCGGATCCGGACTTTTTTTTTTCAATTTAGAATCCGGCCGGATCTGGATATCAGACAAAAATGGCAATATCCGGCCGGACCCGGACCAGGATAGTGAGTCCGGTACATCACTAAAATAAACTAGCCTGAGTAAGAATGAGGTTTTTAAAACTGAAAAAATAAAATTTTAATCTATTAATAAGTAGAACAGCTAGCCACAAGGTTTACAAATTTAGGTTTTTTTTATAATTAAAAATCTGAAATTAAGTTTTGAACAAAATACACTAGAAAATTACAAAATATTGAAAACTGGATCAGCTTAAACTTATTCAAAATATAAAAGAAAACTAGCCTGAGCTTTGATAAAAAACTAAACTAGCCTGAGGCAGTCCAAGATTTTCTAAAATTCCAAAAAAATTTCAAACTAGCAGGGTTGCCACTGTTTAAGTCAATAAAACTAGCTAGAGTGAAGATAAACAAGCCTAAGTCAGAATAAGGTTTTTAAAAACTGAAAAAATTACTTTAATCTAATAATCAGTAGAACAGCTAGCAAAGGTTGACAATTTGGTAGTAAAGTTGTGGACTGATTGTGGTACACTTAACTTAATAGTATTACCCATCATAATTAAATCCTACCTTATTTAATTAATATATAACAAATACTAAAATCTAACTGAGACTTCTTTCTATAATCAGACACGACAGTTTTGAATGATGAATCTTTTATATAAAACACAACAAGAAATACTAGCATATACAAAATTATTAATTACTTTGGTAACACTTTAAAAACTGGAAGCTATTTAAATCTATATCAAAAGACATAAAACAAAAAACTAAAAATTAAATAAAACTTTTAGTAAACAAGAAACTGTAAAATTTTTAATAAACTATTAAACTATAAACCTGGCTAAAATATTTAAACAATTAAACACCTGTTGAAATATTTACTGTTAAATCAAAACACTACTTACAATAAACATTCACAAAAACGTTTAAGATATTTTGTTGCTTCATCCTACACACCAAACTAACTAACTGCTTACATATAAACTGCCTGTCATGTTCTGATGTTTTGTTACATCAGTACTTAGTTTGAAAAATTTCGACATATGATTCTCATTGGCTCGTACATTCAACTGTATCAACTCTAAATATTCTCTGAGCTCAACTCTAAACAATAAATAATGTAAGTATTCATTCCAAAGTTTTCAATTTTACAACATATGTAAAGAGTTGCATTTCATAAAATGTTTATTTCATAGTTTAAATGTAAACAAATGTAAATTAGTTACGTGTACAAAATGAGCCAATTACGGTAGGTGTTTAATTTCAACTGACGAAAATGACTTTTATAAATTTACACAGGGTTTTTTTTATGAAAAAATGCTTTTCAGTATGCTTTTTTTTACTAACTAGATCCGGGTCCGGCCGGATATCTGGTCGGACCGGGATCCGGACTTTTTTTTCAAATTAAAGTCCGGCCGGAACCGGACCCGAACTTTTTTTTCAAATTAGAATCCGGCCGGATCCTGATATCAGACAAAAATGGCAATATCCGGCCTGACCCGGTCCCGGATAGTGAGTCCGGTACATCACTAGTTAGAATTTACAGTCTAATGCCCCATACATTTTTTTTAAATTTCATATTAAATTTAGGCTTACTAATCTGAAATATGACTAAACGTAATTTTTATGCTGTTCATCATCAGCTCCAGTCTAGTTATTAATTCCAAATTTCCTACTGTTATTTAAATAAACATAATACTACTATCTCTACGAACTAAAAGAATTCCGTTATTTTAAAAATACTATAAAAAAAATTAAACTGTACAAGTTATTAGTCACTGATTTAGGAAAATTGTGATTATTTGTTTTGAAGTAGTTTACAACAGTTATTTAGTAGCTGTGTTAAAGTTTAATAATATTTGCCACCTTTTACCTTAAATAACAAAGCTATTATTCAGTACTTTTATTAAAAAACACTCAAGTATAACACAGTATTAAAACTACTTCTTTCATAAAAAGCTTAAAATCAGTTTTACATATGGCAAATAGATTAAAAAAGAGTTAAAACATTGATAACTTATACTCACTGTTTTTCTTCAATGTTTTTTGAGACAACTACTTGAAACGGTTAAGAAATGTTCTTTTTCATATTTACAAAAATCTGTATAGACAAAAATAAAAATAAAAAAAAAGTAAAAAAAAAAACAAAAATAAAAATAGCTTTTTTTCTTAAATAATTTTTTTTAACGTTGTTTGTGCAGAATATTTTTAATTCGAAAAGGAACGTTTTCTAAACGTTTCAGGTAAATATCTCAAAACGTAGAAGAAAATAAGTTTTTAGTGTAATAGTCTTTCCCCCCCCCCCAAAAAAAAATTTTGTATAGTGCAAAACTTACAAAAGTAATTTGCTTTAGCAGGCTTAAAGATAGTAGACAATTTTTTTTTTGCTGCTAGTTTATATGACTTCGGAACATCAAAACATTTTACTAAGCGAAATCCCGAAGACGACGATACAAAAAAGTCAAATTTCACCTCAAAAAGCTTTATCAGCCATTGTACGAGCGTTGCTCTTAAATTAATTTAGTAGTTTTGCATTTGTTGTTTTGATTTTAAAATTTATTAACTTTTGTCTACAATAAAGTCACAAAAAAGTCAAACTGGTCAAAATAATAATTATTAAATACGTGAGTTTGAATATAAACAAACTATATAAATAATTTATTAAGTAAATATATAAAATAAAAATTTATTAAGACAAATTTCTTAAGTTTGAATACTGTTAATATTAAAAGTTCGTATTTAAGCAAATAAACAGCTAAATATTGCAATACACTCATACTAAGTCAGGTTAATTTAAAGAATTTTTAAATCTCAATGCAGTTTAGGCATTTTTAAAGTTTTTAACTTGAATTGCTTCTTTGATTATAAAGTATCAGGCTAGTTTTTGGTCACTCAGGCTGGTTTTTTTACTTTGATGAGAGGCGAATTCAGTTTGTGATGTACGTTTTGTTCAACTTACAGTTTTGGTTTGAATTAAAATGTATGTTTAGTTTTAATTCTTGCAGCTGATAAAAATTGGAGTGTTATTTAATTTAGTTGCATACATATTACTGTGAACAATCAGTTTTTACACAAACCTTGAGTTCTGGAAAAGCTGTTATTTTGACAATTCGTATTAAAAAATCAGGGATAACCTAGAACTGGAATATTTAACTTTTTATTAAACTAAAGGTATACCTGACTACTTGAATTTTGATATAAAAATGGTACAAGTATTAAACTGACACTTATGTTAATCTTGAGCATGTCTTATGGCATACGAAAGTCCAGGCTTCTGCTTTGCTGACTTTCGCCGGTATTTTTGTTCACTATTAAAAGCAGTTGTCAAAACTTAAAAACAAAAATTTATTTTAAGTTAAAAAAAAATTAATGCGAAAAAAAGTAAATTAGTAATGTATAAAAAGCTTTTAAGTTTAAAATAAGCATTTAAACAAGCAATAAATTAAGGAGCATTATTCAAGTTTAAAATACCAATATTAATAATTACGAATTGTTAGTATATATTGTTTATTGCACGATGAAAAAGCGCTCAATAAGTTTTGTCTAAGGACTTGGTGTACAAAGGAACATTTCTGTTATTAAGTCGTACACCACATGCTTATAAACTTTGTTACAAACTATGACACAATTTTTTTTAATCATTAAAATTTTTAATAAATAAATTAATAAAACAAAATAAAAGAAAAGTACAGTTTTAGTTAGATAGAAGAATAATTGCTAAAGTTAAACAAGTTTAAAAGCTTTTTTTTTAATTGTCTAAAATAATAATAAATTAGTAGAATAAAGTACATATGGTTGCACTTCTGTATTTTGTTTTTATTAGTTGATAAATAGAAAAGTATGTTATTTGTCAATTTCTTTTTGGCTAAAGCTACAACTTTAAAGATATCAAAAAAAAATAATTTTAGTTTAAATTCTGTTTTTAAATGTGTAATGACTGAATCCAACAACTCTTTACTTCCTTAAAATATATTTTTTCGCATCTGAATTGTTTATTTACTTCTTTTGGGTTAGGACAATTTTAAGTGGAAATAATGCGGCTAATTAAAAAAAATATTTTTTTTTTAAACTACGTATTTAGGTTTTAAATTGATCAAAAGATTGGTTAAAAAACGTTTGAAACCTTTGTTTTTAAATGAAGTCTTTAAAAAAAAAAGTTTAAATACAAAGTTTTTTACAAAGTAGTGTGATAATTAAAACAAAGAAAAGATCTTTTTACAGTAAATATTATACAGCTTTTACTTATTATGTTTCAAGAATTTGTATAATATTTTTTACTGTTGAAAAATGTAGATTTAATCGTTTGTTAACAGAAGATCCTAGTTAAATAAGTTCTCTAGAGTATAAACAAAAACAAATTATACAGTAATCTTCCTTTATTTTCCTAACATATGTTTCTGAGTGTTAACGAATCAACACACTTTAACTGGGTTCTGTAAAATATAATTACTCTAAATTAAGTAAAGTATATTGAAATACACAAAAAAACAAAAAAATAAACAAACCACCTCACTAATTGATGGTTGTTGTTTCACTTTTAATCAAAAAAGATTACAGATAAAGACTAAATTTACTAACTTTACAATACATATTATATAGCTGCCTTAATCTTCATATATATTGATTCGTAAATATTGAATGTATTTTGTTCAATCATTGACAACGGTAAAATTTATTTGAATCAGTTAAAATCAGCATCCAAATTTTTTTTTTATATAAAGTGTAAATAAATAGTAATTCTAGAATGAAATAGCTATAAAATTCTCAATAGTAAGCTTGATTAAGGAAAGACATAAGTATTGAGTGTTAAAAGGGTTAGGAGATTAGCGAACTCTTTGTATACAAACTGAATAGTTTATATTAAATTCTAACTTAAAAGACACTTATTGTTAAATAACAACAATGCAATTTAACTTACAACTGTAATTAAATTTTAAACTTAATTTTATTTTATTTATAACGTTACTGTTAGTAGTTTTAAATTTTTAGCATATGATGTAAAAAAAAAACAGGTAAATCTACTAGGGTATACAATATTTTTAGTTTTAGGACTAAACGTGTTTGCTGTTATGATTTAGTATGTAATATTTGGCTTTTTATAAAAAAAAGTTATTAGCGAGCAATAACTTTTAAAATTAACTTTTGAATGTACAAAAAAAAATATCATATCACGCTAATAGTTTAAAAAGACATTTTTAAAATTATTTAAAAATATTAAGAAAACCAAAACACTCAGTTGTTTTTATAATGTCAGATACAGCTAAAACATTTGTATTTTAAAACAAAAAATCAACTAATCTACTCAAAGAATTTAGAATTTTAATTAGAAAAATTATAATTAATTAATAAGTTTTTTTTTTCTCTAACTTAAATAACATACGTTACTTATATAAATTCTAGCTTGATATAGTTAAAAATTAGTTTAATTTTTATAAAATACATTTATCATAATCCATTATTAATACCTTAACAATAATTTATAAACAATACAGTACTCTGTAATAACTACGTATGTCTCAAGATATAACAAATGGATGTATCAATTTGTTTCATATATTAACTCATAGATACAGAAGTTCATTTGTTTAACAAGAATGCTAATTTGTTGCAGCTTTCCAGTAGCTGTTTTTTTGTAAATTTTTTTTAATAAGACTGAACAAATTTTAAATCTAAATTTTAACTTTTTATATTAACTTGTTTTTAATGTAAATAGTTTCAACAATTTAAACATAAAGTAGTACCGTCTTGTTAATAAACAGAGCATGTTTTGCAAAGAGATTCAATACAAATTTATGTTTAAAATAATATTTACTGTTAACGAACAAGCTATAAAAAATTTAATTTGATTGTGACATAAGTAAAAACAAAAAATAAAAGTATTTATGCTTTAACTTTTATTTTGAGTATTAATTTTTATTGTTTAAACTATTATATCAAGTTAGTCAAAGAGTTTTATTATCTTCAATAAAGTTTCTAAAACATTTTTCTAGGAATTCTTTAAATATTTCAAAAACAGCATCACTTAAGTAATATTAAAACTTAGAGCACTTTAAAAAAAATACCAAGTAAAAACGTTTCATTCTCAAACACTTAAAAAGTGTTTAGTTTGAAGTCGAATTTAGTTTTGTATCAAGACAACAAGTATAATTTAGGTATTAAGGTGATGTCTTTAAAAATTAAGCGTTTTTGAAATTTTATCAAACTATAGTATAATTCAGCTAAAAATAAAAAATATTGATTTCTTTTTATAAATTTAACATAAATTAATTATTTATACAAAATTTAATATATGTACTACAATATTTTTAAAAATGACGTTATTTTGTCCGTAAATATTGATAAACTAAAAAAATATAAAACGTTTTTCATTGTTCAAGCCTAAACATTTATACTTCTAAATAGTTTTGAAATAACTGAAATGGGTTAGTTATAGTCTGAGTTAACTAAATATTTAAGTTCTAAATAACAAAGGTGATTAAAAATGTTGGATAAATACAGCTCACATAAAAGATAATACTAGTTCTCACCTAAGTTGCGTTTTAACGTATAAATATTACCCTTTGTAAGTAACCGAGTTCGTAACCAAAACTGTCGTTGTAATTAAAATACAATCTACGTCTTAAAAAAAAGAAAATTTTCTACTAAAAAACCAAAATTTCGTGTTTTTAGTTACTTTATTAACCTTTAGAACACATTTTATGTTTATGAAAAACGTTTGTGTAAAATGTTAATGACATATGTAAATATAAAACAAAAACCAGTAATCTATAATAGTATTTTACTGTAGGTGTTAATTAACTGCTAATTTATTTGCACTAATAAAAAATATAACTGTAAAAACTAACACAACTAGAAAAAAAACATATAAAATTATTACGCTTTTAAAGATGATAGTACTTCTGAAGTAGGCAAAAAATGTATAAAAACTATTTAGAGGAAAAAAAATCTGTTAAATAAATATAAGTATTTAAAGAAATATAGATTAATTCATTGATACATACATGTATATATGCAGTAAATTTTTTGACATAAAAGTAATACAAAAGGTGAATATGTTTTTAAGAGTTTTAAAATGAACTGTTTTTTTCTATTTTCATAGTTTAAAAACAACCTGGATAGTTTATGAACTAAATAATTTAAGTCAGTTTTATTTAAAAAATTAGAACAAAAAGTAATTATTGAAACAAACTTGATATATACACTGCTTACGGATATCTTTAAATAAAAACAAACAATATTATACACTTTTAAATTTAAGTAGTAAAAGTATTATAACAATGCGAAAGTTACTTATTTAAATTTGTAACAGCTTTGTGGTAGCTGTGTTTTTATTGTTGTTACTTTTTTGTTTTGTGATTTCAAACAACTGCAAAAACTTTTGCTCTTTTGAAGTAATTTTACTAACATTGTTATTTGCATTTGTTTCTCGTTCAAGTCTCGTATATTCAACTGGAATAGTATTTTCTTACTTAAAATAACATTGGTAAATTAGTAAAGTAGCACAATAAGTACTGTTGCAAATTTTGCTCACATAGACGTTTATAATTTTGTTTTTAATTAAATGTAGAGTTACTAGTCTATATTGCAACTTGTTAAACAGTTATTTTATTTGCTACTTATTGTACTTTAGTATTACATGTTAGCAATTATGAAATTAAATGAGTTTCAAAAAGTTAAATTATTTTCATATCTTTTAATTGTCTTTGAGTAAAATAAAAAAGCATTAAATAAAATCGGAATAAACTCATTTGCTTTAATTAAGACCTTGATAAAATATTTTTATATAAAAGCTTTAAAATTGACTTATATAATATGTTTCCACAAATATTTTTCCTATAACGTTATGTCTTTAAAGGTAAAATGTATTGAATTAGTTACACAGCTTATAGTAAAGCTGTTACAAACATAGTTTTCAGGAATAAAATGAAATTGTTACTATTGAGTTACATATAAAATGTTAGTAAATAACTTAGCTTAACTGGTTATCACATTTGACGTCATCAAAATATTTTTTTTTAAATTTATTTATTGGACCTTAATACCACACGGTAGCAATTAAAAATTAAATCAATTTGTTATGTAAAATTATTTTCTTATCTTTTAACCATCTTTAATGAAAACAACAATACGTTAAATATAACCGGGTTACACTTATTTGCTTCAACTAAGACCTTGATAGAATGTTTTTATACAAAAGCTTAATAATCGACTTTTGTATTTTGTTACCACAAGTATTTTTTTTAATGTTATGTCTTTAAGGTATAGTATATTGAATTAGTTACTTAGCTTACAGTAAAGCTGTTACAATCATTATTTTCATAGGTAACGTGAAATTATTAAAATTAAATATTTTATAAAGTGTTAGTAAATAACTTGGTTAACTGGTTATCACATTTGACGTCATCAAGATAACAATGAGGTATAAAATATTATAACAAGATTGACATTAATATTTTAATTGCTTGTACGTGTAAACAAAAATTACTGAATAGTCTTTGAGTTAGTAGCTAATTACTAAACATATCCTCCTTTATTATAAATAAAGAAGTAAAATAACAAAATTAACATAAGTATTTTATTTACTAAAACGTGTCAGAGAATATTTTTTACAGAATAGTTTTCAAGTTAGTAAATAATTATTGAAATTAAAATAAAAGCTATTAAGTATAATAATGTATATTACTTTCAACAACTATACATTTGAAATAAATTAATATATTGACTACAGTCTAGTTTTTGTCTAACTCAATATATGTTTCATTTTATTTTCTTCTAATTGTTGTTTTGATTATAAAAACATCAAGCTACTACAAAGCGGTAACAAAAAGTAATAAATATTTTATATGAAGGTTACTCATTTAACTATATTTTATTTATAGTGTCATAACAATGTTATCTTTTATAAATACTTTAAATTATACATTATATGTTATAACATAAAAGTTTTTTATCAAACAAATTGTCGTGTTATATTGTTTAGTATACTTTTAGTTATGCCATTAGTAACTTTATTTTTGATTCAGTAACTTTATTAGTTTATTTGTTTTTATTCGTACAATAATAGTTTCAATCAGTTTTTTAAACAATATAACGACTCTACTTAAATGAAGTTAATTTAATTACAACTAATTTAATGCATAAAATAATAAAATAAACAATAGTTTTATACTAGTGAATTCTATTATAAATGTGCTATTGAACTATTCTAGTTTTTAACAGCTTTCTTGTACTTGCGCTATTATTGATATTAAGTACTATTTTTATCAAGTTATTTTAAGTATACCAGAAGCGGTTTATTGAGTTTCAATAAAGTAAAACAACTTTACAGCAACTAAAAACGTTCTTAAAACCATGATATGTATAGAGTTTCAAAAAAAAATTGAATAATAGCCTTATTAAATAGATTAGTAAATTTTTTTTTAAAGCCAGTTATAAGCTTTTAGATAAGAATTAAAATAAAAACTAATAATAAATAAAAAACAGGTGGGGATACTGGAGTTTTTAAATACCAATTCAGTAAGAAACACATTCTACGTTTAAAATTTATTCGCATGACGACGTTTCGACTTTCAATAAATCATTATCAAAAAAAAATAATGTGCAAAAATAAATAAATTAGTGATAAACAACTAAGTATACAAAAAAAAATTTCTAAGTGATACATTATATAAAAATTTTATAAATTAAGATTATAAAATCTAATAAAATAACATTTTACATAAGTACCAACAAATTGTCAAACTAATATATATCAAACTAATCAAAAATTCTTAATGTATGGGTAATACCCGGTTTAATTAATTGTTTATTTAAAATTGGATTATAGCGTTTAATTAGTAGAGCTCCACTTATCAGGGTCTTAAATTTATTTCTACATTCTTTCAAAATTCCAAAATTATTAACAGTTATTTTTTCATTTTTACAAACATTACAATTGCTAATATGGTCCGATACCGATGTTTTGCCTTTTAAATGTTCTTTAATTCTTTCTACTAATGGTCGTGGAGTGAATCCAATATATTTGATATTCTTATCATAAGAGCATTTATACTCATAGACCACGTTTGATTTTAATTCATGGGGTGTCTAATCTTTATTACTGAAGTAATTGCTTACTTTTGTTGTGGTAAAAATTACTTTGAATTCTTCGATGAAATTATTTAGAAGCTTTTCTAGTTTCTTTTTATACTTTATACTAGGTTTTCAAATATACGGTACCTTTACAACATTTTTGAAGTCTGAGTTACTTAGTTTTTGTTTAGTGCAGTCTTTATTAATATTAAGAGATCTTTCAATTATGTCATCAACAAATTTCTTTGGATAACCATTCTTAAAGAATTTTTCTTTTAAGCTTGTGATTTCTTGTTTGTAAATGTTATGCGTAGAAGCTATAATTCTCGCTCTGTTTACAAACCAAAGTATTAGATCTCTTTTCCATTTGATTGGTACCACTGCACTAAAATTTAAAATGACTTCTGTATCAATTTCTTTTTTGTGTACCTTTGTTGTTATTTCCTCTCTCTTTAGTTTGACATTAATGTCCAAAAATGGGAGTTCGTTTCCACCTAATTCATATGTGAAGTTGATAGACTTATGTAGTCTATTTAACTTTTTGTGGAATTTTTCGAATAAACATCTTTTCGGAAGATACAGAATATGTCGTCGACATATCGAAGGTATAAAACTGGATTATTTTCATCTTCGGTGTTAAAGAGATTTTTTTTCCAATGTTCCCATAAAGTAATTTGCTATAGTAGGCGCTAGTGGGTTTCCCATGCTTACGCCATCTATTTGTGTATATAATTCCTTATTATATTGAAACAAACCTCCAGTAACAGACTTTAAAAGATTTAACATATTTGATTGCGGTATGGTACTATCACGTACTCCATTTGCAATCATCGGTAGAGTTTCATTTAGTGGTACATTAGTAAATAGTGAGACTACGTCAAAGCTAATGCAGTAATCACCGTCTTTTCGTTCATATTTAGAAAGTTTTTCTAGAAACTCTTTGTTGTTTTCCACACAATATTGTTTTGGGATATGATGTTTGATTGTTACATCCAGATATTTAGCTAATTTATATGATGGTGTGTTTAGCATTGATACGATAGGTCTCAATGGGTAATCTGTTTTATGGACTTTACACGTGCCATATAACTTGCCCGTCGAGTTACCACCTGTAATTAGGTTGTTATATGTCTTTTTGTCTTTAAAAGGTTTAAGGTTTTGTTTTATCATTTCTCTTATATGTTCTATTCTTCTTATTAGGGGATGTCTGGAGTTTTTCCTTTTGTCCTTTTCGACTAATTTGAATTTAGTTTTATCTTCAACAATAGAATTGAGTTTATTCAGATAATCATCTTTAGACATTAAGCAAATTCCGTTACCTTTGTCATATTTAACGATTTTGATATTTGTTTAATTTTTTAGATTTAAAAGAGTTTTTTGAAACTCTTGATTTTTCCTTGTTTGACAGATTTGTTTACTTTTATTAAGAAATGTTCTTGTTAGTCCGTTAATTTCATATTTTAGGTTATGTGATAAATTGTCTTTTTCATCAAAGCATTTTTTAATTAGCCGTTCAATTTCTATTTTTATTTTATCTGCATCTATCTTTTTTGGTAAAATATGATGCTTTAATCCTCTATACAGACAATTCTTTTCCTCAATTGTTAGATTATGACTAGTCAAATTTAGTAGACAGTTTCGGCTTTTTGGTCTTTGTCTAAACCACATTTTTTCTAATTTAGAGTTATGTTTCATTCTTATTCCATTTTCTTTTTTGTTAACCACTTTATTAATAATCATATTTAATTTACAATACTCAAAAACTGATAACTTTTTACCCAGTATACTTTTTATTTCAGAAGCTTCTGACTTAATTCCAATTAATTCATTTTCTGTTGTCTTTAGTGCTTTATTTAGAAAAAAACTATGGAGGTCACTACTATACTCAAAAAATTTATTTTTAGGTGGTTTCAATTTTAAAAAATCAGGGCAGAGTCCAATATTCAAACATTTTCCAAAAAATTATGTCAAGTTTCCTTTTATTTGATTTGATCATTAGATTCTCATATCTTCTGATCAGGTTTATGTGTATATCCCTTCTCTTATCCAATCGAAATTAATCCGGGTATTACCCATACATTAAGAATTTTTGATTAGTTTGATATGTATTAGTTTGACAATTTGTTAGTACTTATGTAAAATGTTATTTTATTAGAGTTTATAATCTTAATTTATAAAACTTTTATATAATATATCCCTTAGAAATTTTTTTTTGTATACTTAGTTGTTTATCACTAATTTTATTTATTTTTGCACAGTATTTTTTTTGATAATGACTTATTGAAAGTCGAAACGTCGTCTTGCGAATAAATTTTAAACGTAGAATGTGTTTCTTACTGAATTTGTATTTAATAATAATTGTTATAATAGAGTACATTGTCAAAAAAAAAATTAACTTAAAGCAAACTAGTTGCGATAATAACCTTTAATGAAAAGCTAATAAACGATTTAGTTCACGAGTTTTTAAAAGAACTATATGAAAAGCCATATAGATCGTACTAATGAGGGTGAAATCACGAAGCGTCACTCGAGTTGAGGATTTAAATTTATTTGAAATAATAAAACTTGTAGAATAATTTTACTAATTTTTATAATAAATAGATTTTATCTTTATTTAAATGTGACTTACTTGATACTTAGCATTTATACTCTATACCACTTACCAAATTCAATTTATAATTAAGCATTTGTTTACAATTAAGAAATTTTGTGGTGTTTTATGTCTATATTAAAATTTTTGTTGCTTTATTCATATATAGGACATGAGTGCTACATTTTTTATTTACGTTTAAAACTCTTATTATTTCATTATACTTTCATTATTTAACACAGTCATATTTCTTTCAGAATTTTAATTTAATCTCTTATTGTTAACATAATTTCTGTTATACTGAGGTATAACTAAATTTTTATCAACTAGTCAAGGAACATAAGTTTAAAAAGTCTTAAGATATAGAGAGGTGAGAAAGCATTAAAAACAAAATTCTAAAACAAAAATATACAGTAAACCTAATTTGTGGATTACTAAAAAAAACTAAAGTTTTTAATTTTTTAATTTTTTTGAATTCTAAAATGCGTAACTAAACGAGAATGCGTAACGTCATTGTTGCGTAAAGATACGAGAGGTTACTGTATTGAAAAATTATTGTTGTTTTCATATTTCTTATACGTTTCTTATCATACATTCTGAGACGTTCAATTGGCTTTTGTATAAACTTGAAATGTACATTATACTGCAGTCCTACGAGTGGTCGCTTTAAAATTTTTTACTTTTTAAAATGATTTTTTTGTAATGAATTAGTTGGTTTTTTGTATAACATCAATAAAGTTTCTACAAACTGTTAAGTAAGCAGTTAAGCTCATTTAAATTGTATGATTTACATAAATGTTCAAACAACTTATCATATATTACTTTAATTTTTTTTTAAGAATATTATCATATGAAAATGTTATACTTCATAACGAAATATTCAATAGATACTTACATCATAAACACAAAAAATTATTACTTTTAATAAAACTACAATCACAAATATTTGGATTGTCAGCTTTCATTGAAAAGAATATTTTGTTAGGCAATTTAGTTGGGATAATTCTTGTAGCAAAATATTGATCCACAACAGTAACAAAAATATGGTTTAAAAATCTGTTTTAAAAACATCATAATCAGTTTAAAAAAAGTTGCGTAGATGTTAAAAATAAAAGTTCTTTTGTGAAGTCTGTCCACCAACAACAAATTACCTGTCAATATTTTTGAAAAGTAATTTTGTAGAAAAAAATATAGCAGTTGACACTACGCATACTAACTTGTGTATACTTGCAAAAAAGTTTTTTACAATCGTGTATGCAGACCAATGATGTCATATGACGAAATCGCAAGTGTAAACTTAGTTATAAGATATAAATTAACATAGAGTTTTAAGAAGTAGTATATAGTTCAACACGTAATTTAGAAGTTGTTTCAAAACGACTGTATAATTGTTTTAATATTATCTATAAAACTTGAAATTAAATTGTTTCTACTCTTACTTTACATTAAGACCTTTGTTGTATTTTTACTTTAGAAAAACAATTATGAAATTGATATGTTGTACTAGTACAAAACTAAAAAAATTTCGTAGGTTTTAGAGATTTAAGTTACAAGATAAGTCATCAATCTTAAGCTGAGACTAAAAAGTATAAATTGTATGTTTATTAAAAAAGCTAAAAAAGTATTAAATTTAAGATCACCAAAAATCTTTCACTGTTATAAAATTTTAAAATATACTGTTTAATATATATGATTGGTGTACTTAAATATGTTCATAATCATGAGTATATTAATTATGTCACTTTACGTTGGGCTAGCAAGTAATATTTTACTTTTTAAGTCACTGAAATTGTGAAATAAAAGCTATATATATTGAACAGAATTTAGGTTTCTTTTTAAAAACTGATTTTGTTTTTTTATGCTCAAAATAAGTAAAATATTAAAAATGTTGCTTATTTCTGTTGAAATTGTGTTTAAAGTATACGCGATAGCTTTAAAACTTATATGACAAACCTTTTACTTATAAAAACTACTTTTTAATTCTTATTATATTTATACTCTTTACATTTTATATCTAACATGGTTTAGGTAGTAACAAAAATTAACAGAATTTGTTTAAAAACTTTATTATTTAAGTATTCTTTTATCTTTTGTCAATATGTATATCTAAAAACTTATTCTTGTCAAAAACTATATTTCAATTATTTTAAAATTTACTAATTTATTATACATATTCTTAGTTATGTTTTTAGTTTAAATTTAATTAGCTATATTAGAACTTGTATGTATGCTTTAAGTTTTGCTGTATTTTAGTAGTATTACAAGTTTTCATTTAAAAAACTTTAAAAACTGTTTACTTTGAGTTAAAAAATGAGTTTTAAGCAAAATAACAATTTATATATGTCTCACATCATAAACCGCAACACATGTAAGCTACACTTAATAACAAACTTACATAAGTTATTTAATCAGTTAGGAGTTTGAACTTACATTAATCAAAATAGGTTATCTTTTTTAAAAAAGTTTTTAGGAGCTCTTAATAGTTGCACTGTCTGTTGGTAATTTACATTTATCAAGAGAACCAACAGTCAATTAAATTATACAAAAAGGCATTAACTTATTTTAATAACAAGGAAACGCTTCATTCTCTATTTTAAACAAATTTAGTATTGCTAGGCACCTTAAATGTTATCGAAAAACAAATTACTTATGTCTGAATAATAATTAAAACTTTACAACTGGACTAGTTTGATTTAATTTTAAACTAAATTAATATTTAGAAAATAGTACAAAAAAAGAGTTATACTTTGAATAATATTTCTTGTCGACAAATAAGTTTAAATAATTTAGCTAAATCTGTGAGTTTTAACTTTTTAATAAACTATAAAAAACATAACGCAAATAATAACTGCAAACATCTTTATACTGTATCAAAATAAAACAAACGTTATGTTTGCTGTGCGTGATTTGTCCCTAAATATGGTTGTAAAGGTTACTAAGTTTGTAAGTTGTTAGTACACTTTTCATTTTTGTATTCTTCCCAATATTTTTGTTTATTATGTTTTTATTTCTTTTTTTAAATCTTGTCAACTTTATAGCCTCAACAAATTTAAGTTTTTTTCCTCAAATGTTTCTTTAAAGTTTTTGTTTAACAGCTTTACACTATAGTTCTAATGTATGATAAACTTACACATACTACAAAATGAAATTGGATGTTTATAAAAGCTAAGTTTAAACAAAATCAGAAGTAAACATCAGATTACAACAATTACTGAATAAAAAAAAAACGATATATAGTTCTTATAAAAGTGAAAAAACTATTCAATTAGCTTCATCTTTAAAAGACGACTTATTGTTTTTTTGAAAACTTGCTACTTATATCGATAACAAAACTTTCCCATTTAAGTTATGTATTAACTTAGATACTTTAATTATTAAAATAGGATTATTTGTAAATTTTCCATTATTTTTTTTTCATTTTTTTTTAGAGATTTTCAAAATTATTGTTTTATAATTAATAAAAGCTTAAAAAAAATTATAGCTTATAAAATTTTTAACTTTTCAAAATTAGATAACATATGATCATTAGATTGTTGTAGCTTTAGTATACGTACTATTTATAAATAGCAGAGTACTTTACTATACGATTGGCTGGTAATAAAAAAATTAATTTAAAGTATCTTGGTTGTTTCATAGTCTTGAAACATTGGTGATTTTTTTAATTAAATTATTAAATATGAATAGGTTGTACTACAAGTTATTTCAAATAGAAAATTATTTTTAGAACTTAACGTTTTAAAAACTTTTCTCTGCGTAAAATTTACATAAACAAAATTAAAATTATAAGTATTTCATTCAAGAAGAAAATGTGTTATGAAAATTTGATATATTTTGAAACGTACAAGCTATTAGTAAAAATTTCTTAAAAAAAAATTGTTTAGTTTTAAAAAAAAATAAAAAGAGTATCTGTAGGTTCGTATTTGAATTAAGAAAACAACTCTTTTTAATATTATAATAAGCTTTTAAAAATTGTCTAAAAAATTCTTAGCCGTTTTTATACATAATCATGTTTTAAAATATTTTTTTAGTAGTTTAACAACCTCACAGTTCTCAAAACTGTTGCAAATTAGAATTCGGTCATGCAATACAGTGTCAGTTTATCCTTAAGTTTATGTACTGCAAATTAATATACTCAATAGTTGTAATAATAAAGCTTACGTAAGTACTAAAAATATACCTTGACTTATTACAACTGTATAAGGTCAACATGATTAAAAAATTTGATTTTTGTATAATATATACCCTTTTATATATTTTTTTGCTCTATTATCTTTTTTTAATGTTAAATATAATTGTTTTGTTATGCCTTATAAACTTTTTATGATTCATTCTTTATAACTTTCAGTTTCTGTATTTGGCATTAAACATTATTAAAAAATAACGTACTAATTTATTTGAATTCTATAAGATAAATAGATAGTTGTTTAAAATACTTTTCAAAGGTTATTTTCTTTTAAAAAAATTAAAGTTTCATAATTAGTTTTTGCTTAATTTCAAATAAATAAAATAAATGACCAAAATTACTACGTCTAAGCGACTCTGCAAGACAGTGATACGACAAGACGTTAAAATACTTAACTAAAATATTTTTTTAATAATTAAAAATAATCATGTAAATTAATACAGCTACTAAAAATCCAATTAAAACTAAACAAACAGCTTTTGACGAAACAACTTACAAATTTCCGAAATGAAAGGTTTTTGTTCTCAGATAATTACTTTAGTTGTTATATTTACGTTAAGACTGTTAACGGTTGTTACATAATTTTGAAAACATGTTTTTCAAGCTAATATATTTTACTAAGCTCCATTAGCTTTGTTGAAGCCATTTTATTTAGATTTTGTTAAAACAAATATAAATTTTTCTTTTAAATATATTAACAAAGATTGAAGACAAAAATTTGTTTTTAATTATTAGATAAGTAGAAACTGATAAATAAGAAATATTAACAAAGCTACTAGAAAACTGTTACAAACTTAATGCAATAACCACCACAGCTTAAGGCTATTTTTTTATTTTTATAAATGTTTCTCCAATAATAACAATTATTTCTTTGGGAGCCGATCATTTCTAACCCGATCACTTCTAACCCGATTACATCTAACCCGATCACTTCTAAAACAATCATTTCTAACCCGACCATTTCTAACCCGATCACTTCTAACCCGATCACTTCTAACCCGATTACTTCTAACCCGATCATTTCTAACCCGATCACTTCTAACCCGATCATTTCTAACCCGATCATTTCTAACACAATCACTTCTAACCCGGTCACTTCTAACCCGATCATTTCTAACCCGATCATTTCTAACCCGATCACTTCTAACCCGATCATTTCTAACAATATCATTTCAAACCCAATCACTTCTAACCAAATTAAACCCGATCATTTCTAACCCGATCGTTTTCGAACCCGTGTTACTTATGTTAGTTACGTTTTTATTTTTTAATCTGGATTTCATGCAAAACTTAACTAGTCGTAATGATGTTAGCAAAATAATTAAAAAGAATTAATCTTTAAGTTACTTAAATACATAATAATTTTAATGTGTTACGTAAAAACATTTTTACTATTAATTTTAATTTTAGTATTAACTTAGCATAATCTTAATATATTTAAAACCTTGTTTTTTGATTTTTTGTTCTACACATAATTTTATTTTTTTCTATTAGTTTTTTTGTTTTTCAATAAACTTTAAGAGATGTTTTTCGTTAATCATACGCAATTTACTAATTTGTTTAGATTAAAGTATTTTGAACTCTTCTTTATAGGATTTAAAAATAAGCAGTGATAATTATATTTTAGTTGGATCCTATTGTAATTAACGTAACTACAATAGTTTTAACATAAGCAAATTTTAAAAAGTAAACTCTTACAATTGTAATATTTAGATACAAAATCTTTTATATTACGGTTTAAAAACTACATTAAAAGTCTGACGTAAATGTTTTTTTATTGCTTACTAATGTATCAACCTTTTATAGTAGGGTAGTTTTAAGTTTCATCTTAATAACTTCTACAAATTGTTATGCAACTTGCATAGGCCTATTAAGACAATGGAATTCAAACAAGCATTAGGATAAGTTAAAATCTTTTGTTATATTAAGTGCAAAAGCCTGGTTTTTAATAGAAGCTAGCTATTAAAGCAGTTTTGTCATATAACTAAACCGCAAAAGTTATTATGTCGATTGACCGTCTAGATTTCACATTATTAATGAATTCCTACTTAGTTTTAGAGCAAAAAAAAATGTTTAACACTAATTGTTTTGTTAATTAATACAGATCGGCTAAATAAATTTCGGGTTAGATATGATCGGTTTAGAAACGATCGGGTTAGAAATGATTGGGTTAGATAAAATCGGTTTAGAAATGATCGGGTTAGAAATGATCGGGTTAGAAATTATAGGGTTTAATTGGGTTAGAAGTGATTGGGTTAGAAATGATCGGTTTAGAAATGATCGGGTTAGAAATGATCGGGTTAGAAATTATCGGGTTAGAAGTGATCAGGTTAGAAATTATCGGGTTAGAAGTGATCGGGTTAGAATTGAACGGGTTATAAGTGATCGGGTTAGAAATGATCGGGTTAGAAATGATCGGGTTAGAAGTGATCGGGTTAGAAGTGATCGGGTTAGAAGTGATCGGGTTAGAAATGATCGGGTTAGAAGTGATCGGGTTAGAAGTGATCAGGTTAGAAGTGATCGGGTTAGAACAGATCGGGTTAGAAATGATCGGGTTAGAAGTGATCGGGTTAGAAATGATCAGGTTAGAAATGATAGCGAGTTAGAAATGATAGTAAACCATTTCTTTAGATAGACAATGCGTAAAAAATAGACTAGAGCTAATTTTTATTTTGCTTTTTAGTTTTAATGCAAAATTCAAAAAATATCCACTAAGCTGAATAAAAACAAAGTCATATTTTTTTTAATAATATTGATTATTCACTAAGAAATAATAATAATAATTCTTTAACAGTAATAAGTATTTAAGTTTACGTTCAAAAAAAGTTATTTTAAGATATTTTTAAAGTGTTTTTAAGGTAGCTTTAAAACGTATGCAAAATTTAAAGTATTTATAAACAAATATAAATGTTTTGTGTAAAAAAAATGTTTTTAGATAAACTGGTTTTTAAAGTTACTTTTGTTCGAAGTATTATTACAAAATTAGTATAGATAATGTTTATGACAGAATATACTCTAACACAAGTAGAATTTCTAACAATAAGTAATTAATCTTTGAAAGAAAAAATACGACTCTAAACGAAACATAGTAATCACGTTTATTAAATAAACTAAACCTTTATTGCTTTACTTTTCTTTAATTTTAATGTTTATATACAAGTTGATTGTACAGTTCAAATTTCACCTAAAAAAATTCTTATTTATTATGTAAAGTAACTAGTAAATGTTTATTAATTACAAATGATAACTTATTTATTCTAATTTTATTATGTTTGTATTGTTAAACTATGTTAGATAAAACTAAAAAAGTTTAACCTAGACCTCATACACATTAACTATGCATATTTTTTCAGTTAAAGTGTAAATAATACAGCAGTTTAGTTTTTAAGTATAATTTTTTAATATTTATTTTTTCGGACAATTAAATCGGCTAATGTAAATATGATTTTAAATATCTTTATACTAATTACTAAGATTATTTAACTAAACTGATACAGTAGATTGTTTTCTGTTATAAAAAGTTAAAAAAAGTTTCCTACAAGAATAACTATTTTAACTTTTAACAAAAAGCTTTAGCTTGATAAAGTTAGTAAATAGCTGATAATAAGTTACCAAATTAACTATTCAAACATTAGCTTTACTTTTCATTTCTAAAAATAACTTATATTTAATATTTAAATTTTTCATTTAATATTTTAAACATTACATACTATTTTTGTAGATATGTTTACGATAGTTAAAACTTTTTTTGTGCTAAAAAGATTAATTAGAACAATTTATATTTAATACAAAGAATAATGTTGCATTCATTATTGATGCTTTTACTTATCAAAATAATATTTAATAATAAAAGTTGGTTTGAAAATGTTTTTAAAATGTATTTTAAATGTAAATAAATATTTGCTTGACAACACAACTACTGAAAAGCTGTTAGAAATTGACATGTTAAGATTGTCTGTTATTGAGAGAAACCACATACGTATATTTGTCATTGAGTTTGGTATATTTTTAAGACTTCATTATATAGTTCAGTAATATAATTATATTTAAACACATAGTATAGTTTTATAACAGAAATAAAATAAGCATCACAAAATTTTTATTGATTCAAGTTACATCATAAAAATTGTATGTTTTTTATTATCATATTACATAAATGCTTACGGTTAGTATTTTTTATGCATATATTAAAATTTTAATGTTTAATGATAGAGTAAAACGACATGTTTAACTTTGACAGAAATAATTAAAGGTATAAAAACAAATGATCGGGTTAGAAGTTAATTTACATTGTAACGAAATTAAAATTTCATTTTATTATTTTAAAGCTCGTTGCCGCAGCATTCATGCGATAAATTTATTTAAAAGCGGATGTTGTAAACTGTTTCACGCAGTTTTCGTGACGTGATTCCAGTATTGAAAAAACAAACATTTTTTATTGTTAGAAGTAAATTTTTTTTCAATGAATACGTAAAAAAAATATATTTTTTTTGCTTTTGATACAAAATAAACAACATTTTGAAAGTTATGAGCATTCGGCAGTTATTGGTGTGCTTAACAGTAAGATTCATTTCAAACACGTTAAATTTAAGAAGCTTTCTTGATTAAGTTATAAGATACTTATTTTAATTGTATTATCATTTGTGTTGAACTGTAGTTTTAGTTTGTGTGTCGTTTGATTAATTTAAATTGGTAAATAAACTTTTATTGACTTTTAAGTATCTTAGATGTATTTATCTTATTTAACCATATCTATCCCCATTTAATACCCTTAGTTATTTAGATTGTTTACATTGGAGACCATGAGTGGCCAGAACTTTAGGAATCTTCTAATAGGAATCAGGTACCTTACCAATAAAAAAACGCAGCGAAAAAAAAAACTTTAGTTTTTTTTTATTATTTTTTTACTAAACAACTTTTTAACGAGTTTAAGATTTTGACAGTATAATTTGCGATAATACTTTACTTTGCATCATTTTACAATGATAATAGTAAGAAAAATTCTGTGAAAAACTTTGTACTTTGTAACAGCAAGCCTACAATTATAATACAAGTGTGTTGTAGTGGTTTATTGAGTTTTGTTAAAAGGGAAGCTTGATTTCAAGGATTTTTTTGCTTGAAATACTTTATAATTTTGAGGTCATATCTTTTTATAGTATTATATATATACTTTTTTAGTGCTTAGGTACACATTTCGTTTGCTAACGAGCATAATATTTCTTCTTCTAAGTGCACAATATATGTTCAATTAACTTAAGTCACATGGGTGCGCAGTATTTCGATCCTAAAAAGCATAATATATTTTGCTAATTGTACAATATATGTTACAGCTAAAATAAGTCGCATGGGGACGCAGTATTTCGATCATAAAAAGCTTAATCTTTTTACTCAAGTGCACAATGCTCTTTTGAAGATGTTGCAATTTACATAAGTCGTCAGGGGACGCAGTATTTTAGTGCAAATTTTCATTTTATAAGTTGCCAAGAGATCGCAATTATAATATTTTTCTAACAATAGAAACATAAAGTAAGAACTGCATTAAAATTTAGAATTACGACATCCATAACGACTGAGTTGTAGCTGATAAAGCAAATTTTTCTATGTGCTTACTACTACTAGTTTATTGTTTTTATCTGCTGATTGATTGTTCTGAAGTATAGATTGTGTTTGTTTTAAATTAGAATGTAGCTGAAGTTAAAAAAAAATTGTTTGAATGAGTTTTCATCTTTCTTAGTCGTAAAATGGCAAGTCATTTGCCACATTTTATTACTCGTTGCAAGTTCAAGTATACAATTGTGTTAAACTTTTTCCCTTTTAAGAAATCAAAAGTAAACTCCCTTTAAATTTAGCAGCCTTCATTTGTTAAATAAATTTTTACGTTTCTATCTTTTTGAACGCTATTTGAGCAATAATTGATTGTCGTTTGAGAAAGCTTTTGAGCACACCTTACACCTTGCTACTGCATAAAACTTTAAAAGTTTTTTATGTTTATAAGTACGACAATGCACAAAAGAAAGAATGAATGTTTTGTGTTTATTCTATGACGTCACAATCAAAAATTCCTGCTGTCATTGTTTCCAAAGCCAATGGATGTGGTGTTTGCTGATTCTACAAACAAGCTAGAAGACAGAAAGTCAAAAAGTTTTCTAAAAGAACAATACGTTGTCCATGATCCAAGACTAGTGTTTCATAGCCTCTATTATCTACCAGAGAACAAGAAGCCCGAGAACAAGAAGCCTAAGGACAAGAATCCCGAGAACAAGAAGCCCGATGACAAGAAGCCTGAGGACAAGAAGCCGGAAGACAACAAAATGACTATCATTGTTATTTTGTCCTTATGTTGTATTTATGTTAGTTTTTGTAAATTATATAACTTTTGAGATAATAAGTAATACAGTTTCTTTTCCTTTTTTTTTTATCTTGAATTAGACTGTTACAAATACATATAACAGTTTACACTCATTTTTAAATTAACAAAAAAAAAACTTCAGCGAAAGTCTACAGAGCAGAAGCCTGGATTTTCGTTTGCCGTGAGAAAATCTCAAGTAAATAAGGACGAAACCAGGTCTTAGTCTACTGAAACTTGTGGGCTGATGATTAAATTGGCATGATCAATTCTTTCATTTTCAAATTATTATATTTATTTATATATACATCAAAAGTGTACTTCTAGTTATTATGTTTGAACTGGTACGTTAGCATAATAGTACAAAATTTGTTGTAGTTATCAAGATACAAACCTTACCCGTGCTAAGATATTTATTATCGACTTATTTTTAAACATAAGTAAAAACGATAAAACTTCTCACATGGTTATAAAAAATACAACTGTTGTACTATCGTATTGACTAAAACTGTTCTTCAACAATAACTTACTCAAATGTGATTAGTTTTTTAAAAGTAAACTGTATACAAAGGTTTGTGAAATGTAATTTTAGATAGGTTTATACTGCAACGAAATTATTTTATGTGAAGCATGAGAACTGAGTGAAATATTATAAAAATATTTAATAAATAAAAAAATTTGCATGTCCGGCAAAAATTTCAAAAATATTAAAAGTATTACGAAAATCATTAACACTATCGCTTAAACTAGAAGTGTAAACAAAGTTTAAAAACATATTTTTAGTGATGGTTTCTAGTTATATCCTTAATTAACAATAAAATGTAACAAATACGTTAGTCATTCACAAAATAATAAGGTAGCTAAATTGCGAAACTACAAATTTGTTTGTTTTTTAGTTTTTGTTGAAAAACTAGGCATTTTTTTAAAGTTTGTGTAAATTTAAGGATAAAATTTTCCAGCTAACAAGCTACTACAAACTAAATACCAATAAAGAGATAGTTAATGTAAGAAAAATTAGTTTATATAGCGATGACCGATACATTTATTCAAGTTGATTAATAGTATACGTCATTATTGTATAAATCAAAGTTTATTTATTATTTTTTTTTTATTATTTTAATTAAAACTAGAGGTTTTATTAATAATAACTCATAAATAAAAAAAAATATTAATTTAAGTTTGTTAACAAATAAAAAGGTTTTTACATTATTTATACTTAAGTAGGTTTTGTAAGTAAAATATATTTGCTGAAGATAAATATTGAACAAAAATCTGAAAAAAACTAATACAACCACTATAAGCTAACTAAGTAGTTTACTAAAATTTCAGGTATTTAGGCTTTAGATATGTTATTCTTCGATAAGTAATTTAATAGATAGTTTTAAAAAAATAACACTGGGATTTAAAGCTGTATGTAAATTAGCCTTCTTGTGAAATGTATGTAGATATCTAAAATATATATTTTAGTAAAAGTTCGTGAACTCATAATTGGATATAAAAGTTTATGTCACTAATTAACAAAACTGCAATTTTGCTTACTTAAAAAAATCAACTTTTATATTTAGTTTTTGTTGTCAAAATTAAGCTAAGCGTTTATAAAAAGTTTGTAATTAAATCATAAAAACTTATGCAGCCAGTAAGCTGCTACAAACTAATATTGAAGTTATGAAGCGTTTAAGACATAACTTGTTAGTTTATATAGCGCTGATTGATAATTTTATTTAGACTAATAAACATAAAACGTCACTATAAAAAAATTTAGGTTGATTAATATAGATTATAAACCAAGTCGACTAAGTTTTTTTAGTTATAAAAATACATTTTACAAAACTTATCAAAGTAAATAATTTAAAATTACTATTAAATTACTGTAGCGTTTTAAAACTGTTTTAAAAGCAGGTTGAACTAATCTTGATAGTTAAGGTTAAACTTAAACATTTCTTTGTGAGTTAAATAACTCTATCTTCAATTAAATAACAGAATGTAGAAACATTAATTTTCTATACAGCCTCTAGAAGCTAATGACGTGGTTTACGAGAAAATATAAACTAGGTTATTTAAGCTTTAGTAACTTGGTTTTTGGTTATAGATTGAAAATAGTTTCTAGAAAAAAGTTACTTCAACTCAAAGCTGCATGAAAATGCTTCACAGATACTGCAAAATTATGTTTAAACTAATTGGTTTTTTGGTTTAAATAAAAATGCTATTATGCTTAGCAAGTAAGTCATTTTAATCTTTAAGTATTATCCAATGATATAATGCATATACAGACACAAAACATAACAATAACAATATACAGCAAACAAATGTTGTTACAAAATATTTTTAACGTGGTTTCTATAAAAAAAACACTAAAATTCATATTTTTTATGGTCTTAAGTATGAGCAAATAAGTTAATTAAATGATATTTAAATGATTAAAAGTTTTTAGAAGCTTTCTAGTAAATATAATATATTGTACCTCTATACCCCTTCATTATCAGCAATTTTGTTGTTAATTTATATAACAATTTATTAAGTGAAAAATAGAAAATTACAAATTTTTTTTGTTGTTTTTAATACAAAATTCCGATGTAACTATTAGTTTTTTATCACAAAATAAAAGTTCTAAAAGTACTTTTACAAAACTATTATTTTATTATTTTAAAAGATCTCATATACTATTTTTTTTTTGTTTTTTCTTAAACATGTTAATCAACTTAATTAAACTTTAATTTATTCTTATATTAGTTTAGATCTCAAAAGTGTAATACGCAATTAAAAATTTCTAACGTTTTACTAGTATAAAACTTATATGGTTAGTTGTTTAAGATTACAACTTGAGTTCTTCTTTGCTTTTAAAACTACTTCAAGAAAACGTGTTTCAAAAGTAACAAAAAAACTCGTGACTAGTTGCTAAGGTAAATTATTTAAAGTGTTTCAAAATCATTATATATTTAACCCAACAATCTTATAGAAGTTTTTTAGCTTTAAAATAGTTGTAAATTAAGTTATATTGCAAATTGTTGTGTATTTACTTTAAGTTTCACTGATGATTTTAATGAAGTTTACTTAGTAGCATGACATTAGTCAAACACACCTAATTAACAGTTTTAAAACGACCCGTCACTGTAAGAATTTTTTTTTCTGGTTTGATTTGACACAGCTTTATATATTACAACTAAATACAGTCAGTTGCTGTTATGTACTAATTATTTTGTGCGTAACACCGCAAAAGTTAATTGAAGTTTGTCATTGGTTTCACTAAGCTATTCAAAGAAATTTATTTATTCAAATATTTTATTTTTGGTTTAATTAGGACATTCATTAAATTAAAAACCTTAAGCCGCAACAAGTCGACTTATATAATTTTGTAGTTTATATCTAAATATTGCGTAAAAAATTACCTAAGTTTAAATAAGTGTTTATACGAGGTAATAAAAATTTACTCCACAAGACTTTAATGTATACATTAGGTTGCTTAGATGTACGTCCACCTTTGAGTTTTTTACTGGAAACTATTTTACAATTGGCTAATTCCACTAAAACACCATGTAAGAAACATTAAAGGTTTGTAGAAATTTTCACTTTGGGCGCAGTTTGATCTTCTGAAAACTACTGCAATTTTTATTATTCCAAAAAGCTAGACTTTAGAGTTTCCAATTGGATATATTTACATGTGGAAGTTATAACAAAAACACATAAATTAATATTCAAGTTATGAAATTTTGTTTCTATTTAGTTGTACAAAATAAAAAAAAATAAGCATTTTTAAATGTTAAATTCTTAGTGATTTACTGTTTTGTATTGTTTTGTTTGTAAGTTATATAAATAGTTATAAGATATTAAAACAGTTATAGAATTTTTTTAAATAAAATATCTTCTTAAATTTTACAAAATTGATACAACTTTCTTCTGCTTCTCTATTACTAGTTGATTTTTTATTTGTAAACTAAAAGTAAAAAAAGCTAACTTTAAAAAAATTCAATTGTTCTTACTTTTAATCGACCAGTAAAATTATAAAGCAGCAAAAATATGTGATTAAAAAAAATCATATTGAGCTATGAAGAACTTAAGTAAAAAATAAGTTTCAGTGTGATTTTTTAAATACAATTTTTTTAATTTATTTATCTTAAAATTATAGTATTTATCTTTAAAAATTTGCACATATACTAACTATGCTATTAATGAACGTTATTATTTTTTCTTAAAAGTGAAAAAAAAGTAAACTACCACTACAACTACTTAAATGTTCCTTTCACGTACTTTTTGTTTTTAGATATTTAGAAATTGACTATTCTAAAATATATTTTAAAACACTGTTTATTTTTGAAAAAGTATGTTAATAAAATCATCAGTTGCTTAAATCTCATTTAATTAAAAGTCAATTAAAAAACAATCATGAAAATTTAATACAGCTTTGCTTTAATAAGACTTAGCTATTTAACTTAGACAACCTTTACCATTTTGTTTCATTAGTGTTTGGTATTCTTAAAAGTAAGCTACAACAAAAAATTACGATAATCTAATTCAAATTATAAAATTTTATTCATTCTTAGTTTTACGAAATTAAAAAGAGCAAAAATTTTAAAGTGTTAAATTTTTAGTGATTTAATGTTTTGTATTGTTTTGTCTGTATGTTATGAAAAAAATTATAAGATATTAACGCAGCTATACAATTTTTCCTATAAAACATCCTTAGATTAAACTAAAATGATATCATTTTTTCTCTTTATTTATTATTAGTTGATTTTTTTACTAAACTAAAAGTAAAAAAAAACAACTATTACAAAAATTCAATTGTTCTTACGTTCACTTGACAAGTAAAATTATAAAGCAGCAAAAAATATCTGTATAAAAAAATTATATTGAGCTATAAACAGTTTAAGTAAAAGATAAGTTTCAGTGTGATTTTTTAAATACAATTTTTCTAAATATTTTTATCTTAAAATTAAAATATCTATGTTTACAAATTTGCATATATAATAAGTTTGCTACTAATGAACGGTATCAAATATTCTTTAAAGTGAAAAAAAAGTAAACTACCACTACAACTACTTAAATTCTCTTTAAACGTACTTTTTATTTATAATTACTAAGGATTTAACTACTCTCAAATATGTTTTCAAACACTTTTTATTTTAGAAAAAGTATTTAGTATAACTAAATAAAATCAATAGTTGTTTAAATTTCACATAATTAAAAGTGAGTTCGAAAAAATTATGAAAATTGAATACAGCTACTAGGAAGCTGTTTAAAACTTAAGAGTTCATTTTCAACGAGACATTATACAAATATCCAAAATATAAAGGTTTTTGTTCTGAAAATAATTTGCTTTATATACCATCGTTACAACTTTTAACGATCGTTACGTATTTTTGAAAAAATGTTTTATAATTTAATTGTTCAATAATGCTCGATTGGCTTTGGTTAAGCCATTAATGTTTTTCTGAAACATCGAAAATTTTTCAAATGGCAAAACTACGTTTGAAGACAACACGAAGATTAAACAATTTTATTACAACAATTGTGTTTTATGAGCCAATAACAAAATAGCTTTTAACAAAGTTAAAAATAAAAAAGCGTAAATATTTATAGGCCAACTCTACTTAGTTTGAATAAATCATATTTTAATACTTTTTATTTGATACAAAGCTAGTTTTACACATAAATTAATTTTTTATCAAAATGTTTTTTATATATATTTTAATAGATATAGAGTTTTTTTTTTTTAATTTTGCAATTTATCATTTTTAGCTACAAACTGGTTTAATATTACATCATACAAAGTAATAAATTTTAAAACTTTTTATATTCTTTATATTTGTCAATAATTTCAATATGCGTAACAAAAGTGTGCTTTTTTTAATTTTGAAATTATTATTTCTAACTATGAATATTTTTTATTTTATACAAATGTATTACGTATAAACATATTTTGCAATTTTTACAAAAATAATATATACAAGTTCATAAAATTCGAATCTTAACAATTGTTTTACGTTTGTCAATAATTTCAATATAGGTTACAAATTTTAACTACAACGTTAAAAACAATTAAAATGCATCAGGGTGTTAGCCACAAACCTTTGCATACATTTACAAATTTATATTGAGCAGGTCACATAGAATCATCCATTTTTTTACCAAAATCTACTCAATTTTTTGAACGGCACTGCGCCGCGCACAAAACTATTTATTTTATTTTTAAGTTTAAAACTGGGTTGCGTTGTTTGTTGAGTATTATATAGTATCTGTTCTTTAATTTTTTATTGCTTCGGTTTGTATATATAGTTTATCAAAAGAAAATAATAGGTAAATATTTAGCAAAACAAAAAAAAGTCTTTAAACATTTTTATAACTGTAAGGATAAAAGGTATTTTGTAGTTAGTACGCTGCTAAAAACTAAGGTTGGGTTTGCTGTGTGTATAAAATAAGTTTGGTAAGTTTATATAGTATTGGCTGATACTTATATTTGATTTATTGGAAGTATACGTCATTAATGAACACATTAAGCTTGTTTAAGAAATTATTATTTTTGTATTTTATATACCCCAATGTAGTTTGAATTAAAGTTAAAAAAAGATAAGTACTTTATTTTCATTACTACGTTACTGAACTTTTTTAAACTAGATTAAAAAAAAAACAATGCAAAATTTTTGTTATTAAGAGCTTTAAGTAATTTTATTAAACTTACTTACTCTTTGTGAGTTCAAATAACAAAGTAAAAAGTATTAATTATTGATAAACCGTCCGGAAAAAGCTAGTTGCGTAGATTACGACAAAAAAGAAACTCAGGTATTTCAACGTTAAATATTTAAAGCTTTTGTTTTTTACTTGAAAAATAAAATAGTTTTCTAAAATGTTAATCACTGTAACTAAAGCAACATGAATCTACTCTCTAAAATGTGATAGCTATGTTACAAAGCATTTATATACTATTATATTGAAAGAAAACTTTTTATGAGTTATAAAGTATGCTTAAATTTATAACTGACATTTTTATGCACAGTAATATTAACAGAAAATTATATTTAAAACAGTAATAAAACACAATTTCATCTATATACTGAATTGACAAATGAAAAATTTTAAGTTATAAATTAGAAACCATTTATAAAAACACTACTGTGAGGATTTAAAAATAACTTGAGTTAATTTTTGAAATTAGTTTAAATTGTTTATATAGTGTTGACTCGTTATTTAAAAAAAAAAAAAAACTTAAATGTTTAGCTGATCAGAGTGTTAGAAACTTTAATTTTGATTGGAAATATCTTTTTTTATGCATATGACATAAAACTTTTTAATAAATAAAATTCATAAGAATTAGTGATGTACCAGACCCACAATTTCAGGTTCGGCCGGACCCGGATCCGGACTTTTTTTTAAATTAGAATCCGGCCGGAACCGAATCCGGACTTTTTTTCAAATTAGAGTCCGGCCGGAACCGGATCCGGACTTTTTTTTCAAATTAGAATCCGGCCGGATCCGGATATCAGACAAAAATGGCAATATCCAGCCGGACCCGGACCCGGATAGTGAGTGCGGTACATCACTAGGATAAACTAGCGTGAGTCAGAATGAGGTTTTTAGAAACTGATAAAAAAAGAAATTTAATCTAAAAATAAGTAGAACAGCTAGCCACAAGGTTTACAAATTTAGGTGTTATTTACAACTAAAAATCTGAAATCAAGTTCTTGAACAAAATACACTAGAAAATTACAATTTATTGAAAACTGGATCAGATCAAGCTCATTTAAAATCTAAAAGAAAACTAGCTTGAGTTTTTATATAAAACTAAACTAGCCTGAGGAAGTCCAAGATTTTCTAAAATTCCTAAAAATTTTTAAACTAGCAGGGTTGCCACTGTTTAAGTCAATAAAATTAGCTAAAGTGAGTATAAACAAGCCTAAGTCAGAGTGAGGATTTTAAAAACTGATAATTTATTTTAATCTAATAATCAGTAGAACAGCTAGCAAAGGTTGACAATTTGGTAGTAAAGTTGTGGACTGATTGTGGTACACTTAACTTATTAGTACTACCCATCATAGTTAAATCCTAACTTATTTAATTAATATCTAACAAACACTAAATTCTAACTGAGACTACTTTCTATAATCAGACACGATAGTTTTGAGTGATAAACCTTTTATATAAAACACAACAAGAAATACTAGCATATAAAAATTATTAATTACTTTGGTAACACTTTAAAAACTGGAAGCTATTTAAATCTATATCAAAAGACTTAAAACAAAAAACTAAAAATTAAATAAAACTATTCGTAAACAAGAAACTGTATAACTTTAAATAAACTATTAAACTATAAACCTGGATTAAATATATAAACAATTAAACACCTGTTGAAATATTCTTTTTTAAAACAAAACACTACTTACAATAAGCATTAAAATAAACGTTTAAAAAATTTTGTTGCTTCAAGCTACACACCAAACAAACAAACTAACTGCTTAAATATAAACTGCCTGTCATGTTCTGATATTTTGTTGCATCAGTATTTAGTTTGAAACATTTTGTCATATGATTCTCATTGGCTCGTACATTTAACCGTATTAACTCCAAATATTCTCTGAGCTCAACTTTAAACAAAAAAATAATGCAAGTATTCATTTCAAAGTTTTCAATTTTGTAATATATGTAAAGAGTTGCATTTCATGAAATGTTTATTTCATAGTTTAAATGTAAACAAATATAAATTAGTCACGTGTACAAAATGAGCCAATCACGGTAGGTCTTTAATTTTAACTGACGAAAATGACTCTTATTAATTTACACAAGGTTGTTTTTCAAAAAATACTTTTCAGTATGCTCTTTTATTACTAATTAGATCCTGGTCTGGCCGGATCTCTGTTAGGATCCGGCCGGACCCGGATCCAGACTTTTTTTTCAAATTAGAGTCCGGCCGGAACCGGATCCGGACTTTTTTTTCAAATTAGAATCCGGCCGGATCCGGATATCAGACAAAAATAGCAATATCCGGCCGGACCCGGACCCGGATAGTGAGTCCGGTACATCACTAAAAATAATATAATTTTGAATTTGTATACTACTTGTAATGTTTGTAATGTTTATTGAAAATAATGGTACGCAAATGAGTTCTAAACTTTTTTATCTTTCTTTTTCTTCCAATAATATTCAATAAATTTAGCTAACCTGTAATGTAAATAGCTGTTTTATAAAACATACACTTGTTTAAAAGCTTCATACAAGTGGTTTAATATCGTAGTAGTTTCTAACTTTTAACAGTAATAATTATCATTATGTTTTTTTATTCTTTTATATGTTTCAGTAATAACGACTTACTGCATTTTAGTACAAAAAATAAACGTTAACGATATCAAAGTTTAATTACTATTTAACTACTAATTGTCATAAAACTTTATTAAAAAATAAATGAAAATAACTATTGTAAACAATTTTAATTGAATTTTAATTAAAAATTAAAAGTGTTTCAAACCCTGTCAATTTTTAAATAAGCAAATGTACTTGGTGATTATTTTTACGAGAACGATATAAGATCGATTTCTCGTTCAAAATAGTAAGCAACTGTAACGAAAGTTAACTCTAATAAGCATTGGCTTTATTATATTAACTACAAAGTAGTTTCAATTTGTGTGCAATTTAGTGACGTCAGCTTGCGCTTAAAAATTAATAACACTTAAAACTAGATAATTGTTATAACAACAAAATATGTTGTTAAACACTTGACTTAGGAAAAAAAAAATAATATACAATGATATATTTCCCAATATTTATTTATAACTAGACTATTCCTGCGTCTTATATTAAAAGTTTATAAACAAATAACAATAAAGCAAAAAGAAAACAAAATAAAAAGATATAAAATGTTTTGTTTTAGTAAGTATATTTTAATAAAAAGGTTTATAATTCTTATAAATTTTTTATATACATATATTAATTTAGTTTAAAAAGTTCACAACTTTTAAAAAAGCATGGTTTAGTTATTAAAGAGCTTTTAAGTTCAAATAAAGTAAAACACAGTTTATTTTATTAAGCTTGTACTTATATTAAAAACAACTTAAAACTTCTTTTAAGAATATCAGATTACATATATAGAAAAATAAATTTACTTTCAAACTGTTGAAAGTAATTGAGCTAACTTTAATAAAGTCAAATATTTAAAAATAAAACTTAGAACTTCTAAATGTCTTACTTAAATTCATTTGTTATAATATATTTGTTTGGTTTCATGATTAATTTTGTGAAAAAACATAACTATGAAAGTAAAACAACTTTTAAACTGTTGAAAGTAATTTGGTTAACTTTAATGTTACAAAACAAATAATCATAGCTTCAGACATTTAAATGAAAAAAAAAACTTTTAAATGTTAATTTCAAATCAGTTTATTATAAACTATTTGTTTAGTCTAAAAATTACTTTTCCGCAACATATAATAGTTCTTAAATGTAAGTTATATTAACATTATCTTTCTAATCAAAAGACTAAACTACATGAACCATTTAGTAACTTACTCCATATTTAATTTTTTTTGTAAATCGCTTACAAGACGCAATAAAATCATTCAACCGTAAACTTAAAAATTTTGTAGGTTAAAAACTTCGCATTTTTTATTCTAAGTTTAGATTTGTGTAACTAATACCAACGAGCAGGATTTGCTACGCTAAGCAAAAAACTCTCGCTTTTAGTGTACTAACATTAAAGTCAAGTTTTTTGCAAAGATTGCACACAGTTTCTAAAGATACTAAGAACCAATGCTCTAAATTGTATCATAGATATAAAAATATAACTTATTATTTTTATTTAAAGATTTTTTATAAATAAATAAATTAAGAACTTAACAGACCTTAGAAAAGGAAATTATTAAAAATATTTTTTGCTTATGGAAAGGTTAAAAAATATATTTGAAATTAATATTTGAAAATAAACAGCTATTTTTTGAAAAAAAACTACCAATTGAATTATTAATTCTTGTAATGATTAAAAATTATACTCAACTTTTATAATCTGAAGCTTATTCCACAAAACACACTACTTTTAACTAGTGGCTTAAGTTTCATTATAAACTAAAATATTTAACTACTTAGTTTAGAGTTTTAGTTTTACATAACTTTATAAGCACTACAAATAAATCTGGTAGCTTTGTTTATTTACACTAAATTGCGTTTTAGTCTTTTTAATTTTTTGACACCAAACGTGTTTTCTTTTGAGGGCAACTATCAAAGTAGTTTAATAACTTTTAACTGTTAAAAAATCAATTTCTTAAACTTAAAGCTTTAGTACACTGTAATAAGTATTCTTATTCACATTACACTCTTGTTAAAAGATTGTTATCTTATAGTGTGTTTTCTTGGTTGTAATTTAATTCTACAAATTAACAAATAATATTATTTTCTATAAATAAAACGTACATAATTGTTTAACATTTATAGTTTTGATTATACGATGGACCTAGAATACTGATATCTCTTAAATAAACATTGTATTATAACGTTTTTTTTTTTTTGACTTAACAGTTTTTAAACTTTCAAAATTTAGTAGTTTTTGATGTCACTTGTTATAAATTTATCAATTTTTGAGAGAAAGTTAAGTTAAGTAAATGATTATACACTTCCTAACATTTTTAATATTAACATTTATTTATTATTTTGTTTAGAGTCGAATATAAAACAGCTAAAAGTAATCGGCAGTAGAAACAAAACTACTATTTTTTTAATTACTAAGGACTCATTAATATATATTGCAAATATAGTTTTTACTTAATAAAGTATTTTTAAGAATTAAATTAAAATTACATTATCAAAACTTAAATAACTTAGTTTATATTTTGTCGCAAACCAAGTCATTAGTTACTAGTGGCTGTATAGAAAATTAATGTTTCTCTATCCAGCTTTTTAATTGAAGATATGTTTATTTAACTCACAAAAAAATATTTAACTTATAATTTTCAAGAATATTTTAATCTGGTTTTAAAATAGTTTTTAAAAGTTACAGTTATCTGGTAATTTTTAAATTATTTTCTTTGATTGGTTTTGTAATGTTATAACTCTAAAAACTTAGTTGACATAGTTGAAAATGTAAATTAAATAACCTAAACGTGACAATAGTGACGTATAGTTTCGATAAGTCTAAATCTAGGTATCAATCAGCGTTATATAGATTAACTATTTTTAATTAATTCATCTTTTAAGGCTGATTTCAATTTGTAGCAGCTTATTACTTGCATATTTTTTATAATTATAGTTTTATAAAACATAACGCTTAACTTTTTTTCATTAGAAAAAAAAAATATATATATATATATTTCTCTTAACTTAACAAAACCGTACTTTTGTTCATTAGTGACATACATTTTTATATTTAATTATAAATATAGTGTTCGTTTACGAACTACTACTAAAATATATATTTTAAATATCTATTTTAAAATTACTTGAAGCTAAATCTACATCGTTTAATGTAGCTTTAAGCCCTAGTGTTAAAATATTCTAAAACTATCTTTTTAAACTATTAATCGAAGATCAAACACCCGAACTCTTTGTAAACTACGAAATTAGCTTTTAGTTGTTATATTTTTTTTCTCTTTACTATTCATCTTAAGAATAATAAGTTAAACTCAAAAAAAGAACTACTTAAGTACTAATAATGATTTTTTTGGTAATAAACTTAAAATAATCATTTTGTTTTATTATGTATAATAATAAGTCAAACCTCTTTTTTTTACTAATTTAAAAAAAAGTATATTTTTATCAAACAAACCTTAATTTATACATTAATGAGGTATACCAGTGGTTAACCAAAATAAAAGTATTGATCAGCGCTATATAAACTAACTATTCCCATAAACTCATTTTTCGTTTGTAGTTGTTTATTAGATGCATAATTTTTATTCTCATAGTTATGCAAACTTCGTTTTAACAAAAACTTTAAAATCAATTTTAATGTCATTATATAACTTCTTTTTTACTTTATTGGTAACTAACGTTTATGTTACTGTTAGTTTTTGAAAAAGGGTATTTTAAGAACCATACTTAAAACTTTATCAAAACTTAATTATATTACTAATTGTTAGTGTTTATAACTTTTATAGGAGTTTAAGTATTTGAAAAGGTCATACATTTTTTTTGATATAAATTATTATAATAAATTACACAGTTTAAAAGAATTACGTTGTAGTATAAGACATTCTATTTTAAAACTATACTTTACAAAACTTTGAAGACAGTTTATTTTTGCAAAAGGAATAACATATGAGTTACTATTAATCACAAAACAGTTTTAGTTATATATTTAGTATAACATCTGTAGTTTTTAAAGTTTAAAGTTATTAATACTTAAATTGATATTTAAAATTATTAAGTCAAAAACAAACATTCTAATAATATTTTTAGTTTTTTAAATACGATATGACTGTTAATTTATTTAACTTACACATTAACATCTAATTACAGTGTATTAAAATATTAAGCAGCTACTAGGAAGATGCTATAAATAAAGTTTTTTTAAAAGTCTTTGAGAAATTCTACACTAGATATTGCGGAAAATTTACAACTTATTCTAAATATAGGTACACAGAATTTAATTTTGCAACTCGGCGTGCAGAGATTTTGATTAGCTTGAAGTCCACTGCTCAATAAGGACAAATAAAAAATCTGTTAGCTGTAATAAGAGACCTAAATAGAAATTTACTGTACAAAGACAAAATTAATTAAACAATATTTAAAAAAACTTCATAACAACTTAATTTAAACGTGACCATCAGTTTTTCCTTTTAGTTTATTTCTATACTTGCCAGGATTATTGACTTGTTTCAATGTTTTAACTTTGAGGTATACAAAACTCATAATATCATTTAGTAAAAACTGTTTTCAGTTGTTTTCATGTAACGCACTGCAAACAAGTAAAACTATTTCGTGCAATATTACATGAAACGTTTTACATTTATATTTATCTTCAAAAAACTTTAAAGAATAATAAACATATGTAAAACTACTCAAATAAAAACTTTAGGTTAAACAACGGTTTAATTAAGTAGCAATATTTTTTTTTTTACTTTTAATTGGTATCAAATGGATGAAGGAAACCAGTCTAAACACGCATCTAATAAATACCTACATGTTAATCAACATAAAGTATTAACTTATACAGAATAATAATTTCAAAAGGAATGTAAGTAAGTAGCTCAAAGAATATATTGTTAGTTTGTTAATTAGTCAAAAGCAAATACTTTAGAAAGACCTACCTATTTTTAAGGAGTATCTACGATTAACTAAAAAAAGGTTAAGTTAAGATTAAAAAGTTAAAGCAAAGTTATTTACTGCATTATGTGAATTATAGTTGCAAAGAAATTAATGGAAAATTTAATAAAAAAACTATAGCATGACATTTGATTTTATGAAATTAAAATTTATTCAGTTTTAATAATTATATATTTTTAGATTTTAGAAAACACTGCATAAAGTTATAAACCCTTTTAACTTGCTTAGATATTTTGTTATTTTATCTCATACTTTTAACTAAAGTGCTTAAATTTATACCCTTGAATTAATGTCCAGAAACTTCAAAGACTAGAACTACATTCAAGTATTTCATTCTGGACTTAGTGATGATTTGCTTAATTGTCTATTATACAAATATTGAAATGCTATGTACCTTAGTTTCATTTTTAATAGTCTTTCTATTTTTCCGTTTTTAGCGCTGATTGCTAAAAGTTACATTGACTGAATATTATCATAGCTTTTCTAGGTTGGTTATTTATCTTGATTATAAAGTATAACATTTAAACAAATATAGCAGTTTCATCTCGAATGGAAATTCTATGTTTAATATTCTTTTAATGTGTTTTTAACATATCAATTTAGCTTATGACAAAATTTACAAACATTAAATACATTATGACCTAATCTGAACCGCAAGTCCGTCGACAACATTCCTTATACATTTTTTGTGATATTTCTTTTTTATTAGAACACATTAGGTAGACACAGTCAAACAAAAATGTGTATGCGTGAATTTTTTAGGTTTAAATATTGAAAGATAACGGATTGTTTCATACTTCAACGCCTTCTTTTAAATTGACAGCTTCAATGCAGTATAATAATTAAAGTTCGTAAATAATTTATATTTCTATCTACTTTGTACTGTAATGTTAAATTAATAGTGTATAACAGATCTTTTACAATTTTATTATTCCTTTAAATTAATATATCCAAGAAAAAAAATTAAAATAAAGTTTGTAAGTTGCTTTAAAGGTTTGTTATGATACTCAGTTGAAGCTTAACTAAATTATACCTGGTTTCTTATTAAAAAGTAATAAACAGAAATCTAAATTATGCTACTACTAGAAAGCAGCTACAAACTATCTGACAGTGACTATCTTGTTTCAATATTAATTAACTATTATATATGCCGCTAACTGATACGATAATTTGTGTGACACATAAAATTTTGGGTAATACTTACATTGGACTCACAAAATTAAGGCTTTAGCTTTTATGAATGTGAGTTATACTTCATTCATTAATATTTATTTTAAAAAATGATATATTGAAGATAAATAGGTACTCTATAAGTTCTTAAAATAGTAGAGTACTTTTAAAATAAGATATCAGAATCCTTTTTTAAAATTGTTTTTAATTTTTCCCATTGTTATATACAAGGTTTATTTATATAAATATTAGCTTTGATTAATGAACTAAATGGTTTAATAATGTTTTTTTTTATCCAAACTATTTTTCAATAAAATATAAAAATTCATTTAATTTATAGTATTAAAGCAGACTTAAACTAGTTATTTTTAGTCATATTGAATTTATAATCGAAATTACATTTCAAGTAGATTTATTAACTCAAAAACAAAAATATTAATAGTAATATCTAATCAATACAAGATAATTACTACTACTGGAAAAAGTTAACCAAACTCTTTATGAATTAAAAACTGAATAAAATAATTTTATAAGGTTAAGTTATATTTTTTAATAGTTTTAGTTTTATACAGTTTAATAGTAGGACTGAAACAGAAGGTTGTTAAAATCAGGAACATATTGTAAATTGTAAACTTAAATTAAGTCAATTATTGTAAGTGTAGAACATACCGCATATTTCAAAAATTGATTTAAAGAAGGAACAGTATTGTAATAAGATAGAATGCGTTGTTTATTAAATCATAATACAAAAGTCATATGTTTACTTTAGTTTAAATTTAAACTCAAATACATAAAATTAATAGAACAATTTTACTCAAAACTTTCAAAACAACAAATAATTTTGGTCATGCATTCTAGATTATTTTTCCTTGTAGAAAACTAATAGTTAAACACTGGTACTACTTGTATCTATGGTAATTTCAAGTAATAACTGCTTCTAAAGTCAAATCAATAAACTCTTGCAAAACTAGTTAGTTTTGTCTTAAAAGTGTAGAGTTTATTTTATTGTATTAACTTTATATTGAGTTATAATCCCAATAAAGAGCTCAACTAGAAAGGAGCATATAAACACTAATTAGACAATTTCAGATTGAGAGTTTTATTCAACACGGTGTTTCATGCAAAGCAATGATCACGATTAAAAACTCTATAAAGTAAGATAGACAAAGCCATATATAATTTAATCAGTTGTAATAAGAATATAATTAGTGTTGAATAGTGTTGTTTAGTATATATGGATTTGTCTATCTTACTTTATAGACTTACTTATTTAGACTCTTACTTATTTAAACATAATACATTATTGACATAAAAAAATATACAAGCTGTATATATTTTTATTTTCAAGTTGCTGTATAAATTATTATACCTTACTATTTTTTGAAAAAAGTAACACAAATTAAGTTCGAACCGAAAAAATTTTGGATGTTGTTATTTTCATAATAAATATGCATGTTTTATAAAGTTTAATCTAAAAATTTACTTCATTTATTTTTTACTAAAAACAATAAAGCTATTAGAGTAACCCACAATAATTCAATTTAGGTTAATTCGATCGTTTAGTACCAATAAAATTTCAAATAAAGGTTACATGTAAATAAATTTGGAAGAACGAATTAAATATAAAATAAAAAACAGTAAAACAAAACAAATTAATAAATAACTTCTAAACCTATCAACTGGTATAAATAGTTTTGATATTACATAACTTTTACATTTGTTTTAAACAAATCACCAATAATGTTTAAAATATCAACTACGAACCAGCTTTAGTAACGTTTTATGTTAAGAAGCGTTTAAAACATAAGTTTTACAGCTAAGTTTATATGATAATGACTTACGTACGATTTTATGTTACTACAAATATTAGCACCAACCTATAGTGCATAAACTGAACAGTTCTTAATACAATAGCATTATTTATAGGTCTAAGTTTGTAGCAGCTTTCTAGTAACTATGTTATTTTAATTGTTGTTGTTGTTAAAGTTTTGTTTAGTTTTACTCTACATGAAAGATTTTAATTTTTTTGGAATATAGCAATAAATAAATACTTCCATTTATACCTTTTGTACAATATTATTTAAGCTTCTTTAAACAATGTTAGTTTATCTAAAAAGTTTTCGAGCAAAAAATGAAAACGATATATTACACTTTTAAATAAAATTAAAGTTAAATGAGTTCTAAACTTTAATCTAATAAAAAAAGTTCAAAATATAGTAATAAAAACGAAATAGTATAAAAAGTCTTATGTTTTTCTTAATTCATTATTAAGTTAAAACAATAATAAATTATAGATAACTATTAAAAAACTTTATAGTTACTGGTTAGTAGGCTTGGTATAGAGGTAGGGAAATAATATTTAAGCACTAGTAAACTACATTAAAACTTTAACTGCTTTTTAAGCAAACGATAATGTGTTTTTAAATTGCATTAAATGATTTTTCATACTTACAAGTCTACTTAATAAAACTCTTACAACCTAATACTACTCAACAACAAATAAGATTTACGTACGCATTAAAAAAAACTAAATAAAAGTATTTACTTGCAGTATATAAGTTTATGTGTTCTTAAAATTATGATAGCAGTATACAGTTAGAACTTGTTACAGCATTCAAGCTGTTATTTAATGGAACTATACACTTTAGATTAAAAAAGCAATTAATGTTAGTTTTCGTTTTAATAATTTTACAACTTAATAGGAGTAAAACTATTAATCAAAGCTTCAAGTTAAATATTTTAATTATCGAAGTATCTTTTTCTTTGATAAACCTTTTTTAAGTATAAATTGAACAAATAACGACTATTCTAAGACTGAAATTTTGTTTTGAAAAGTATTTTATTGTTTTAAATTAAAATAGATATTTTAAAAGAAAAAAGTTAAAGTTGAACAGCTGAGAACAGAACAATTGTTATAAAAATGTTTTTAGTAAATATTTTTCGTTGTTCAGTATACAAAACTCTTAAAATGTAATTTAAATGTTTTGTTTTAGCGTGTCAATTAAAAGCAAGTTATAAGAAATATTCTTTATTTGTTTTATGACAGCTTGTTCAAAAGCGGCTCATAATTCTGATTTTGCCTAATTAAAGCGTGGTCGTCAAGCTAATAAAAATCTGTGTACACCAAAATGCAAAAAACAAAATTGGTGCACCCAAAGATCTGATTTTAATAAGTGCGGCTAGTGGTGTCACTACGTAAACACTTTTACTAATGCATTTCTCCAATAAAGTAATAACTCAGTTTATACTTAGGTCATTAACTTTGCTGTAATCTACTAAGAAAACTTTATTATCAGCTATAAATATTTAATTCGAACTATCCTTTTAAAACTGATTTATTGATAAGACTACAGTTAAAAGCAGCGTTATTTTTACAGATTTTTGAAGTAAACCAACCAGTGACGTTAATTTATAACTAATAATTTTAAAATAAGGTTAGGTTTGAGTAAACAATACTTTATAATATATATTTTTTTTAGTATTGTATTAAAATCACTCATGCCATTTTTTGTTATTAATTTAACAATAATGCAGCTACTAACAAGCTGCTACAAACTAAAATTAGAATCCCAAACTTTTTATCATAAATTATAAGTATATACATGTGGCTAAAAAAATGCTCTTAGTTGTTGTAATATCTTTACACGTAAGCATTACAAACATTATGTATACTTAATAAAATTAAAACTGTGAATTATGTGTCCAGATATTTTAGTTAGTTAGTTAAAAAAGTATAACTTCTAAAATTTTTATTGAAAATAGTTATGCTATGTTATAACGTTCATTTATACACCAGATCCTTTGACCAAACTTTTTGAGCGTTTGTTTTACCGTTTAATAAACAATAATTCAAACAGTTTCTATAAGATAATTATATGTATTTAAAAAAGTACTTAATTTCAAATCGGCACAATGATGTGTTAAGCCATACTATGTTTGGAAAATAAATTAATTACTAGATTTTATAACACTGCTCAGTCTTTAGTCACTATTATCTTGTGTATGTTTAAAACATTTTAAAACTCACTATCATTAATAAAACAGCCTTGTTAAATAAAATTTACTGCATATAAGAAAACCTATAGCAATTCTGGTAAATTATGGATTTTTATAAATTTTAGGTAGCAAAAATTTACAGTACTTTTTCAGCATCTTATTAAGTATGCTTTACGTTAAAAGTGATATAGTGTTAAACTTTTATATAATGTTAAAGCACTAAAAAGCCCAATTATTTTTTTAAATACAATAAGTTATTGAGAGGAAAATCAAACAAATTTATAAAATAGTTTTCTTATAATTGATTACTAGCATCTCCAAAAATTTGTAACAGTTTTTTAGTAGCTGTGTAATTATTCATTTCGCTAGATGATTAAAATAAAATAAGTTATTAAAAACTTCATAACAAATAATTTTATAGTCACTATTTATTAAGGTTTAATTGAAATTTTGGAAAATAACTTTGATTTAAATATAATTGATAAAAGTTATAGATGTAAATTGTATAAATTTTTTAAATGTAAGATGTTTTACAACGAGCTTTTAGTATTTTTTAAAAGTCTTACAGTATATTAATACAATTAAACTTTTTAAAACATACGGATTCTTAATATCACACCGTAGAGCACGAGTCGGCTAACTACGGCTCGCGAGCAGGTTTTGTTTTCAAATTGAATACGGCCCGCAAAACAAAATTTTGTAGCCCGCGAGCATGTAAATGTGGCCCGCTGAGCAAAAATATGTTTTAAGTAAAACTCGGAATTTGATTTAGTATAATTATTTTTTTTGCTAGTCCCTGTGTAAAAGTATAATACAACTAAAATAATTTTTTACCTTAGTTTAGAAATGTGAAAAAGACAGATTAGTATTCCACCAGGTTTTTTTTTTCTCAGTTTCATAATAACTTTTTTTCTTACAATAGCAAGTTATTATCTGAATGAAGAGTATGTATAGTGCTTGGGTTATTTAGTTCTATAATACCTATTTGGTAAATAAACTAAATGCAAGTGTTTTCTATTTTGTTCAAAAGTAATGCACGGTAATTAACTAAAATGTTATTTCTTAACAGCTTAGGTATTTTTTAACGATTTTTATAAGTAAGTTTCTTTTTTAGATGTTATATTTTTAAAACTTATTTTTGAGTGTGCACAAAAGCATTTGAAATAAAATAACAGAAAGTAATAAGATTCATTTTATTTTTTATACGAAAACATTTTGATTTTCAAAAAATAATTTCTATGCACATACTTTTTATTTAATACATAAGTTAGATTATGTTTAGTTTATGCATAAATGTCCAACTTTATTATATCTACATGTAGTATCTAAGTGTATTTAAAAATTTAAAACAATTTAAATGACAAAAATTAAAATAGTTTTGGTAAGGTATACTTTTTTATTTTCAATTAATGTTTGTTGGTAAATCTAATCTACTTTTATGTATTGTATACTAATATACTCAGTTGTTATCTTTTGGAACTACGTATGTAATAAAAACAAGATTTAGGGATGGTAAAATTGTTAATTTTATACATTGTTAATCAAAATAGTTAAAATTCAAGCAAATAAATTTCTTTCAAACATTGCCAAACACTCAGACTATGACTATTTGAAGACTTCATTTTTCATTTAGTCATTTATTCAGTTTTTGACTCGAATGATTTCTGTATACTAAAATATCATGCTAGTTTTTGGTCACTCAGGCTAGCTTTTTTGCTTTCAAAGTGGTAAATTAAATTTATAGTATATATTTTGTTCAATTCACAGTGTTAGTTTAATTTATAGCATGTATCAAGTTCTAAGTTTTACAGCTGATATAGTTTGAAATATTACTATATTTGTTGTATAATATCCTTGACAAGTCATTAAAAGGTATCCGTGGTTTCAGCTCGATAACCAAAAGGTTCTTCGTGCACTAGGTCCTAGGTCTAAATATTTTCAGTGTTTTTTATCGTATAATAAACTATAATACTAATATAAGTGTTGCCAAAAAATTTGATACCCAGAAAAGCTTGGAATTTGACAATTTATCTTAAATAATCTGGAAAGTCTTTAACTTGAGAACTTTTGAAAAATTCTTGTATTTTTAGCGATTTTTTCATGTAAAGTAATGAAATTTTGGTTTGACATATAAAATCTAATATATAGATATTTTTATAAAAAACACTTTTATAGTAACTTAACGGTATCTTTTTAATATTGCTGTAAAATTTAAGACAGTTGTTTTTAATTTTAACTTAACTATAAACTAAAAATAGAAGTAAAAAAGGTACTTATATAAACTTGGTGTTGGTGCATTAAACGTTTGCTTTTAAATGTCATTACCTGATGTAGTGCTTTACATTGGAATGTAACCTAGAAATTCTTCTATATTTTCAAATTTAGTTAAAAACCTCTAATAAAAATTCTCAGATGTGTAATGTTTGTTGTATTAGTGGTCTCATCTTAACATATTGATTAAAGTCCTGATTGATTTATGAGACTTTATAATCTTCAGATATTTCCTAATCACAATTTCTTCTTATAATTGAAGAAGTAAACAAAAATATTTTATTACCGCATACAAAAGCTCCTATAAAAGTTTAAAACTGTAAACGGTATTTTCTTCTTGGTAATTAATTTTTCTATTTTATAACTTACCTTAACAATTTTTTCTTACTAGTCTGTAGTTACTAAAGATAATCTTGTGCTTTGTTTGAACTGACTTAAGCAGTTCAAACTTTGTTTTTTGCAATGACTCCTAACTAACTTTTTTTATTCTTATAGCTCGTGTTATATTTCACATTTACTCTTTTTAAATTCTATTTTTTTTACAAAATAAAAGTTGCTATAATGCTTAATAAATATAAGAATTTCTTCTTCATTTTCTAACGGCTTAATAAATTCTATACTTTTGATAAATATTTAAGAAACTTAATTGTCCATTTAAGCTGACTGATAATAATTCTTTTGTTACATATCATTTTTACTGTTGAACTTTATTCAAAACAAGTTGCAAAGCAAACAGGTTAGATTAAAAATGATTAAAAAACTCAGACTGATTAAACCTGTTTATAATTTTTTTTTTAACTCAGGTACGGGTGAAACTTTTATTTCAAAAACTTTATACAAATCTTCAAATTCTCAAAAAAGTTTTTATGACTGTAGTGTAGTTTAATAATTGTTTTTTGTTCTACTTACATATATTGTTTGTTAAACGATAAATAACGCTAAAAAAGTTTGGTCTAAGGACCTTGTGCACGAAAAATATTTCGGTTACCGAGTCATACACCAGAACAGTTTAACGTCATGTCCAGGACAATTAAACACGTTGTGTACTTCTTCATAATGATTATATTTTAGTTAGGTACTTGAGCTTGACTAACAGAAAGTTTTTAGTTTTTTTGAATTTTAATAAACTTAGGCTGGTTTGATAAAAAACAGACATTTTTGCTATTGAAGGCTAAAGTTTTATGACTAAGTAAGTAAACGGTGAAATCGTAATATGTGGCAAAGCTAGGAATAAAAGATTAATTAGTTATTAGAAACACGCAAACCTGAAGTTTAGATTTTTAATTTAAATACACATTTAATGATTGATCACAATAATTAACTAAATTAAATCGATAAAACTTTTTTACAAACTTTTTTACAATTTTTTTTTACAAACTAATAATAAAAAAAACCCTATTAACATAAACTGTACAACTTATAGATTAGTATTTTAATTGTTTTATGTAGTTACCTTATATGTTTAGACCATTATTCTCGCTAAAGTAGACTTTAGCTAAATACATTTAAAACTTTTTGTTTATTTAGAACCATTTTAAACTAGTAAAGTGCTAAATTTTCGGGGCCTTGTTTTAGCTAAAAATGTTTTTTTAAATATTTTATAAACATTTTTTTGCAAATGTGCTAAATTTTAAATTGTTGAAGTGAATACTAACAAGGAGAGGATTATAGACTAAAATTGTTATTGTATAGTTAGAAATCTTATTTCTCCGACAGTATCATATAACGATAATAGTTCTACTGTTCACGTATAGATTAAGTTATAACAAAAAAAGTAGTCATTACAGGATAACTGTTTATAAAATAATAAATTCATAAAATTCTGCATCTACTTTAGTTTGTAACGGCTATTTAGTAGCTGTAAAACAGTTTCCTTAAACATTATCTTCTCTTAATGACAAAAAAAATGTTCTTCTGACTTGTTATTTATTTTTGTATAATTAGAATATTTATAAAACTAAAGCTAAAACCACTAGTAGTAAACAATGAAATTTGTTTATGAATTAACTTAAATATTAACTTTGTTCATCAAATTCGTTTTTTTAGCATTTTTTAAATGTGAATTGTTTTTTATAAATATAATTATTCATTTACCAGTGATACAGTTTTTTTTTTTATCTTGAACCTTACCACATTATTGTATAGAATAAATGAATAAGGTTACTTTTAGTTGCAAGTATTTTTAAATGTTTACACTTCTATTAAACTTCAATAAACTGTCGAAATAAAGCACCTTTTAAGTTCATATGTATACATTTTAATTTCACTGATACAATTTTAGTGCAGGTAATGTTCGTTATACAAATAAGTAAATTGTACAAAGGATAGCCATACCAACTGTAGTATAAACGATAAAAACACTAATGTAATAATAGGTACTTTACTAGTATTACAGTATAATAAACTGTTTTAATAGTTTTTAATATAACTTGGTGCCATTAGTCAAACATTGTTTAGTTAAAGAAGTTTGTTGTTTTCTCAAGTAAATTAGGACTATTTACTTATAAAATTCATTTTTTATATATGTCATAATGCTAAAAAGTATTTTAAAAGTATATTTATGTTTTAACCATTTCGTAAAAAACATAAAAATTATTTTATTAAGGTAATATTTATGTTGGATTTTTAATCTCAGTCATAAAAAAATAAGTTATTCATATTTTAAAACTTTAAACAAACTTTAACTGCAAATTAAAGAATTTCATAACGTACTTTTCTAAATTTCATTAACAAAACTAGAGTTGCCTATTTCAATGCATTTCCCACAATCTAGCTAGGGCTAAGCAGCCAACATCGTGTTATCTTTTAACAAGATCATTATTTTACAAATAATCGCATCTTCTTATATACAAGTCCAGTTGAAGTTCAACTATTGCTCCAATTAGCAGCAACTTCTGAACTCGGTACGACTTACCTCATTATTTGTCCCGTTTCAAACCTATCTTAAGTTTTATTTACTTCGAGCTGTTGTCGAAGTTAAATTTGATATTTTTACCAAGTCGCTTAAATAATAGTAATTACTTGTTGTTTACGTTTTTTTATTGTTTTGAACTGTATTATACTTTCTATTTTTGTTTGTAGTTTTAAAAAGTAGAAATAAGTTGTAGTATGTTGTAATTTTTTAAATTTTGCCCTAACTTGAATATATTACTTAAGTTAAATATTTCGTTGTTTGAAGTTATTGTAACATCTTTGTATAAGTTAAATTAGTTTTTTAACTAACGTTATTAGTTTACGAGTATATTTTCGTTATTAGTTTTTTCTATTAAAGTTATTTAATACTTACTCTTAGGTAAAACGTTTTTGCCACGAAGACCTTATAACATTTACTTTAAGTTATAATAGAAAATATTAATTAAGTAGTATTCATACAATTACTTATTTTTTAGTAACACACTTATAAAGTCATAACTTTATATAATTTCCTTGTTTCGCTTCCCTAGCATGTCCTTTACCCCTCGTAATCATTATCGACCATTTAGTTAAAATGACCTTAAGTCAGATCAACACTATATTACTACTAGATCGGATGGTTACAATACAACTAAAAAAAAACTTCGTTTGAGTCCTTGTTTGAAAAAAAATACTAGGGATAAACCAAGTTAAAGCTGTTCTAATGCCTCTCATCAAATAAGTGTTTCTAAAAAAGTTTGTTTTAAAATACTTTTTACTTATGTTTATTTTGTAAGTAGTTACATCAAAGTTGATTTTTCAATTATCTTTAAACATTTCTAAACACTTTACTGTTTGACATTTATTAAGCTTAATTTGATTATTTATAACAATTTTAACTAAAATTAAAACATAAAACAATGAATACTTGTTATCTAATGCTTACGCAACGCTTGTAAAAACAGATAATTGTTGCCATTGTCATAACGTTTATAGTCTAAAGATTTAAAATAAAGTTTCAGGATTTTTTAAGTTTTTAGTTTGTAACAGCTTTCACGTAGCTGTTTTATTCTTTCTTAGTTTTATGTTAAGTCATTGCTAACTTAATATAATAATATGAATGGACAATATTCTTATTATCTATATATTTGGTTAATTATTTTTAGAACATATAAAATCTAGTTAAAAAGATTTAAGTTAAGTATAAAAGTTTCAGGCAATTAAAAATTTTAAGATGTAAAAGACTAAAACTAGAAATAGTATATGTACAAAAACATTAAAAGCTTTCTTACATTTTGAAGCTACTACAAGTAAAAGTATTAGCTAGCTGCATATAAACTTAAAACATTTTTACTTATGTTGTACTTTATAGGACTATTTTAATGCAGCCTGTTTAATGGCTGTGCTAATATCATAAAAACATTTTTCATAACGAAAAAGTACAACAAAAACTAAAATAACTAAATAGCAACATATTTTCAACAACGTTTAGTTATTGATGAAATAATATATTTTTTATGCAACCAAATAGAAAACGTTAATTTTGATTGCTTAACACACTTTAAAATAGATCGTTAGTTTTTACGTCTAAAGTTTTATTAATTACAGTAGCCTATTTTTTCATGACTGTTTGAAGATAATTAAAAGGAGCTTATAAAACTAATTTAACCTTATAATATATGCAATGATTGTGTATAAAACAGCTACTAAAAAGTTTTAAGAAAATAAGGCTGTGACAAGGCTCATCTTTTGAAAAGTAACAACTTATATGCTACAAATTGAGTACTTTTGTATTAAACTAAACATATAAGTTCATAATAAAAATATTTAATATTTATTAATAATATAATGACTACTTGGTAAAAGCAAAACTAGTTAACTCATAGCTTATGAAAATAGAATACTATTATTTAGAATTGGAGTAGACTTTTCATTACGTATTTTGTAAGTATTATTTTCGTAAAATGTAAACAAAAAATAATAAATGAAATGAATTTGAATTTCTTTTTCTATTAAGGTTAAAAATGCTAATAACAATAAAAACTTTTATAATTTTTTTTTACATATCAAGCTTAATTAATTTTACTGTGGATAACTTTTCTGTAGCTTTGCTTATTAATTGTTAAAATGTTATCCTTCAGTTATTGTTAAAGTAAAAAGCAAATAGTAAACCCAGCTTAGAAATGTTTCAGAAAAAAAGTAAAGTAGTTTAAATTAAAGGCTTATGCTAGTAAGTTTAAATTATAATACTAGAATATATTTGTACGCTTAAAATATTAATAAAAAGTTCTAAAAAAGTAGATTTTCTTTTTCTTAACAATTTTAAAGCAGTATTTAAAACGCTTCAAATTTATAAATTACATTCATTTTATTTTTTTCAAATTTTGTAACATTCTTATGGAGGATGTTTATCCAAAATATATTCTTTTTATTTAAAGTACTTACGATGACTATTTATTTATTATTAAAGAAACTTTAAAGTTTATATCTTAAAATTAGTCGTGTCTTCAAAATATTTTTTTGATATCTTCAGTTTATTATTTTTTGAAAATAATGTTTTTTATTAAATTATTTTTAATCAAGTAAAAAACTATTTAAGACTTTGCAATTTTACAACTAATATTGCATAAGGTACAGTGTAAGAAACTTTGTAACAGGATATCAAGTTGCACTTTATTACTGTTTAGATTTGTTTGGAAGTTTTGAGCTAAAAGTTCATTGAATGTTAAGAAAAAGCTTGCAAGGTCAAGTTTTATATGATGCAAATTTATTACAGTTGACATAGGAGAAAAAAAAGTGCACACCTGAAACCCTGATTCAACATCTAGTGGTGGAATGTTTAGTAGAAGCTGATACAACAGACAGACGGGGAGATTCTAGCCACAGCCTGCTGCAGTAAACGTGATAATGAAGTCTAGATATTTATATTGTTTTCTTTTGTTTTATAAAGTATTTTTTTACTAGTGTTATTTTTATAAGTATTTCTTATTTAAATTCTAAGTAGCTAAATCGTATTTTGTTTTATACATTCTTAATGTATGTTCTTGCTCAATTAAATATTGTGTAAAGGTTTAGACCACATTTAAAGTGTTTTCTAAATTTTATGTTTTTTATATATTTGTTAGTGTTCGCAATTGTTCTTTAAAACAACAAGTTCATTCACTTTAATGCCTAGTTTTATATAGAGTAGCCCAAAGTATTTTTATTATCATCATTTAGTATAAGTTAAGTTTATTATTAAAAGAACCTACATCCATAGGTTACAACTTTATTTAATGTAACTTTATATATGTTATATTGCTTAAAAAATACAATTTGACTAAAAAAAAATTAAGTTAAGTTACAAAAAAGTTATAATACTAGTAAAATAAGTTAAATTTAAAAATAAAAAAAAATTATTAAAAAAGCGAACATTTAGTTTTCTGAAGTAAGGTTTTTTTTATAAAATTATATTTTAAGAAATAAAATAAATAGAAAATACATACGATAATATAATGTAAGACTAATGAATAAAAACATATTCTACTAGTTTAAACAAACTTTTAGATAAAATATAAATAATCCGTAAAAAATACTTTATTTTCTAAGTTTATTGTTTATTGAAAAAGTTAGAATTAGTGCTAAGTTGATTGAGTAACTTTCAAAATAACTAGTAAGTTGTTTTACAATTAGAACATTGGTTATTGAAAAAAAATCTAATTTTTTATACAATTAACAGTATTTTAAATTTTTTTGTTAAAAAAAACTGATACAGTTTTTTCTTTTTAATGTTAAAATATGCTTCTTTTTATGTAAAAAACCCTGCTTGGTTTTCTTGATAAACATTTACAAATAAAAGTAATGCATCTTCAAGGTGCTAAAAATTTGCATCAGTTTTACTAAGCTACTCTAATCATAATTATTCTACTTATATATTTCTAGCTGATAATAAAACTTCTGTGAATTTAATTTACGTAGATTTCACGGGTATAATAGTTTCTAATTAATCTAAAATATATAAATCTGTTGTTTTGCTATAAACTATTTTTGACTGAAAATATTTGAAGAAAGATACTTAAAGTCTTTTGGCTACGGCTTCATTAAATTAGAAATAAAATGTATTATTAAAGCAATCTATTAATATAAGAATATATTTTTTTATTAGACGAAAAAAAAAGCGCTCAAATGTTTTGTCTAAGGACCTGGTGTACAAAGGAACCTTTTGGTTATCGATTCGTAATGCTTATAAACTTTCTTACGAGCTATTACATATAGATTTTTTATCATTTAAATATTTAAATATCTAATAATAAAACAATCAGTTAAACTAAATGGAAGTTGAAAAAAAAAAAGAAAACTGTACGAAAATTACTTATTTCATTTTAAATAATATACTATTAATCTAGTTTAGTAACATGAGAACTAAAAAAACATATATAACCTAAAATTAACTTCTAAAGGGAGATAAACAACGCTAAAAGCAAATGTGTCAGTACTTAAATTATAAGTCACGCCCTCTTTAAAAAAATTAATTAACTAACACGCTGAAATATTTTTAAGAAACAATATATTAGTGTTTTGTGATAGAAAGGTAATTCTTATTTTATTATTTAATCTAACATGAACAGTAAAAATATTTATATATTTGAATAGTTAAGTATACTATAGTAAAACGTTTAATAATTTTAATGAATGAATTTTAAAACAACTAAACTTTATTTTTATAAATGAAAATATGAACATAAGTTCTGTAAAATGTGTTGTTTGTTTAAAAAAAAAAGACTTAACAAAAGTACTATTAGCAACTAAAATTTCTTTCTATTTATTTTTTTTTTCTAAACTTAAATACATCTCTAAGTCTAAAACTGGAATTTTTTGAGCGCTATTTTTATCGTTTAATAAACAATATATACTACAAAAATAAATATATTGTTTATATAGAAAATAATATATAACTCAGCATGCTATTTAAACACTTTATTTTCTACTAAAGTATAATTATCTTTAACTATATTATCTACATTTACATTTAAAACAAAAAGTTTGTAAGAATAAAAAAAAATGGTGATAAAAAATTCGATTTGTATAGTTCTAAATTGATTTTTAAGCACTTATAAAAAAAGATTCATTTTTAAGTTTTTAAGACACGACAATAGATAGGGCTCCAAAATACAAGTATAATTATGGGTTAACTTTATCAGATTTTTTTTTTTACCGAAAAATACATTTAAAACAACTTATCAGTTTATAAAAAAAAAATGTAATACCAATTATTAAAAAATTACCATATATTTTCTTTTAAACTTGTGTAACCTAAAATCATTATTAATTAAACACAAAAACGATCTATCAGTTTTTTGACTTTCTTGATATAGAAGTATTAAAATTGCAATCAATATTTATAAGAAAATCGTATAGAGTTTACATATTGCATTAGTAAGTATAAAAAGAATTGTGATTTTGTTTAAGCGAAGTTATAAAACAATACTTTAAACAAAGTTAAAATAAACATTTTATGTTTTTTTATAATACGATGTTCGGAATGATCATTTAAAAAAAATGGATTTAAAAAACTTTAAAAAAATTTTTCATGATTGATACTAGGCTAGTAATAGGCCTGAAAAATCAAAAATAAAATCGTAAACTATTTAAATGATTTTTAAAATAAGTAACGTTTATCATATTATAGAATTAATCGTATTTCTAATATACAAAAGGAAATATAACTCAACTTTTTTATAACTTAACTTGGAATTTTAATATTATTAAAAATTTTTGTGCTCTTCTTTGAATTTTTAAATTCATGTCAAAACTAAATATCAAAAACTAAATACTTTAATTTTATTAAAACTAAATACTTTTCTTTATTACATGTTAAAATTATTTTAACTAATAACATTTATGAAATAAAAAGTTAAACCGTCTGTCTTTCTAAATCTAGTGAGTAAAATAATTGAAGTAAAATACCATACTAGAAACGTTTACAGTTATGAATAGCATGTTGGGACTGAAAATTGATTTACTTGGAAAGGTTATGTAACAAAACTTATGTAAATCTTTAAAAATATATTTTAAAACATTATTCGCTAATTTTTATATATTTTAATAGAATAGGAGTTTTAGTAGTTTAAGTCTTGATACTTTTAAACTACAAACTTATTGTAATCAAGAAGTAGCTTGTAAAAACTTTATTCTGTAAAGTTTCGTATTTCATTGGTTTCACTTAGTATTTCTTACCAAACGTCTTTAAAAAAAATTACATTACTTATTTCTTATTAAATGTACTATGAGGTTAACATTAATTTAAAATTGCAACAAGGTGTCAAACAGAAAATCTGAAAAATTATTAAACCAAAGTAAACAAAATGCTGTGAAGTTTAAAATTTTTTTTTATGATTTTTACAAAATACAACAAAGACTAAAACTAGTACAATTAGTTTTTAAACTAAAACAAATATAAAAATATTAAAATACTTTAACTCTAAAGATTGCGATTAAAATTATCTAATTTCCAGTTTAGTGTTTTAGTAGATATACAAAATAAACGTTAGATATATACTTTTTATATTTCAGTTTAATGTTCTTCATTAAATCAAACACAAGACATTTACATAAATTTTAGAATGTATCTGTTCTAATGATACATTTTAGGCGACAATAGTTTAACTTTTTATAAAACTACAGTTTTTTTGGCACTAAATGTTTAAAACAGATTTCGTTAAGTTAATGAATTAGCAAAAAATATAAACTCACTCTTTAGTTATTAAACACCTGTAAATACTTTCCTTATGCAACATCATAATTTATTATTTGTTTTAATAATTATAGAGTAGTGTTAATATATTAACAGTTGAATAGTGATACAGCTTATAGAAAGCTTCTAAAAGCTTAATCACAAAAATTGCACATACTTTTAAGAACTGTTGAATTTATGCACTGTAGACTGATGATACTATTTGCTGTAACTTAAAACCATACCTAAATTAATACCGTGCAAAGTTTTTTTCATAAAATAAGTTAAAAAAATTTGCTAAAATTTAAAAAAAAATTTAAAAGCTTGATCATGACTGACATTTTATATTTTAATGTTCAAAATACTTCGGGGTCTGTTCTGATCTATTACAATATCTAGTAATATCAAAACTATCTACTCCAGTCAATTTGTTGTAAAATGAGTAAATGGCTCATTTTAAAGTTTTCGAAAAATTTTAATTAATTTTCTAAAATTAATTTAAAACTAAAAGTTACTTATCAGTAGTAATGATAAAAACTTCTTTACTAGCAAAATCTTATCAGAAAAGTTCAACAATCCTAACCTCCTTATCACAACTATAAATTTCTAAAATTAAAAATCTAACTAATTTTCTTTATTTTCCTTTTGTTTATTAGACATACGATTAATTCTATAATATGATAAACGTTACTTATTTTAAATATCATTTAAATAGTATACGATTTTATTTTTGATTTTTCAGGCCTATTACTAGGCTAGTATTCATCATGTAAAGATTTTTTAAAGTTGTTTAAATCTCTTTTTTTTAAATGATCATTCCGAACATCGTATTATAAAAAAACATAAAATGTTTATTTTAACTTTGTTTAAAGTATTGTTTTATAACTTCGCTTAAACAAAATCACAATTCTTTTTATACTTACTAATGCAATATGTAAACTCTATACGATTTTCTTATAAAAATTGACTGCAATTTTAATGTTTCTATATCAAGAAAGTCAAAAAACTGATAGATCGTTTTTGTGTTCAATAAATAATGTTTTTAGGTTACACAAGTTTAAAAAATATATATACGTTAGTTATTCAATAATTGGTAACTTGTTGTTTTAAAGAACAATTGCGAACACTAACAAATATATAAAGAACATTAAATTTAGAAAACACTTTAAATGTGGTCTAAACCTTTACACAATATTTAATTGAGCAAGAATATACATTAAGAATGTAAAAAACAAAATATGATTTAGCTACTTAGAATTTAAATAAGAAATACTTATAAAAATAACACTAGTAAAAAAATACTTTATAAAACAAAAGAAAACAATATAAATGTCTAGACTTCATTATCACGTTTACTGCAGCAGGCTGTGGCTAGATTCTTACCGTCTGTCTGTTGTATCAGCTTCTACTAAACATTCCACCACTAGATGTTGCATCAGGGTTTCAGTTATGCACTTTATTTTCTCCTATGTCAACTGTAATAAATTTGCATCATATAAAACTTGACCTTGCAAGCTTTTTATTAACATTCGATGAACTTTTAGCTCAAAACTTCCAAACAAATCTAAACAGTAATAAAGTGCAACTTGATATCCTGTTACAAAGTTTCTTTCACTGTACCTTATGCAATATTAGCTTGTAAAATTGTAAAGTCTTAAATAGTTTAATACTTGATTAAAAATAATTTAATAAAAAACATTATTTTCAAAAAATAATAAATTGAAGATATCAAAAAAATATTCTGAAGACACGACTAATTTTAAGATATAAACTATAAAGTTTCTTTAATAATAAATAAATAGTCATCGTAAGTACTTTAAATAAAAAGAATATATTTTGGATAAACATCCTCCATAAGGCTGTTACAAAATTTGAAAAAAATAAAAGAATGTATTTTTTTAAAATTTGAAGCGTTTTAAATACTGCTTTAAAATTATTAGGAAAAAGAAAATCTACTCTTTTAGAACTTTTTATCAATATTTTAAGCGTTCAAATATCTTCTAGTATTATAATTTAAACTTACTAGCATAAGCCTTTAATTTAAACTATTTTACTTTTTTTGTGAAACATTTCTAAGCTGGGTTTACTATTTGCTTTTTACTTAAACAATAACTGATGGATAACATATTAACAATTAATAAGCACAGCTACAGAAAAGTTATCGACAGTAAAATTAATTAAGCTTGATATGTAAAAAAAAAACTTATAAAAGTTTTTATTGTTATTAGCATTTTTTAACCTTAATAGAACAAGAAATTCAAATTCATTTCATTTATTATTTTTTATTTACATTTTACAAAAATAATATTTACAAAATACGTAATGAAAAGTCTACTCCAATTCTAAATAATAGTATTCTATTTTCATAAGCTATGAGTTAACTAGTTTAGCTTTTACCAAGTAGTCATAATATTATTAATAATTATTAAATATTTTTATTATGTATTTATATGTTTAGTTTAATACAAAAGTACTCAATTTGTAGCATATAAGTTGTTATTTTTTCAAAAGATGAGCCTTGTCACAGCGTTATTTTCTAAAAACTTTTTAATAGCTGTTTTATACACAATCATTGCATATATTATAAGGTTGAATTAGTTTTATAAGCTCCTTTTGATTATCTTCAAACAGTCATGAAAAAAATAGGCTACTGTAATTAACAAAACTTTAGACGTAAAAAACTAACGATCCATTTCAAAGTGTGTTAAGCAATCAAAATTAACGTTTTCTATTTGGTTGCATAAAAAATATATTATTTCATCAATAACTAAACGTTGTTGAAAATATGTTGCTATTTAGTTATTTTAGTTATTTTAGTTTTTCTTTGTTGTACTTTTTCGTTATGATTTTTTTTTTATGATATTAGCACAGCCATTAAACAGGCTGCATTAAAATAGTCCAATAAAATACAACATAAGTAAAAATGTTTCAAGTTTATATGCAGCTAGCTAATACTTTTACTTGTAGTAGCTTCAAAATGTAAGAAAGCTTTTAATGTTTTTGTACATATACTGTTTCTAGTTTTAGTCTTTTACAGCTTAAAATTTTTAATTGCTTGAAACTTTTATACTTAACTTAAATCTTTTTAACTAGATTTTATATGTTCTAAAAATAATTTACCAAATACATAGATAATAAGAATATTGTCCATTCACATTATTTTATTAAGTTAGCAATGACTTAACATAAAACTAAGAAAGAATAAAACAGCTACGTGAAAGCTGTTACAAACTAAAAACTTAAAAAATCCTGAAACTATATTTAAATCTTTAGACTTTAAACGTTATGATAATGGCAACAATTATCTGTTTTTAAAAGCGTTGCGTAAACTTTAGATAACAAGTATTCATGGTTTTATGTTTTAATTTTAGTTAAAATTGTTATAAATAATAAATTAAGCTTAATAAATGTCAAACTAAATTAATTAATTAGTACATATTTTTAATAGAACTGCTTAACAAACTAAAAAAAATATCAAGTAGATAACGCACTGCACATCACTTAGGTACTAATTATAATCATTTAATACCGAATGCTTACAATAACTTATGTTGATATAGATTAAAGAAAACTAGTGTTATACCTTTATATATAAAAACATATTAACATTTAATTAATTTCTTATTAAATATACTACGCATAATTAAACAAAATACAAACTTTACTTTAATTAAATAAAAAATAAAAACAGATGACTTTTGCAGGTTTACAAAATTTACCTGCAAATAACCTTTTAGGTGTGCTTGATATATATTCTGTATAAATTATATAACTTGATAGTTATGGCTGTAGATTTATGCCTATCTCTGCGCTAAACAGTTGTAATAATGTTTATTAAGCAAATAACTAACTAGACAACTATAATAATTAAACAGCTTTTCGAGCCGATACAAACTATTTGCTAAAATACGACCGCAATCTTTAAGAATTTACAAAAATATATTTGCTTGGTGCTTGTATTTGTTTGCGGTACTTCTTAGCATACGTTAACAATTGACATGTTTTATGTTTAACAGTCATACTACTATACAACTTAAGAATAAGTAAACAAGTGATTTTAAAAAGACAACCAGTTTATAAATGGTCTTTAATGATTAAACAAATGAGATATTAAAAAAATCTGCTGAACAAAAATTAAATATTTTAAAATAACTTGTATAAAGCTTTAGTAAATTTTGAAATTTTTAATACATTAAAACATAATATTACACAACTAACATTTTTATAAGTTAAACTGCTAAGTTTAAAATAGTATAACAAAAATTAAATCAATCAGATATTTTATATTGATATTTTAGTATATTTTTCACCATTTAGAAAACATAAATTATATTAAGTGTTTTCCTAGCAAGCATTTTAATTTTTTTTAAACATATATTTAGAAAATGTTAAGTCTTTTATTATATTATAAATAATACTTTAAATAAAAAAATAATTGTCGTGGTGTTTTCGATGATGGCCTTAGTAAATACTAGTTGAAACCGATCGAACGAGCATAGACTATAATTACACAATAATCTGAGACTTTTAGCTGTGAATGACCTTGCTCCATCTATCTTTTTAGACTTTAAAAACAAATGGTCGATTCAGAACAAATAATAATCCACTTATAATGACTTAAATAGTGTTTTCTCGCGACTATGCCTACCTGGTGAGTCCTAATAAGGACGAAACCGATCGTAGGTCCCTCAGTTAATGGTCGTGCGGTAAGTACGACTATTTAATATTAGTATTTACTATTTAAACATAAAACAAAATTAAAACCTTTGGGAATTATTAGTACTCAGCTATTTTACCTTATTTAAATTTTTATTGCAAACCTTGTGATTTAAACTAAGTGAAATATAAATTTGACAACGGTTATTAAGAACTTCTTCATTATTTTCTTTTTATTTTAGTTTTTCTTCAATGGTTTTAGTTTTTTTATATTAATAAAGATAGAAATATATAAAATATGTACAACAAGTAGACAATTGTTACAAAACAATACTTTAATATCTTATTAATTGAAAGTTTACTTAAACAGTATATATCAAGTTACAATAAAATAAACAGTTGCATAAAACTAAACTTATTTGATTATAATGACGCAGTATTTAAAGTTTTCATAAGAAATTATTACTCAAAGTGAACACTTGAAGTTTAAGTAATATTCTCTGTTTTGTGCAGCTATAATAACTATTTAGTTTAAGTTATTCTCTGTATATTTTACTTTAAATATCATTGCAACTTTTTCTAAAATTTTATACTGTTCAGTCGCAGATTGTTTGTAAGACAGTCTAAGTCCAAGTAAGATTACAATTTAAGAGTGAAATTTGTTAGAACGTTTATGTTTAAACATTAAGTTTTTAACAAAAAATATTTTTTAATGTATTCTTTTCATGCTGAATTTAAAGTATTTGAAAAGAGGTAGAATGATGTTCTTATCCATACCAGTGTTCATTTTAACAATACTAACACAATTTTTAAAATTTTTCTTTAAAAAACATCTATAAAGTGCAGTGAAATATTTTAAATACTTTATTAAATGGAAAGTTACATATAAAACAATTGTTTAACAAAACAATTAGATAAAAACTAAATTCTAAAGTAATTACTGTGCATTGTTTATGTTACTATTACTAAAATATCTATTAACAAAAAATTTTTAGTAAGGTTTAAATTTATGAATTACAACGTCTAAAAATAACCAAAGATAGAACCCTATTGCATAGTTGCAACTAGTAATAACTAACAGATGTAAAAAAAAACATTATTTTTACTGTAAAGAAATATCAACAGATAGACAATCTATCTTTGAAATTTTTAAGAACAAGCGGCAAAATTATTATGATAATTTTTATTAGTCTAAATACAGAACTTTTACCAAACAGACAACTGAGAATATAAGTATAAGTGTGCTAGATCAATATGCTCGCGGCTAACACTATTAATATTAACGGACTGCACCTCATTTAAAAATAAAAACATGCTCTTTGGCTGCAGATTTACTTTTTGATTTACGGGCCACTTGTTGCCGACCCCTGCTTAAATTTAAATAAGTATTATAAAACTAAAAAAATATATATATTAACATAGCTTGAAAAGTACAGTCTAGTTTTTTGTACCCGCATTTTCTACAGTTAATTTAACTTATTAGCATAACATCTTTACACCAAATAAAAATAAAATATAAAAGGTGACCTTATTTTTGGTTTAAAAAGGTTTTTAACTTTAATAAAAACACCTTGTATTAAATCAAAAAAATGCTGAGCTTTGATTTAATTTAGTTGAACAAGTTCTATTTTTTTAACAAATCGTTATAGTTTCAAATATTTTGATTAAAAAGTGAAAAAAAGCCATATTATCGACCTTATTAGTGAATTTTAATAAGTAAAGTGAAAGTTTCTAGTGTTCTTATATAAGTAGATTTGGGTATCTCATAACTAGCTCCATAACCGCAAACTCTGCATATTACGTATTTTAGTTTGTAGTTTGAAACCTTAAACTAGTTATAAATACTATGGAAAAACTAGGTTTAGTTTTACCTAATTTTAAATTGGTTGTGCTCTTCAAAGTTTAAATAACTTATTTATAGCCTTAAAACATAAAAAAAAACTAAATTGTATAATTTTTGTTCAAATTTTGTAATTTTTAAAACCTCTATTAGTATATTAAGTACAAAATTATACTTAAGGAAATTTATTATAAACAAAAAACAGTGCAATGTTTGACCACTTATTTAGTTTTACAGATTTTAGATTTTTTTATATAAAATAGTCTTTGAAATTTTTGACGGTATGTAAACAAAGCAAACTCTACAGCCTAGAATCAATATTGATTTAATAAGATTAGCTTAAGATAAACAGGCGTATATGATTAGATGAAAAAAACAAAACTATTAAAATTTACTACTTAAAAAATTTAAATTAAACATTTTTGTAATATTTAAAAAGTTTTATTCTAATACTAATATATTATAACATTTTTAAGTTATTTTTAAGTTTTCTAATAACTAAATTAAATGAACTTCATAGGTTATATATTTTATTTTTGTTTAGTAAAAGAAAGGATATTTTTTGTGAATGTAAATTTGACTACCATTAGAAAGTTAACATTGAAAAATTTCTGGTTATCGTTTGAACCTTAAGAAATATGTCTACCTTAAATTTTTTGAAAATTACCCATACGTAGAGTATATAAAGTTAGGAAAATCATGCTTTTAGTTAAGTTTTAACAATTCAGTGATTCTAAGCTTTTTTCAATATTAGAGTTTTGCAGTGGTATACTACCTATGGTCTTAAATCAATACTAACTTGCTAAGTCACTACATATGGCTATACTTATCTTGATTAAAAATAAGTTTTAAATTCTATTTAAAACTTATGTGATAGTTCGCCCGGCTTAGGCTTAGTATGAATATAAACTCGCAGTACCAAAGGAGTCTGCCACGTAAGGGTGAGCAACGTTTCTAGTCTGTGAAACGATTTGAACGGTTTGCGGGCCGAAAAGTTAATACATTATTTAACTTTCATAAATTAAACTATGATATAATTCATTTTAAAGAAGTACTAACTGTATTTGGCATTTTATTCTATCTTTTACTACATGTGTTTTAGGTTTAACATATCCCGTAAACTATACCTGATATATTTGTTGTTATTTGTTTTTTATTAAAAAATATCAAATATAAGTTTAAAAAAAGGGTGTGACGAGCCATAAATAGCTTTTTGCCGACTGTACATTGCTCAACCCCTAACCTAAATTTTAAGTATCAGCTTTTATTAATATAAATAATTTGTATAGTGTGACGAAAAACTAATCAAAGTTTACATATACGTTCACCAATGGTAAATTTATATGCTGCTAAACATAAAAAAAGCTACTAAAAAGCTGTTACAAACTTTAAACAGCTACCTTTAGAGATTGATTAGTTTTTATGCTGTTAGTTGATGCTACTATTTCTTGAAATTTTAAACAGTATGTAAGCATAATCTACAAGTATATATAACATTACTAAATATACTTTTATATAAATCATTCTGTTAAAAATGCAATAATTTTCCTAGAATAGGAATTAGCTATACAAAGTGCTATCGTTTGATTTTATATAATTATTTATAAAATATTTTTAATCTATAACTTTACAACATTTTACTTATGTAACACTTAGGGAAATAATTATTGATATTGAATTTAACATAATGTTTTTTAATTGTGTTTAAATAAAAGCAACTATTAGAGATTTAAATATCTTGAACAAAAAATAAGCTTTTATTTACTATTAACTTTATGCCAACAATAATACTAAAACTTAAGTTTATTGAAACCTGGAATTTAAACGCTTAAAACTACAAGAAAGCTGGTACACATCTACAAGAAGGCTATAAAAATAAACTTATGTTGTAGTTTAATGAAGTTATAATGTTTTAAACAAAATATCGTATCAGCGAGATGCATATAAATTAAGTAATCATTGTTTATTAGACATTTTGCTAACTTTCAGTTTGTAGCTGCTTTCTAGTAGCAGCATAAGTTATAATTATATTTTTACTACTTTTATAACTGCCAGGTAAATTTCTGTTAAGTTTTAACGTATCAAAATATAGTAGTACACCAACCTTAAAACCTTTTAAACGTTATTTTAAATGTTTTATACTTTTCTGTTCATTGATGCTTAAAATGATTATTTAATAGCATAACAAAATTGTTGAATATCTGTTGTAAACTACAACATTTTTTTAAAATTTATTTTATTATGAAACGTTGAAATAACGTAAGTAAAAAACTGAAAAAAAATTTTGAAATAAAGTGATAAATTAATAATAGTCAAATTAGGTATAACTAGGAGCAGAAGTTTATAAAACTCCATCAATTTTTTTGTTTCCTTTAATCAAATATTTTTTCAGACGATTATTACACGCAACATATTTACTTTTTATTCATTACAGTAAAGCCAGCTTGAAGTCTATTGACTTTATTTTCGGTGTTATTTTGCAACTCTAAATTTCTATGAATTTTTCTTCATTATAAATTTAAATTTAAATTAGAGTTTCACAATACAAATATTTTTTTTTATTTTATTATATGTTTTTAAGTTATTTAAATAAAACATACAACTTATATTTATATCTCATATTAAATTATCGCTAATAATCTAAAGTTTTTGTGATTTTGGAAACTTTTGAAGTAACAACTTTATAATGATATCAACAAATTTTTAAATCAAATTTTGTAGATTTAATTTTATTTCGTAACTTGAAAACAAAAGTGCTGTGATACTTATGTTCAAAGTTAATATCTAGTTTAATTTATATTGTCCAAATACCACATTATAATTTAGTTTATTAACTTTCAGCCTGATGTGATGTTGCGACTTAAAATTACTATATTTTCGGAACTGCTAATTACAGCAATAAGAAATTTAATATAAAATTTATTAAATTAGTCAAAATTTGTGGGGCACGCTTTGTGACGTCAATATCATATTTCTAACACAATGTAATTTTAAGTTTCGAAGTGTATTTTAATAGTAAGTAGTATTGGTAGTTTATGAGTAATAAAAAAAGTATTTAATAAGTTAATAGTATTTTTAAGTTGGTCATAAATTCCCTTTAATTCATGAAATAAGTGCTATTCAAAGAATAAACACTTCATATTTTTCTGATTATTGTTTCCTAAAAAAAGTTTAAACCTCTATAAAATTTTGTTGCATCCGTTTAATTACAGTTATCTTTTTCTTTATACTTCAAATACATCTAGTATTTTATTGGTTTTCGTTAGTTTAAGCTATATTTTTGTGTGAAACTTTCTAAATTACAACAAATAAGTAACCAGTAAGTAAATGTTTTAATTAAATCTGTAATTGAAATATTTTTTTTAATCTGTAAAACAGTATTTATGTGCTTTATTTTCATATAGTTTAAATTCTAATAAAATATGCTTAGTTTTATAGCTGTTGAGTTCTTATACGTAGCCATGCTTATATTTTATTTGGTATACGCAACAATGTCATGCAAAAATACATATTCTATCACTTGCGTATGTTTATAATTATGTTAGATAAGAGTGAGTAATTTATAAAAAAAAAAATTTTTTGACTTCATCTCTTAACTTAATTTTGCTACTTTTAAAAACAGCTACTTGTTAGATATATTAAAGTTTTCTTACTTATCATAAATTTTTCGCAAAAAATTGTGTTCAATTTTTTCATATTTAGAAGTATAATAAATAAAAATTGAAACAAAAATAGAACAAATTTTAATACTAAAAAAAATACAAAATCAAATGACACTTTTTCTAAATTTAGCTAAACCGTAAAAGTATTTTTGAAAAATGTTTACCCTGCAGGAATTATTAACTAGTACTTCAATTATTTAACTAACGTTTGATTACTATACAAAATTAATGATTGAGTTCAATTGCCCTGATAGATATCTTGGATTTATTGTTTAAAGCAAAAACAAATTTTATTGATTGTTACCTAAATAACATACGTAAATAAAAAAGTTATACTAATTATCCTTTAAACTTAGTCTATGAATGTTGAACTAAAAATCTATAAAAGCGACGCAACTAAAATAAGATATGACAATGTCACAAAACTAAAAATTACTTTGTTAAGTTAAAAATTTGATTTTGTCGCAGATTAAAATTTTATTTTTTACGTCGAGACGAGTAACAAGCTTGAATTGATTTTTTGTTTAGTTTGTTTCTTCTGCATACTCAAGTTTTTAACATTCCTTTATAAAGCTTAAGACTTTTTGTTTCTCTTCATCATAAACTTCAGATTGTCTAGTATAAGTTTCAAAACCCTCAGGTTTGGCTTTTAAATTTTCGTAGATAAACTAATACGAATAAAAAATATTCAAAGACCTATTGTGTCGATAACGTTATAATTTATCCAGATTGAGTTTTTTTATAATAGTCGGATCCGGATAATTTATTAAGAATTAGCTTCAGAATCTGATACTGACTACTTAACTGCGTTAGACTACTGCTTTTACTTTTAAGTTTTTTAGTAAAAATACTAAAAAACAGTACTATTATAATTGAAGGACTTCTTTTACATAAACTAAATATTTAATTTAGTAGTGTTTAGATAAATATGCTTCGATTTTTTGTAAACTTGTACGTTAAACTATTATTAAAGTAAACTTTGAATTTTATTATATATAACGGCAATACAAAAAGAATTGAATTTACTTTAGTTTTACAACAAAAACTGTATTGCTTAAAAATAATAATATAACTAAATTTTAATTAAATAATATACAACAATTTTTTCTTATTTATAAATATAGTTAAAGAAAACTTTTTAATTATAAAACTTGTCATATTAAGTTATTCAGATGTTCTAAAAATAAAACCTGGAATATATATTTGAAATAAGTTTTGCTTATAAGTCTTAGATCAGTATATAAAACACAGTTATTTAAATCTGGTAAAAGTTGTCGAAACGCCGTAAAAGTATTAGATACTTTAATCATACGATAATAATCAGCTTATTGATATTCGCTCTAGTTTGAATTTAAAGCATTCGTATGCAATAGAATTTTAGAGTAATTTTCTGAAAATATACAGTTGTGCTTAAATAAAACGAAATTTTACTACTTGATTTGCTTTTGAAATTTTCATGTGTTTTAGTGGTGTATTTAATTTTTAATAATAATTAAAAAATATATTGACAAACTGCGGCCCGCTCTGATCAGCGACATAACTTAAATAAATTATTTTTAAAAAATTTTACAAAAAAAATAATTTAAATAAATTATGTTTTACCTAAAATTATTGCTTAATTCAATGTTTAAAATCAATATTGTTTGTTATATATAGCACTCAAAGTTATAACAGCACGATTTGCTGTTTGCTAATAGTTGTTCGTTTCAGCTACCAGAGTAGAAAAGTTAAAAAAAAATATGCTAAAAATAATCGATTTAGTACTGTTCCTTCGTTACGAGGCACCCAAGTGCTGTACGACTCGATAACCAAAAAGTTCTTTGTGCACTAGGTCCTAAGATCAAGTATTTAGAGCGTATTTTTCTTTCAATAAACTTATTGTAATTTAAAATACATCAATACAGTGTCCTAAATAGTGGGTGCAAACGAAACAACATATTTAACTAGCAATACAATAGCTCATCTTAATCATATTTATATATACTTTAAAATGCTTCTTTAAAAAACAATTATTAAGTGAGTTAGTTTATGAGAGTTACATAGGAATCATTAGTTCAATAGAACAATTAAATAATAGCAAGCTTTTTATTTAATTAATGTGCAAAGGTTATGTTACTACTACTGTAATACCAAAAATTGTTTAATAAGGATTTTAATAATCAAAAACTACCAAAGATAGAACCGTATTACATAGTTTAAACTGATAAACACTTACACATGGAGAAAGAACCTTATTTTTTTACTGTGAGAAAATACTGGTAGATGGGCAACCTGTTTTTAAAGTTTTTAAGCATAAGCTGCAAAATTAGTAAAATTCTTTTCATTAAGGACGTAAAATGAAATTAGTCAAAATAAAGAACTTTCACTAAAAAAGTAAACTTAAGTTAAAAATTTTAATGTGCCAGATCAATATGTTCGCGGGCAACATAATTAATTTTTATAGACCGCATCTCACTAATGAAAAAAATTACGAACAATGTAGACTAAGTAAAATCAATGCTATTACTAGGTTTAATATTTCTGCTGTGATAAAAACCAAAACTTTTAATAATAAGTTTATCTGAAAATGTGATAATTATTAAAGGACAAAACAAATTGATAGCTCCAAAGATAAAAGTATACTTTTATCTAAATATTAAAAATTAATTGTCGAATAAATTACTTAAAATTACTTTTAAAACAGTTTTAAAAACATATTTAAACTAGTTTGAAAGGATTCAAACACTAAATGAACATATAATCACAACTTATAAATTGTTGATAAGTAGAGGTATATAAAGTTGAAATTAATTATTAATACAATTATATATGAGTTCTGAACAACTTTAAAGTTTCAAATGAACTAAAAAATACAAAATATTTATCACCAGCACATATTATAAATAAATTAATTAATAATTGAAATTAATTTTAATTTATTTATGCATAGTAATTGACTTTATACAATAATTAAAAGTTTTTATACGTGTAACTTTATATCATAAATAAAATTAAAAAACTTGCTAAAAAGAATGTTTATTCCATCCGTTACTATAAATTAAAAGAAAAGATTACAAAACATTAATTAAAGATACAATTATAAAAAAGTAGCATCAACTATGAAGAATTTTATACGAAAGTACAAAACATGCCAACAAAAAAGTTACAATACATCTGATAATACTAATAATTAATGATAAAGCGTCTTTACAAAAACAAACACAGTTTACAAACTTTTTAATATAAGTACCTAAACATTAAGTACTTCCTTTTCAAATTAAATAACATTAAGTTTGTAAATATGATAAATTTAATCTTAGGAGTTCACTCTTTAAATAGAAAACAAAATGTGTTTAAGACCTTTATAACATATTAACTATATTATATAGTTTATTGTTTGTAATACTATTTTCACCCTACATTTTGAAAAATTTTTTTTTTAGTTTTTTTAATGATAAAAACTTCTTTCAGTTAATGTATTTACAAAAACGCACAATACAGTTGTTTTAGAAATCTAGAAGAATTGAATGGCTAAGTATAAGCTTTTCCTTACTTACTAGCTTTTCTTGATTCAATTTACCATATGTAAGTATACATGCAAAATGCAAACAACATTTTTGAAGTATTGTAATTAAACAAGTGTTTTCTTCAAATAAAGAAAGTATATTTAAAATTAAAGTAATAATATATAGCAAATAAATTTATAGTTTTCACTTTTTCGTTTATGTACATTTTAAATTGTTTGAATTTGATTTAACTTCAATTTTTTTTATTAAATATATGTTTTTTATCTAAAAACTAAGTGATTGAAACTTTTCGTTGTACAGATATTAAACTGTTATTCAAAACCTTCGAAAAGCATAAAAACTATCACTGACGTAAGAGTTATAATGCATCAAACCAAAAGTATTAGTTGAAACAATAAATACTAATTGATTAACTTTAACTTTGATCACGACGATTCATTGCAGTTTGTAACAGCTTTCTAGTAGCTGTGTTTTATTTTTTATTTTAGACTTATTAACATAGTTAATACTTTTGACATATAGTGAAGTAAAAATAACATAAGGCCTTCTAGTAAGATACAGCTTAGTAAATATAACATTTATTTTATATTTAATATGCAAAATTGCATTTTTTTTTTGAAAGGTAAAAAACATTTTTTTAAGAAGTTAAAGCTTTGGTTATCAAAAAACAATACTTAAGCGTATTTGGTTTACTTATAAATCTTGAGGCTAAAACTTTTTTTTTCAATTTTATCATTAATGCTAATAATATTATTATTATTAGTACTATTATTTTATGTACCTATAAGAACTACGAAAATAGTACACATACTTTTTTAACAGTTACACTACAAAATTATTTGAATATGTAAACGAATTTTTTTAAATGCTCTGGACAGTTTGTTAATAATCCTTAACCCACAAACATACAGATAGTTAAAAAAGCTTTTTAATAAATTTTATTTTTGTCATTAACAGTATTTTGAATTTTTTTCCGTCTCTTGTAACAAATCTACTTATATTATTCTTTTTCGACAAACGTAGAACTAATTTCTCAAAAATAATTCAATATTTTTATAAATATAATGACTGAGTAATAACAATAATAATATAAAATTTATATTTTGAACATGATCAATATTTATGTTCAAAATTATATTTAAGTTAGTCAAAAATGGTGTTATTAACGTGTATGGATTTTTGTTATTCGTTTGTTTTCTCAGTAATAATTACTGAAAAAAATGTAATTTAGAAAATATTAGTTGTTTGCATGAAAAAAAAACTTTTACTTATTTTTTTAAATGTAGCATACTTTACTAACATCAAAAAAGTTATCGTAACAACAGTTAAAAAATTTCATTTTAAGCCAAATAGCTTAGTTTTAAGCTGCATACCTTATTTTATTCTTGTTTTTCTTAAACAAACGCGAAATCTGTAACAAAAATATATACGTATAACTAACATTATATTGATTAAAGTTTTTCCTAAAGGTATATAAGTTGGTTGAATTAATTGAAAACTTTTGTTCAAATTCAAATATTTAGTTTTAAATATTAAACTTTAGATCAAAGCTTTTTAGGTCGCGCTCACATACGTCCTTAAAACTTAAACCTTAAAACTTAGTCTCAGAAGACCTTGGTTGCGTTTACAAGCGACCAACTCACCAACAACAGAGACTTTAGGATTCGCTCAGCACCCATTCTCAGAAAATGACCGAGCCAGTGAAACCTGCGCTGACTGAAGGTAAGTTACAAAAGTACACTTTCTAATAAAAAAATAATAAATCAATATAATGAGTAAAGGATAATATATTTCTTATTGTAAACTTACAACTGCATTGTTAGTAAATAAGAAAAATAACAGCACATTAAACACTATTATTAATTAGATTGGATTTAAACTGAAAATCAGCAGCAATAAATTCAAATGTTTTTAAACCAAAAACTTAATAAAGTTGTTCACTGTACTTCAAATTAAGAAATATTCTCGATACTAAAATACATTAGCTTAGTTTACTTCTTCAGTTAGAAGTTTACTCTTAAATCACTTTATACTGCTGAAAGAAAGCTAAAAGACGTTAATTAAATAAAAGTTTGCAATATAAAAATTAAGTAGTAGCTAGTAAATGTGTGTTTAAAAGTGTTAAGTGAGAACAACTATTTTATTTAAAAATTGTTGTTACGTTGATATAATAAGAAACGTCTAGTATTTTTTTACAATTTTTACCTAAAGTTAAAATCAAAACTTTTATAAATTCAAGTTTTCAAAAGTTATGTTTTAATACACTTGACAAAAAACGTTTCATTTTATGTTAATCATCCTTCCCATAAGTTGTTGATTAGAAGTTTTGAAGTTATGTTCTAGTTTCTACTGATTTATCTTAATGAGTAAATTTATATTGTTAATTAACTTTAGTTGTTAAACTTTTAAGTAATTAATAAAAACACTTTTTTTAAACTTTAGAATAACATATTCTTAGAAATAAAAATCTATTAATTTAGAAGATGTAAGTAATTTTAGCCAAAAAATTTTATCTATTATTTATTTAGACTAAAGTACTGTTTCAAACTGCATATAGGAATTAAACTATTTATGTTTGTGTTTGAGATAGACTGTTTTGTAAACACAATAACTACTTGCTAAGTTTTTGTGTTTTGAAATTGTTTTGAATTTTTCATTAATTGTAGATTGAGAAAAAAAGCAAACCATCATTCTAATTACCATCAATTTTATAAGCTAAAATACTGAGAAAATTTTTGTCAGTTATTATTAATTTGATATATGTTTGAAACTCATCATATCAATTGTTATGTTTTACAAAATCTCTGATATCAACAGTCTAAAATAATTTTTTAAAAAACAAAAAATTCCGTGCATATAAATTCTTAATAACCTATTACCGAATATGAATATTAAACTTATTTAAAAATAAATTACAACACATTATGTTTACATTAAAAAATTAATGCTAAACATTTCATAAGATTAAAGAGTTGATAATTTTTTTTTTCTTTTTGTTTTTACCAGAATTGATTTAAATTTCAAATTAGTATTTTTTTTTGCTGTCTATATAAAATTGTATGTTTTAGTTTGACACAGAAGAGCAAACATTATGAATAACACTTTTATTTTAATCATGAGCTTGTCTTAACTTTTATTTCAATTAGGTATACGTCTTAGTTTAACTCATAAAGCCTTATAAAAAACGTTTTTTGTCAATACTACGACTATTTTGTTTAATTTAAAAAGTTCATTCGATACAACAAAGTTTATTGATAGTTTTAAACCTTCATTTTTCCAGTACATTGAATGATAAAAATCTATTACTGTTATTAAAAAACAGTATTTATTTTAAATTTTTCTAATTTATTTAGGTCTTTTAGCGAGTTACACCTAAAAAAACTAAAAAACGATGAAATAAAAGAAAGCCATCAAAGAAATCACCATTACAAAGTTAATAAATGTGAAAGTAAACTAAGATTAAGACTAAACTTTCTTATATAAGAACCTTACAAAAAATTAAAAACTTCAGACATTAGCTTACAAAAATACACAACAAAAATAATATGAAACAGATGTGCTGTAAAAAAAAATTCAATCTTTAAAAAGAAAGTTTTTTGATAAAAACTGAAAGGTTGTTACTAAATTGTTAACTGAACTATTATTACCAGTCACCCTCTTCGAAATCGGAAAGACCATCATTTCTAACTTTGTTCTGCGGGTGAACGAAGTTTTGTTGTTGATTTATAATTTTGGGTTTCGGGCAAACTGAAAAGAACTTCTGCTTTCTAAAATGGACCATCATGATGCTGCTGATAGCTTTCTCTAAAAGCTTTACCGGATCCATAGGAATCTGGTAATCTTTGATGATTTTCATGACATTTGCTGTTTGGTATACTGCGTTGCTGTCGACTATATTTGAAAATTCTTGCAGGTAACTTTTTTGTCCATTTCTACTCATTTTAACATAATTTGGCTGAGCCCTGAGAAAAGTAGCAGCTTCTCTTAAAACATATGATCTGAGTTTACTTCCCAGATCATCTGCAGAAACTGACTGAAAAATGGGATTTGCAAAATACTTGTTGTAGGTTTTCAATATCGTCTTATTTATTTTATCGAATATTTTGTACTTTCGGGCTATCAATTTTTCCTTAGTGATTTCCGGTTCATGTGTCTTTATATTTTCCAAGAGCGGCTGTAACAAGTGTGTAATTAATGTTATAGCCAATTTTAATTTTAAATTAATCAAAAGTTTTCAAAAGTTTTCTACTAACCTCAAACACTGATTTAAAAGCGTTCTGGTAATGTTTTTGTGTAAGGATCATATACACTCGATCAAGAATTTCATGACATAGTCCATCCAAGTAATTATTGTAGTGATCACGGTTATAACCATTGTGAAAAACTTTCTTCCAGAATTTAGTTTTTCTTGGTAGATCAGGTTGTTGTCTTTTATATTTCTTCTCTTCACTAAAATATTGATTGAGAGGTAAATATTAGCAGGGATAAAACCCTTCTATAATCATTGGTGGTTCAAAAAATGATCATTCATAATAAAAACAAAAATGTTTTAAGTATGATTATTAAGTCTGTTAAATATACTTAAATAAAAATATAGTTTTTTAATTCTAAAAGCTTATTAAATTTATGTGCAGCTAATTTCCTAAGAAAAACTACAAAACAAAAACAGTGATGTTTAAAAATTTTTAATTTATGTTTTAAACAGAACTATTGAATTCATAAAGTGTATATGTAACACTGATACTCTTAACTATACTAAATTTTTAACTAAGTATATTTTGAATAAATGATAAATAAACAACTTACTGGTCTACAGGAGTTTCAACTTGTTCTGATACTTCTTGTAAATCAGAAAATGTACCTCTATTTCTTTGTTGCCTTATTATTTTTGATCTCGGTTCAGACTTCTTCATCATACTCTTTTCTTGTTTAACTTTCGTTTCATTTTTTCCACCTGTACTTCCTCTGCTCCCTGAAAATGCGTGAGCACATTGTGTTGAGCAAAACCTCTTTTTTCCAATAAAATCTTTCTTGAGTTTTTTCACTCCACATTTATACCATTCACATGTCGCATAGACGTCTTCTTGCTGTGGTTTTTATTATATTTGTGTTTCAGCAATGTAAACTAATTTAGTTTAAAACAAAAAACTTTTTTGTGTGTAAAAATTTTTTTATCGTTTAGTTATAAAAAATTAATGGTTACAATTTTTTATTTTTTAAATTTGTATTAGTTAAACAATTAGTTATTTCTCGGAGAAAAGTTTAAAAAAAAACTGTAAAACAATTTAACTGTTGATTATTTTAATAACATTTATTTTGTATTATGCATTTATGTTTAAATTATTCTTGTTATTGTTTCGGATTTTTCACTATTATAAAGTATTTAAACCCAAGAGTTTTCTTCATGAAGATCTTTAAAGTAAAAGTAATTGTAATATAATAATAAATACATGGATGCAACTACAAAACGCTACTTAAAATTTGTGATATAGCTTGCACACTTGGTCACTTCCACAAGGTGAAAGATTAGAAAAAGTATTGGTCATCAAACGATGTTATAACATCAAATGCATTTCATCTAGTTCAGCTAAGATACTTAATCGCGGATGGGAGCAGTTCAAAGCTAGGTTAAATAAATACAATCAAACTACAAGACTATAGCTTTTACAATGCGCGCTTGAAAGACTTTGCAACCTTTTATTGGCAAATGATCTTTGGTTAAAGGCAAGCCAGAATAGTATTTAGCTAAACTGATCTCAACAGAACTCGAAGTTTGTTGCGAACTTTAATTAAAAGTATAAAGTTAAGCTGAAATCACATGATGTAACCTGAAACTACCAATCAAGGAGCGAAGTTCCAGATGATTAAGTAAGCTCTCTTTCAAGCTACAAGTACAAATGTTAGTTTATCCGTGAATAGATTCTAAAACGAGACGAAGCTTCTACAATTAATGTAGAATTTAAATTAAGAACTTATGCAAAAACCACTCAATCAAACGGATAAGCCTTTACTGGAAATCAATTTGGAAGATTACCTAAAACCTTGCCCTTTCCATACTCAAGAATACTAACCGATTCATCGACAAAAGCAAGTTAAAGGAGATATCGTCAAATAAAAAAGTTTGGTTTTGTCTTACGTGTCACTATTAAGTGAACGTGTAGTCTTATTATCCAAAACGGAAGGGTGGATGTCGCTTAAAGCGGCCGAAAATACTTCTTAAGTATAAAGTTGAATAGTTAGGTAGCCTAGATAGCCATAAACTTACGGATGAAGTAAGTTTTAAAAATTTTATGGGTAGTTTATCCACTCAAAAGGTCTTTAAAGTAACTTTTTTTGTTATCTACTTTAAATTAGTTTTTGAATGATTTTTTTTTTACAAAAATATAAGTTTAAAATAACAGAAGTCTAAATTCAAGGTACCTGTTTTTATTCTTTATTACTTAAATAAAACTAAATATTTTTTATTCAATTTTTCTTTGTTCTATAACCATAAATGTTCAATACATAAATATTAAAAACATAAAAATATAATACTAAAACAAAAGTGTAAATAAAAAAAAAACATATTTTATTTTTCAGTATTTAATAAAATCAAAACTAACATAAAATTAATATTTTATATAACCTGTGTTTCATTTGAAATTCTAGCCTTTTTAGATTTGATTATTGGTCTATCTGATTTTGCCTTAACTATTGTTGATATTATTTTCCAATTTCCATGTTTAGTCTGAAATTTGTCACGAAATTAATACCAGTAAAAAATTATCTACATATATTTAATCACTGAATTATGAAAAATTTAAAAATAACTGTATAAACACTGTCTATAGATATATTTAAATTTTACCAAAATCTTAAAACTGAAGGTAACCTGCTTAGTAGTTCGTAGTTTACACAATTTCAAGATAAAATGTGGTGCATTTGAGTTACTGCTACTATTTTCTGACGTTTTATTTTTCCTATCAGCATTCTAAATGTTTTAATGATTGCTCATTTAATAAAATCGTAAAAGTATTAAAGTTTAATAAAAGTATATATTGGAATAAAAACTGTTTATAAACAGAACTTTGTTTACGTGGTGCTAATAATTTTAGTAATAAGTCTTTTAGGGTCTTTTTGCCGAGTCATTTTTTTTTTATTCCACCTTCATTAACGAATAAAACTTTTTTGTTAAATATTAAATTCATTAATTACTTTAAAAACTTTTTAAATTGTGTTACGCAAATTTAGAACCACAAAATGGTCTATAAATGATTTTTATTTTGCTTAGTATTAAAAATATATTTATCTTATTTTGTATTCTTTACAAAGAAATCTTTATTTGTCAATTAATTTATATATTCTTAAAAAGAATTAACTGAGTTAGAAGACCCTAGTTAAAGAAAAACACCAGAAAATCAACAATGTTCAATACTTGACAGTTAATAAGTATATGTTCAAACAAAAAAAAACACTAAAGATAACTTACTAAATAGTGTTGAAAAAATAGATATGTTGTAATAGGTATTTTTGAAAATTGCTACACAGAAAAAAAATGGTCACACTTTTGATATGGGCTCTTGTACCGACTAAATAAACCCGAACTCAAACAAAAACTAATCAATTTATTTGTATCATTCAGCTATTAAATTCTATAAAAATTTTATGAAGAATCAAATACAAGTAGTGTTTTAAAACTTTTGATTATCAAAAATGTCTTAAGTATCCCTTTTTTGAATGGTTTTCGTGTTCACAAAACTGTTTTACAACTTTTAAATATCAATTTTGTAGGATTCCTAATATAAGTGGTTTTTACTGTATTTAGATTATATTTTCTCTTCAGTTATATTGTTAAAATATCTTTAACATTAAAAGTAAAATGTAAATAAGTTAAATCTTTACAAATGCATTATTCAGATACAAAGATCTTTATCAATATGCTATGCTTTAAGTTTAGTACCAACGTTGTATAGTTCTTGACGGGTCTATTACTACTTTATAGTTAATTTGTTGTATAAGTATAACAACTTGCCGAACTGTTTTACAAATTACATAGACCTGTTTACAAAGAGAAATTAAAACGAAAATTTAGAGAAGTTAATTATTTATTTTTATTTATTGAAATCCTTAATAACTAAAATATTACAGTTATGTCATTTAACAATTCGCAAAAAATATCTTAAATATATAAAGCCTGTCGACTGACCGTCTATCTTTAATTTCATTAATAGGTTTTTACTTAGAACTTAAAATAAATCACATTTAAATAGATTTGTTTGTAAACCAATCACCGTAAAATGTACATAAGTGAGGCGGCATTGAAGATATATGGAGTTTATAGATAGAAATGATTGGTAACAGAGACTGGCGCGGTGAAACAGAATGTTTCTAAAGATGTACAACTAAGTCTCTACAAGTACTGAAACGAAAGCGGTTGGCACAAAAATCTACCCAGCTAACAGAAAGGCAATGTATAATGTACATCAGCGTTTTTTTTACCCACATAAAAAAAATACAACTGCAACTTTAATTGAAAATTATCTTAGTTATTTAAAATATTTTGATAAGCTTAAAAACAGTCTCAAGCTACTTGAAAGAACATAATTTTCAAAATTACCTCTTCGGAAATTGAAGCTTTAAATTTTTTCTGTTTGATAGTCGACTGTGCTGAGCTACTGATATCATTTCCTGTTGCTTTTCTTTTATTTCTACCAGTCTAAAATTTGAAAAAGTATAATATTTTTATAGTTGTACAATAAATATATCAAAATTAATTTAAAAAATTCTAACTTTTCTTGGAACTACAGTTTCGAGCACCTCTTGTTTAACGGATTTTAATAGTAGTTTGCTGTTATCATTTGCTTTTCTAGTTGACGCCTTGAAAGAAAATTTGTTTAAGTAACCTACAACTATTACAGTATCATACTTACATTAAACTAGAAAAATTATCAACTTAAATCCTGTACTTTTATTTAAATTTATTTAAAAAACTTCATTATTTAGCTAAAATTAGTTGATTTTATATTATTAATTATTTCTGCATTATAATGTATATCTATTTAACAGAGGCAATTTTAAGCATAAAAATCAAAACAGTTTAAGAACCTTCTGTGTTACAACTTCTTTCTTTCCTCCTTTTTTCTTGCGACAGCTAGCAGAATAAGCATGAGCGCAACTTTTTGAACAAAATCTTTTAGTTCCATAAAAATTTGTTTTAAGATCTCTTTTGCCGCATTTTTTAAGCTCACATACAGCGAAATACTTTTCCAGGGTAGTATCATTCTGTTTGTATAAGTTATATATTTTAAAAATTTATAAAGTATTTTCCAGGTAGAACTTAAAAAATTGTATTTTTCTGGAATATAAAAATACATATATTAAAAATAGTGATTGATAGTCTGTTTTCTTAAAAACGCTTGTAAAACATATTTAACTGTGATAAACATTTAAGATGAAAAAGGAAAGTTTTAAAAAATCATCTTCAAATTCATAACAGTCTAAAGTAAATTTGTGTTTTTTTCTATGGTGTCGGAATCACAGTTTAGAAAAAAGTTTAATATTTTGCTCAAAACCTATAAACTTAATTTAATATCATAAAAAAAATCACTTAGATAAGTAATAAACTTTAATTTATATTTATTTATGGCCTGAAATACTTTATTACCTCTTTTTATCAATCGGACTTCGAAAACATTTGCAACATACATAGTTTAATTTTGAATTAATTTGCAAGCATTTTCCATTTTTAACTAATTTTCTTTAGTTGTTGACTAATTAATTTTTAATATGAATTGTATGTAAAGTAAATTGTGGTTATTTAAACATTAAAATGAAAAATATTAAATGTTAACGAATTTTAACTATATTAAAAAGAATAAATGTTTTGATATATTATTCAAATACAAAATTAGGCGTGAAAAATTATTTAGTTAATTTAATTAATTTTCTTAAATACTAGTCGGACAAACAAATTCAACTAGTATAAAATAAAACACGTATTACGACTTATAAAAGATACGAATATTTAATGATTTCAAATGAATAGACTGCAAATAGTACACCTTAATACAAATAATAAAATAACATTACTAAATTATAATCATAAAAAAATTAAAAAAATTTTATTTATATACATTTTTTTAAAATTCTTTATATTTAATATTTAGGTTATTTTAAGCTACACAATGTTGTGAAAGAAACTTACTTTGGAACCCTTAGCGTTAAGAACATCGTCGTTGTCCATTTTAAAGTTATTACTCATAATTATAAAACTTCTGTGTAATAAGAATATGTATAAAGAAAAGTCTATAATAAATAATAACTTTTATAAAACATTTCTTTAGCAACATTATCACTTATTTTTGTATTTTTTTTATAGTTTGTACAAAACATTTTTTAGAAAACTATAAGAATTTTATTATACCTAATTAAAAGTTTTTTCAAACAACTTTTATACAAAAACTAACAAAAATTTAGCGCATATATTTTAATCCTATAAAAGTATGCTTGTAAAACAAAAAACGTAAACTAGTTTAATAGAGAAGACAATTCATTGAAAATATAGTAATTTCAAAATTAATAAAAAATTAATATTCCTTTGTTAATTAGTTAAACGAGTATTTTGTTATAAACTTACACATTTTTTTTATCGCATGATAAAATAAATACGGACTTACTTAGTCTTAGGACTTGTTGATCGAACAACCTATTGAATATAAATTGCACATTATTTGGATACCTTTTAACGTCTTGTCCAGGACAATTTAAACATTTAATCAGTGGTCGTTAAGGTCGTAAAAATATGTACCCATTAAACTGCAAAAAAAATTTTCGCTTCCTAAGTTGTAAAATGCTGCGCCTCTAGTGTCCGAATAACAAAACTAATTTTAATTACATAAAACGACTGCAGCAATTTTTGCGCTTTCTTGATTAAACTAAGCTTATAATTAGATTTAAAACTAACAAAAACTTATGCAATATTCATTGTTCTTTTTTCTCATTTCCTAGCGTTATTTTTATTATACGACCTTATTTAATCAATAATATTTTATTTCTACGTTTGCTAGGTCGGTATAGCGAGAATTATCGGTTCGCCAATGTTACAAAATTTAAGTGAAAACACTATCCCTATCACGTAAATTTGGCCTGCTGAACAGAGTTTGGTTACCTTTACTATTTATGCTGGAAACTAAAAAAAGAAACTAAAAAACTTCCATAATGTTAAATTAAAAGGTCACATAAAATTGCTTGAAGTTTGTCAAAAAACAAAATATTTGAGTAACTTTTTTTTTTTAAGTTCTAGACAACCTATTAGCAATTTTTTCACACCTGGCCAAACGACTAAATACTTTGTAAACACCTATCTTTAACAAATAATTAACATACTAGTTCGCAAATAGTATTTTTTGTTAATTACTATTTGATTCAAACAAATAAGCAAAAGAAAAAATACAATATTAGCAGTTTAAAAAACTAAATTTTTAAAAGTTGGTTTTACTGGTCATCTGTAATTAACTGAAAACTCAACTTCTTGCTTTTAATTCCGTATCCAAAATATTTGGTGTTAAAATTATTGCACTTTTATTAACAAAATTTTTCAAAGTTTTATTAGCTATACTTTTTTTCTAATTAATAGTTTTATAACTTTATTACTTACAAAAATTAAGTAATAAAATCTAAGTTTTTAAAACTTTTAAAACTATTATAAAGGTAAGCTAAAGGTATAATTTCCTACACAATACATAATTACTAAAAAAAATAATTAAAATAGTCAAAATAATTAGTTTGATATTAACAATAACTAACAAATCTAACCTGTGTTAAAAAAAAATATAACAAATTTTTTTCAGCCTTTTAACTAGCCCTAGTTATTCTAAAAGTGTAATAAAACTGTTTGGTAACCGAAAAATATCTTTTTACATATTTAAAAGTTATTTTATATAGTGTATTAAATTTCTGAGGACAATACCTAGCAGTAAAAAGACGTGCTAAAATTACAAAAAAAAATTAAAACTAGAATTATCTACCTAGTTTAACTCCTAATTAACTGAGCACAGCCACAACAAAATAATGTATTTAGGTTTGTATTCTACAGACAAATTTAACATCTTACTTTATCTATGGCAAGGTTGTTTAATTTTAGAAAATTATTGAAACAATAATAAGTATAAAATGTCTTTTTTTAAACAGAACTAAAAATTAAGTATGTTGTTAATATGTGAAACTAATACATTATAAACTACATATATTATCATCAGAATTGAAGTTTTTAAGCAAAGTAATTATAAAAAAGTACTAAAAATTAAAAACTGAAACTTAACTTTGTTAATGAAGATTGATAAGTTAAATTACCTCAGATAAATCTAATTAAGTATAAAAAACAAATACCTCAATTTACTAATAATAAAGTATTATACAAATTAGAAAAATTATTTTGATGTTTAAAAGTAATCAAAACTAGTAAACATTTCTTAAAGTTTTTGTTACCAGCTTGAGTTTTAAAAACTATTTAAAATGGCTCTAAGCTGCCCTGAATTAATTCAATAGTGGAACAAGTTTAATTTTAAATACAATAAATACATCATAAATAATTATCATTATATTCATTGGAGGTGTTTGGCGTCAGTAAAAAACTAAACTACTTAAATGTTTATTTTTATTTTTCTTTAACTGAATAAAAGTGTTAACTTACTATTATAAACAAATTTTGACTTACAAAATATTTGAGTTGTAAATATAGTTTTCTATTTAGACTTTTAATTAGATTTTGTAATTTCTACATTTTAATCAAAGTTCTAATTCTATGTTTTTTTAGTTTTTATAGCCTATACTATAAAAATCAAGGATTTTTCCAAAATTCCAGGTTTTGTAACAATCCTTTAAAAAAAAAACAAATTTTTTTAAGAAAACGAGGTTTCAAAGCTTAAAATTTATGTAAAAATATCAAACTAGCTTAAATGTTTAAAATAAAACTCCTACGTGAACTTTTCAAATAATAACATTTTAAAACTCAAACTAGCCTAAGGTTGTAACAACTCATAAATTAATTATTTATAGCCTATTTTCCCAATTTTTATAGTTATTTATCAAAATTAGAATGAACAGAATGAAATAAATTATTATCATTTATAATTATGTGTATAAAAAATGAACTATAGTAAAACAATAGATGATACAAAAAATGTGAAGTTTTTAAAACTCGAAAGTATATATTTTTAAGTATTTACAAAGTAAGGTTAATATAATTTAAATAAAATTTAAAATTCACAAGAACCCATTAATCTTAACATGAAGTATAAGAAATTAACTTTATTTATGACTATTAGTGAAATTAAGTATTTATTTACAAATTATTTTTAACTATGATACCAAAATAATCTATTTAAAAATTTTTAACACTTGTAATTTCTTTAGTAGTTGGACTTTTCCTATCTGGCATACTATTGTATTAAGATAAATATTACATGGTTGCCATTTTTGAGTGAAATAAAAATTGACACTGAATGTCCAAAGTAATTCAGGGTTTTTTTTTCATAATCTTGAAAAAATCAAAAAAAAATAACTATTTAAATTATAAACTTTTTAAGTTAAAGGCTTTTAAATATTTTTTTTAGAATTGGTTACAATAAATCTAAATCTAACTGAAGCAAATATTTTTTGTTCAAGATTTAGAAAAAAAAAAAGGTTTAGTGATTTTAAAACATTTTTTTAATTGTTCTGTTTTTAATTTAAAATAACCAAGCTGGCCCGAGTAATCTCTTATTTTTTTCTAGTTTTCAACTAGCATAAGTTATCCTTATTCATTATGTGGTTTTTTAAAATTCAAATTGTCATGAGTTATCCTGAGTGCTGGAAGCCTTAATGTCACTACAAACTATAGTTTTCTAACATTGTTTTTTTTTTTTTACTTTTTGCATTTAAAACTAATTCAACTATTTTATAGAAAAAAAAAACTTCTATGAAATTTTATCAAAAACAATAAAAAAGATTATTAACTAACATATTAGAGACTTTTTAGGTTTTTTTGATTCCAGCTAATGTTTGCTTCTAAATACTGAGATTTTACTTAGTATCAGTCTATTCCACTTACCTTGGAAAATAATACTCATACTAAAGCTTAAATGTTTTGAGAAAAGTACCAAAATGGTCAAATGATGAGATTGTCTATTAGATTAAATGGAAAATAAAACACCAGGGATGATTTTAATGAAAAGTTTAACTATATCGTTTAAATTAAATACTAAAGAACTTTATAAAAATATAGTACATAATGGATAAAAACGAAAAGTTATGATCTGTTGATACCTTAAAACATTCAAATATATTTACTTTCGATATCTAACAGTGTGTATTTTTAATCAAATGTGTAATCTATTGTAAATGTTGAAAAAAGCTTTTTTATTTTAATATTTAGATATCAAACTTTTGTTTTTTCGTAGTTTATATCTTTACATGATTTTTTTCATAACTAAAAAATAAAATTGCACCTAACTGTATTTAGCATCTTATTATGTTTTTGATTTTTTTTTTAATAACAAAAAAATAGTTTAACTTTTTAATATTTTTCTCAATTAGCAAGCAATGACTTCTTAATTCTGATGTTTTAAAAGAATGATCTTTTGGTGTCTAAGTAAAGTAGAATTACCTATTTATAAGGACAATAAAAATATGAAGATAGAGCAAAACGAAAATGAATGTTGTATGAAAAAATTATATAACTAGTTGATAAGAGAAGTGCTCTAAACAAATTATCTACTTTTTTAACAAATTGTAATCAAGTTGTAAAAATGCTGTTAGTTTTTATAGCCTATCGCAATATATAACTTAATAAAACTATTTTTTTTTTTAGTAAGTAAAAAAACTAATAAAAATTTAGATAAACAATAGGTTGCAATAATCACATAAAAATGTTTGAAGAAATTTTATCAGAAAAAAAACTTAAAGTTCAGTCTGATTCACGTATTTGCTGAGTCATCATTTTTTTTTACAAAATTTCATTATTTTTTTTTTAATTCATACCCTTATCCCTAACCAACCTTACCCAAACATAATAAAAATGCTTCAAGAAATTAAGTTTTTACAATAAATATTAAAAATACCAAGAATTTTTTTTTTCTTTTTTTTAACTGGACAGAAAATATGTTAACTAGAACTTTGCCATGTACTGGATATTTATATTTTACTCTTCTTTTTTAAATGTAAGCTTTTAATCAAATTTATTACTATTTTCAAACAAAGTTTGAAGATAGTTAGAAAACTTTGTTTAAAACTAAATAATTCAGCTCTCATATTACAAATCTATCTAATTAAATATTCTAGAAAGCAATAATGAAATTACTAGTTTTTAAATCTTATCAAAAAAATTTCTGATTATCTTAAAAAGAATAGTTTTATAAATTTCGACTACTTTAAAATTCAAATTGAAAATTAAAATAATAAAAGTATGATTTACATCAAACTTAAAACTCAAAAACTAAACACCTAAATATAATAAATGAAGACTTAAAATGTACAACAATAACTACATTTTTCAATAAAACTAAAACACCTCTGGGCAGCCTGATTTTTTCACAAAAAAGGTAAATCAGCCTACATTTTTTTTAAAATTTTAAGCTACTCTAAATACTTGACAGAACTCAATTAAATTCATAATTTAAGTTTGATATTCAAAGGATTGCAAAGATATGTACCACTCACAAAAACAGCTTAAAAAAATCATCAAGAGTTTAGAAAAGATTTTTAAATATAATAAAACAAAAAAATATAATATTATGTAGTTAATCAAGGCTGAAAACTTAAAATAAAATATTGTATTGATTAAAGTACTTGAAAGCTAAAATGAAAAGCAGGGTTTTTCATGGTTTTAAACAATATTTTTCAGGTGTTCTTTAACTTTTCAAGGTTTTTGAAAGTAAACGTTTATCTATCTATTTTTAATTCTAAAATCAAATTAAAGTTAAAAACTTGTTAAGTAGTATAACAACAGTCAAAGTTTACTGTAGAGCTACTTTAATGTGAACTTATTAAGAAAACTAAAAATGATGACCAAAACTTTTTAGCTTGATGATATTTTTCTCGTGTCAAATCAACATTTAAGTACTGAACATATAAATCTGTTAAAAGTTCCAGGTTTTTTGGTGATTTTTGTTCAAAATTCCTTTTTTTTTTTCAAAAATTCACACACTCTTGGTTTTTGTAGACTAATTTGTCTAGTTCAAGCTTTTTCTGAAAATTTCTCTTTTTTGATAACCATGAAAAAAAAAAAAATAAAGCCTTTTAAAACAAACCTAAAATTAAAAAAAAAAACTTGAACAGTCTAAATTAGACCAAATAACTACATTTAAAAGCTTAAGCTAGCTTAAGGGTTTTACAACTCTGTATTATTTAAATTTTAAGCCAATTTTTCTTTTTTTTTTTCATTACTGATTAAAACAAAAATAAAACAAATTAGTTATTGATTATGTTTTTTAGATAGCATGAGCTAAAGTCAATCATTAAAAGATAAACTAAATGTGATTTTTTTTGATTCTACAGTTTATAGGTTTTTCTAGGTTTTGTAGCCTAAACTATAAAATTCCAGGATTTTTCCAAGGATTTTAGGTATTGTGACAATCCTGTTAAAAACACAAGTTTTATAAGAAAACCTGATACCAAAGCTGTATAATCTAGCCTATAATTTATGAAAAAAGACCAAACTAGCTTAAATGTTCAAAAAATAAAATTGCCTACCTGAACTTTTTAAATATTAATATTTTGAAGTTTAAACTAGACAAGGTTGTAACAATTCATAATTAAACTATTTCTAGCCTATTTCTAAATTTTTATCATTACTTATAAATTTAAAATTAAACAAATTATTTTAAATATTTTGTTACATAAATAAGCTCAAGTAAAACATTAAATAAAAAAATAAATGTTAAGTTTTTTAGAACTTTAAAATATATATTTATAAGCATTTACAAGGTGGTGTTGTTACAATTTAAATAAAACTAACAATAACCCTACTAATTATAATTTAAAGTATAAAAATTTAACTTTTACTTATGGCTATTAATGAAATTAAGTGTTTACTATTTATTTTACACTATTATACCAAAAAAAACTTATTTAAAAAATGATTAAAATTTGTATTTCTTCTTTTTAGTAATTGGATTTTTCCTATCTAGCATACAATTGTATTAAAAAAATATTACAGGATTGCCATTTTTTGAGGAAAAAAAAATTACACTGAACAACATTAAGATGTCTTAAGTAATTCAGGTTTTTTTATTTAAATCTTCAAAAAAGTTTTAAAATAATAACTTTTTAAATTATAAACTTTTTAAGTTAATAGCTTTTATAAATATTTTTTCCTTTAGAAATGGTTTCAAAAATTTTAAATCTAACTGAAGCAACTAATTTTTGTTCAAGGTTTAGAAAAAAACAAGGTAGTGATTAAAAATATATTTTTAATTGTTCTGTTTTTAATTTAAAACAAACAATCTTGCCCGAGTAATCTCTGATTTTTTTCTAGCTTCAAACTAGCACGAGTTATCCTTAGTCATTCTGTTTTTTTTTAATTCTAACTGTCATAAGTTATCCTGAGTGTTGGGCAACCTTAATAATACTAGAAATTAGACACTTCTAACATTGCAATTTTTTACTTTTTGCATTCAAAACTAGTTCAATGGTTTTATAGCAAAAAATTAACTTCTATAAAATTTTATCAAAAACAATAATAAAGATTATTAACTAACATGATAAAGATCATTTAGGTTTTTTTTGTTCCAGTTAATGTTTGCTGCTAAAAACTGAGATTTTACTTAGTATCAGTCCATTCCACTTACCTTGGAAAAGAATACTCATACTACAGCTTAAATGGTTTTAAAAGAGTACCAAAGTGGTCAAATCATAAGATTAATTAGAATAAACACCAGGGATAAATTTAATTTTAAATTTCAACTATATCGTTTGAATAAACACTAAAAATAATATATATTAATTCGTATGCTAAAGTTATAAAAATATTGAAAAACTTAGAGTTTATAATGATATTTTTTTATTTATAAAAACATAGTACATAACGAAAAGGTTATGATCTGTTGATACCTTTAAATCTTTCAAAAATTTAACTATTGATAGTTAACAGTGTGTATTTTTGATTAAATGTGTCATTTATTGTAAATACTAACAAAAATAATCTTTTTTTATAATCAATGAGTATTAATTAAATCCTAACCGTTTGTTTTTTTATAGTTAATATCTTTACTTAATTCTTTAATAAGTAAAAAATTGAACTTAAATCATTTACAATCTTATTATATTTTTTACTTTTTGCTCAAACAAAAAAAAAATAACTGTTAAATATTTCTCTAAATTTAGCAAGCAATAAGAGAAGGGCTTAAGTTGATAAGACGAGTTGATATGGGAAGATTTTTTCAAATTTTGAGTAAATTCAAATAAAAATTCAAAAATTTTTATAAACAAGCTTGATTTACATTAAACTTAAAACCTAAAAACTAAACACCTAAAGATAATAAATAAAAAATTAATATGTACAACAATAAATATTTTTTTTTAAGAAAACTAAAACATCCCGGGGCAGTCTGAATTTTTTTACATAAAAGGTTAACTAGCCTGAGTTATTTTGAAAACTTTAAGCTACTCTGATTGCGTGACAGAGCTTAATTATATCCATAGTTTAAGTTTGAAATTCAAAGTGTTGCAAAGATATGTACCACTCAAAAAATAGCTTAAATAAATCATCCTGAATTTGGAAAATATGTTAATATAATAAAACAAAAAAAAAAGTTTTTTGCAAATAATGAAGAATGAAACTTTAACAAAAGTATTGTATTGGTGAAAGTACTTGAAAGCTAAAATAAAAAGCAGGTTTTCTTCTGGTTCTTAACAATTTTCTTTCACATCTTCTTAAATTATTCCAGGTTTTTTAAAGTAAACGTTTATCTATTTATTTTAATTCTAAAATTAAATTAAGGTTAAAAACAGTGTTAAGTAGTATAACAACAGTCAAAGTTTAGTGTAAATTTACTTTAAATACATTAACAAATTCATTTAGAAAATTAAGAAAACTAAAAATTATGACAAAATCATATTAGCTTAATGATATAGTTCTTGTGTCAAATCAATATTAAACTACTAATTTATGAATATGTTTTAAGTTTCAGGTTTTTTGGTGATTTTTGTTCAAAATTCCAACTTTTTTTTTCAAAATTTCTTAAATTCTGGGTTTTTTATAAACTAATTTGTCGAATTCCAGCTTTTTCTAAAGATTCCTGTTTTGTTGTAACCATAAAAGAAAAATAAATAAAAATTTAAAAGCCATTAAAAACTTGAACAGTCTAAATTAGACCAAATAATTACATTTAAAAGCTTAAGCTAGCTCAAGGTTTTTACAACTTTTTATTATTTTAATTTTAAGCCTATTTTCCTATTACTTTTCATTACTTAATATAACCAGAACAATAACATAAATTTTATAATGATTTATTTATTGATTACATTTTTATAGAAAAAAAAAGCTAAAGTAAGCTATTAAAAAAACACTAAATGTAAAACTTTTTGATTCTTCAAATTCTAGTTTTTCTAGGTTTTGTAGCCTTAAAAATAAAATTCCAGGATTTTCCAAGGATTCCAGGTTTTGTGACAATCCTGTAAAAAAACACAAGTTTTCTAAGAAAACCTGATTTCAAAGCTATATAATCTAGCTTAAAATTTATGATAAAATACCAAACTAGCTTAAATGTTCAAAAAATAAATGACTACCCGAACTTTTCAAATAATAATATTTTAAAGTTCAAAAAAGCCTGAGGTTGTGACAAATCATAACTAAATCATTTTTATTTATTTATCCAATTTTTATTATTACTTATCAAAATTATAATAAGCAGAATGATATAAATTTAAAAATGAAATAAATACTTTTTATATTTTGTTTAAAAAATGAGCTAAAGTAAAACATTAACAAATACAATAATTGTGAAGTTTTTTAAAACTTATAAACATATATTTGACAGTATTTACAAGGTAGTTTTACAAAATTAAAATAAAATTTAGAGTTTACAAGAACCCATTTATTATAACTTGAAGTATAAAAATCTAACTTTTATTAATGACTATTACTGAAATCAAGTATTAATTTACTACTTATATTTATCTATGATACCAAAATAATATAATTATCAAAGCTTTATTATTAGTATTTTTCGTTTTAAGTAATTTGACTATTCCTCTTTAGCATACTATTGTATTAAGATAAATATTACAGGGTTGACATTTTTTGAGTGAAAAAAAAATTTACCCTTATGGACCTTAAGTTGTTTTAAGTAATTAAGGTTTTTTTTGTAATCTTCAATATATCTAAAAATAATAACTATTTAAATTATAAACTTTTTAAGTTAAAAGCTTTCATAAATGTTTTTCTATTAAAAATTGGTTTAAAAAAAATCAAAGTTTAACTGAAGCAACTAACTTTCGTTCAAGATTTAAAAAAAAAATAAATTTTTCTGTCTTCAATTTAAAACAACCAAGCTGGGCCGAGTAATCCCTGATTTTTATTTTATTTTTAAACTAGTATGAGTTATTTTGAATGTGTGGAAATCTTAATGCTACTTGAAAAAATTCATTTCTAACGTTGTATTTTTTTACTAATTGCATTCAAAACTAGTTTAACTGATTTTAAGTAAAAAAATGAACTTTTATATGAACTTTTATCAAAAACGATAATAAAGATTATTAACTAGCATGTTAGAGATCCTTTAGGTTTTTTTTTTGTTCTAGTGAAGGTTTGCTGTTAAACACTGGGATTTTGCTTAGTATCAGTCCATTCGACTTACTTTGGAAAATAATACTCATACTAAAGCTTTAATATTTAAAGAAGAATACAAAAGTGATCAAATGATGAAATTGTCTATTAGATTAAACGCAAAGTAAAACACAGGGATGAATCTAAATTAAACGTTCAACTATATTGTTTGAATTAAACACTAAACATAACATAGTTAATCAGTACGTAAGGGTATTTAAAATATTAAAAAACTTAAGTTTATAATGATAAATTTTTAATCATTAAAACATAGTACATAATGGATAAATACGAAAAGGTTAAAGTCTGTTGATCCATCGAAAACATTCAAAAATATTTATTATCAATATTCAACAGTTTGCATTTTTAAATACATGTGTCATATATTGTAAATATTAAAAAAAAACTTTATTTTATAATCAATAAGTAATAATTAAATGTGAAATATTTGTTTTTTTATAATTTATATCTTTACATAATGCTTTTTGTAACTAAAAATTGAACTTACTTTTTTTAAGCATCCTTTTATACTTCTGATTTTTTGTTCGAAAAATAATAAAAAAATTAATTTAATTTTTATTTTTTTTCTAAGTTTTGCAAGCAATAACTTTCTTAAAAATGATGTTTTAAAAGAATGATCTTTTTGTGACTATGTAGAATAAAACTAACTATTTATAAAAGACATTAAAATTGTGAAACCAAAATGAATGTTTTTTAAAACAATATATGACTAGTTGATAAGAGATGGGCTCAAGAAAATATATTTAATAATAAGAATTTTAAACATATCTCCCGCACAAAAGTTTTGACTAAATAATTACTACAACAGACTAATTATTTAGTTATGAAAAATATTTTGACGATATGATTTCAGCAAACAGTCACAAGATTTTAAAAACATTAAAAAAAGTTGCAGTTAAAATTTACGAAGTTTTCAAGTAGGTTGCAAAAACTTTTTAAAAATAAATACCGTATTTAAAACTTTAGGAAAAAAAAAGCTAGTTGTATTGTTTTTATAACAACTTTTAGATGGTATATATTTAATACAAAACTTAGAACAAAACTTATAATAACTGTTGAAAAATATCATTTAAAATAGCTTGAAAGATTTTAGACTTTTCATATCAAAATCATAGTAACAACTTACCTTTTCAAAAATAACATTAATTAAACATTTTAAAGATCTATTAGCAGCTATATCTACTAAATAATTTTTTTTTCTAAAACTATGGTTCTAAAATATGCTGTTATATATGCATTTTGCTGCTCACAACAAAGTACTAATAACACATATCAAACTAAGCAATAACCTTAAAATTGTATAAACTGAAAAAATTTAAAAGAATAAATCTAAAAGTAATATTAACTTGCAGACATTTATAAACTAATATAAAGTTACAAAAATTATGTTATTAAATGAGTTTGTGTAGTTTGAGTCATTTTTATTTTTGTTGAAACTTTAATTAACATCAATTTAAAATGATTCACATTCTAAGTTTAAAATTTATTTGCAGATGACGTTTAGACTTTACATTAGTTATTATCTACAAAATAATGTGCAAAATAACTAAAAATTAGTTTTAAAAAATTAATTATACAAAAATTTTAAAATAATACATTATATAAACAGTTATAAATTAAAATTATAACCTACAACAAAATAACATGTTACATAAATATTTCCACATTGTCAAACAAGTACATATCTAACTAACCAAAATTCTTAGTATTCGGGTAATACCCGGCTTAGTTAAATGTTTATTTAAAATTGGATTAAACGTTTGATTGAAGTATATTAAACTAAGTGAAAAAAATTATTAAAATAATGACTGATTTAAAGTCGAAACGTCGTCTGCGAATAAATTTTAAACTTAGATGAGTTTCTCTTTTTATTAGTTTTTGAAATCTCCAGTATCCCCTCCTGTTTTTTTAATATAATGGTTATTAAACTGAAAAATTAAAAATACTTTTTTTGGTCAAAAAAGGTCAGTTTTAATCAGTTTTCATGTTCCTTATTATGTTTAAATAAAAAGTACTTTTATAAGTCAAAAAAGGTCAGTTAGAATCGGTTGTTATGTTTCTAATTATGTTTAAAAGAAAAGTTTTTATTAAAGTCAAAAAAGGTCAGTTTTAATATGATTTTGTTTCTTATTGAGTTACACTATGTTTAAAATATATTGAAAACAATTTTCGCAACAGAAATATGATAAAAATGTAAAATATTTTCTATAAAATTGCTTATTTCTATATATCTTATTAATTTATTATATTGTATGTAAGTTTGATACAAAATACTTTAAAAATAGAATTGTTTGCTGAGAACTTGATTTCGAAGAAAACATATTAGTTTATTCAATTACTTTTAAAAAGAGACTGTCGTAAATACTTTTATAGAATTGCATTGCGTTTTTAAATAAAAAGTTTTTAAGTTAAGTATAGTCTGTTTTGACTTTTATAACTGTCATCTAATTTTACTTAGTTTTGACTATGTAACGTATAACTAATCATAAACCAATATTCTTAATTTATCAATTTTTTAATTCATAATTATTTAATTGTTACCTCAAGTTAAAAAACCCAGTAGCGTAAATATTAAAATTAAAATACTGGTCTGATATTGTTCGGAATCTCATTCTAAGTTCAGGATCTGGTCAAATCTGGATATTGTTTAGAATTTTGGAACAGTCCATATCGTATAAATCTCTCAAATTTTTAAGAAATATCTAATTTAAGTTTTAAAACTATCCTAAAACCTTCGTTATTCTCGTTATCAATAAACTCCAACAATATCTAGTGTAAGTTTCATATTTTCTTTTAATACCTCGTATAACTTTAATTAATAAAATTAATTTTGACCGTTATATCTAGTTTAGCTTTAAAAACTACGTAAAAATAAATCCAAGACTTTTTTTGCATTTTTTTATGAACACCAGAATATCAAGTGTAGCAATAAATCATTTTCCAGTAATGTCTAGTGTAACTTTCAAAACTTCCCTAAAATATGCCTGAAATTTTTGCTTTTTAGATAGAAGTCCAGAGTATCATAATAGTATCAAACCTCTCAAATATGTCTTTTACTGTTATTTGCAGAAAAACAACAACAAATTATATTCAGTGACCTACCAGATCCATAACTTAAGGGTTCAACCAGCTCAAGTTAATATATTTATTTTAGGATTTGACCACACCTTAAGTGAACCGGTCAGAAAAGCACGGTGTCACTTTAGCACAGAGTGACATTTTTGCATGGAGTGACATTTCAGCACAAAGTGACACTTTTGCATTGAGTGACATGTCAGCACAGAGTGACACTTTTACATTGAGTGTAATTTTAGCAGAGAGTTTTCTAATTTTAAAAAGAACGAAAATCCAACTACAGCTTTGTACAGTTTATGAAAGTTCTTTTTATCTATAACAGCTTAGTTAGTCTATTTTTGAAATGTACAAAGTTTTAATAAGGATTAAAACATTTTAAACGTTCAAAGATTAAGTTACAAGAATTTTTACTCAACGAATTAGACCAATAAAAGATCTTAATAACTTCTATAAAACATGTTTTACTTTTTGAGTTGTAGCCCTTCGGACAGTTTATGTGCTGCAAATTGGTTCATACATTTGTCCTAACTTTAAAGTAGTATAGTTAAATTCAAAAAGACTACACTTTTTATTAAAAGTGGTAAAATTAATAATACTAATGTTCTTTGTGGCCCAGTTTTTTTACTCTAACAATTATTTTACAATAATTTGACTATGCTGTTTTTGTATTTCAAAGTACGTCAAAAATTTTAAACAAGTTTTTATCTTAAACTATTTAAATTAGATCAAATATTTTAACTACTTTATACCAGATTATCATAAATTTGCGTATATTTTTATAGATTTTTACTAAAAATACTTTTAAAAATTAAAATTAACAATTACAAACTAATCATTCGAAAAATCTTTCCTTAACATTTTTTTAACAAGCTGCCGCACCTTTAGTAAAATTTTAGCTATGCTACAAATGTTTTATTTATATTAACTTTAAGCGGTTTTAGAGTTTTCATTACTTATTTAATATGTTATTTGATATATTTTGTAAACTTAAGCTAAGCCTGAATGTATTTCTAAGTGTTTGTTATAGTTTTCAAAATCTAGTAATTTTTAAAAAACTGAGGATCCAAATTATTTTACTAATTAATTGAGCTAAACGTATTTTTAGAAATTTTTTGGCTATTAATTTCATGTTTATAACTTTGACTATTACTGTTTAAATGACCTGAAGCTATATAAAGACACTACTACTTTAAAAGTTAAATCAGTTCTAGTTTAAGGTTGTATTTTTGTTCTAATACTAATTTATGCTTTAATTTAACAAATCCAAGTATTAATTGATAGTACAAAATACTAAAGCATGTAGAAACCTAAATGCTCGAGCTTATGTTGTTTGAAACAACTTTACAGTAGCTGTAAAATAAATTAAGTATTCATACAAAATTATTAATCATGTACTTAAATAATGTTAAAGTGGCTTAGTATAAGTTAGCGTATATGATAACTAATCACAAATAAAGCTATTTTATGAACAATTGACTAACTAAAATATATTAATAACTTTTATCTTTTACTGTTCTTAAAAGTATGAAACAAAAAAATAATTACTTTACTACAAAGTTTTCAATTAAAAATTATAGTAATTTTAAAGTTTGCTTAACAGCAGTTTTAAGAATATTTCTTAGCTTTATTGTTGTCAATTATGAATTAATATTTTTAAAGTGAAAGTAAATTTGTTTGAAAATGTGTTTTAACATACAACACGCAAAAAACAACAGATGAGCAAACTAACGATGTCTTATCTGATAAAGTCTTGTAACCAACCACTCATTACATTTTATGGTTCGTTTTATTTCTTGTTTCCGAAGACTTAAAGTTAATAAAAATGCGGTAGGTCTTTTTATGGGTATCCTTTTATTGGTGTCCTAGTTGCAGCAAAAGGATACCCATAAAAAGACCTACCTCCCCGGTCGGTCTTTTTATGGGTATCCTTTTTAAAAATTGTACAATTTCATGTCGACGTGACGTATTTTTCAACTTTTTTGAACAATTTTTTTAAAAGTCATTTCAAATAAATTTTTTAAACTTTTTTGTTCAATTTTATTTCTAAATCTTTTTACGTATCTTTTTTTATAAAATTGTTCAATTTCTAAAAACTTAGATTTTACTTTTATAACTTAAAAATTTTATTTAAACTTAAATCTAATTTACTGTTGAAATTAAAAAGGATACCCATAAAAAGACTAAACACTGCTTTGAAACTTTTTATGGGTGTCATGTTAAGTTTGTTCAAAATATCTTGTTTTAAACTTAAGTTTTACTTTTATTACTTAAGAATCATGTTTAAATTGTTTTAATGATGAAATTTAAAAGGAAACCCATAAAAAGACTTAACACTGCTTTGAAACTTTTTGTTGGTATCTTGTTTTAAACTTAAACTTTACTTTTATAACTAAAAAATCTTATTTAAACTGTTTTAATAATGAAATTTGAAAGGATACCCATAAAAAGACAAAACACTGCTTTAAAACTTTATATGGGTATCCTTACTTACACTACATTTATATAAATTTATATATTTTTCATTAGTTTTTGACAACCTAGTTTAATCAACAAAGTTGTACTTGTAAAGTAAAACAAGTCGTGTTTCTTTTCAATTTCGTTTTTAAAGTCATGTTTGAATTATATATTGTAAATTAATTAACAGTTTTTTAAAAAAGAAGAATGTTTTTAAATGAAGAGCATTCAGTTGTTAAAATTTTTTAGTTAATTATAACTTAAAAACAAAATACTTAGATAAAATAGGAAAGATACCCATATAAAGTTTTAAAGTAGTGTTTAGTCTTTTTATGGGTATCCTTTGAAATTTCAACAGTAAAATAGATTAAATAAGATTTAAAGTTATAAAAGTAAAGTTTAAGTTTAAAACAAGATATTTTGAACAAACTCAAAAGGATACCCATAAAAAGTTTCAAAGCAGTGTTTAGTCTTTTTATGGGTATCCATTTGAATTTCAACAGTAAAACAGTTTAAATAAGATTTTTAAGATATAAAAGTAACATTTAAGTTTAAAACAAGATATTTTGAACAAACTCAAAAGGACACCGTATATAGTTTTTAAGCAGTGTTTAGTCTTTTTATAGGTATCCTTTTGAATTTCACTATTAAAGCAGTTTAAATAAGATTTTCAAGTTATTAAAGTAAAATTTAAGTTTAAAACAAGATATTTTGAACAAACTCAAAAGGATACTCATAAAAAGTTTCAAAGCAGTGTTTAGTCTGCTTATGAGTATCCTTTTAAATTTCAACAGTAAAACAGTTTAAATTAGATTTTTAGATTATAAAAGTAAAGTTTAAGTTTTAAAAAATTAAACAATTTTATGAAAAAAGATACTTAAAAAGATTTAGAAATAAAATTGTACAAAAAAATTTAAAAAATATACGTAAAATGACTTTAAAAAGTAAATTGTTCAAAAAAGTTGAAAAAATACGTCACGTCGACATAAAATTGTACAATTTTTCAAAGGATACCCATAAAAAGACCGACCGGGGAGGTAGGGCTTTTTATGGCTATCCTTTTGCTGCAACTAGGATACCCATAAAAGGGTACCCATAAAAAGACCAACCCATGAAAATGCAATGTTTTAAGTGACGTCACGATTCGTTTTAACAATGAAAATGAGAAAAAGAAGCGTGAAGTACCTTTGAGAGAAAGAGTTTCAAATTTAGCATGCAGACGCGAGTCGGCGGGATTATTGACGGGAGAGACGCGAGTCGGATTTATTGGCGTGGAAACGACACAACGACGGAGAGGCGAGTGAGCCGGCAAGGCGAATAAAGCTTGTTTAAGACTTTTGGTAATAAACGAGGATAGAAATTTTTATCACCGAGTCTATTTTCTGTCCATTACAAAAATGTTTAATAGTTTGTAAATGTGCCTACTGGGGTCTTTAGAAGTCATTGGTGTTTTAACTAATTGTATATTCATTTATTTTAATTTTTTTACAGTGTGTTTATAAATCTTCTAAACATAAATCACGTGCACTAATATGACCAATTTTATAGCATTGTTTACTACAGTACTAGTATTTTAGATTAAGTCGGTGTTCCGTCTGGACGTCTGTAATACTTTAAATTACCATTATCAATAATCATATTTGAGAGCAGCTTAACCTACTAAAACCCAACTAATCAACATTATTACTGAAGACGGTTACATGGCGTAACTCCATTACGGCCAACAAACCTATCACCTTTGAAATTAAAATTCGAATGCGTCAACGAAGACAAATAACTACTTAACCACAAAGCAAATAAGAATCAAATTACGCGTAATAAACTGACAACTAAAGAACATAAAAAATGGATAGCCTAACCGCTTAGAGCAATGGACAACCGACCCTGCCAGGGGCTGGGCAGTAGAACTCAGGAAACCAACTGGTTTTGCGTGGCCGAAGAGATTGTAAATGGATTTAATCGCTATTTGTTTTGATTGTTTTAATAAATTGTTTTCATTTACATTAAAAGTTTTGATTATTTTGAATCAGCAGAGGTTGGGAATTGTTAAACCAACATTTCTCTAACATATTAAACATTTATACTGAAGAATGATTTAACTCGTCGATTCAAGTATGTTCGAAAAACTGTGTTTTAATACTAAAGTTTAACTTATACCTTAGCAGTATGTTACATTGTAAACAAAATTATATATATATAAATAAGAAATTCTTAATATTTAAAAAAAATCGTTTAGTAATCATCTGCTTTTCATTGTGACGGTACTATACTGTACAACTGTAATCGGTTATTATGACAAGTGATGGAAGTGTGAAATTTTTTTTGTACTGTGCGGAAAGTAATTTTAAACTAGTTATCTGAGTTCGTTGTTTATTTTTCCAGAGTTGGCAAGGTCTATGTCTAATTTTACTATTTTTAAAGATACACAAAATGCGTAAAATTATATTTTTTTAACAACTTTGATTTTGTCTACTTTATTGTTTCTTAACGATTAAAATTAAGCGCTCAAAAATCTTGGTGTAAGGAACTGGTGTAATACAAAAGCTTAAGGTTATAGAGTCTTTCACGACTAGTAAACTTTAAACCCTTAAACTAATTAATCATCAAACTTCTTTTTTAATATTCAAAAGTTTTATTTAAAAAAGATAGAAGTTATAATACTTTAAAACTTTCTTATCTATTTTACCAAAAGTTCTATAAATAATACACAAACATTTAAAAAATAACTTTATAAACGAGAAAAAAATATGATGCTGTATTACACTCTTAGCCACCAATGTCATTTCAATAAAATATTTTCTTTAAGGATTTTCTAATTTTCTAAGCGAGAACTTTTCTACATATGGGGCAGCTGTAGCTGATAAGCATGCAATTCTTCAAGCCTTTCTTGTGAAAGAGGTGACCGCACGGCACCTTCACTATCTCTTCGCCGATCTTGTAGTCTATAATGCACACCGAACAAAACTCATCTCCTTTTTGGTTCTTTCTGTACTTTACCTTTGTGAAATCGTTTACTCTCTGCACGTAGACCCTTTTGCGGATGAAGGCCTCTCTTCTTTTGACTGTAGTGTAGCTGTCGAACTTGAGTTGAAAATCTTCGATGTGGACGATGCTCGGATTGACCTCGCTTTTGCACACGCCGACGAGCGAACCGTACGGGTGTTGCGCGTACTGATCCGCAAAGATCTTGAAAGCGGCAACGTCTATAAACTGGTATCTCTTCTTGTAGTTGAACACGAGAACATCTGTCGCGCGATCTGCTAGGTTTTCGGGACGAAAGTAAATGGAACGAATCTCGACATCCCTCTTGTGCCTCCTGCAGTTGCTTCCGAGTTTCGCAATCAGCTCATCGCGCATGCGCTGCAAACTCGGATTTCGATTTTCGTCCAACTCAAGCTGAACGTGAGCCAGGAACATGACGTATTCGGTGACGTACTGCTCGAAACTGGATCCGAGTGCTGCGATGAGCTCAGTATTTTTTTCTCTTCTCTTCCTTCTCTCTACTTTGTTTCTCTCATTGTTTTCAACGACGCTCCTCCTTGGCCTATTGCTGCGGCCTTTCTTTTTTCTCTCTCTCAAATCCATTGAGATGTAGTTTCTATTTTTAATTTAAATATATCTGAAAATTAAATGATAAATTAAAAATAACTTTTGTCTAAAAATTACTAAATATGGGATATATTTGAATATTTTATCTGAACACTTTGCTAAGCCGTACAGTGTAAACTGTAAAATTTTCATATCTTAACAATTGTTAAATCAGTTTTGCTGACGACATTACTTAATAAAATCTTTTTAAAAATTGTTAACAAGAAAATAAATGTTCAGCAAACTTTTGTTTTTTAATAACGATAACTTTTTAAGCTACAATATTTAAATTATGTTTTTTTAAACCTTAAAAAAAATAGTAGTAATAAGATTCAGTAAATCACATATATAATATGTTATCATCGTTTATTTTTAAACAGTGTCAGGGATCATCAGTCATGTGTGTAAGTCAGCATTTCAGTCATCTCCACATACAAACTTATAATATGATCTTTAGATTTAAAAATAAAAACACTCTTTTATTGCAATAAAAGGTTTTACACTTATATATATTGTGATTTAGAGAGCACTACCAATTTAGAAGCTTTTCTCATACTTAAATTTTCAGGCTTAATTTTTTCATTTGTCTTGACAAGTTATTTTTTAAAATTTACACCAATATTTGGATATTAATTAACAAGTTTATACTATTTTAAAAACATGTTTAAAACCACAGAAATTAATAAAAAAGTAAACTATAAGGCATAACATTTACTTTACTAATTAGAGAATCACATGTTTAATTATTGCAACTATAACCTGGTATAACATAGTTATTGTTGACTAGGGTAAAGTTAAAAGTATTTAAAAGTTTAAATATATTTAAGTACACACTATCAAATATAGAACATATCTTCATATATTCAAATTAATAATGTCAAGCTAAAATTTTGTTGAAAAATTAACACTTTTAATAACAATTCACTAAAACAATGAGTTTTAAACTATCTAGGTCTTTAATCTTTTAGTATTATAAAAGCCTTTTTTTAAGAAATAAAAATAAACTTAAAGCTAATGAGTTTAAATATAAGTTAATTTATTTTACTTAGTTCAGGTGATGCACAAAACTTAAATTTATCAAAAAAAACTTTAATGATATAAGACCCTTATCTGTTAAAAAAAAATAAAATTGAAAGTTTTTGTAATGGCATCATTAATTTATCTAAAATAAAAGCGATCTCCAAAGTTAAAACTTAGAACACTTAATGTTTTAAAAGTTGCAATACTAAGATTTACTTAAAAAGAAAATAAACAAATGCTTTGAAACACTATCTGTTAAGAAAATTTAACCTCATATTAAAAACAACTACCTGGCTTCTAATGTAACACATATGTTTGAGTTGAAAATTTTTCACTTATTTAAACTAATTTTCAAAAATATATACTAATAACTCAGCATAAAAATTTTCAATTTTAAAAACTTTAAGCATATCTGCTAAAACTACTACTAAAACAAAACTGTAATATGAACTTTTTTGTATGTAGTAGTATGATACTTGGTTTACTAATTAGAATATCACATGTTTAAGTATCGTAATTATAACCTGATACTTCATAACAATTGTATACTAGCGTACAAAATAGTATTATGTTAACTAGTATTTAGATACACTAGTGTTAATTGAAACATTAAACCTCATGTTTTAAGTTACAATGCAAAGCTAAAATTTAGTATAACAATTTATAAATTTCACAAGACTTCACTGCAACCAATAGTTTTGACTTCTTCTGTGAAAATAATTTATTTTGAACTCAATAGGCTTTTTAGTATTTTGTTACGCTGAATTTTTTTTTTTTCTAAAATAATATAATTAAAAATTTCAGCTTTTAAAAATAATTTCATTGTTTGTACTTAAAACCAGGTGATGCATAAATCAGAGTCATATAACTCTATTTTATTGTTTATTTATGCATAAAAAATCACTTAATGAGTTTATCATAGACAAAAAAAGTAGTTAAGACCCAAAACTGTTCAATGGGTAAACTACACATCATAAAATAAAACAATCTTAAAGTTGCGTCATCTAATACTGAGCACAAATAATTGAGTAACTTTCAAAAGTTTGAGCTATCATAATTGTAATCAAAGAATAAGAAGAATGGAAAATAAGTAGCTTACCACAAATTGAACAGTCAATTTCTTATGCTGATTTTTAACAATACTTTAATACAATCAAGCAACTGAAAGTTTCTAATCTTATACTGAATTAATTCTGATTTATAACTTTTCAGGGGTAAATATTATAATTTTAACATGATTCAGCAGATTTTATTTAAGCATTATACCTCTTTACGAGAAAAACATTGAAAACTTAAAGTACAATTGTATGGCTTTTAAAACGTTAATACCATTTTTTATAAGAATTCAACTTATATTTAAGTATATAAACATTGAATAAAATACAATTTTAAGTAAAAAGGTTGCTCTTTTTACAATCTTGATTAAAATTTTGTTTAAGTACGTTTTTATTTACGCTACTTTAGTTAAGACGCCTAGAGGCAAAATAGTTAGAGTTCAAATATTTCGAATGTTTAACAATCATAAAAAGTAAGGAATATTTGGCATTACACTTGGAGCTATAATGGCAAAATTTCCTGAATGTACTAACCGGTAAAAATAGTTAGAGTTTGTACACAAAGTATATAATCAGTGTATCTGAATATATTTTATATATTCTTATTAAGACTGAAAAGTAAACTTTATTTAAGTATTTTTAATAATATTATAATTTTAAATAACTGTATATTTACACCTATTGTTTTTTTTCAGAGGTTAAAAAGGTTTTAAATTATTTGTTCTAATTAACAAACTACTTTTATATTCGCGTCATTTGAGAAATTGATTAGTAGTATAGGGCTGGTCTCATATAAACAATAGTGCTTTGAGTTAATAAATGTCACCTACTTTAGTTAAATAAGAAAACTTAAGTTATGTCAACACCCTTTAATGTTTAAATTTTTTTTACACCTTGTGGTATTTTACCAATATGACCCCTTATTGCCTGGTTGTTTTTTTAAGCCTCTATGTCTTTATGGTAATGCTTAAACCTAAAGAGATTTTAAAAGGGCACAGATTAAGTAGGATTGCTTCTTGAAAATTCAATGCAAGCTTTGTTGTAAAGTTTATCTAAATCTAATATTAAATAAAATGTACTAGGACTTAAAAATGACACAAATCTAATTGATATGACATAAAAACATGATAAATACTAGCTTCAAAATAAAAGGTAATAACTTTATTATTAAGCTTATTAGTGAAACATATTTGGGTAAAACAATGTCTTGGTAATACTAAACTGTTACCTAAAATATTAGTTATTCTTTATCCGAGGACGCCAATTGTAATATTTGGATTAGATAATTTTAGGTATAAACTTAACTTATACTAATAGTGATATTAAATAATACTTAGATTTTTCAAACTACCATAAGATTGACTTAAAACTAGTAAAAAATAACCCAAGTTTAAAAAATATTTTTATTGTGTGTCTATTCTGAAGAATGCTCGAACCAGGGTTGAAAAATTTTTTTGGCAAATTGTCTCTAGGTTTTCAAAATTTAATGTGTGTTATGCTAACGTAAACTTCTAACATATTATTCTTTTGATAATTTAAATATTACTAAGTAGTTTATGTGTTTTTATTCTCTCACACTAAAAGGTTATTTTACGCAAACGCTGTAAATTGTTGGTTTTCATTTATTGATTTTCTATTTTACATAAAAATATATTTATTAAGTTCTTTCAAAATTTTAAGCAGACTCAGTTTCGGTCAAAGACCTATTCAGTGTTATAAAGAAAGATATATGATATTTATATAAAAATGTATTAAAACAAAAAAAGAATAAAAACAAGTAATCCTTAACTTTAGATATTTATTTAATCTTTACAAAGAGCAAATCTTTACTTATAAAACAATACTAATTAAATTTCTATCTTACAGTTTAATTTTGTTTAATTAAGTTTTAAAATTAAAAATTCATTTGAAAGATATTTTATAGAACAATAATAATATTAACCTGCTGCAAACTCACAACTTATGAAGAAATAAGTGTAGGATGTAACTAATGAGTTTAAGTGTTTAAATAAAACTGTAGTCTACTGTATTTAACAGTTTAACGTATAATGGAGATCTGTTTTTGAAGTTTTTATTTTTTCTAAAAGCTTTGACTCATCTATGAGTTAAAAAAATGTTTTATTCTTTATTATTTAGTTAGTTGCAGAACATCCTAGTAACTCAATTGAATGATGCTAAAAAAGTTTTATATTAGAAATTTACTCATTGGACGTAATAGTATTTGATAATAATTATTATTAAAATCAGAAGAAGAACTGTCTTTCAGCTCATCCCCTCTGCTTGCTACTGTATAATGAAAGAAAATTTTTGTTTTGACTTAAAAAAAATCACTACTTAAATTTTCTAAACTGTCATATGAAATGAAATATTAGTGTAAGTCAATCACTAATTAAGTAACAAATAATTGCAGTGTTGCTAAAATTCTATGAAAGTGGAATAAATTTTATTTTGTTTTGCTGTTTAACATAATACAAAAACTTTATTTTCTTTTGTAAAATAAATTGAAAAATGGGTTCGCAAAGAGGTATCAAATTTTTTGATGTGATAGTTTTATACTGTAGTTTAAAGTTAAGTAAAACCCTTGAAATCCATACCAAAACTATCTAAAACTAAATAATTATTTGACAAGATAAATATACTTGTGAAAAGACTTTAAATAAATATTGGTTTTAAATAACACTGACATATGTTCAAAATAATTCTCAAGGAAAAACTAGAAAAAATTAAGGAAAAAGAAGTTCTTTACTATCATCCTCCTTTCAGTAGTTGTATAAAAACAAATATAGAAAAAGAATTTCTAAAATTAGCATCCAGACATTTCCCAAAATCGAGTTTTTATGATTCTATTTTTAATAGAGATACAATTAAGATTTCATATTCCTGTATGTTTAACTTTGAAAAAGAATTGTCTAATCAAAACCAGAAAGTACTTCAAGACTCAAATGAAAAAACTGAAGAAAACAGCAAGTTATGCAACTGTATATCAAAAAGTAATTGTCCATTAACAGTGAATGTCTTATTTAAGGAGTTGTTTATAAAGCAACAGTTGTGCATAGCAATAAACATTTGAATTGGTTTAACTGGAAGACAATTCAAAAGTAGATTATATGAACATACATAATTCTTTAGAAATGAAAATAAAAAAAAAAGAAGGACAAGATGAAGTAGATTTATTCATGAAATAAAAAGTAGCAATGTTTATTTGAAAAAATTATAAAATGTGAGATTATTCATCGCAGTAACCAAAATAGACCAAGTAAAATTTCACTGTCAGCAATTTGGAGAGACTTGAAATTCCATTTGCAGAAAACAACAAACTTTTAAATTTAATCAGAATTAGTGGGAAAATGTAGACAAATCACAAAATTATATTTGAAATCTTATTTTACTAAATTTAAATTTAATTAACCAATTTTAATAATATAATTTTGTTTTTTATATTGTCTCTTGTTTTTTTTGTTATTATTGTATTTTACGTTAATGATAATTTATTTTGGTGAAAGTTGTTAAATTAATTAAAATTTAATTAATTAACTATTTTCGTAATCAATTGTTACTCATCATAAGCTATATAAAGTGTTTGTCTATTGCAACTTGTTAGTTTGTTTACTTGTGATCATCGCTTTAGCGTGAAACAATTGTTAAGTAATAAACTCAATTTAACTTTTGTCTATAATGTATAAAGGTTCCTTAAGTGTGAAGCCCTCTAGAAATTTATTGTTTAAACGTTAATATATTTGTAAAGCTATGACAAAGATAAATTTTCGAAAATTTTGTGTAAATTTTTCATTTAATAACTATGTTCTAATTTTTTGTAGTAAAACAAAACTAATCACTAATTAGCGGTTTTGCACAGCAAGTTTTAATTACAAGATAAATTAGTACAATTGTATTTAATATAAAGATTAAATTAAGTGGACATTTTTACACTCAGCTGTCACATGACTTACAAAAAAACAATTTTATGTTGATAACGCTAATAGTTTTACAGTTTTATGTTTTAAAGGCCTTGTTTGGTTTCGATTATAAACAGATTATTAAAATATTTTGACTTTAAACGAATTTCGGTACTGGTAACATCGTTTAGTGCAGGGTTTCCCAAACTCATTTAATAAATCGCCCCCTTTTCAGAAATTTGAAAATTAATCGCCCCCCACGATTTCTAAAAGTAGTTTTTCTTTTGAGTACAAACTTTTAAGCCAAAAAATAATTTTTTAAAATGTAATTTAGTCTGGTATTTCTTATACACGCACTTTTGGGCTGTGTTCAAAGTAGTTTACAGGGCTTAGGAAAATAAGTTACTTTTGTTTTCTTATAAGCCCAGTGAAGTGTATAAAAATACTTAAATATTAAAAAGCCTTGAGTAATCAGTAATAAATCCTGTTTAAATATGAATTGTTTTGAAACTAATGAAACTTTTAGGGTAGTGGAGGACAACTTTTGTAGTCAGCAATTAATATTTATTTGAAAATCATTTCTTGTTTCAACTCGCTAAAAAAATGTAATTGCGGGCTGCATAATTTAAAAAAATAATGTATAGAAAACTACAAAACTCGAGCATAATTGTAATAAAATGATTTACTATTATTGTGATCTAGGAAATACTAAAGTAACTGAAAACCAAATTGAAAGTGTAATTCAAAATCATAAGCATCAAAAAACTAAATTTTGTTTATTTTGCACAAGTAGTTTCAAGTTACTTGGCGGGTCGAAATTTGATTGGATCTGGACCGTAAGTTACCCATCTGAAATTTTAACTGAAACCTGACATTATAACTACCTCTCATTTAACGAATTTCGGACATTTAGAGTGAATACTAAGTAACTTATTTAAGCCGCACAAAATACTTAAATTATTTTATAAAAAAGCATATTCTAAAATTAAATACCAGAGATTAAAAAACTATAAAAGAATGAACAGATTTTTTTAAACATAATGAAATAGATTTTAAAACATTATTGCTGATCCAGTTTTAGGAATTTTTCCGACTGGTTGGTTATCTCACATGAAAAGTGGGTTTATCAATACCTTCTGTAAAATTATTAATTTCAATGCTGAGATATATTATAAGCAAGTTAGTTGTAAAATTAAAAATTTAATTCTAAACTTTTTAAACTATATGTTTTGTATTAGAATACCATTAAATAGTGTTTGACTTAAAATAACCTTTAGGAAACTAAACCTTAATTTTAACATTTTTTTTCTTCATTTAAATTCAAAAACAATCAAATGTTTTACAGTTCATTCTGTGAACAGAAAAAAAATCATATAAAAAATTCATTCAATTGTGTTAAACTTTTTTTTGTAACTGTAGCAGTCTTTTTGATTGCTTATTTATTACTGTTTAATTTTATTTTTTCTCTAGTTATTAGCCTATAATAATTTACCAGTAAAAAAATAGTGAAAAACTAAAAGCTAGTGTTGAACTATTAAAATAAACAACATATTCTAATTGCTAATATATTGAAAAATAAGATTAAAAAAAACAGTTGTATTAATAGTTTAAAATTATTTGATATATAGATTTTCTAACAGTAATAAATCAAGTTAGAAAATAAGTTTGAGTTTAATAATCTTTTAAATGAAAAAGTCGAAGCATTTCAAATAGAGACATCAAATCTATACTCTTTTAAAACCAAAAATAATTTTTGAAATAAAAACTTTGATGGTTATCAAGGTTTTTTTATTTATACAGATTAAACAAGTAGCAACAAAAATATTTCAAACAAATACTTTAAGCACTATGCTATAAAAACTTTTAGTGTAATGTAAATCGACAAATATAAACTACAAAATTAACCAGGTCAAAACAAAGCTATTAACATATTTAAAACATAAAACATTTTATAAATACAGTAGACTTCCTCTTCAATTCGCACTTTGAACAAAATAAAATAGTTTAAACTCATAAATTATTACCATTTTTTTACAAAATGATAAATTTAAATATTTTATATGCAATAACGTTATGAATAAACAAAAATCAACTAAAACATAAAACAAACAGTCATAAAAAAAAGATCTATATAAGCTATTTAATATCGTGTATTTTTTGTTTTATTAATACTTAGTTAGTAATAGACTTCATTTAAGTTAAATTTAAGAGAGTATAAATTTGCACTTTTTTTAGGTAAATGGTGCGAAATCAAGAGGAAGTCTACCGTAATTAATATTTATTAGGATTTATGCCAACCTGTTATACAATAAGTAACTTAAAAGACTTTTTAATAAAAAAAGACTACTTAAATACAATACAAACCAGGTTAAACAAGTAGTATTTTAAAAGATCAAATAAATAAAAAAAACTTTCATAAAATAATGTCTGCTACTGAATTCAAATATAATGCGAAGGATGAGGTTCATGAATTCTTGCAAGTTTTTCTAATCTGATTCTAAATCAGTCAAATAAAGCCTCAAGTCACCTCCTTTACAAATATCTAGATTAGATATTTTGCTCTAGATGTTTTTAACTAAACTGAAAGCTTTCTCAACAACATAGCTAGAAGAAAAAACTATACACAACAATCTAAATTCCTCTCAAATGATTTCATACTTTTGTCTTAGTTTTTGTTGAGTTCAAAAGCTTTCATTTCGTTCTTTGGAAAAAATTACTTTAAGTTCAAGGTCAGTTTGTAAGTCGGAGAAGGTTTCCTGTGAGGCGTTTACTTCAAAAAGATCTGCCACAAAGGAATCCATATTTTTATCTATATCAGGGGTCGGCAGGCAGTTGGTGGTCGCGGGCCAAATTTCAAGTTTCCAAAGTCTTCGCGGGCCGCAGTTTTAGTTTTAGTGACATTTGAATAATCTTATGGTTTTAGTTTTAGTCACACTAGAGAAAAGTTTTACTTTTTTGCACCTTATTATTTAAAATGACTTTTAGCTATACATAGAATGCCTATTCAAATTTATATTTATTAGACTATGATTTACATTGACTAATATACTTTAATAAATATGTACTAATATTGTTAATAAAATATATACTTTCATAAGCACTTAATAAGTTAAACTTAATACTTTTTTAATTTTACTTACAACCTAACTCTCTGTAAAAATCTAACTTGAAAGACAATTTATGGGTTACTTTTATACATTTGTTATATCATCAACACTTTTTTATATTTCTAAGAATATTTACTTCTGAATAAGTTTTTGCGAGTTAAATAAATTACACTCATTAAGAAGTTTAGTAATTAGTTAACAAAATAAAATTAATACCAATTTGTATTCCAGAAAGCTAAAACAAATGATTTAACATAATTTATTCTCAAATACTTTAAAAAACTATTTTATTAGTAATTAGACTTTTACATGGTTGCCATTAAAAACCAAAAATGTCTGAGATGTATCTAATCAGCATAAGTTTATTAAAATTTGAAAAAGCTAATAAATAGTTGTTAATCAAGCTTAAATAGTTAGTTAAAATATCATCATTATCAAAAAGTACACAAAGTGTAAGAAAACAAGAAAAAATGCAATTAGTAAACTACACAACAGTAATAAAAACTATTCTTAGAATTGGAAGATTTCTTTCAAGTGTTTAAAATAAAAGCTTCACACACACCTGAGTTTTCAAAATTTTAAAATAGCCTGTTTGTGTAGCAATCCAGTTAATATAAAGTTCACTACAAAAAGAAGTAACAAAGGTTATTAACAGTAAATAAATTACATGCCAAAAATATATAAGCCAGCTGGAATGGACAATCGAGTTTCTTAAACAAGTTTAACGAAAGTAAAAAATTTTATTGAGTCATTAGCAAAGTAGAAATTTTTTTTATTAAGCATGATAGCAATTCTTTATTTGCAATAAGAATATTGCATTTAAAAATATTAATTGTAAAATATAAGACGAGCTACAAGAATAATAAAGCGTTTGTTAGGAGTTATTGCGAGAAACAAAAAAAATCACCAAAGTCGTTTCCGACAAATCACATTATTATCTTCAGTAACTACAGAACAATCAGAAAAAATTGTTAAGGCAAGTAATAAAGTAGCAAAATTTATTACCTAAAATGAGTTATCGTTTATAATTGAAAGCTTTTATAAAAAATTGATGTTGGCGGTTATGAAAAACTTTTGTTTATTTCTTCAATGACAACATGAAGTCGTGTTTAGGAAAGGCATTAAGGTTATAAAGTCGCATAAATCAAATTAGGACTTTAATCAAACTGTTAACATGAGATCACTGATAGAAAAACTGTTGCTCATCTGAGAATTTTTATTAGAGATGTTTTTACTAACTTTGACATTTTAGTAGAATTTCTTGGTTTAGTTCCAACGCGAAGCACAACAATCGGTGAAATTTTTCAAGTAAAGGTGCAATGTACCAACACGGAGTACAATTTCTTCTTTTATTTTTAGTAAAAAGTTTAATTAAAGTTTATAAAATGTCTTAAAACATTTATCATTATTAAAAAATACTATTTAGCTACTATAATATATTTTTGAATAAAAAAATTATTTATTTGGTAGTCTTTTTTCGGTCAAATTGAAATTTCATTACTTTAAATGAAAAAATTGTTTGAAATTCCAGGTTTTTTCAAAAATTCTCGAATTCAAGTTTTATTCTAGAATTTTTAACCGTAAATTCACAAATTCAAAGCTTTTCCGGGATTCAACTTTTTTGGCAACACTGATTGTTCATTCTTTAATGTACACAATAATATAAAAAATATTTTGAATTATATCAGCTGCCAGACTTAAAATTTAACAAATATTAAAACTCAAACTAACACTGTGGATTGAGCAAAACATACATCATAAGTTTAATTTGCCACTCTTTCAAGCAAAAAAGCCAGCTTGAGTCAACAAAAAATTCCTGATATTTTTGATAAACTTCAAATAGTGATAGTCTAAGTGTGTGGCAATGTTTAGTTGTTTATTTACTTGAATTTAAACTATTTTGATTAACAATGTACAAACTTTATAAATTTACCATCCCTATATCTAGTTTATATTAAATAGGTAGCTCGAAAAAACAGCAATTGTGTGTATTGATATCAAGGCATAAAAATTAACTTAGCTTGAAAAATGGAATGTATACCTAACAAAAACTATATTAACTTATGTCATATATATTGTTTTATTGTCTTTCAGTTTATTGTGTTTCAAATGTGTCTGTACAAGTTTAGATATGACATGTATAAATAACTTTGTTAGAAAAGTATGCATAAACTAAACTTAAACTAACTAAAGTATTAAATAAAAAGTGGTTTAAAATATGAGCATTTTTTTAAGTTAGTGTGCATAGAAAACTTATAAAAAATTAAAATGTGTCAAAACAAAAATCAAATGAACCTTATTTCTTATTACTATGTTACTTTAAATGCATTTATGATCCTAAATAATATATATTTAAGGTTATAAAATAGTGAAAAGAATTCCGATCGTCTATGATCTATGTAAGTGTAAAATAAAAAAATATATAATTGAAAATATGTAATTAACTTGAAAGTAGGAGTCATAAGTACTTGATTTTTTTCTCTATATTTTACATAAACACAATAAACTTTTTTGTTTAAGTTTTACCACAGGGTCAAATATTTAATAGCAAGCTAAAATTAGTAAAATAGCAAAATAAAAAGTAAAAATTTTATGACAACCCAAAATTTTAAAATCGCCCCCTTTTCGCCCCTTATTAGTTATCGCCCACCCTTTCGCCCCCTTACTAATTATCGCCCCCCGAAAAACTAAAATCGCCCCCAGGGGGGCGATATCGCCCACTTTGGGAAACCCTGGTTTAGTGTAATAAGTAAACTTATATATTTATATCAAATACGTTTATTTAAACATTTAACTTTTGTTTGAATCTGCCTTTATAAATAATCTTTTATAGTATAATCTTAAAGTTTTTACATGCTTCTTTGGCATTATTAGCAGTTTCAAAAAGTAGCAGTAGGTCTAAGTACACAAAAATAAAACTGCAAACTTTTTCTTTTAAAAACTATTTATTTGAATTTAGGAAAATGTTTTTTCTGAGTACGCATATCTTACTGAATAAGCGTATAAAATTTTAAATGCGTATAACATTCGTTTTTTTTTTAAATAAAGATCACTGCAATTTTCTTTCGTATACATTAATTCACACAAACAATAGTATTTGCAAAAAGTAAAAAAAAAATAAACTAATCAATGTAAAGTAGCTATATTATACAATTTTAGTTTGTACCAGCGCTTTAGTAGCTGTAAATCAGTTTTCTATAAAAAAAGCAAATTATAGACTGCAAATATTAAAAGTCTTCATTTATTTATCAACGATCCTAACTTGTAAAAAAAAAAGTATTCAAACTAATCAAACAAATATTTTAAGCATATTTCAAGAAAGTAAGGAAGTAAAATAACTACTTTGATTTTTAAAATTTGAATTAATGAAACTTTAATTATTTACGTTTTGTTAAAACTATAAATAATGCTAGAATTAAACACTAACTTAGTTTTTAGGGGAACGCAGCTTTACATTTTAAATAAAAAAACTTGAAAAATTAGTATTCTATAATGTTAAAGTATAATAGTTGAAAATACGTCAAACCATAGCAATTAAGATAAACAATAAATATTTTTACTTTAGTCAGTTTTATGTGACTTGTTTGTAAAAATTGCAACATCTTTCTAGTAGCTTTGACATTATCTCATTACTAACAACTATTTTAGTTATTAACAAAACTTTAGAAAAAGGCCTCTCAAAGTACAGTATATATGCAAGTGTATTAATACTTTACTGTATATTACAGTGTCTTCGTGCTAAAATTACCGTTCGTGCAAAAACATCTTCGTGCAAAAGTGTCCATTAGTGCATATTTGATAATATTAAAAACTGGTCAACAGTTATTTTGTCAGGAGTATACTGAAAACCTATAAATTTATTTTTTCAAAGTTGTATGAAAACTGTTCATTATTTATTTCGTCAGCAATTCAATTAAAATAGTCAGCATTTATTTTGTTATGATTAAATTGAAAACTGATTATCATTTATACTCTTAGAAATGTGTTTGTCATAAAGTTTTAACTAATTTAATTATATTTCAAAGTTATTACACATAACTGATTCTACACACAACTTCTTTTTGACAATAGTAAACATTTATATTACAATGTAAAAAGTTGTTTTTCATTATCGAAAAATAGTTGTGATAGAAATATAGTAGTTGTTTTTTTTCTCAATACTATAACTATCAATAGTTTAAGTCAGGTTAATTTTTTAACAAAGTAAATCAATTAAACATATTTTAACTATAAACTATTTCATTTAGTTGAAATTCAAACATCTAGTTTTAATCAGTTTGATAAACATATATAGTTTGAATAACTGTATTAAGTAACTACAACAACTAATAATGTAGTCCTTGGCCTGTAGTAGAAACTACTTTTAATTGGGGGAAGTCCCTATTTTTGTGCTAAACGCTTTAAGCGTTTAGCTCTTAAGGCTTGTACTAAATTTACCTTACTCATTAGGTTTAACTAATTAATTAGTAAGTATGTAGTAAACTTGTTATAAATAATTTCTTTAATGAAATGAATTTATTAAATATGTGATTTTAATGTAAATGATTGTAGAAGTGATAAAGCAGTCAATGTATCAGTAGAATAAAAGTGCGAATATAAACACAACAAGTGAACACCAAGTTCTACAAATAAAAATGTTCTTGATATTATTTAAATATTACAATCTTATTTACAAAAATAGGTCTTCTTAGAAACTCAGAGTCTTAAATTGTTATGTGCTTCTTGCACGATCTTATGGCTAAAATAACCACAATATAATACAATAATGCAAAAAAACATCAAGATCTTATAAAGTTAAAACAATTTTAAGTTCTTATAATCTATTAGTGTGCCTCTTGCACGGTCTTATGGCTTAACTGAGCAAAACACAATAATACAAATAAACATAAAGTTCTTATAAAATGACAATCGTAACAAGTTCTTAAATTCAATCAGTGTCTTAAAGTCTTAAATTATGTGCCTTCCCCACGATCTTATGGCTAACTGAGCAAAAAACATAATCGAGCTGCGCGTAGTGCGCGAGCTAGAGGCTAATGAGCGCAATCGCAATTACTGTTAAAGTATTATTGTGTGATTTGAAAAAAAATCGTCTAAAGGCCTATGGCGGTCATTTAAAAACATTAAAATATAGATTTTGTTACAATAATACAAAATGTGTCACTATGCAAAACATAAAATTAAAAAGATGTTTTAACTTTTCGTTCTTGTACAAAAACCGTACAAAGATGATTTAAATAAAATCTAAACTTAATTGTATGACTAATTTTTCAAAATATAACATATTAAAGTAACAAGTTTATGTTTATACATGTATGTAAATATTAAGATGCTTTTAGTAATAAATAACCTGTAAGCTTGAAACAGCTGTTTAGTAGCTGCGTTGATTAATAAATATCTACATTTCACTGAAAAACTTTTTTGAAAATGTTTTCAAATAGTTTTGATTGCATTAATTTTTTATACTTTGAAACTTCAGTAATAACCATAACCTTTTTATGAACTTTAAAAAACATTATTTATTTTTATATTAAGCACAAAAAAGAATTAAATGTTAAATGTTGTCACTGTTTCTTTAGAAATAACATATTACATATTATATATCAAAGTTATTCAATGAAAAAAAGACTAGTATATGTTTCAAATAAAATTAATTTTATAATAAAACTATGCTTTAATAAAAAATTTAAAAAAAGTTTTAGCTTTTACTTATTATAAGCACGTATTGACGTAGGTTTTATACACAGCATTTTAGCTCAAATTTCTGATATAATATGAAAAAAAAATTCTTACAGACTTTTTATTTTTTAATAGGAAACGACCAATTTAAGTGTACTAAGAATATAATTTTACTGACAAAAAATAAGGTAAAATATTTCTCATTTTATAATGCAAAGTTAATAAATATCACAATTCATTATGAAGTTAGCATGACTAAAATCACTTTTATTCGTTACGAATTTTTTAATATAATATAATATACATAGAATGTGCATTGTATAGTGTACGTAAGTGTTAAATTTAAGATAAGTTAAAAAAAACTGAAAGTTTTTTTTTTTAAAGGTATGTAACTTTTTTGTTTTAAATAAGTAATACTCTTTAGTTTTCGAAAATAAAGGATCGAAAATTTATTTTTAAAACATCTTTAGTGTTTTTACTCTGTTCTGAAAACATATAGCTTTAACTCGAATGAATACTGCTGTTTCTAGAAAGCTAAAATAAACTAAAACTAAAACAAAAAGGTTAAGGGTTACGATAACAGTGATAGTAAAAAAATAACAGAATAAAAAAAAACTATAATAAATATAACAAAATAATTAACAAAAAAAAAATTAAACCGTGCAAAACTGTCTTCGTACAAGAGTGACCCTTCGTGCAAAAGTATCTTTGTGCATTTTTGTCTCCTTTGCAATTTTTTACGGTCGTGCAATTTAGACAGCTGCCCCTATATAACTATCATAAGAACAATAAACATGAGTTATTTCAAGTTTTTCTTAAACTATGTGTTTAGAAACCTATTAACATATTATATAAAATACTGTATTTATTTTGAACAAGTTTTACCAATAAATTGATTAAATGCATTAAATTCTGATTCAAATTTACAAACCAGTTTTATGATTTGCTATTTAATCTTTTAAGCAATTTGATTTTATCAAAACTTTTATTAAAAAACAGTTTTTGTTTGTAAACTAAATACGTAGTTTTTAAGTTAACACAAACATAAGTTTAATTTTAAAGTTAATATACTAAATAGTTGATAGAAATTTGTAAAGCTTTAGATTTTTAGTTTGTAGCAGTTTAATTTCTGCTGTGTTTTCAATAATTTCAAAAATTTCATTTCTAAATTACGTATTAAAAATAATAATATTAAAAAAAACTATTCAAAACATAATATTAAGTGCTTGTTAACAAAAGATCCTAGTGAACAAAGCTCGCTGGAATATAAAATAATAACAAATTATTAACAGATTACTTTTGAATGGGATTTTAGAATTGTCAGTACAAAATTTTTCATTTTTGCATCTTTCAAAACTATAAGTCTAATAAAAGTTTTAAGTAGTTTGATTATAAAAAACACAATATTTTTAAGAAAAATGTCCGATTTATCAATGTTAAACATATGTTAGCTTTGTTTAGCTTTTAAACTTGAAATAAAAAATATTTACAATATAATATGATTAATTATAAAATGATCTCTATTATTTTTTATGTTATTTAGTTTTTTAGTCTTTTAATTTTTATTTAAAAGTTTCCATTCTGACTTTATTCGTAAACTAACGTCAGGATTTCAACATGGAATACAAAATAGTAGAAAACAATAACTACATGCCATCAAGTCTGTTATAGTAAATAATACTAATATTTCAGTAAATGTTTAAAACATAGCACAAAAATTTAATTGAATTAAGTATATTTACAAAGTCGTATCAAACTTTAAGAATAATAAAAGTTTTATTACATTATTTTGCTTTCTAGGTCGAAATTAAAAAATGAGACACTAAAAATCTTTTGGTTTTTTCTTGGAAGAAAGTTTACCTACACATTTATTTGTTGTCTTTATAATATGATCTAAAAAATACATAGTTAACATACAGCTGTTGCCAAACTAATGTTACGAACTATAGCATATGAATTGAAACATTGTAACACATTTAATATTTATAAAAAAATCCTCAATAATTTAGTTTGTTTTTATGTCAAAATGCGTAGGTTGTACAAAATTTAAGATTTAATTATGTTTTTGCATTACAGTTATAAGAAATTTCTTACAGCGTTACAATTAAATGATTTAATTTTTCGAAGATAATATCATTTAAAATAAGTTAATATTTCCTAACATAATATAAACCAAAAGATGAAAAGTTTGTAACATTATTTAAAAGGTCATTTTGTTTATTTTTTTCGAATTCTCATTAAACATTGTAAAACAAGACTTAAATAACTTAAAGTGTAAAATACATTTCAAAGCATATATTTCAAAAGTGGGAACGACAATACAGTATTCAATTTAAATTGAAAAGTTCCAATATAACTCTTAGAAAATACGCTTGAAGTATAAAAAGTATCATGTAATTTATTTTTTGATTAATTTTTAATAGTTTTTGAAATTATTTGAAATTAGTTAGTAAACTATTTATAGTATTTTATATATTTATTTTAGTTACTTAGTAATATATTTTATTATTATTATTTAGAACAAAATTAAACTTGCAGAAACTATGCAAAAAGAAAATAAATAAATAAACGGTAGCAAGCCATGACAAAAACAAGTAAATATTTTTTATACTTTAATTTTTCAAAAGAAAATCAAGTATAATTTTTTACAGAATTATTTTAGTTGTTTATAGTTTCTTACAAAATAGATTTTTATATGTTTATAAAATTTTTAATTATAAAAAAAATAAAAAGATTTTACTGACCAAAATTATTTTCAATCAGCTTTGAAACAATTTTGAATTTAAAGTAAAATATTTTGGTCTCAGACAGTTTCATTTTTAGTAAAAAACTATGAAAGCTTGAACAAAACTAAGCTCTACAGAAACAAATTTCATAAAACTTACTGTGAATAAGCTGCACAATCGTTGTTATTATTTTGCTCATTTAAAGTTTATCCATTACAACATATTAAATAAAAATACATAGTAATTAAAAATGATTAAACAACCATACAGCTACTAGCAAGCTGGTACAAACTAGCTACTAGAAGATTATAAGTAAGTTCGATCAATCATAAGTATATATACGGCTAGCTAAAACTTTTATTTGTTGCTATTTAATTATTACACGTGAGCACTTTTTTGCAAAAAAAAATACAACATTCAATAATTTTTTCAATTTAAATTTTTTTGTTTAAAAAATTTCAATTAAATTGACATGTTAAACACTAAATGAAAACTAAAACTTCATATTTGGTTAAACTTTTTTACAAACATTTTAGTTTGTTTACAGTATATTTAAATAATGTGTTTATTATAATTAAAGATCTATTAAATTTAATTAACAGAGTGAAATATTGTTTTATGTACAGTTTTTTTCATAAATAAATTTGCAAATAACCATTATAATAATAGTATTTTTTGACAAACAAAAGCCCGATGGTGAATGCTGTTACTAAAAGAATTATAACCTTGTTTACGTAAAAAAACTATTTAATAACTCTTAATAAGCAAATAAACACGCAGCTGATGACAAGCTGTTATATTTGACAAAGATAGTTTACTTTTAAAAATAAGTATGGTTATGAATTGGAAACTGATGCAGAAGTTTGTTGTAATATAAAACACACGTAAATTTTACAAACATTTTTTATAAATTTTATACTGTATAAAACATACATACTAAAGTATTATTCTTCAAAGGCTTTATTTCAGAATATATATGATATAATTTTTTTAATATATTATTATAACATCAGTAAAATAATATAGATACTAATGTTGCTAAAATAAAAAAATAGTTCTACATGTTCATGACTTTAAAAAATTTTAATTTTATAAGTTTTTTGAAAACCAATCGAAAGTAAGATAAGAGTAAAAGAAATCTACAACTTTCAAAAAAAAAGACATATACAGTTTTGAATACGATACTAGGATTGTGAATTATTTTAATAAGATTATGTTATTATAATAAATATATAACTTTTAGTATTTAGTTTGTTTTGAAACGTAATAAACACATTTAGAAAAATTCGAAACAAGCATAAGCTTTAATTTTTTAAACCTTTTTCAAACATCCTTTTATAAAAATTAAAATTGTGGTTTCCAAGAACAAAACTTATATTTTACATTAACTAATCTTGATGTTTTTATCTGGAAACTTTTATATATATTGCACATTCATTTAAAAACATATAAACTAATATAGATAGTTTTGATATTACCGAATTCGTTTATTTTTAACAGATCAGATAAAACCCGTAAATGTTTTGATTATTATAAATAATGTCAGTCGCAATCCAATTTTTTTAAGATTTCAAAAATATTGGCAAGTATTCTCAGCTTAATAAAGAGAAAAAAAAACTTTGTATCGTGTTAGTTTACGTATGATTTTGAGTTATAACAAATAGTTTTACTAGTTTACAGTACATAAACTTAACATTTCTCGCTAATATGGGCTTTTATAGTGAGACAGTTTTTAGCAGCTTTAAAGCAGCTTTATCATTTTTAATTTTTAATAAGTTTACACTATAATTTTATTTTCAAAATAAAAGTAATATTTTAAAACTGCAAAAAGAAAGTACTTACAGGTGTTAGAAAAATTAAGAGGAATTTTACTGAAACCTTTACAGTTACAGTAGTCTTCCTATTTATCTAAGTACTTTGCTACAGATGATATGCTTTTAGATTGTTTATTAGTTACAATTTCGTGGTCGATTCAACCTATTAATTTTCATTTAACATTTATTATGATAAGTTTAAAATTTCTTCATTTAACTTACATTTTTATTGAGTACGTTAACCATGTTAACAAACAAACAACAGCCTTATACTGTTAGTAAAAACTTGCATAAACTCAGACTAATAAGTTGTAAAACAATAACAATGCTTTAAAAACTTGTGAAAGTAATAGCTTCACTAACATCATTATTAATCAAAATCTGTTATCATAGTAATCTTAAATAACTTTTCAAAACTATTATAAAATTGATATAGAAAGAATGAACTCGTGAAAAAAAGCAAACGACCAAAAACAAAATAAATTTAAAAAAAAGTTTCAAAAAAAAATGTTAAAAGCTTTTAAGTGATTACACTAAAATTGAAACCATTTTTAAACAACACACCTAAAACTTAAGACATAAAATACAAATAAAAATTAAATTGTTAAAAACAACTATTTAAGTCAAATTTTTAAATAACAAATTAGTCAAATAACTCAATTAGTAATTAACCTGAGTTAAATTAATAATTTTGTTGTTAGATTTTTCAAAGTTTCAACTTTTTTTATGTAAAACATGTTATAAAAATTTTTAAGTTAGTTTTATAGTACAACTGATAAACGGTACAAAACTTTTATTAAAGTTAATTTTAAATTTAATTTCGAAAGTAAAGCATTGAGGATTAACTAACACGGACACATAAAAGAAAACTTAATATATATTAATCCGCTTAACTGAGTTCCAAGTTAAAATTACGATGGAAGTATAATCGTTTTTTTTTTATACTATTAAAAAAATACAAAAAAATTATTCAAGTTTTTTTTTATAAAACTTAAAGCAAAAAGCAAACTCATCAAATTAGAAAAAATTTAAGGTATTGTTTCTGCTGAATTTTGGAACAAAAATAAGTTTTCTTGCTTAACTATTAAGAAACATTTTCTTTTAGTAGCGGTTTTAACATTTTTTCGTGTTTTATTGTTTCTTGAATCATTGTTACCGAATTGGCCCCTTTTTAGAAGGTATTTAGCAAATATATTCTAAAATTACAAAATTATGTTTAATTTTGAGGAAAAGAAAACTAGGTTTTTTGAAAGCCTTTTAAATATAAAAAGTCGTTAAACTAAAAGAATTTGTTTGACTCAAAACAAGTTATAGTCAAACACCAACTTATAAACTAAAAGCCAATTATTAAATTTTGATATATAACATGTGATAAATAACATAACCCCTGAATTAATAAATTTTATCTCCAGGGATAAGTGTACCTCAGGTTAAAAATTGCTACTCTAAAATCTAAAATGTCCGTTTCGAGTTGGTTTTAGGTTCCATTAATGATTAAATTTATATTAAACAAGATAATAAAACTCTTTTTAATGATCAATTAAATACTTTTTCGGATTTTCTTATTTGTTCTCAAAAAAAAAAAAAATTATTAAAATATACTTTGTTAACTGACTAGGTAAATGGCCAAAGCTTACTAAAATATTCTTTATACTTTAAAACTAATTTAATTAAAATAGTTTTATGAAAAATTTTATTAGTTTATATAATTATCACTTTTAGTATAAAACACTAATATATTTCCTACTAAAAGATCTGGACCACTATGCAATAACCTTACCCACTTTGAAAATGATTGGTTTATTTATGTAAAAAAATAAAATTCAAAAAGCAAAATTCAGCTTTTCAAAGTAAGCTTAAAGACTCCTTAAAAAGTACTAAAGAAAAAGGAAAACTGAGAGTCAAACTATATATAATAACACTTAGGTTAGAAAAATTCATTTAAAATAACATACCAGTAGCATAAGCTGTTTTTAAAATTTAAAAGTACTTTTTTTATAGTTTTTTTGGCAAACTAAACTTCGCTAAAATACTTCGTCAATGCTTGTAACAAACTAAACATAATAAAGTAATTTTAAATAATTAAACCTCTAAAAATTCTAAGTCTTGTTATTAAAGTGTAAATAAAGTAACAACTACTAAAAAATTATTTCGTGTTTTACTTTACTTACAGTAAGTCAGCTGTATTTTTTTAATACAAATTGTTTAAGTTTACTTTGGACATTAAAAACGGTTTATTGTTTTCTAGACTTTTTATAAAACTCGATGTATTTTTTTTGTACGTTATACTGAGTTAAATACAGAAACGTCTGGGCTTTAAAGCAGATTCTTTCTGATTTTATCAAAATCAAACAAATGTTACAGCTGCCTAAGAAAAAGTTTTAAAGGAAAATTAGTCTGAAGTCACTTACAAACGATAGCTTTGTGGTATAACGGAATAAATGTTTGTAAAATGCAGAATACAGCAATTCTCCTTAGAATTGACTGGCATGTATCAAAATTAACAATATTTCGGATTCAGTCTAACAAGAAATTGTGATTCTAATCGATATGCTCAAAAATTAATAAGAAAAGATACTGAAGACTTCAAAAATCTGAAAAATTTTGTTAAAACTTTAATTTTCAAAAGTTATTATTTTACACTTTTAAAACTAATTTTATAACTTTAATAACTATTTTTAAAAACATAAATTAAACACAAACGATAAAAAAAAAACAAATATTTTTAAAATCAGCAAAAACACGACAGTCGTTTTCAGCGTTAGTTTTATAAATATTGTTTAAATTCATTTTGTCTTCATTTCATACTAAATTATTAAAGAAACTTTTTTTTTCTAAAAGTGTATCACAGATATATTTAAATGTTAACAAATAGTTTTGTAACAAAGTTACTATTGAAGCTTTATTTTGTTCTATGTTTTAGTAAAATTTTTAAACTAAACGATAACTTTAAAACTAGAAAAATAAACCTCATCATTTATAAAGATTCAAAAAGTCTTTAACTAAAAGTATAACACGTTTATTTACCGGAAACTAACTTGGTTATTTAAAATAAAAACATATATTTTTATTTGTTTTGAATTTTGGTTAATCATGAATGTAAACTTTACGAAACACTATTTTATTTTACTTTCTACTTATCTGACTGATTTTAATAATGATATATGTTATTTTAAGTTGCGATAAAAGTTTTTTTTTTGTAATTTACACGGAAACTTTTAGCCTTATTCTTTTATGAAAATTAAGCAGATAATTATCAATATTATTTTTGAGATAGTATTATTATCATGATAATGCTTTTATATACTTTTTTAATAATATGTTCTAGTTGAAAGAACTTTATGGATAAAAAAAATGTATATAAAATATTTTAAAGTTGGTAAGAAACCTATTTTATAGTAGTTTTAATAAAAACTTAATACTAAAAAGGCCTTATTTGTCCTAAACTATAGGATTTACTTTAAAAATATACTATTCTTAAAACCAAATCAAATTTTAACATTTTTCTTTATAGACACTTTCACACTTGTTTTATAATTTATTTCAAAACAAGTTAATTAACTAAATAACGATTAAAGAAAGTTAAAACTGCTATCAACAACTGTTAAAAAATACATTTCTTTACATTTTACTAATGTTCAAAGTTTTTTTACTATAAATGTTAATACACGTGGTCCAATGTTTATGTGGTGGACACGTATATATCTGGTTGGACGTCTGAGTAAAACAACGGCTTCCATTACAGTTTTTATAAGTTCTCTGATTCTGGTTAAGCATCGGTCTTTGGTTATCCATATTATCGTATTGTCTCTTAGTGTTTTGATAGTGCATTGGCCTTATAGAGTTGTTTCTTGGGGGAAAACTTGGATCAAATGCTTCTTGATTTTGCAATAATGTCCCATTGTTGAAAGTTTTTTGAATCGAGGAGTTTCGTTGGCATTTATTTCTTTTCATTGGGGCTAATTTTTTTGGAAATAAGGAAACTTGTGAGTTCTTTTGACATAAGTGATCTCTTTTAAAATTGTTATCTCGGTTACTGTGAATTTCATGTTTCATTTTTTTATTTTGATAACGCATAAGATTATCTGTTGTCTTTCTTTTTAGACCTTGCCGTTTCTTTTTTTTACTTATTTCTTCTACAGTAATAGTTACATCTCCTAATGTGTGGTGCTTTTCATTCAGCGCTTTTATCACTGACTCTCTGTCCTTGTACCTTATAAGAACTTCGGATTTAGGTATGAAAAAATCTATATCAACAGTTTTTCCTAATTTTCCAAAGTACGTTGTTATTTTATCTTTACTGATTTTTACCCTTGAGGGTAGCTGCGCCTTAATCTTACAAATACTCGGCATGTTTGCCTTCTTTACATTAATTTTACGACCATTTAGATAATGATTGTTTTCTTGAAGACAATTTTCATACGAGTTTAAATTTTCATAAACCACAAATCCACAATTTTTCATGTTTACTTCGTCATTTACTACGTTTAAGCTACTAATAACACCGAACTTTTTAAAATACTTTGACAATTGTTGTACATCTTCAGCATGTGCAAGATTATCGACATAAATTTTACGATTTTCTTCATTATCTGTTAAATTTTTTTTTTAATAAATAGTTAATAGTTTTTACACTTTTATAAATCTTAAAATCTAATTTGTTTTTGCTTCATTAAAATCACTTCGCACGTCATAATTATTGCTCATTTTGACATTCATTTTAGAAAATTACTTTTATGTCGTTTTCAATGAAACGAGCACAACTTGTGATTGTCCCTTTTAAACAACTATTAAAACTAAAAATATAAACTTACTTTCATTTTCTGACAAAGTTAAATAAGGTTCTTTTTAATTTTATCAATCAAAATATTAACAATTACTTATTTATAATGTATGGTACTTATTGGAGTACCCTATGTTTTTTACTGCATGATAAACTCATGCAAAAGATTAAACAGAACAACATCTTACCTTTTCTATTTTCAATTTTAAACTTTTTAATAGCTTGTTGTTTTAAAACGTTGTTTATTGGTTTGATTGAAATTAGTTTTTGGTCTGTTTTGTACAAACAGCTACATCCTCCTACATCACACTTTATTGGCCTATCTCCATATACATTGTAATAGAAAAACAAATCGTTTTTACCTGTAATTTTATATTTAAATTAATAACTTCATTTAGGATTCTGAAATTTTAAAAGTTTATTTTTAAAGTTAACTATTAGACAAGTTATATTATTTCGTAAAAAAAATATTTTAATTAAGTTTTAGATTTTAAAAAGAAGTAAAATAACTGTTCAAGAAAATTCAAGACAATTATAAATAAACTTAAGAACATAAAGATAATGAAGGACTATTCTAAAACTTATATAATAATCTTGCATATTTCTCAATTAAAAAAAGAAAGTTTGAAACAAAAATATTACTTGCAAACTACTGTTTTTATTTTAATGTTTTTTTATTTTATACTTCTGCTGTTAAATAACGAATAGTGTTTATAGCTTTATTTTTAATGTAAAAGAAAATAAAACAACACTAAGTGAAGTTAAACTCAATAATCAATTGTTAAAACCGAGTCCTAAATACAAGTTTATTAGACATTATCTTATAACATTAGTATAAAGTTTTATTGCAAAGATAATTTCCGTTTGCAAAAATATTAAAAACTTCAGTTCATTACATCTAAGTAATGGAATTTAGTTGACTAATTATAACAAATACCTTTAATGGTATGGTATCTAGCGTAAACAATCAAAGAGATAAAAAAGTTTAACTGCATTTTAAAATTCTTACTTAAATCTTCTCGATCAATTACATATTCGCACAACGGGTGCCATCCGAAAATCTTGTTAACAACTTCTTCTGATTTCATATCTAATTTATACTTTTTTTCGATTAGATTCACCAGTTCTGAGGTCTGCAAACTGTCAAATTTCGCGTTGTGAAATTCGCTACGCTTAATAGTCGGCATGCCTTTCTTCTTTAAAACACCTGCGATTTGTTCCAATGTGCGACCCTGAAATGTTTATTACTTTAATTAAAACACAATTAAAGTTTTTCAAAGCTGTATCTCTTTTCTTAATAAAATTCACTACTTTAGACGCAAGTTATCTTTATTTAAAATCAAACAGTTTACTTCACGACTTTCGAATATTAACAGTAGCTTCGAGACAACCAATAACGGTCGTCCTAGACTTAACAAGCAGGCATACGAACCAAATATCATTGTTTAGATCTAAACTAGCGGGCTAAAGTATAAGCACTATTTCAAGACGAAACGAAAAACTCATTTAATTTTATTCTTATAAAAGTATATATTTAAAAACTATCATGTAAAAAATGACATATATATCTTCCAAATCCGTTCTCCCTTTTAATAATTCACGGTCTACTGCAAACTTTAAGTCTAAAATTGTCGGAAATACATCTTTGATGAGTTGGTTTATGTCATCAAAATTCATTGTAGTCAACCACTGAAGACTTTTCAAAAGTTTCACCAAGTGTAAAATGTCGTATATTCTGAAAATGTTTATTTGTGAGTCATTTAAATTTGTTTTTAAATATATATTTGATGAAGAATTTTATAGTTAACTATAAAAGTCAGATTTTACAACAAACGTGGATTTTACATTCTGAAATTAATTTTATTTTTATTGAAATTCACTTTCAGTACAGTTGATTTAAACAAACCTCTCAGTAAAGTTTAATCAAAATTTAAATAAAAGAATTATAGTTTTTTTTGACATGGCATAGTTTATATAAAAACTTAGTATCAGTTAAAACAATGCATTATCAAATAATAAAGTTTCACGAAAATGTAGGTATAAATGAAATATAGAAATTTAGACGTTATTTTTTGTTTTTAAGCTTTATTTCAAATTTTATTCGATTGTAACAATGAAACAATAGTTGAATTTTTCGAAAACAAAAAATTAAAAATTTAAGTTTAATTTGTATAGGTTAATAAAGTTCATAAAAAGACTTATTTCTTAAACAAACTTGTTAATTAAAGTATTGACATAATTTAAAAAAAACATTGTATAAAATTTAATGAACACTTTATTAGAACTAACCCGTGAAAGAACTCAAAACGTATGTCAGTTTTGTGTCTTTCCAGTGACGAATCGTTCCACATTCTAACAAAATCCGTATAACTAGTTTGACGTAAGCGTTTGTTTGGTGATTCTTCCAAATAAAACAGAAAGCATTGAGAATCTTGACCAATATACTAAAAATAATTAATCGGTTTAGTAACAGTATACTTAATAGTTATTTATTTACAATTTTTTTAACTACAGTTACAACTTGAATTTTAAAAACTAAATTAGAAGTGACATCTAAAGTATTATTAAATAAATTTATGTACGAAGAAAACTCTTGTATTTATAAAGTAACAAAAAAGTATTAAAAAGACGTAAAATAAAATAAATTTGTGTAGATATTTTTTCTACTAATATCAAACCTTTTGTGATGAGATCTGTTTCTTACTTTTGCTCAAAGTAATTCCAACCTGTTTGATCTTTCTTATTTCAAGGTTATTACAAATAATTGATGCATTATCCTCAATAGTATTGGATGACTTTTCTTTGACCAACACTTCTTTAGTCTTTTGTGTTGATGATTTTTTAAACTCGCAGTCCTGTAAAATAACCGTCAAATTAATCAATAAACTAATTATAGAAATCTATTACAACAAAACTAGTAAATTTATATTGATTTTAAAAATTGCAAAATATAAACAGCTACGTTTGTTAATATTTGCCAAAATAACAAACAACTTATTTTAGATTAGTTATTGTAAAATTTAAATTACACACAATATTTTTAAACTAAGAATTAATGGCAATCTGAACTTACAATAGAAGCGCTATTGTACCCCTTATTTTGAATTAGATCTGACATTTTGTTGAACTTTTCTTGGTCAGAAAGGTGGTCATTTGTATTATTGTTAATAGCATCCATAGCGTATTTTTACATTTAGTTACTTTACTTATTGTACTGTAATAAAATAAAAATTAAAACTTGTGATTTTAGTTAAAAAATATTTTTTTTTGTAATTGTAAATAATTTATTTTGAACACCAATAAAACTGAAAAAAAAAATTAGTTTACAGTTAAAACTATTAGCTTAAAAATATTAAGCCTTTTATATAAGATTATTTTTTTATGTGAATTTAGTAGATTAAGAGATAAAACTGCTAAAGGAGAACAAGGTATAACCTACAGTGGTGCTTGGCTTACTTAAGGTAGGTGTATAGTTATATTGTACTTTAAACTTACATTATACACTATAACAAATGAATAATAACTATAATCTAACTAATACTGATTTTAAATAATACTTACTCTAAATAAAGTTAGGCATGATTTTAACGGGTATATTTCATATTTAAAAACATATCAACCAAAAAAATAACAAACATCATAATCTTAAAACTTCAATAAATGTGATGAAAACTTTTGCACATGTTTAACCTAGCAGAAATAAACTTTAAGATTGTATAAAACAAAATAAAAGTTAACTACTTAGAATTTTAATAAAAAGATACTTATATTAAGTATCATAACTAAAAAAAGACTTTATATAACACGAGAAAACAATATAGATGTCTATTCTAAAATATCATGTTTACTGCAGCAGACTAAGGCTAGAATGATTTTCTGTTAAAACTGATTAGAATTTATATATGGCTTTAGTGTGTTTCACAGAAACTTCTTTCAAAATTAGTTATATTTACCAAGAACTTTAATTTCTTAAACCTGTAAAAACAGTTTTTCTTTTTTAACAATACATGAACGAAGTCAGAAAATAACTATCATTGTAAAAATATGATTTATCTAAATTTTCACCTGAAAAAAATTAAACAGAATGATATTTACAGATCTTAATCAAAACTTTTAAACCATATTTAAGCTAATTAGGGTTACAAAACTAAAATACCATGCTTTATAAAGCATGGTTAAAAGTTTTATGAACTGTTAACAATAAAACATGAACATAAAAAAATTAAAACAAAAACACTTTTTTAACCTAAAACAAGATTTAGATCCGAGAATACATATGCATAAGAAAAGAGTTTTATTTTTCAATTACGTTTTTTTTTGGGAAATGCCTCACTTCTACTTAAAATAGTAATTTTAATGACCCATCATAAAACAATAATATTATTAAAATTTATTTAAGTACGAGTATTAACAAAGTATAATACTTGATAAGATATAAGTATGTACATTTTTTTTTTTTGGATCTTTTAGATAAATACAAGTCACAAAAAACACAAAATGTTTAAACTAAATAGAACTCTATTTGTAAAGAGACAGAATAAAAAATTAGGAATGTCTAAGATATCAATTTTAAATAAATTATAAAACAAAACAACTACATCAATAACATATTGAACAATCAAAAAACTTAAAGCTATTTCTAATGTAGAATGATGATAAATAAACACATTCCACATATCCTAGTTATACATTGTCTTTTTAACAATTTAAAAACGCTCAATAGGTTCGGTCTAAGGACCTGGTGTACGAAAATCACATTAGTTATCGACCACATGCTTTTACAATTTCTTAAGAGTTATTTAATTTTTTTTTTATCTTACTATACAATCTTGATAAATAAAGCAATCAAAAATAATAATGAAAAGGTAAAAAAAAGTTAATTTAGTTAAGCATTTACTTTAAAATACTTTAGTTATAATGAAGTCTAAAATTACCATCAGAATAAAATAAGAAAATACAGTCTAAACCTTGACTATACGGAATATTTTAATTAATAGATTAAAAAAGAAAAATTTTAACTTGATTGATACTTTGTAGTGAGCTGAAGGGTTTTTTCGTTGAGTATCATTAGTATTTTACGGTAGTTATTTAGTTTTTCAGATTTTATTTTGTTGTATGATTTAATCACTTAAATAAGTTTATATATAAACAATATATATATATAATATAGTTTGTATAATTTTTAAAATAAGTGAATTTAATTAGAAACTCAACTTAAATTTTATAAATCAAAATATAAACGAAGTACTATATCATATACTCTGCACTTAATAAAAAATAATCATTCTGTTTTAAATATATATACTAATTTTTAATACTTTTCTAAGCCTAAAAATATAACTTTAAAAAAACAAACAGTATTTAAAGACATAAAAAAATCTTAAGGTTTCCATAGAAAAATAATTTAATCTATTATAAGTTTACTTGAAGCAGAAATCCCAGCTCATCATTTAATTATATAACTAACTCATTGTTAAGAAGCACATCTGTAACCGACAATATTGTGTGGCTAACTTAAGACAGTTGTATGGTTATAGTGTACAATCTGCACAATAAAGCATAATAAATAACCTTAACGTAACTAATACTGATATTAAATAATACTTAAGGCTACTCTTTATTAAACTAGGTTTGAAAATGAAGGACTATATTCTATTAAAGAAAAAATGCAGAAGCTCAAAAGTATAAACAATCATTTACAATATAAACATTTTATTTTTCAGAAACTGTTTGCAAGTTATTAAAATCTTTAAATACAATTTGAATCTAAAAAATTATACTTCGAGAGCGTTTATATTGGAAAAATAATTAACTGCTTAAACTTGAACTTATAAAAAGTACTTACGTAAACAAAACAATCTTAAACAAAAACCATAAAATTAAGCAAATAAACAGTATGAATATAAATTCTGTAATTACATGTTTACTACAGAAAGCCGTTGCTAGAATGATCTCTTCTACAACTAATGACTATTTATTTATAGCTTTAGTTTGTACATGCAAACTTGCATCAGTTAAACACGCAACCTTGCGAGCTTTCTCTTAAACGCTTGGATGAACAAGAACTTCAACTCAAAACTTTCAATTAAGTTAAAAAAATTATCAAATGATTTTGATATGTTATACATCATCATATTCCTTATTGAATGAGAATCTTCACTCTATTCCTCCTCTTCCGTTATTTGGAAACTAAATACTATTCTTCCTTCATAAACAAGAAAAAACGTTGCACATACTAAAATGTAACTTGGTCTCAAAAGTATTATTTTTTTTTTAAACATTTAAGTTATATTAGTAAAAAAAAATACTATACAATGTTTTACTGATAATGTTTTAGTTCTAAAAGGTTTTTATTTTTAATAAACATTTTTTAATGTGTTTACCACAACTTTAACAATTCACTTTAACTTCAAAACATGTGTTTGAATTCAACCTACTTAAAGATTGCTGCATTTGAAAAACAGATAAATAAAAAAAACACAAAAACAATAATTTAAATGTCATGCCTTCCTCTGTGATATAAGTTAAAAAAACTTTTTTCTTCTTACTGGTTTTTGCTTTCTTAGTTACTAATAAATTTAAAGATTTAAAGGCCTTACATAAATTTAATATGACTTACTTTGACTTTAATTGGTTTTGTTAGTTTTTTGACTTATTTGTACTTATACATTGTCAATACTTTTGTAGACTTAAATTTTATCAGTTCTTTTTAAACTTTGTGGACTAAAAATTTCTTAGATGTAAATTTGATTGGTGGAATTAAAATTTATCAGTTATATTATGTCTTTTGTACTAAATTGTGTCAGTTTAATTTTGACTTTGTTGATTTAAAGTTTGTCAGCTACTTTTTATAACTTATTATTTAATACCCCTATGATACTTTGCTTAGTATAACGCTTTTTTGCCTGTTAGATTTGATTATTTCCGGTTATTGTTTAATTTCAAGGGCTTTTAAAATGGGCAGAAGGTAGATGTCGGTATTACTTCTTAAAAAATAAATGCAGATTTACTGTAAAATACTCTAAATCTACTGTTAATAAAAATGCACTGTGAAATTCTGATTACAAAAACATGAAAAAGTGTGCTAAATGCTGCCTTAAAATAAAAAGTAATAAACAACTGAAACTTGTTTGGCAAAATTTTGTTTAGGTGTAACTATTACCTTGAGCTGGTGATTCTTTACCTGGGAACACCAATTGTTACAGAAATGTTGTGTGGATTACTTAAGGTTAACACAGTTGTATTGTTAAAGTATACTTTAAACCTATACTATAAACCATGATAACATAACTAGGCATGACAATAAATGAACATATAGTAGAAAACAAAAGTTGCAAAACCTAACAAATAAAAGAACCATGTACAATATAAAAAACCTTATGTTTTAGAAATTATTTGCATATTATGAAAACCTTCGAGCACTGATTAAATAAATTTTACTTTGAGAACGTTTAAACTAGAAAATAAGAAATAACTTCTTAAACTTAAAACTATATATAATGCTTATGAGAAGCAAATAATCTTAAACAAAAAAATCCAAAAAAAATATAGTGAAATATAAATACCTATTCTGTAATTACATGTTTACTGCAGCAAGCTGTGGCTAGAATGATCTCCTTTCTAGCTGATGAGTATTTACATATGGCGCGAGCTATCTCTTAAACGCTTGGATGAACAAAAGTTTAACTCGAGTGTTTAAATTTAATGAAATATTTTGAGTCAAAATTCTCATTCATCCAAGCGTTTAAAAGAAAGAACACAAGGTCACGTGTTCAGTTTGATAAGCTGCCTTACATCTATAATTTAGTACCTCTATCACAAAAAAAAATTGTAAATATTCTGAAGTTAACTCGAAATAGTTACCTTAGAAAATAATGAAAAAAATGACAGTATAGAAAATGCTACAACTTATACTTAACCACTTTTATTGTAACCAAACAAATCAGATTTTGAACCAAAGTTTTTGGGTATTAAATGACAAATACTATTTAATCCTTAACCAAAAGTAAATAGACGAGTTGCAATGATTACATCTGACCATAATAATCATTATTTAATAAATAATATTTAAGTTCATCCTGGTACTTTACAAAATGGCTTTGATGTTTTAAAAATAATGGTAGCCCGGTCATTAATTTACTACCTGCGTCGACGAGCATTTTGTGACCATAGTTGTTGTTGAACCGAGGTAGGAAAAATTCTGTTTCTAAAAATCATGTATGATAATTATAGTTTAAATATTGTTGTGTTTAACTCTTATTTTGATATATGTTTAAGACTTTAAGAGCCATTAGTCTCATAATAGAAAATAATACTACTAGTGTTATTATTTTATGAATATTTCACTACTGTTTTTCTGTGAATAAAAACAGGTATTTTTTAAAGACTAACTCAAGTTTTTGAATACTTTTGTAAAATTGAATTTATTTAAACTTAAAAACACTTTTGGCCTAGAAAACTTAAAAAAGTTACCATTAAAAATTTGTAAGATATAATACGTTTCTTACAAGTTTCATTGGATTATTATACACATCGAAAACCATACCATTCTTTTTCGCTGATATTACTTAATATTTATAACGAGACATGTTTTCAGTATTTTTAGTTTAGAAAAATTTTTTATTGTAAATAATGAAAAATGTACACTTTATACAATATATAAAATAAATAAATGTTAATTAAAGAAAAATTTTTTTTAATGAGTTAAGTTGTCATTAAAAAAAACTAAAATATATTTTTTAATATTATATTGTTCTAAAAGTTTAATATTTAATATGTTTTTAATTGTTTAAACGCAGCAAATTTAGTTTTAATCAAAAAGTATTCAAAATATGAAATTTTTATTTTTTTTATTAGGAAACTTAGTTGACGTTTATAAAAAATGGTTTTTGTAGAAAATAAATTGCTTTTTTTCAACAACTTTTTATTTTTAATAGTTAAGTAAAGCAGAAAACTTTTAAAACAAATTGTTCAAATGGTTTCTATGATTTTCAAACTGCGAAGACAAGTTATAAATAAAAAATTAAAGCTACAATGCTGTATTAAGGTTTAAAAACAAAAACATAGCAAAAATTTTTTAACAAAAATTAAAAATACTTTAATACTTTCTATGATAAACTTAGAAATAGTACTAAAGTAAACGTACTGCTCTATCCACTGACTTTTCAAAAATAATCAAAAACTCTTGTACCTAACTTATATAGAATTATTTTTGACCGAAAAATGACCTAAAAAAGTAGTTTTAGTATAAATACACAATTTTGTGAAATAATTTGATTAAAGTAATATCTGTAAGGATAAAAACTGCTAAAACATATTTATTTTGACTGAAATTTAGCCTAGTAAAATAGTATCAACAAAGAAAAACAATTTCTAAGTATAACTTTATAATGAGCAAAATACTTAAAATTTATACTAATTTCAACCTGATCCGTAAAACTGATCATCACTAAATTTCAAGCAGTTTTTAAAAGTTATATTTAAAAAAACACATAAGGTTTATATAATGTATTCATATATAGAATATTTCGAAAACTCGTTAAAATATTCAACCTGATGTTTCTGAGGTATGAGGAGGTAGTATACAGCTGGAACAATTGAAGGATATTGAGATGAGTATTTCTAACTGATCAATTGCAAATGTGACAGTAGTTGTCGAGTTAAGCGGACTGGTGTTCCATTACAGTTATCATCAGAAATGTCATGTGGCTGAAATATACGTCATAAACCCAAAAAGTTGTGAAGCAAATACTGCCAAAATACCAACGCCCAAAAGAAAGCAGCGAAAAGTGTTTAATAACATACTCGATGTATCCTAAAGCTCATTTTGAACTTTTATTTTTAGCATTAGTAAAACAACGAGTTTTAGACTCAGGCTTGGAGTATGTGATTGGTAATTATAAAGTTTAAATTACACATAATAATTTTATACTAAGAATTAATTGCATTGTAAACTTACAATAGAAGCGCTATTGTACCCCTTGTTTTGAATTAGATCTGACATTTTGTTAAACTTTTCTTGGTCAGAAAGCTTGTCATTTGTATTATTGTAAACAGCTTCCATATTTTTACATTCAGAATTAAAATGTACTTTACTTATTGTACTGCAATAAAATAAAAAATAAAACTTGTGATTTTGTTAAAAATGTTTTTTTATGTAATTGTAAATGATTTAGTTAAAAACTAGTTTACAGTTAAAACTGTCAGCTTAATAATAAAACACTTTTTATATCAGATTATTTTTTTATGTTTTTTTAGTACATTAAGAGATAAAACTGCTAAGGAGAACGAGGTATTACCTACAGTGGTGCTTGGCTTACTTAAAGTAGTTGTTAGTTATAGTGTACTTTAAACTTACATTATAAACTATAACAAATGAATAGTAACTATAATCTAACTCAGGGTTTCCCAAAGTGGGCGATTTTGGTATGTCGGGGGGCGATTAATAGTAAAGGGGCGAAAGGGTGGGCGAAAACTAGTGAGGGGGCGAAAAAAGGGCGATTTTTAAATTTTTTGCAGATATTTAGTTTTTACTCTTTAGCTTGCCTTTTTACTTATTTTAGCCTGCTATCAAATATTTGACCCTGAGGTAAAACTTAAACAAAATAAGTTCATTTCGTTTACGTGAAATTTAGAGAAAAATCAAAAAGTTTAGGACTCCTCTTTTCAAGTAATTCACATATTTTTATTCATATCTTTTCTAATTTAACAATTACATAGGTCATAGACGAATAGAAATCTTCTCACCATTTCATAACCTGACATATATGCCATTTGTGATCATAACTGCTTTGTAAAAATCTATGGTATCAATTATAAACTATCACCCTATGATATTTCCAATTGTTTCTTGAACAGTCACTTAGTTAGACAAAAAAAACTATATTAAAGTCAATTTTGCAATACAATAAAAAAGTTGTAATAGTTTAAGATAAATTTTGTAAGTTTTGTTTATGAGCTTGCACTACTAAATTTAAAAAAAATAACTTTTGATTATCATGTATTCACATATTACTTATTTATGTTTGATATTTCTTAAATAAGTGAGATGATTATAAAAAAGAAACTGTCTAGAAAGGTTTTTGGCTCTTTTTAATTCAGTTATTGTTTATTTTCTTAAAATGATAAGGCATTGGCAGACAATCTTGTTAAAAAAAAATTTAAGAAAAAAAATGCTTATATGTCAGACTTATATGGTAAGTTCTACCATATGAACAAAAAGTTACAAGGTAAAAACTTGAACCTTGTGAAAGTCATAAGTAAGATAACCAGTTTTAGAAACCAACTTGAACTGTATGGAAAAAATTTCAAAAATAATCAGTTTGCAAGTTTGGAAAACTGAAAACTTTAAATAAATGAAGGTGATGTAGAAGTGCTATCATCTCATCTAAAACAGTTTAAAGGTGACATTGATTAACGGTTTAATTAAATTTTTTAATTAAATGTCACGAAGCGGATTATGGATCCCTTCGAAGCAGATCTTTTTGAAGTAAACGTTTACTTATAGGAAAGCTTCTCAGACTTACAAACTGACCTTGAACTTGAAGTAAATTTTTCGAAAAACGGTAGAAAAGCTTTTTGACTCAACAAAAACTAAGGCAAAAGTTTCCATTATTTGGGAGGGAGTAAGATTGTTGTTTATAGCTTTTTCTTCTAGATTGTTGAGAAACCTTACAGTTCAGTTATCAACATCTTTAGCAAAAGATCTTATCTAGATATTTGTAATTTGTGATTTTTTGGGATATTTTTTATTTAACCTGATTTGTATTGTATTTAAGTATGCTTTTTTTAATAAAAAATCTATTACGTTATTTATTCTACAACAGGTTTGCTTAATGCCTAATGAATATAAATGATGGTAGACTTCCTCTTGAGTTCGCACTTTTTACCAAAAAAAAAGTACTTTTTTAAATTTGACTTAAATAAAGTCTATTACTAACTTATTATTAATAAAACTACAACATTTTATAGTTTATACAGTTCTATGTATTAAATGAGTAAATATTTTATGTTTTAGTTGTTTTTATGTTTATTCATAACATTATTGCATTATAATATATTGCAATCTTCCACTTGTATAAAAAATTATCATTTTTTCTTGAGTTCGCACTTTTTGGTTTTGTTCAAAGTGTGAACTTAAGCGGAAGTCTACTGTATAAATTAAGTGGTTTATGATTTTAAAGTTAGTACTAGTTTTGTTTTGACCTGGTTAAATTTGTAGTTTATATTTGTCATTTTACATCACACAAAAAATTTAATAAAATAGTGATTTTAACATTTATTTGAAAGATATTTTTTTGACAGATTTTTGTTATTACTTGTTGAATGTGCACAAATAAAAAAAAAATTGATAACCATTTAAGTTTTTATTTCAAAAAATGTTATTTTGGCTTTAAAAGAGTATAGATTTAAGGTCTCTATTTGAAATGACTTCAATTTTTAACTTAAAAGATTATAAATTAATTTTACTTTCTAAGCTGAGTTATTATTCTAAAAAATGTATATTTTAAGGAAATTGAAACAATTAGTACAACTATTTTTTTGTTTTATTTTAGTTCATGTGTTGTTTTTTTTAACAGTTTAATCCTAGCTTTAAATTTTTCACTATTTTCCTTAGTTAAATTATTAGAGGCTGATAGCTAGATTAAAAATTCATTTCTGAACTGAATTAAATAAGCGATCAAAAAGACTGCTACAGTTAAAAAACAAATTTTTACCTAATAAAAAGTTTTTTTAATTGATTATTTTCTATTCACAAAAATAACTGTAAAACCTTTAGTTCGTTTTTTAGTTAGTTTTCTTTAGTTAGAAAATAAAACTGTTAGAGTTAAGGTTTAATTTTTTAAAGGTTATTTCAAATAAAACACTATTTAATGGTATTCTACTATAAAACATATAAAGGGTTGCCACTTTACCTGGAAACCTGGAAAAACCTTGAAAAACCTGGAATTCGACAATTTAGGCAAAAATAACCTGGAAAAACCTGGAATTTGAGAAATTTTGAAAAAAACCTGGAAAAACCTTGAATTTTTTATAATTTTAACACTTTCAGTAGTAAAATTTAAATCTGACACAAAAAATCTATCATATAAATAAAATTTTTTTGTCATCATCAAAATTTTTTTTATTAAAAAACACATTTAAAGTAACTTTAAAGCATCTTTAAAATGTTTCAGTACTTTTTAACACAGTTTCTTTTATAGAAATTAATATAAACCTAAGAATAGACCCAAAAATATTTACTTTTAAAAGCCTGGAAGAAATTTGGAAAATCTGGAAAAGATTTAGAAAAAAGTTCTATTTTTGAAAGCTTATTAAATTTTTAAATAGTTATAAACTACAGTTAACAGAAGCCAAAAAACAAAGAGTTCTGTATACTGAATAAAACTTTGTTTATTTTTATTTTGAATTGTCTTGCTTAAGTAGTTTGTGGCGATTCTCTGATGGAAATCTGGCAATAATGCTATTAATTTGCTACTCTCTAAGAAACAAAGCATGACAATTACTGACCATACTATATTAGAGAACTACTAAAAACATTCAAATATGAAAAAAGACAAAAAAAAAATTTTTTTTTCACATTTATTAAATCTATGGTGATAATAAAAAGTAACTGTTGCATACATCATATTCAAAAAAGTTATTTTTCTACCGGTTTTAAAATAAAAGTTATCTTTTTTAATAATGTCTGTCAAAATACAATTAAACAAAACATATGAAAAAGCAAATAGAAGATAGTTCTCAAGTGAAATATAGAATTTTTTTGTGGACTATACCAATTTATAATGATTTTACAAAACATTTTAATTGCCATAGTAAATAGGCTATTATCAGTATACACAGCTTTACTATATTAAAAAAAGACAAAATATTGACTCTCTTGAGTTATCTTGAGAAAGTTTATTTTAAAACCGGTTGTAAAAAAATTCTTTTTAACCTACTGTATACAACATCGTTATACCAAAGATTTAACAAACGTTAACAAAAGTTAATTTTTTATTTGTCTTATATCATTTGTTAATGTATTTAGTAGTTTTTATATTTAAATTCAACTTGTAAAGTTTTCTTTTTTTCTACTCAAACTTAGAAACAGTTTTTACTGTCCTAAAATAAAAAAATTAAAATAAAAGAAATTTTATTAAAAACATTAAATTTTAAGCATGCTTTAAAAAGATAATAAAAAAAACTTATAATAAGTTTGTTCTTAGTAAAAACAACAAATATCTTAAAATTCTTTTGCATCTGACATTTATGTCTGACTTAGTAAACTGTTATTAGTGGTTTTGTATATTCACAAAACTAATCATTTAACTAAAAAGAGTATTTTAATTTATAAAAATAGCAATATTTTTATTAAAAGTAGGGATAATTTAAGAAGGCAACTATCTATATGAAAGATTTTTGTGTTCCATCAAGTTTTATTGCTTTAAATGAGAACTTAATTTAAATTCTATATTTTTGGTAAAAATATTTTTTAAATTTTCATGTTACAGATTTTTTCAGCCTAAATTGTCAAGTTCAAGATATTTGTCAACCCTAAACAAAGTTAAAACATAACATATCTCACTAGGTTGAAAAATATGCATAAAATTTTATCCAAAACTGGTTTTGGTTTTTGACAAAATATAGTACTAGTCTTATAAAGTAGTATATGTATATAAATTTAAAAGAAAGTTTAAACTATACTTGTTAGATTAATAAACATTAGTGAGTGACCAACTTAGGTTAAGCATATAAAATTATTTAATGGTATCACAATTGCAAAAACTTTTTAGTCAAAAATTATTTTACATATTATAAGGTAAAATTTTAATGAAAAGTTTTGATTTTTCATTAAGTTAAATTGAAATTAAGTCAACTTGAAATTTTTTTAATTTTTTTTACATATAAAACTATTCTCACTGTCTTAAAATTACACAAAGTAGAAATTAATATAAATTTTTTATAAACATTAAAGTTTCAAGCAAACTAAAACAAAATCTTTAAAAATTAAATAAAAAGTTTATGAGTTGTAAGATCAAGTACTTTTAAAAGTTATTTTGCTTCTGACTAACTCTCTAGCTTGTCAACTGTTAATAGTGGTTTTGAAACTAAATAATAAAAAATATTTAACCAAAATGGCTTTTGTTAATCTGAAAAAACCCAAAATGTCTTTCAATAGCAGGGATATGTGAACTTGGTTTAATTTCCAGATTTTTGTTGACAATATTTTTAAACGTTTCAAGATACTGATGTTTTCATCCTTAATTGTCAAGTTCAAGATATTTGTCAACCCTAAAAGAACTTAAAATAAAACATGTATCACATAATCAAACAATCAGCATAAAATTTTATCAAAACTGATTTTGGTCCTTGACAAATAACTAGCAAAATTTTTATAAAGTAACTAAAGTATATGTATATAAGTTAAATAGAGCTAGATAACTGATAACTATGCAAAACTGTTATACAAAAAAATGTTTGGCCTTTATGTAACTGAATAAAAGTGCTGATTGACTGTCTTAAACATAATTTTGAGATTTACAAGATATTTTGGTTTTAATTATAGCTTTTAGTTTAGGCTTTTAATTAAATTATGCAATTACTATATCTTAATCAAATTCTAATTCTAATTCGAGGTGTTTCTAGGTTTTGTAGCCTAAACTATGAAATTCTAGGCTTTTTCCAAGCAATCCGGATTTTGTGACAATCCTTTCAAAAAACACAAGTTTTTTAAGAAAACCAGATTTTAAAGCTAAATAATCTAGTTAAATTTTATGAAAAAATACCAAACTTGCTTAAATATTCAAAACAAAATTGCCTATCTGAACTTTTAAAATATCAACATTTTAAAGTTCAAACTAGCTTAAGGATGTGACAACTAATAATTAAATTATTTCTAGCCTAACTTCCCAATTTTTGTCAATAATTATCAAAATTAGAATAAACAAAATAATAATAAATTAAAAATGAAACAATTATTTATGATATTTTCTTAAAAAAATTAACTAATTTAAAACAATAACAAATACAATAAATGTGAAGTTTGTAACACTTTAAAACATATGCTTTAAAGTATTTACAAGGATAGTGTTATTGTAATTTAAATAAAATTAAACATTCACAAGTGCACATTAATTTTAACATGAAGTATAAGAACTTAACTTCTATTTATGACTATCATTGAAACTAAGTATTAGTTTACTATTTATTTTTAACTATGATACCAAAATAATCTATTTAAAACATTTTTAAAACTTATGATTTTTTTAGGAGTTGGACTTTTCTTCTCTGGCATATTATTTTATTAAGATAAATATTGTATTGTTGCCATTTTTTTAGTGAAAAAAATACACTGAACGACCTTAAGATGTCCTAAGTAATTATTTTTTTTTTCAATATCTTGGAATAATATTTAAATAATAACTATAAAATTATAAACATTTTAAGTTTAAAGCTTTAAATTTTTTTTTTTTTTAAATGGTTACAAAAATCTAAATCTAACTGAAACAACTAACTTTTGTTCAATATTTAAAAAAAACAAGGCTGTAATTTTAAAACATTTTTTAATTGTTCTGTTTTTTATTTAAAATAACCAAGCTGGCCCGAGTAATATCTGATTTTTTTTTAGTTTTAAACTGTCATGAGTTATCCTTAGTCATTATTTGGTTTTTTAAATTCCAAACTCTCATGAGTTATTCTGAGTGACGGCAGCCTTAATGTCATTAGATACTATACATTTCTAACATTTTATTTTTTTTTACTTTTTGCATTTAAAACTAGTTTAATTGTTTAAAGATAAAAAAAATAACTTCATGAAATATTATCAAAAACAATAAAAAAGATTATTAGCTAACATTTTAAAGACCCTTTAGGTTTTTTTTTGTTCCAGTTAATTTTTGCTGCTAAAAACTGAGATTTTACTTAGTATCAGTCTATTTCACTTACCTTGGAAAATAATACTCATACTAAAGCCTTAAATGTTTTGAGAAGAGTACCAAAATGGTCAAATGATGAGATTGTCTATCAAACTAAATGGAAAATAAAACACTAGGGAAGGTTTTAATAAAATGTTTATCTATATCGTTTAAATTAAATACTAAAACACTTTATAAAAATATAGTACATAATGGATACAGACGAAAAAGTTATAATCTGTTGATACCTTACAAACATTCAAAAATATTACTTACCATATTTAACAGTGTGTATTTCTAATCAAATGTGTTATTTGTTATAAATAATAAAAAAGCTTTGTTTTATAATCTATTCCTAATAATTAGATGTCAAACTTTTGTTTTTTAATAGTTTATATCTTTACATAATTCTTGCTCAAGAATAAAATTTCTACTTTTTTTAACTAATTGAAATCAAGTTGTAAAAAAGTTGTTTTTTTTATACTCTATCGCAATATATATTTTAACAAAACAAGTTTTTGGTTTTTTAGTAAATGAAAAATGTAGATGAACAATAGGTTGCAAAAATCACATAAATATGTTTAAAGTACTTTTATCAGAAAAGCAAACTTAAAGTTCTGTCTGATCCATTTATTTGCTGAGTCATCAATTTTTTTTTTTAGAAATTTTAATATTTTTTTTTAAACTCATACCCTTATCCCTAACCAACCTTACCCAAACATAATAAAAATGCTTCAAGAATTTTAGTTGAACAATTATAAGTAAAAAAACCATAAAAAAAGATTTTTTTTTTAACCGAACAGATAATATATTAACTAGAACTTTGCCATGTACAGCATATTTAAATTTACTCTTCATTTTTAAATGTAAGCTTCTAATCAAGTTTATTACTATTTTCTAATCAAAGTTTGAAGATAGTTAGAAAACTTTGTTTTATACTAAGTTATTTATCTCTTATATTACAAATCTATCTAATTAAATAGTATAAAAAGCAATAATGAGACTACTAGTTCTTAAATCTTATCGAAAAAAATTTCTGATTATTCTTAAAAAGAATAATTTTATAAATTTTAAATACCTTAAAATCAAAATTCAAAAAAAAAAAAAGCATCATTTACATCAAACTTAAAACCTAAAAACTAAACATCTTAATATAATAAATGAAAATTCAAAATATACAACAACTAATACATTTTTCAATAAAACTAAAACATCGCTGAGCAGTCTGATTTTTTTTACAAAAAAGGTTTACCAGCCTAAGTTTTTTTGAAAACTTTAAGCTACTCTGATTGCGTGACAAAGCTCATTTATATCCATAATTGAAGTTAGATATTCAAAAGATTGCAAAGATATGAACCATTCACAATAAAAATAGCTTAAATAATGTTTAGAATCATCTAGATTTTAGAAAAAAATGTTTAAATATAATAAAACAAAAAAAAGATTACCAAATAGTTAATCAATGTTGAAAACTAAAAAAAAAATGTTTTATTGATGGAAATACTTAAAAGCTTAAATGAAAAGCAGGATTTGGTATTGTTCTTAACAAATTTATTTCAGGTTTTCTTATAACTTTTTCAGGTTTTTGGAAGTAAATGTCTATCTATCTGTTTTTAATTCTAAAATTAAATTAAGTTTAAAAATGGTGTTAAGTAGTATAACAACACTCAAAAGTTACTGTAGATCTACTTTAAATGTGTTTTTATTTAGAAAACTAGAAATGATTACAAAAGCATTATAGCTTAATGATGTAATTCTCGTTTCAAATCAACATTTAACTACTAAACATATAATACTTTTTAAAGTTCCAGGTTAATTTGTGATTTTTGTTCAAATTCCAACATTTTTTTTTTCCTAAATTTCTCAAATTCTGGGTTTTTGTACACTAATTTTTCCAGTTCAACCTTTTTCTAAAGATTTCTGATTTTCGGGTACAATGATAAAAAGGATTTTAAAATAAAAATTTAAACGCCATTAAAACAATCCTGAAATGAAAAAAATCTTGAAAAATCTAAATTAGACCAAATAATTACATTTAAAAGCTTAAGTTAGCTTATGGTTTTTACAACTCTTTATTATTTTAATTTTAAGCCTATATTATTATTTTTTTATTACTCATTAGAACCAAAATAAAACCAATCACATAAATTTAATAATGTATTAGTTATTGTTTATGTTTTTGAAAAATATAAGCTAAAGTCAATCATTAAAAAATAAACCAAATGTAAATTTTTTTGATTCTATGGTTTATAGGTTTTTCTAGGTTTTGTAGCCTAAACTATGAAATTCCAGGATTTTCACAAGGATTCCAGGTTTTGTGACAATCCTGTAAAAAAACCCAAGTTTTTTAACCAGACTTCAAAACTATATAATCTATATAAAACTTATAAAAAATTACAAAACTTGCTGGAATGTTCAAAAAAAAAATTGCCTACCTGAACTTTTCAAATTTTAACATTTAAAATTTCAAACTAGCCTAAGATTGTAACAACTCATAATTAAATTATTTCTAACCTATTGTGCCAATTTTTATAATTACTTATGAATTTAATATTGAAATAATTATTTATAATATTTTGTTAAAAAAATGAACTAGAGTAAACCATTAAGTACTACAATAACTGTGAAATTTTCAAAACTTGAAAATATATATTTGTAAGTATTTTCAAGGTAGTTTTACTATAATATAAATAAAATCAAAAATTAACAATATCCCATCATAATTATATATTGATGTATAGAAACTTAATTTTTATTAATAAAAATTATTGAAATTAAGTATTAATTAACTATTTATTTTAAACTATGATACCAAAATAATTAACTTAAAAAACGTTTAACATTTTAATTTCTTGTTTTTAGTAATTGGACTTTTCTTATCTAGCATACTATTGTATTAAGAAAAATATAACAGGGTTACCATTTTTTAAGTGAAAAAATTACACTCAACAATATTAAGATTTCTTAAGTAATTCAGTTTTTTTTTTAATCTTCAATCAATCTCAAAATAATAACTATTTGAATTATAAACTTTTTAAGTTAAAAGCATTTCTAAATCTTTTTTTTATTTAAAATTGGTTTTACAAATTCAAAATTAAACTAAAGCAACTAACTTTTTTTCAAGATTAAAAATAAAAAGGTTAAGAACTTAAAATTTTTTTTTTTATTCTGTTTTTAATTTAAAATAACCAAGCTAGCCCGAGTAATCTTTGATTCTTTTCATGTTTCAAACTAGCATGAGTTATCCTTATTAACTCTGGGGTTTTTTAAATTACAACTGTTATGAGTTATCCTGAGTGATGGCAACCTTAATGTTACTAGAAACTAGACATTTCTAACATTATATTTTTTTTACTTTTTGCATTAAAAACTAGTTCAACTGTTTAATAGGAAAAAATTAATTTATATGAAATTTTATTAAAAACAATAATAAAGATTATTAACTAGAATGATAGAGATCCTTTAGAGTTTTATTGTTTCCAGTTATTGTTTGCAGCTAGAAACTGGTATTTTACTTAGTATCAGTCTAATTAAATGTTTTGAAAGAGTACCAAAGTGGTCAAATCATGAGATTAATTGGAATAAACACAAGGGATAAATTTAATTTTAAAATTCAACTAAATCGTTTGATAAACACTAAAAATAATATAAATTAATTAGTATGCTAAGGGTATTAAAAATATTGAAAAATTTAGAGTTTATAATGATAATTTTTTAGTTATAAAAACATAGTGCATAATGGAAAAAGACGAAAAGGTTATAATCTGTTGATACCTTTAAAACTTTCAAAAATTTTTACTATTATATTTAACAGTGTGTATTTATGATTAAATGTGTCATTTATGTAAATATTAAAAAAAGCTTTGTTTTATAATCAATTAGTATTAATTTAATCATAACAGTTTGTTTTTTATAGTTTATATCTTTACGTAATTATTGAATAACTCAAAATTGAACTTAAATTATTTACCTACTATATTTCTGACTTTTTGTTAAAACAACAAAATAGTTGTGAAATATTTCTCTCAATTTAGCAAGCAATAAGAGAATGGCTTAAGTTGAAAAGAAAAGTTGATAAGAGAATAATTTTATAAGTTTTGAGTAAATTAAAATCAAAACTCATAAATTTTCAAAAACAACATGATCAACATCAAACCTAAAAACTAAACACCTAATCATAACAAATGAAAATTCAAAATATACAACAATAAATATATTTCCAATAAAACTAAAACATCCCTGGGCAGCCGGATTTTTTACAAAAAAAGTTAAGTAGCCTTAATTTCTTTTGAAAATTTCAAGCTTCTCTAATTGCGTTACTGAGCTCAATTATATTAATAATTTTAGTTTGATATTCAAAAGATTGCAAAAATATGAACCATTCACAAAAAATAGCTTAAATAAATCATTTAGAATTTAGAAAAAAATGTTTAAGTATAATAAAACAAAAAAAAAAAAAAAAGTTACCAAGTAGTTAATAACAATATTGTCAATAACTAGGTAAAAAAAAAGAAATAAAAAATTGTCTAATGCATATAAGAATATGCTTAATAACTGAAAAATAGAAATTTGTTGCTAAGTTAAATTGTAAACTTTTCTTTATTACGACTATTTCATACATGAAAAAAATAAAAAAAGAAAGATCTTAAGTCTTATACTCATTTTTTTTTTGCATACTTCCGCCTACGTACAAAAACTAACGAAGAAAATTAGATGAAAAAAAAAATTATTAATTGTTTTGTTTTCATAATTTTAAAACTACTGTTTAAGCGTTTATACTAAAGTTGCAACATATAATAAATCAAGAGAGACAATATAGTCTTAAAAAAAGGAAAATTGAGTATTAAGTTATTATATATTATTAACTTAAATCTCCAGTTCGTTTTTTTTTATTGATCTTTCAAATTTTATAAGTATGATTTGTCATAAAACGAAACTATTTTTCTTAAACTTTTAATAAAGTAAAATAGTTTCTTATTTTTTAGGATTATTTTTTTATACTTTAAGCACTAACTGACGTCGCTTTTAAATAAAGCAAACTCGATTTACTTTTTTGGTATAAAATAAAAAAAAATTGTTGGTTTTATCATTTTATCTAAAATAACATTTATAACGAGAAAAGGATCTGTTATATCATTCTCGCAAAATAATCTTATTTTAATGGACAAAAATAAATATACTGAAATTGTTTTTGTAATAAATTAACTTGTCAAATATTTAGCTTTAAAAAATAAAATGTTATAAAATCTTAAATGCTACTAAACTTATACACACATCACTTGTTTATTAATGTACATCAAGATTATTTAAATATAGTTAACATATATTTATGAACCAAATTTATGAAAAGTGTTTGAAGTTGGTCATCATTGAAAATTCATGAATATAAATATAATTTAATAAAAGTTTTGTATGATTGTAGAAACTATTTAAAGTATTTTAGAAAAACACTTTAAGTTCTTTTTTATAAACAAATAACAGCAATTGTTAAAAGTAGTAAAACTATTTGAAAATGATAGATTATCTACATTCTTATAAGTTAAATATATTTTAATGTTTTAAACTATATCGTATCTAAATTATATATCACAGATATTTTAAAGCTAGTACAAAAGTAAGAGACTGTGTAACGATGACTATTAGAAACTTTAGCCGAAAAAAACACTGTAAATATATGAAATAGTTTACGAATATTTGTTATAGATCAATGGTTTTAAAAATTTTACTGTTGTTTTCAAAATGGTAAAAAACAGCATTAAATATATTATAAAAATATCAAAAAAATGAAAACAATCCTACCTAGTATTTTCTGACGACTGTTTTCTTTAAATTTTTTTGTTGATTTTGAGCAATTATCTAATGAAAAATTTTGGTCGTGAACATAGTGTTTAAAAAATAAGAAACAGCTTTAAAACAAAAAATAAAAGATAATATTTAAATAAATACCATCTTGTTAAATAATTTTATAGTTTAAAAACCCAAAGGAATTTTTATACTCGAGTTTTTATGTAAAACAACTGGGAACGGGTCTAAATTTAACGAGGGCACTAAATTGCATGAGTTACATTTTTGCACGAGAGTAAAAAATATAAAAATAAAATATAGAAAAAACTTAAAAATGACAATTTAATAAAAATTAAAAAAACTGACTGAGGGTAAAGGTTAGGGGTAACAGTTATAGTAAAAAGAAAAACCTAAAAAAAAATTTTAGAACTAACAAATAAAAAACAAAAAGAAAAAATATTAAACTAATTCACTAGACAAGCTAAAAAGTGTTAAAACTTGTATTTTTTTAAGAAAAAGTATTAAAAATTTATGCTGAAATTCTACAAAATATTAAAGGAAATATTTTAAATAAAACTTTTAAAAATAGTGGCAGACAGCGCTTACGGTCTTTGAACTGATAATAGTTCGGTTTTAATCATACATAATCAGAATATACATGAAGAATCAATGAGTATAATGCAGTAGAAATACATAGAAACCAATACAGAGGATCCTTAAGACAACTTACAAATGACATTGTAATATTTTAGTTGCCTATAACAATTTATACTCTAAATTTAAAGAAATTAACTATAAAAATAAAACATCATGCTTAAAAGCGTCTTGGAATCCTCTTTACTGAGTTTCAAGTTAAAACTACGATGGAAATATTTTCGTAGTTTTTATTATACATTTAAAAAAATACAAAAGATTATCTTAGTTTTTTTTAATTTAAAGCAAATTGCAAACACATCAAATTAGAAAAAAATTGAGGTAACGTTTTTGCTAAATTTTGCAACAAAAATAATTTGTCATGCTTAACTACTAACAAAAATTTTTTCTAAGTAACGGTTTTAACCTTTTTTCGTGTTTTATTGTTTCTTGAATCATTGTTACCGAATTAGTCCCTTTTTAGAAGGTATTTAGCAAATCTATTATAATTTACAAAATTTCTTTAATTTTGAGGAAAAGAAAACTAGGTTTTTTGAAAAGCCTATTTAATATAAAAAATCGTTACAATGCTTGTAACAAACTAAACATAATAAACTAATTTTAAACAATTAAACCTCTAAAACTTTTAAAATACTTCGAATTAGGAAGTCTTGTTATCAAAATGTAAATAAATATACAACTACTAAAAATTATTTTGTGTTTTACTTTACTTACAGTAAGTCAGCTGTTTTTTTTTCAATATAAATTGTTTAAGTTTACTTTTGACATTAAAAACTGTTTATTGTTTTCTAGACTTTTTATAAAACTAGATTTATTACTTTTGTACGTTATACTGAGTTAAATACAAAAACGTCTTGGCTTTAAATTATATTTTTTCAAATTTTATCAAAATCTAACAAATGTTACAGCTGCCTAAGAAAAAGTTATTTAAAGGAAATTAATCTGACGTCACTTTAAAATGATAGCTTTGTGGTATAACGGAATAAATGTTTGTAAAATACAGAATATAGCTCTTAGCACTGACTGGCATGTATCAAAATTAACAATATTTGGGTCTCAGTCTAACAAGAAGTTGGGATTCAAATCGATATGCTTGAAAATTAATAAGAAAAGATACTGACGACTTTTAAAAATCTAGCAAGTTTTTTTAAAACTTTAATTTTCAAAAGTACAACGGGTCATTATTTTACATTTTTAAAACTATTTTTATAATTTTAATATCTATTTTTTATTCATAGTTAAAACACAATCGATAAAAAACAACTAATATATTTAAAATCAGCTAAAACACTGAAGTCATTTTCTGAGTTAGTTTTATAAACGTTGTTTTAATTAATTTTGTCTTCATTTCATACTAATTTATTAAGAAACTTTTTTTTCTAAAAGTGTATCAGAAAATATATTTAAATGATAACAAATAGATTTCTAACAAAGTTACTATTAAAGCCTAATTTTATTCTTTATTTTAGTAAAATTTTTAAACTAAACGATAACTTTAAAACTAGAAAAACAAACCTCATCATTCAAAAAGATTCAAAACGTCTATAATATAAAGTACAACATATATATTATACCGCAAACTAATTTGGCTAAATAGCAAAAAAAACTTATGTTTTTAATTGTTTTGAATTTTGGTTAATAATGGATTTAAACTTTACGAAAAACTCTTTTATTTTTATTTTTTTACTTATCTAACTGATTTTAATAATGATATATGCTATTTTAAGTTGCGATAAAAGTTTTTTTTAATAATTTAATCGGAAACTTGCTAACCTTATTCTGTTATAAAAATTAAGCAGATAATTATCAATATAATTTTTGAGCTGGTATTATTATTATGATGATGTTTTTATATAGGTTTTAATTAATATATTCTAGTTGAAAGAACTTTATAGATAAAAAGAAGAATGTATATATAATAAACATTTGAAAGTTGGTAATAAACCTATTTTATAGTAGTTTCAATAAAAACTTGATACTAAAAAGGCCTTATTTGTACTAAACTATGGAAAATTTTCATAAAAAATATAACATTCTGTAAACCAATAGCAAATTTTAAAACTTTTCTAAATAGACACTTTCGTACTTGTTTGATAATTTATTTCAAAACAAGTTAATTAAATATTTAACGATTAAAGAAAGCTAAAACTTCTATCAACAAATAAAAAGGATGGATTTCTTTACGTTTTACTAATTTTGAAAGTTTTTTTATTAAAAAATGTCTAATACACGTTTGAATTTGTATGCTCTCCGTATGTATTTCTTCGGTTTTATGATCCACTATTATTGTGGCTGTGTAAATTCCTATTTACATGGTTTATACGAGTTAAAAAACTTCTATTGAGCAAGTTTTGTTGATACATTTTTATTTGTTCAAAAGGTGGTCCAATGTTCATGTTAGGCCTGTTTTGTTGACTCGTATATATCTGGTTTGACTTAAATAAGTGAGATGGTTATAAAAAGAAAACTGTCTAGAAAGGTTTTTGGCTGTTTTTAATTCAGTTGTCGATTAGTTTTTTAAAAGGATAAGGCATTGGCAGACAATCTTGTTAAAAAAAATTAAAGAAATAAAAATGCTTATATGTAAGACTTATATGGTAAGTTCTACCATCTGAACAAAAATTTACAAGGTAAAAACTTGAACCTTGTGAAAGTCATAAGTAAGATAACCAGTTTTATAAACCAACTTGAACTGTATAGAAAAAATTTCAAAAATAATCAGTTTGCAAGTTTGGAAAACAGAATACTTTAAATACATGAAGGTGATGTAGAAGTGCTATCATCTCATCTGAAACAGTTTAAAGGTGACATTGATTAACGGTTTAATTACATTTTTTGATTAAATATCACGAAGTGGATTATGGATCCCTTCGAAGCAGATCGTTTTGAAGTAATCGTTTACTTATAGGAAACCTTCTCAGACTTACAAGCTGACCTTGAACTTAAAGTAAATTTTTCGAAAAACGATAGAAAAGCTTTTTGACTCAACAAAAACTAAGGAAAAATTTTTCACCATTTTGGAGGAAGTTAGATAGCTTTTCCTTCTAGATTGTTGATAAACCTTACAGTTCAGTTAGCAACATCTTTAGCAAAAGATCTTATCTAGATATTTGTAATTCGTGATTTTTTGGGATACTTTTTATTTAACCTGATTTGTATTGTATTTAAGTATGCTTTTTTTAATAAAAAATTTATTACGTTATTTATTCTACAACAGGTTTGCTTAATGCCTAATGAATATAAATGATGGTAGACTTTCTCTTGAGTAGGCACTTTTTACCAAAAAAAAGTACTTTCATAAATTTGACTTAAATAAAGTCTATTACTTACTTATTATTAATAAAACAACAATATTTATAATACTTTATAGCTTATACAGATCTATTCTTTTAAATGAATAAATATTTTATTTTTTAGTTGTTTTTATGTTTATTCATAACATTATTGCATTATAATATTTTGAAATCTTCCACTTGTATAAAAAATTATCATGTTTTCTTGAGTTCGCACTTTTTGGTTTTGTTCAAAGTGTGAACTCAAGCGGAAGTCTACTGTATAAATTAAGTGGTTTATGATTTAGTACGATTAAAGTTAGTACTAGTTTTGTTTTGACCTGGTTAAATTTGTAGTTTATATTTGTCGTTTTACATCACACAAAAAAATTTAATAAAATAGTGATTTAAACATTTATTTGAAAGATATTTATTTGACAAATTTTTGTTATTACTTGTTGAATCTGCATAAATAAAAAAAATTGATAACCATTAAAGTTTTTAAATCAAAAAAGATTATTTTGGCTTTAAAAGAGTATAGATTTAAGGTCTCTATTTAAAATGACTTCAGTTTTTAACTTAAAAGATTTTAAATTTAGTTTTACTTTCTAAGCTGAGTTATTATTCTAAAAAAATGTATATTTTAAGGAAATTGAAACAATTAGTACAACAATTTTTTGTTTTATCTTACTTCATAATATTTTGAAAGTTAAAATGTGTTGTTTATTTTAACAGTTTAATCCTAGCTTTAAATTTTTCACTATTTTCCTCTGTTAAATTATTAGAGGCTGATAGCTAGACTAAAAATTCATTTCTGAACTGAATTAAATAAGCCATCAAAAAGACTGCTACAGTTACAAAACAAATTTTTACCTAATAAAAAGTTTTTTTGATTGATTATTTTCTATCCACAGAAATAACTGTAAAACCTTTAGTTAGTTTTTTAGTTAGTTTTCTTTAGTTAGAAAATAGAACTGTTAGAGTTAAGGTTTAATTTTTTACAGGTTATTTCAAATAAAACACTACTTAATGGTATTCTACTATAAAACATATACAGGGTTGCCCTTTCACCTGGAAACCTGGAAAAACCTTAAAAAACCTGGAATTTGACAATTTAGGCAAAAATTACCTAGAATTTGAGAAATTTTGAAAAAAAAACCTGAAAAAAACCAGGAATTTTTAATATTTTAATATTTTCAGTAGTAAAATTTCAATCTGACACAAAAAATCTATCATATAAATAAGATTTTTTTGTCATCTTCAAAAATCTTTTTTATTAAAAAACACATTTAAAGTAATTTTAAAGCATCTTTTAAATATTTTTGTACTACTTAACACAGTTTCTTTTATAGAAATTAACATAAACCTAAAAATAGACCCAAAAATGTTTACTTTTAAAAACCTGGAAGAAATTTGGAAAATCTGGAAAAGATTTGGAAAAAACGAGTGGCAATCCTGCATATAGTTAAAAATGATTAAAATTAAATTTAAACTTTACAACTAACTTGTTTATAATATTTCTCAGCATTAAAATTAATAATTTTACTGTATTAACAGAAGCTATTAATGAAACCAGTTTTCATGTGAGACAATCGACCAGTCGATCAATCTTCCTCAAACTAGATCAGCAATGATGTTTTAATATTTATTCCATAATATGTCAGATAAACTATTTATTCTTTTGTAGTTTTTTCAATCTCTGGTATAGAAATTTTTAAATATGTTTATTTATAAAATAATTAAAGTATTTTGTGCGGCTTAAATAAGTAAATGACTTCTAAATTTCCGAAATTCGTTATATGAGAGATTATTATAATGTCAGGTTTCAGTTAAGATTTTAGATGGGTAACTTACGGTCCAGATAAAGTCAAATTTCGGCCCGCTTAATAACTTGGAAACTACTTGTTCAACATAAATAAATTTAGTTTTTTGATATTTAATATTTTGAAAACGCTTTCATTTTGGTTTTTAGTTTACAGAAGTACTTCCTAGATCACAATAGTACTAATCATTTTATTATTATTCTGCTCGAGTTTTTTTAATTTTCTTGTTACTTTTTTAATTTTGCTTATGCGACTGCCGGCCCTGCGTCCCGAGTTCGAGTCCCGGTGGTTGCTCTTTTATGGGGACGACCACGCAAGTATATAAGAATGCGATCAGCTGCCAGCACTCTTGTTAGAATTTTTTTACAACCGGTTTTAAAATAAACTTTCTCAAGATAACTCAAGAGAGTCAATATTTGTCGTTTTTTATATAGTAAAGCTCTGTATACTGATAATAGCCTATTTCTATGGCAATTAAAATGCTTTGTAAAATCACTATAAATTGCCTTAGCCAACAAATAAATTCTAAATATCACTTGAGATATATCTTCTATTTGCTTTTTTATATTTATTATGTTTAACTGTAATTTGAAAGACATTATTAAAAAAGATAACTGTTATTTTAGAAATGGTTGAAAAATAACTTTTTTGAATATGATGTATGTAACAGTTACCTTTTATTATCACCATAGATTTAATAAACGTGAACAAAATAATTTTTTTTTGTCTTTTTTCATATTTGAATGTTTTTTAGTAGTTCTCTAATACATTATGGTCATTATTTGTCATGCTTTGTTTCTTAGAGAGTAGCAAATTAAAACCATTATTGCCAGATTTCCATCAGAGAATCGCCACAAACTACTTAAGCAAGACATTCTAAATTGAAAATAAATAAAGTTTTATTCAGTATATTCTTTGTTTTTTGGCTTCTGTTAACTGTAGTTGATAACTATTTAGAAATTTAATAAGCTTGAAAAAATAGAACTTTGATTCGTTTTTTTACTTCCTACTATCAATATTTTAATATGTTTACTGTAAGTAAATTTAATTTATTTTTTCCTTTAGATTTAGAAACCGATTACCTAATTTATTTATTTATTTAAGATTTAGACTTATTTAGTCTAAAAAAATAAAACTTATCTTTTGAGCTTATAAAGGGTCATCATTTGGGGTAATTTTAGTAACAAATAGAAAATAACTATAAATAAAAATAAATATCAGAATAATAATAATCAGAAATAACTGTAAAACCTTTAGTTAGTTTTTTAGTTAGTTTTCTTTAGTTAGAAAATAGAACTGTTAGAGTTAAGGTTTAATTTTTTACAGGTTATTTCAAATAAAACACTATTTAATGGTATTCTACTATAAAACATATACAGGGTTGCCCTTTCACCTGGAAACCTGGAAAAACCTTGAAAAACCTGGAATTTGACAATTTAGGCAAAAATAACCTTGAAAAACCTGGAATTTGAGAAGTTTTGAAAAAAACCTGGAAAAACCTTGAATTTTTAATAATTTTAAAATTTTCAGTACTAAAATTTCAATCTGACACAAAAAATCTATCATATAAATAAGATTTTTTTGTCATCATCAAAATTTTTTTTATTAAAAAACACACATTTTTAATTTTAATTTGAATTCATTTATAATTTTTTGCATTGTTGTTTTTTCTTAAGTTTGTCCATCGTCTTATGTTTATTTTATTTAACAGGCCTGAAGATCCCTTAGGGGAGAAACATTGTAGCCTTTGTAAATAAATAAATTTAAAAAAATTAATTAAAAAACACATTTAAAGTAACTTAAAAGCATCTTTAAAATATTTCAGTACTATTTAACACAGTTTCTTTTATAGAAATTAATATATACCTAAAAATAGACCCAAAAATGTTTACTTTTAAAAACCTGGAAGAAATTTGGAAAATCTGGAAAAGCTTGAAAAAAGTTCTATTTTTTCAAGCTTTTTAAATTTCTAAATAGTTATCAACTACAGTTAACAGAAGCCAAAAAACAAAGAATTCTGTATACTGAATAAAACTTTATTTATTTTCATTTTGAATTGTCTTGCTTAAGTAGTTTGTGGCGATTCTCTGATGGAAATCTGGCAATAATGCTATTAATTTGCTACTCTCTTAGAAACAAAGCATGACAATTACTGACCATACTGTATTAGAGAACTACTAAAATCATTAAAAATTTGAAAAAAGACAAAAAAAAAATTTTTTTGTTCACGTTTATTAAATCTATGGTGATAATAAAAGGTAACTGTTGCATACATCATATTCAAAAAAGTTTTTTTTCAACAGGTTTTAAAATAACAGTTATCTTTTTTAATAATGTCTGTCAAAATACAATTAGACATAAAAAATATGAAAAAGCAAATAGAAGATATTTCTCAAGTGAAATATAGAATTTTTTGTGGACTAAACCAATTTATAGTGATTTTACAAAACATTTTAATTGCCATAGTAAATAGGCTATTATCAGTATACACAGCTTTACTATATTAAAAAAAGACAAAATATTGACTTTCTTGAGTTATCTTGAGAAAGTTTATTTTAAAACCGGTTGTAAAAAGATTCTTTTTAACCTACTGTATACAACATCTTTATACCAAAGATTTAACAAACGTTTACAAAAGTTAATTTTTTTATTTGTCTTATATCATTTGTTAATGTATTTAGTAGTTTTTATATTTAAATTCAACTTGTAAAGTTTTTTTTTTTTTAACTCAAACATTAGAAACTGTTTTTACTGTCCTAAAATAAAAAAAAGTAAAATAAAAGAAATTTTTAAAAAACACTAAATTTTAAGCAAGCTTTAAAAAGATAACAAAAAAAACTTATAATAAGTTTGTTCTGAGTAAAACAACAAATATCTTAAAATTTATTTGCATCTTACATTGATGTCTGACTTAGTAAACTGTTATTAGTGGTTTTGTAAATTCACAAAACTAATCATTTAACTAAAAAGAGTATTTAAAATTTATAAAAATAGCAATATTTTTATTAAAAGTAGGGATAATTCAAGAATGCAACTATCTATATGATAGATTTTTGTGTTCCATCAAGTTTTACTGCTTTAAATAAGAACTTAATTTAAATTCTAGATTTTTAGTAAAAATATTTTTTAAATTTTCATGTTACAGATTTTTTCAGCCTAAATTGTCAAGTTCAAGATATTTGTCAACCCTAAACGAAGTTAATACAAAACATATCTCACTAGTTTGAAAAATATGCATAAAATTTTATCCAAAGCTGGTTTTGGTTTTTGACAAAGTATAGTACTAGTCTTATAAAATAACTAAAGTATATGTATATAAATTTAAAAGAAAGTTTAAACTATACTTCTTAGATTAATAAACATTAGTGAGTGACCAACTTGCAAGGTTAAGCATATAAAATTATTTAATGATATCACAATTGCAAAATCTTTTTAGTCAAAAATTATTTTACATATTATAAGGTAAAATTTTAATGAAAAGTTTTGATTTTTAAAGTCAAAAGGAAATTTTTTTTAAATCTTTTTACACATATAAAACTATTCTCACTGTCTTAAAATTGCACAAAGTAGAAATTAATATAAATTTTTTTATAAACATAAAGTTTTAAGCAAACTAAAGCAAAATCTTTAAAATTTAAATAAAAAGTTTATGAGTTGTAAGAACAAGTATTTTTAAAAGTTATTTGCTTCTGACTAACTCTCTAGCTTGTCAAATGTTAATAGTGGTTTTGAAACTAAATAATAAAAAATATTTAACCAAAATGGCTTTTGTTAATCTAAAAAAACCCTAAATGTCTTTCAATAGCAGGGATATGTGAACTTGGTTTAATTTACAGATTTTTGGTGACAATATTTTTAAACGTTTTAAGATACTGATTTTTTCATCCTTAATTGTCAAGTTCAAGATATTTGTCAACCCTAAAAGAACTTATAATAAAACATGTATCACATAATTAAACAATCAGCATAAAATTTATTCAAAACTGATTTTGGTCCTTGACAAATAACAAGCAAATTTTTTATAAAGTAACTAAAGTATATGTATATAAGTTAAATAGAACTAGTTAACTGATAACTATGCAAAACTGTTATACAAAAAAAAATGTTTGGCCTTTATGTAACTGAATAAAAGTGCTGATTGACTGTCTTAAACATAATTTTGAGATTTACAGGATATTTTGGTTTTAATTATAGCTTTTAGTTTAGGCTTTTAATTAAATTATGCAATTATTATATCTTAATCAAATTCTAATTCTAATTCGAGGTGTTTCTAGGTTTTGTAGCCTAAACTATGAAATTCTAGGCTTTTTCCAAGCAATCAAGATTTTGTGACAATCCATTCAAAAAACACAAGTTTTTTAAGAAACCAGGTTTTAAAGCTGTATAATCTAGCTTAAATTTTATGAAAAAATACCAAACTTGCTTAAATATTCAAAACAAAATTGCCTATCTGGACTTTTAAAATATAAACATTTTAAAGTTTAAACTAGCCTAAGGATGTGACAACTAATAATTAAATTATTTCTAGCCTAACTTCCCAAATTTTGTTAATAATTATCAAAATTAGAATAAACAAAATAATATTAAATTAAAAATGAAAGAATTATTTATGATATTTTCTTAAAAAAATTAACTAGTTTAAAACAATAACAAATACAATAAATGTGAAGTTTTTTACACTTTAAAATATATGCTTGAAAGTATTTACAAGGTAGTGTTATTGTAATTTAAATAAAATTAAAAATTCTTAAGTGCACATTAATTTTAACATGAAGTATAAGAACTTAACTTTTATTAATAACTATCATTGAAACTAAGTATTAGTTTACTATTTATTTTTAACTATGATGCCAAAATAATCTATTTAAAACAGTTTTAAAACTTATGATTTTTTAATAGTTGGACTTTTCCTCTCTGGCATATTATTTTATTAAGATAAATATTATATAGTTGCCACTTTTTTAGTGAAAAAAAAAATTACTTTGAACGACCTTAAGATATCCTAAGTAATTATTTTTTTTTCAAAATCTTGAAATAATATTTAAATAATAACTATTAAAGTTATAAACATTTTAAGTTTAAAGCTTTATTTTTTTATTTATTTAGAATTGGTTACAAAAATCTAAATTTAACTAAAACAACTAACTTTTGTTCAATATTTGAAAAAAACAAGTTTGTAATTTTAAAACATTTTTTTACTGTTCTGTTTTTTATTTAAAATAACCAAGCTGGCCCGAGTAATCTCTGATTTTTTTCTAGTTTCAAACTGTCATGAGTTATCCTTATTCATTATTTGGTTTTTTAAATTTTGAACTCTCATGAGTTATTCTGAGTGATGGCAGCCTTAATGTCATTAGATACTATACATTTCTAACATTGTATTTTTTTTTCCATTTAAAACTAGTTTAACTGTTTAAAGAAAAAAAAAATTAACTTCTATAAAATATTATCAAAAACAATAAAAAAGGTTATTAACTACTATTTTAGAGACCCTTTAGGTTTTTTTTTTTTGTTTAGTTAATTTTTGCTGAGAAAAACTGAGATTTTACTTAGTATCAGTCTATTTCACTTACCTTGGAAAATAATACTCATACTAAAGCCTTAAATATTTTGAGAAGAGTACAAAAATGGTCAAATGATGAGATTTTCTATTAAACTAAATGGAAAATAAAACACCAGGGAAGGTTTTAATAAAATGTTTATCTATATCGTTTAAATTAAACACTAAAACACATTTTAAAAATATAGTACATAATGGATACAGACAAAAAAGTTATGATCTGTTTATACCTTACAAACATTCAAAAATATTTACTTACCATATTTAACAGTGTGTATTTTTAATCAAATGTGTTATTTATTGTAAATATTAAAAAAAGCTTTGTTTTATAATCAATTCGTAATAATTAGATGTCAAACTTTTGTTTTTTTATAGTTTATATCTTTAAATAATTTTTTTCATAACTAAAAAATTGCACTTAACAGTATTTTAGCATCCTATTATATTTGTGATTGTTTTAAAAAAAAATATATTTAACTTTTTAACATTTTTCTAAATTTAACAAGCAACAACTTTTTAATTCTAATGTTTTAAAAGTCTTTTTTTTTTGTGTTTAAGTAAAGTAATATTACCTGTTTATAAGGACAATAAATATGTGGAGATAGAGCAAAACTAAAATGAATGTTATATAAAAAAATATATAATTAGTTGATAAGAGAAGTTCTCAAGAATAAAATTTCTACTTTTTTTAACTAATTGAAATCAAGTTGTAAAAAAGTTGTTTTTTATAGTCTATCGCAATATAAATTTTAACAAAACAAGTTTTTGTTTTATTTAGTAGATAAAAAATGTAGATGGACAATAGGTTGCTAAAATCACATAAATATGTTTAAAGTACTTTTATCAGAAAAGTAAACTTAAAGTTATGTCTGATTCATGTATTTGCTGAATCTTTAATTTTTTTTTTTAGAAATTTTAATATTTTTTTTTTAAACTCATACCCTTATACCTAACCAACCTACCCAAACATAATAAAAATGCTTCAAGAATTTTAGTTGAACAATTATAAGTAAAAACACCATAAAAAAAAGATTTTTTTTAATTGGACAGATAATATATTAACTAGAACTTTGCTATGTACAGCATATTCAAGTTTACTCTTCAATTTTAAATGTAAGCTTTTAATCAATTTTATCATTATTATCTTATCAAATTTGAAGATAGTTAGAAAACTTTGTTTTAAACTAAGTAATTTAGCTCTTATATTACAAATCTATCTAAATAAATAGTATAAAAAGCAATAATGAGATTACTAATTTTTAAATCTTATCGAAAAAAATTTCTGATTATTCTTAAAAAGAATAATTTTATAAATTTTAACTACTTTAAAATAAAAAAAAAAAAAAGCATGATTTACATCAAACATTAAACCCAAAAACTAAACATCTAAATATAATAAATGAAAATTCAAAATATACAACAATAAATACATTTTTTCAATAAAACTAAAACATCTCTGGGCAGCCTGATTTTTTTACAAAAAAGGTTTACCAGCCTAAGTTTTTTTTGAAAACTTTAAGCTACTATGATTGCGTGACAGAGCTCAATTATATTCACAATTTAAGTTTGATATTCAAAAGATTGCAAAGATTTGAACCATTCAAAAAAATTGCTTAAATAAATCATCAAGAGTTTAGAAAAAAAATTTTAAATATAATAAAACAAAAAAAAAAGAATACCAAGTAGTTAATCAAAGTTGAAAACTTGAAAAAAAAATTGTATTCATGAAAATACTTAAAAGCTTAAATGAAAAGCAGGATTTGTTATGGTTCTTAACAAATTTCTTTTATGTTTTCTTAAACTTTTTTTAGGTTTTTGGAAGTAAATGTCTATCTATATGTTTTTAATTCTAAAATCAAATTAAGTTTAAAAACGGTGTTAAGTAGTATAACAACAGTCAAAAGTTACTGTAGATCTACTTAAATTTCGTTTTCATTTAGAAAACTAAAAATGATTACAAAAGCCTTTTAGCTTAATGATGTAATTCTCGTGTCAAATCAACATTTAACTACTAAACATATAAATCTTTTTAAAGTTCTAGGTTATTTGGTGATTTTTGTTCAAACTCCAACTATTTTCAAAATTTCTCAAATTCTGGTTTTTTGTATACTAATTTGTCCAGTTCAAGCTTTTTCTAAAGATTTCTGATTTTTGGGTACTATGATAAAAAGAATTTTAAAATAAAAATTTAAACGCCACTAAAAAATTCCTGAAATGAAAAAATACTTGAAAAATCTAAATTAGACCAAATAATTACATTTAAACGTTTAAGTTAGCTTATGGTTTTTACAACTCTGTATTATTTTAATTTTAAGCCTATTTATTTTTTTTTATAACTCATTAAAACCAAAATAAAACTAATCACATAAATTTAATAATGTATTAGTTATTGTTTATGTTTTTTGAAAAATATAAGCTAAAGTTAATTATTAAAAAATAAACCAAATGTGATTTTTTTTGATTCTATGGTTTATAGGTTTTATTAGGTTTTGTAGCTTAAACTATGAAATTCCAGGATTTTCACAAGGATTCCAGGTTTTGTGACAATCCTGTAAAAAAACCCAAGTTTTTTAAGAAAACCAGATTTCAAAGCTATATAATCTATATAAAACTTATAAAAAATACAAAACAAGCTTAAATGTTAAAAAAAAAATTGCATACCTGAACTTTTCAAATTTTAACATTTAAAATTTCAAACTAGCCTAAGGTTGTAACAACTTATAACTAAATTACTTCTAACCTATTGTGCCAATTTTTATAATTACTTATGAATTTAAAATTGAAAAAATTATTTATAATATTTTGTTAAAAAATGAACTAAAGTAAACCATTAAGTACTACAATAACTGTGAAGTTTTTCAAAACTTGAAAATATATATTTGTAAGTATTTTCAAGGTAGTTTTACTATAATTTAAATAAAATTGAAAATTAACAATTCCCATTATAATTATATATTGATGTATAAAAACTTAATTTTTATTAATAAAAATTATTGAAATTAAGTATTAATTAACTATTTATTTTAAACTATGAAACCAAAATAATTAACTTAAAAAATGTTTGACATTTTAATTTCTTGTTTTTAGTAATTGGACTTTTCTTATTTAGCATACTATTGTATTAAGAAAAATATTACAGGGTTACCATTTTTTAAGTGAAAAAAATACACTCAACAACATTAAGATGTCTTAAGTAATAAGATGTAACGTTATAAGGCGTTAAATCCTGGAGATCCTGATAAGCTAAGCTTATCGGAATGTATATCACAGATGTTCTTGTGCTAAAACTTTATTTCAACTAACGGCGTTTCACTGTTTCAAATAAATTTAAGAACAGATCTACGGAGTCTATAAAATGTTAACACACATTAGAAAAAAAGCAGAAAAAAAAAGTCCATTTATAGTTACTACCTAGATAAACACTATACATAATTATACATGCTTTTTTCTGCTTTTTTTCTAATGTGTGTTAACATTTTATAGACTCCGTAGATCTGTTCTTAAATTTATTTGAGAGCAGTGAAACGCCGTTAGTTGAAATAAAGTTTTAGCACAAGAACATCTGTGAGATGTCTTAAGTAATTCAGCTTTTTTTTTTAATCTTCAATAAATCTCAAAATAATAACTATTTGAATTATAAAATTTTTAAGTTAAAAGCATTTCTAAATCTTTTTTTATTTAAATATGGTTTTACAAATTCAAAATTAAACTAAAGCAACTAACTTTTTTTCAAGATTAAAATATAAAAAGGTTGAGAACTTAAAACACTTTTTTTATTCTGTTTTTAATTTAAAATAACCAAGCTGGCCAGAGTAATCTCTGATTTTTTTCTAGTTTCAAACTGTCATGAGTTATCCTTAGTCATTATTTGGTTTTTTGAATTTTAAACTCTCATGAGTTATTCTGAGTGATGGCAGCCTTAATGTCATTAGATACTATACATTTCTAACATTGTATTTTTTTTATACTTTATGCATTTAAAACTAGTTAACTGTTTTATAGGAAAAAATTAATTTATTTGAAATTTTATCAAAAACAATAATAAATATTATTAACTAACATCTTAGAGATCCTTTAGAGTTTAATTGGTTCCAGTTATTGTTTGCAACTAGAAACTGGTATTTTACTTAGTATCAGTCTAATCCACTTACCTTAGATAAGAATACTCATACTAAAGCTTAAATGTTTTGAAAGAGTACCAAAGTGGTCAAATCATGAGATTAATTGGAATAAACACCAGGGATAAATTTAATTTTAAAATTCAACTATATCGTTTGATTAAACACTAAAAATAATATAAATTAATTAGTATACTAAGGGTATTAAAAATATTGAAAAATTTAGAGTTTATAATGATAATTTTTTAGTTATAAAAACATAGTGCATAATGGATAAAGACGAAAAGATTATAATCTGTTGATACCTTTAAAACTTTCATAAATTTTTACTATTATATTTAACAGTGTGTATTTATGATTAAATGTGTCATTTATGTAAATATTAAAAAATTAGTATTAATTTAATCATAACCGTTTGTTTTTTTATAGTTTATATCTTTACATAATTATTGAAGAACTCGAAATTGAACTTAAATTATTTACCTACTATATTTCTGACTTTTTGTTAAAACAACAAAATAATTGTGAAATATTTCTCTCAATTTAGCAAGCAATAAGAGAATGGCTTAAGTTGAAAAGAAAAGTTGATAAAAGAATAATTTTATAAATTTTGAGTAAATTGAAATCAAAACTCTTAAATTTTAAAAAACAGCATGATTAACATCAAACTTAAAACCTAAAAACTAAACACCTAAACATAACAAATGATAATTCAAAATATACAACAATAAATACATTTTTCAATAAAACTAAAACATCCCTGGGCAGACGGATTTTTTACAAAAAAAGTTAACTAGCCTGAATTTTTTTGAAAACTTTAAACTTCTCTAATTGCGTGACAGAGGTCAATTATACTAATAATTTTAGCTTGATATTCAAAAGATTGCAAAAATATGAACCATTCAAAAAAATTGCTTAAATAAATCATCTAGAGTTTAGAAAAAAAAGTTTAAATATAAAAAAAAAAAGAATACCAAGTAGTTAATCAAAGTTTAAAACTTGAAAAAAAAAAAATTGTATTCATGAAAATACTTAAAAGCTTAAATGAAAAGCAGCATTTGTTATGGTTCTTAACAAATTTCTTTCAGGTTTTCTTTAACTTTTTCAGGTTTTTTGAAGTAAACGTCAATCTATCTGTTTTTAATTCTAAAATTAATTCAAGTTTAAAAACGGTGTTAAGTAGTATAACAACAGTCAAAAATTACTGTAGAACTACTTTAAATGTGTTTTCATTTAGAAAACTAGAAATGATTACAAAAGCCTTTTAGCTTAATGATGTAATTCTCGTGTCAAATCAATATTTAACTACTAAACATATAAATCTTTTTAAAGTTCCAGGTTATTTGGTGATTTTTGTTCAAATTTCAACTTTTTTTTTTCAAAATTTCTCAAATTCTAGGTTTTTGTATACTAATATGTCAAGTTCAAGCTTTTTCTAAAGATTTCTGATTTTTGGGTACAATGATAAAAAATAAAAAAAAAAAATTTAAACGCCATTAAAACAATCCTGAAATGAAAAAAATCTTGAAAAATCTAAATGAGACCAAATAATTACATTTAAAAGCTTAAGTTAGCTATAGGTTTTTACAACTCTGTATTATTTTAATATTAGGCCTATTTTCCTTTTTTTTTTCATTACTAGTTAGAATCAGAATAAAACCAGCTTATCGAATAGTTCTTGTGTCAAATCAAAATTTTAATACTGAACATATAAATCTGTTTAAAGCTCCGGGTATTTTGGTGATTTTTGTTCAAAATTCCAACTTTTTTTTTAATTTCTCAAATTCTTGGTTTTTGTAGACTAATCTGTCTAGTTCAAGCTTTTTCTAGGGATTCTTGTTTTGTGGTAACCAGGCACGGTAAAATTTGAAAATCATTACTTACAGCTGTTACATCACTATAGTAACAAAGAAGCTAAAGTAACAAACTATAGCTAATTTTCTTTCCATATTTAAGACTTCATCAAATTTGATGAGTGAATTTTTATTACTTTTTATGTAAAACATTTACTATCATGTTAAAAAAAAAGTTTTATTTTTTAATGTATTTCATTATTTTAACGCCTTGTTTGTAAATTTAATTTAAAATATCATTTTTAAATAGTAACTTACATTTTTTTCTAATAACGAAAATTAAGTACGTCACAAGTGATTTTTTAGCTTAAAGCTTTAAAATGAATAGAACAACTTGTGCAGTTTACTTAAAATTTGTATTTTTACTAAAAAGTAAGTTCCCTTGTACTTATTTTTGTTTAACAAATCCGTAAACCGTCTTTAGGTGAAGCTAAACTATTCTACTTAAGCTTTATTTTACTATACATTATATATATATATATATATATATTATAAAATTCTGTTTTTAGAATAATCGTTTATTCTTGCGATACATTTGCTTGTAAAGACTTTTTTTCTTAAAATATAAAACAATATTTTAATCACAGAATTAAATTGTATTAATGTTTTTTTTTTAATCGTGATTGACTTTTAGATTTATGCCTAAGATTTCTTTCTACAATCTTACATTGTAACAAAAAGTATGTTTTGTTGCTTTTAAATGACCGCCAAAAGGCGTTAGACGATTGTTTATCAAATCATCACACATTTAAACTTAAAAATAATTGTTATTGCGTTCAGTAGGCTAAGAGACCGTGCGGAAGACTTATACACTTTAAGAACTTGAAGACACTAATAGAAGTTAAGAACTTTTTTGTACTTTTATTTTATAAGATCTTAATGTTCATTTGTATTATTGTATTATATTGTGTTTAGTTAACCTATTAGATCGTGCAAGAAGCAGATAAAAATTTAAGACTCTCAGCTACTAGTAAGATATATTTTTGTATTTAAGATTGTGACATTCAAACACTTAAAGAAAAATTTTATTTGTAGAATTCTATGTTTATTTGTTGTGTTTATTTACACAGTTTAACCCTACTGATATGTAAGCCTCTATCACTTATTTTTTCTAATTATAATATAATTATCACTTTTTTAATAAACTCACTTTATCAAAGAAATTATATATTAAGTTTATTGTATACTTATTACTTACTAATTAAACCAAATGAGTAAAAAAAAATCATTAAAAGTCTTAAGACTTAAACGCATAAAGCGTTTAGCACAAAAAAGGGACTCCCCCCAATTGAAGGTACCACAGGCCCTCTAGGACTACAACATAAAAGCACTATTTTGTTAGTTATAATTACGGTTTAGTTTTTTAAATCAAAATAATATGAACATATGATTGTTTCTCTAGTTTAAATTCGCTTGTCTGAGTTAAATGTTTTTAAGAATACATTTTTGTTAAGAAGCTATAGGGTTTACAAATACTAGTTTCCAACTTTTATGTTATTATCAAATGCATAACTACTTTCAAAGTTTTAATATTTAAGGTTGATTATTTTATATTTTTATACTTTATCAATTTTAAGCGCAAAATGAAGTCACTTAAATGCGCACAAATTGAAGCTTATTTGTAATTAATAAATTCCAAGTTTCTTTTGATTACAGTAAATAGTTAAAACTTTGAAAATTTTGTAACGAGAAATTAAGTTCTTGTATCGTTCTCGCATATACCTGTAACAGAAATTTTTTTACATACAGTTTGTTGATTAGTCTGTTAAATAAATTTATTAGATTAGAATTTATAATTTAACTTTTGTTATTGAATAAAAACATAATTATATCTAGCAGTAAACAGTTATGATAAATATAATTAATTTAAAGCAGTTTTTAAACAGTTTGCTAAAAATATTATTTAAATAGTTCTTGCCGTCAATTTTTAGTAAAAGTGATATTTAATGTAGATAATACTAGGTTAATTTTCGTTTAAAAGGTTATAATATTGTGCTTAGTTTTTTTCAATGTAAAGGGATAAAACACCGTATTTGTAATATGCAAAAACTGCATTATTAAATAATTTTGAAAATAGTGTTGCTTTTCTTATATTTTTACTCATTGCATTTATTGTAGTAAAATAATAAATACATTAAACATCAAAAGCAATTGTTCATATTTTGATGTACTTCAAGATAAAATAAAACTTAGATTTTCTATTAGTTACAGACTTTTAATTAAAAGTAACTAAAGATAAACTGTTTAAATGTTGTATTTTTTTAATTTAATCTAAAACACTTTTTCTTCCTACTTACCAATTACACCAAAATACAGTACGTTCACTAAAAAGGGATAGTGGTGAGTACCACTTAACTACCAGTTTGGTACCAACTAGGTACTCACCTCTTTCCCGAGCAAACATGCGTACCTTAAAATGCGCACTTGGGTGAATCTGTTGCTACTCAAAAATAATGATTTTGGAATATCACTTAGTAAAATTTTTTGATATAATATGTATTATATATACTAATACTATATGAATTAACTGTAAGAACTAATAGAAATCAAACATTTTCTTATAGCTTTTCATTATAGATTTTTAAACAAAATTCTATTCAGCTTAATTAATAAATCTAATTTAAAAACCTTTTTTAATACTACTTTTTTTAAAAGTACATACAGTTAAGACTAAAAAGTTTACTTTTAGCTTTTAGAGAAAGTCTCATGTATTCTAAAGTCCGATTTGGCATATTATTTGTATTAAAATTATTCGAACTTATAAAAATATGAATTTCAATAATTAACAGTAACGTCAAATTTATGAAAAGTGGGCTAATTTATAGAAGAATTAAAACTAAAAGAAAAATATTTTGAGAGTATTTCTCTTTTAAGAGTGTTTTGTTTAAATTAAAGTACTCTTTTCAACATAATAAAAACGGTAAAAGTCTACCAAGCCTAAGCATGGACTTTCATATGCCGTGAGACAAGCTCAAACTAACATTAGGTTCAAGGGTACCAATTCTATCATCAGACTAAAAGCCTTTGGTAGACTGAGACCGGTTTCGTCCTTATTTAGAATAATCAGTAAGTCATAAACAATAAGTTTAAAACCATTATTTTACAAACGGCTTAATATTATGTAACATTTAGCAATTATTTGCTGGCATGATTAGTAGTAGCTTCAGCATTGTCTTTTACCGTGCAATATTTAGATAATTATCTACTGCAAAAAACAGCTGGTACGCTAGTATTAAAAATAAATCTGCGAAAGTCAAAAGAGCCTAAGCCTAGGACGTACGTACGTCTTGAGCTGTCTTGTTGTGTCTTAAACAATCAAGAAAGTTTACAAATTACTGATTTAAATAAGCTAGGTAACTAAACGACATACTTTCGAAATTTGCACCTGTTGAATTTTATATTTATGATTATTCAAACTAATAAAAGTAAAATTTGTTCTAAGTTTTAGTTTCTTTAAATTTCAAGATCATTTGCAGTGTTATGAAACTTTTAATTAATGATTTTTATACAGTTTACAGTATATTGTTATACTTTTGATATATATTTTTTAAACTATCCTCTTTAACGTTTTTCATTACAGATAAACAGCAATTGATATCAAACAGTGTTGAACATATAAAAACTATTTTAAGCTCGTGAATTTTAAGCAAGGAAGACGATCTTTGAAGAAAAAAAATTTTTAGCAAATGTGCTTTATGAACAAGCTGAATCAAAAATCTCTTTATATGTTAGATATTTAAAGTTTTTAGATTAAACAAAATTCGGTAAACCTTTTGCAACTTTTTTCATACATTAACTAATTACCTAATGATCAAATATTAAGTCTTATTTTAATTGTTGCATTTTCATTTTAACAACACATGAACTACTAAATTGTCTTATGAAAGTTTATCAAACACATCTGAATTACTTAGGTTTTTCTTTTGATCAATAGTTTTTACAAAAAGATGATTCAATAACACAGCGCTTGCTGTTATAAATATCATTACTTTTAACATGACATAAATTTCACAGCTCTTTGCATATTATACGATTTAATAAAAAAAGATTTATAAATGAATTTTAAATCATACGTAAACGTCAGAACAACTTTTTTATTAATTTAATATAATATTTAACTTTTAAAGAATTTATACGATAGATTGTTAAAAGCTATTTAATTGAAATTTTTTCAAGTTATTGTAACTCAATCATTTTTATGAATAATAAGAAATTTTTGAGTACGATTTTATATAGTCAAACTTGAAAAAAAAATGCAAGAAAAGCTAAAATTTCAAATGGTTAGGTTAAATAATATTCTTATATTGAATTTAAAACAGCTTTAATTAAACACATAGCAATTATTATTAAAACAAAAATACTAGTTTTTTATAGTTATTCGTTTACCTGGAAGTTTTATTTAGACTAGAAAATAAATAAATTTACTGCAATAACTTAAAAAAAAAGTTTTTTGATCTGAAGTAATTTACATACTTAACAATTTATATAAATAATTTAGCTAACAAAATGAGATAAATGTTGTTGCTAAATAAAAGTACATTAATTTATAGATTTTGATTTTAAAAAAATACTTATATTTTGCTAAATTCAAGTAATATTACTTTGCACTTTTATTTAGTTGTTTTTTTTTTTTATGAAGACGGTAATGGAGAGGGATATGGTCTTTACATATTTCAAAAATAAATATTTTCTTAAGTTAAGTATAATCATGAACTATAATCAAGGTTAATAAACAACATTTAGTTAGATCTTTTTTATGTTTTTTAAGCACTCATATACTAGTTAGATAAATCAACAGTATTTACATTCTACCCGTATATGTAAATTTTATTTTTATCGTTTTTTTAATTTAATTGTTACCGATATTATTATTTGATTTATTTACTAATACTATTAAATTTATAAAAAGTCAGATAGATTATGTGCTTTGCTAAAAATTCTTTTATATCAAAAATTTATATTTCTAAATACTGCTCAGAGATGAAAGTATTTTCATATCGTAAATTAAATAAAGTTTTTAAGTTATACTTTTGCTTTTAAACTTATAAGAATTTAAGTATAACTATAGAGCTTAAACTATCGTCATTTTCTTTGACGTTACTTGACTATTCTAAAACGTTGATCTGGATTAAAAAGAAAGCAACACAACATAGAAAATATCTAAAAAGAATAATATTGAGTGAAAAAAGAATATTTTTCATAATATTAGTCTATTAACCTACTGAATGCTTAATGACTCATGTAAAAAATTACAATATTTGGTTGAACTAAATAAACTAAACAGTTTCAGAAATAAGTTACAACAGTTCTTTTTCTACGAACTTATTTAAAAATTTTACAATAAAAACTTGATAAAAGTTCTTGAACTTTTTTCCTTCTAGATTTTACCAAATTCTAAAATAAAACACTACTCAAACACATGCATACATAATGGACAAGTGTCGTGGTCAGTAAGCCAGTTTTTAATACAATCCTGACAAAATAAATGCTGACCGTTGCATGTAAGACGATCAATTTGTTTCCACATTCGAATTTTTCAAAACAAATTGGACATTCTTCATAAGTATGAGACTCATCAGCTTGAAATACCGGGGGCTTTCTCAAAATTCTTTATTTTACTTGAATAAGATGATAAATTTCTTCTAAGTAACTATCCACAAAAAATTCTTTAAGCTCATTTAATTCTTTTCTAAGATTATTTATTTTTAGTTGCAAGTATACGTTTCTCTCATTAATTATTTCTTTTCTTTTTAGATTAAATCCATCTTCATTTTTAGTTTTTTCAATATTAATACTTTTAAGTTCTTGCAAGCTTTTGAATTTCGCATCTTGACATCTTTTTAACTTTTCTGTAACTGACAATATCTTTAAAATAATTTTCTGTGAAATGTTTGGTTTAATTATGTTGATATGAGTTTTAAGCTTTTCAATTTCAGAATATTCATCAATTTGTTGAATCTTAATTTTTCAACTTGTTTTTAGGTTTTCCAATTTTTTTTTTTTGATACCTAAAAGATTGTTTTTTGACCTAAAATAATATTCAAGTGGAAAAAAAAAATTCTAAATACTGCGTGCAAAATAATGTAAATTCATCAGAATAAGAGTTTGAAAATCACATTGAGTTAATCATTAATTTAAAAAAACATCTTAAATAACTCACATTTCCATCAAATTCTAATAAATTGCCTTGGCTTTGGGCTTTTTCATCCATTTGTAAATATATGAAATGTTTATCAACTTTTATACACTATAAATCTATAAAATAATAAGTTAAAATAAGGATATATGTGAACTAAAAGTAACTCATTAAAATATGTAAGTTAATTTTGTACAATAAGTTTTATAAAAAAAAATTTATTTGAAAAAAGTCTAACTTAGGTTTGTTTATCTTTCTTAAAACATATTAATTAATTGCAATTTTATTTTAAGTATAATGAAGTACTAGCTTACTGAACTAATGTTATTGGTCTGAGTCAATGGTCTTCAAGCTAATCAACATTTCTGTACACTAAACTGCAAAAAACAAAGTCGAGGCACTCTAAGATATAATTTCAAAAAGCACTACTAGTGGTGGAACTACGTTAACTTTTTTAGTAACATATTTATCCCTAACGCGAGTTTCTTAAGATATCTTGTTATATTATTATTTATGTTAGTGAGATATGTCTTCATGATATCCACTAGTGGCTCTAAATGATATGACTAAGCTTATTTTTACTTGCAAACCTTTTAATAGCTCAAATTGAAACTTATTACTTGATCCTAATTTTAATGCAATTTTATATTTTGTTACCTTATTTAAACAAGAAAATTTTAGTTATTTAGTTTTGTTTTTTATACTTAACAATTGAACACATCTTCGCAAACACTACAAATCCCAATAAAATACTTTGAATTACTTTATTTAAAATTAAAACATGCTTAAACTAATTCTATGTCTTCTCTTTTGTAAGTGTTATCTGTATTTGAAATGATATTAAAACAGAAAAACGAAAACAAAACAAAACGAGTTAAAAACAGCTAAGTTCAAAATTATATGCATATATCTTGTTGCTCTCCGTACAGTTGATGTAGACATTGATTCTTTCATAGACTAAATTTTTGCACTTCTAAAATTTAATCGTAGTAACTTATTATCACTAATTAATATCTATCACTAGGCTCAATATTAAATTTCGAGTTCGTCACTATTTTAAATAAAAAACAATACTGATTGACTAAAAACCAGTTCATATTCATATTAGCCAAAAACAAAATATAAAATTTATAAAGCTTATAGAATAATACATTAAATAAATCAACAAAAATCACAACTCAATAAATAGACTAAGATTCCGAAAAAATCAAAAACTAATCTAAATATTTCAGAAAAAGTTTAAACAAACATTTTTTAGCATGAGTTTTTTAAATAAAATTTACTTTGCCTATGTTTTTTTAAGGTTTTAGAACTGTATTACAGTTATCCTGAAAAGTTTGTGTGTGTGAAAAATCTGTTTTATAAACAACTAAATTCCATTATTGCCTTATTATCGAACTAATTCAATATTAAAAATAAATATTTATTAGCTAGTAGTAAACAATTGTGCTGGATTTTATTTTTTTTAAACTTTTTATTTTATTATAAATACAAAAAAGTAAAATTCAATAAAACAACTAGTTTAAGATTGGTATTATACAAGAAAATTAGATGCATAGTGTAAATATTCAATTCTTAGTAATGTGATGACATAAAATAAATAAAATAAGTTAGACAAAAACCATAGTTCTTGTAAGTAAAAGATGTAAAATACAAAAGACGAAGTAAAATAATAATTTTATGATTTGCAATGAATATAAAATTAGTTGTATTAATATCAGAGTTGCTACTCTTTGAAGCGAAAATATTATTTTATTAAATTAAATTTGGAAGTAGAAAATATGGAAGAGTTTGACAGGATTTAAATACTTTTAGTCAAAAGTGTATTGAACGATCAAAAACTGTCTTAATGTATTTTAACTAACTTGTAGTTATTCACCTTTTTTATTCAAAAGTTTTTAAAGGCAAGAAAAACCAATATCTTCAACAAAACTACAACAAAGTAATCTAAAACTTAAACTAACTTAAATATATCTCATGCAAATAAAAGAAAAAAATTTGCCTTGAATCTTAAAAATATACTGATATCAAAAAGAAAAAGCCTATCCTTAGTCAGCCTGAGTTTCAAAACTAAATTCAAAATTTCCAGATTATTCCTAAGTGCGTCATACCGAGATTTACAAAAGTTTCAAAGTATCTAGGAATATATTGAACTTGTGGCAATCTTGTTAATTACTTGAAATATCATAGTTTTATCAAACAGACAATTTGACACACTAATTTTAAGGAAAAAAGGTTTGCTAAGTACAAGTAAAAACTAGTTATAAGTTAAAAAAATAATATTTAATAACAAGAATATTTTAATAATCCTTTCTAGACTAAGTTTTGATAAGACTATCAAAAAACCTTTTGAACTACTTATGTTTTTGTATCTATATAATAAAAGCGATATCAATCAGCAGTATTTTTTTGTTTTAAATTTAAATAATGTTCAAGTAAAGCAAAATAGCTGTAGAACTGAAAATATTTTTGAACATTTAATGAATAAAAGAATTGAGGTGACTAGTTAGTAGTTCAATAAAAATTGTTTAGTTTGCGTTCTTAAAACTAAAACAAATTAAAATCAGCCTAGTAAACAATAAAAAGCAGGGTTGAGTCAAAAAACTATCCTGAACCTTGTAATTAAAAAAAAAAGTTATTGTACCAAATTGGAGTTTTAATAAGAAAAATAAAAATTATTGAAATAAAAAACAAAGAATTACTTAAAAAAAGAAGAAACATTGCAATAATATTTAAAATATTTTTAAGCTATCCTGAGTACTTGGAAAAGATTATACTTTCCTCAGTTATACAAGGATTGTGGGACTCAGCATGAGTTACAACAAACTAGTTTGTATCATCTTAAGAATACTTGAAAAAGCCAAAGCTGAAAAGTATGTAGCAGTATACTTAAAGTAATATTATTATAATGCAAATAAGATTTAAATAAAATGTTCATATTTTCAAAAAAAATTTAGACATAAGTTTATTTAGAGATTTAAGACAAATACTAAAAATAGACTATCTTTTACAAGAAAAACATACTTAGTAAGACTCTTTTTTTAAGAAAAGTTCAACTATTTTATTGTGGCAACTCTGGGTTGCAACTTTTTAGAGCAAAAATCTTGTTGAGAGTTAAAAAATATACCCTTAGTAACATCAAATTAGTGTAGTCATCCTGGTTTATGAAAAAAAAATAGAAGAAACAAAAAAAAAAAAATCCAATAACAGATTAAAAGAGGTAAAAACTAAAAATAATTTTAAAGAATAAAGTTTTAAAATTTTATAATTAATAATTTTAAGTAACTAGAAATTTATTAAGCATACCTTATTAGCCTGATATTTACAAAATATCTCCAGAGTAATATGAGCCAGCCTGAGATTTTCAAAAAACCTTTATAAAATTCAAACTATCCTCAGTGTGTGGCATCTAAATGTTGATTTAAGCCTAGAGTTTCTGTAGATGCTGTATGTACTATTTAATTATAAATAAAAATATAATAAATACTAAACTTCAATTATCTAAAATTTAAAATTGTTACTTAAAATTTATTCATTACTCCTACCATGCATCTGTTTCAAGAGAATTGTTAACATACTTTAATTGTTTTCTTTTAGTTAAAGTATTATTTATTAAACATTAATTCTTAAATTTTACTGTAAATATAAAAATAGCTTCAAACTTTTATTGTTATTGAAATTATAACATCATTATCATGTGAAAATCCTTGAAAGAAAAATAGTTTAATTTAAAAATGGAACTGTCTTATAAAGTAAAATATTTTGTTTTACTAATATTATAGTAAATTAAAATAAGCAACTGACAAAATAAATACTACCAAGTATAAATATATTCCTGACGAAATGATTACAAAACAGTTTTGAACACAATTTTGACAGAATAAATGCTATATAGTTTTCAAAACATTTCTGGTATAATAAATTCTAGCCAGTTTAAATAATAAATATTGACTAGTTATCAATATATTCCTGACAAAATAAATGTAACCAATTTCTAATTCATTACTGAATAAATAAATAAAATTAATAAAAACAGTTTTGTTTGTTGTTTTTTAACGCCACAATTTTTCGAAAAGTATAATAGAATTATGCAATTGATAGTTTATATTGATTTAAAAATCAAAGGTAATTTGTTTACTTAATATATTAAGACATATAGCTACAAGAGAGCTGTTACAAACTACTAAAGAGAGAAAATTTAATAATTTATAAGTTTAAACAGTGATACTTAATGATTTTAACTTATGCTAATTTCTAGAAAATGTTCATGACAATTCAAGTTCCAACCATTTATGTTCTTAGAAAAATATTTAAGAAAACATTTGTAAAAAAGTAAAAATATTTGAAAAAATTTACAAATTGGTATGTAGGTACAGGGTCCTAATGTAGTGAACAACCACACTAAAAACCATAGTTGAATGTAAACTTACTCATACTAAAAGCTAATATTCAATATAATTAGGGCTACTCTATATAAAACTAGCCATAAGAATATATAAAAATGTTGTATTAAACAGCAATTGTAAACACTAGAAATATTTGAAGAACATAAAATTTAGATGTGGTAAAAACTTTTACACAAGAACTAAATCTAACAGTAGCTATACTTTGAGTTTGTTTAAATTAAAATGAGAATTAACTGCTTAAAACCAAAGTTATAAAAATATTTATTAAAAGAACAAATATCAAAATAAAAGCTTTACACAAAACAATCAAACAATACAAATTTCTATTCTCAATAGCATGTTTACTGGTATACTATCAAAATCCACCCGCGTTCAAAATCCACTCGATCAAAATCCACCCGCGTTCAAAATCCACCCGATCAAAATCCACCCGAGTCAAAATCAACCCGAGTCAAAATCCACCCGATCAAAATCAACCCGGTTCAAAATCCACCCGATCAAAATCAACCCGACTCTAAATCCACCCGTTTCAAAATCTACCCGATCAAAATCCAACCGATCAAAATCCACCCGGTTCAAAATCCACCCGATCAAAATCCACCCCGTTCAAAATCCACCTGATCAAAATCAACCCGACTCTAAATCCACCCGTTTCAAAATCCACCCGATCAAAATCCATCCGGTTTAAAATCCACCCGATCAAAATCAACCCGAGTCAAAATCCACCCGATCAAAATCCACCCGAGTCAAAATCCACCCGATCAAAATTAATCCGAGTTAAAATCAACCCGAGTCAAAATCCTACCGACACAAAATCAACCAAAGTCAAAATCCAACCGAATCGAAACAAGCACCTTGTTTATTAATTTCTTTTTAAATCAAGTATCTTTTAAACAAATCTCAACACTCTAAAGTAACAATCTTAAACAAGTTTTATTTAAAAAACACTTATAAAATCTTGTATTTTTGTCGCTTATAAATTGACCTAAGAGTATAAAAACTGTAATACAGATTGAACTTATTTTTTGAGGTTTTTTGAGTTGTTATTTGGTATTTTTGCTTATTATAAGGAATTTTTGACAAAAAATATTTTTGTATTTTTGATTACAGAATATAATTTTGAATAGCTACAGCCGGCAAGCAGCTTTTAAAGGAACTGTTGTTTTTGATATAAGTATAACTATAAGAGCTAATAAAAGTTAAACAACGTCAGGATAAATAAATTAAAGTTTTACTATACAAATATGACTATGTTAAAACTTTTAGAAAACTAAAGCATGTGCCAGAAAAAATAATCTTGTATTATCTCAATCACAATTACACGACAATCAATTAAAATTTACTGTTTCTAGGTATAAAATTTAATAATTTAGAACTTTTAAGTAATTTTTAAACAAATACGTCACACGATATAACTTTTATAAAAACTGAGTATTACAAGTGAAAGCTACCTTTTATACTACAAATTAATCCATTTAATTTAGGGGTCAGCAAACTGCGGCCCTCGAAGTGTAAATATGTGGCCCTCGAGCATGTAAAATTTGGTCCGCTAAACAAAACAAAATTTAAATTGAAATTTTCAAAAAAATAAAAAGAAATTATAATAGTTTGTTTTTAAGTTCCTGAATATCATTTAAAAACCATTTATTATGCTTAAGCCTTAGATGTGAAAAAAGACAGATAGTAAATCTAGAATTTTTCTTTTAAGTTTAGACTTTACTTTTCCTTTTAAACAACAAAAGTTTACATACTTGGATAAATTACTTATATAATATTGCAAAGTTTTTTTAATTGGCAATTTTACATGTTTTTAACTTTTAAAAACACGGTGACTGGGTTGAAGTAACTGTTGTACTTTTTTTGTTTCAAAAACTTGCAACCCGAAAAACTTTAGATATATTATTAAGGTATTTAAAGGTTTTAAAAGAAAAAACTTACACTGTTTAAAATGAAAGTATTAATATTTGTTTATATTTTAACTAGTTTAACAAAATCACTAAAATTTTAAATACGTGATATGCTAAGCATTAAATAAAAAAAGATTTTTTTTAACTACTAAAATGAAAATACAAATAAAATAATAGAAATTGATTATAAAAAGTGTACATAATGATCTACACCTGTTTTTTAAGCTTAGTTTTTTTTAGATGTCACTGAGAGTTGCTTCTAAATGACAACCTGAAATGGCTATCAACAAAATGCAAAAGACTGAAAGAAAGATAAAAAACAACACTGTATGAAACCGAACCAGAAGAGGAAATGGATATCAAATTTTATTAATTGTATTATTACATCACTGTGTTGTTGTGTACCGTGTTGTTTTCTGAAACACAAAACGTTTCATAGATTGCTTTCTTAATTATTAAACAGATAAGTGGTCATGAAAATTAAAAATTTGATAATTAATTTAAATAACCTTGTAAATAATGATAGAAATAATAATATGACACAAGTTTGAAAAAAAAAGGTTTTCGACTTTAGAAAAAAATATACATTTAAATATGCCAGGCCTGATCCCTATAAGTAGATAAACGTGACTAAAACAGATTAAAAACAAAAATTGAATAAAACAACGGCTCGCGGAAAAAATTGAAACATGAAATTTGGCCCGAAATAAACAATTGTCTGCCGACTCTGATTAAATCCAACTGCATCTTCGTTACTTTTAATTACAAAAAAGTAAAAGGCAAACGTTTAAAATTCATTTAGTTTGTGTTTTTTTTAATATATTTTTTTTATGTGAAAGTTCTTATATTTATCTATAAAAGTATTTTTTTTTTAGTCTTAGCTATAAAAATAATTAATTGTTAATTAAATGACAACTTTGGCGAAAGCCGGTAGAAATAGTTCAGAAAATCTTGTGCCGTGAGGCAAGCTCTGTTTTACATAAAGGTTTGATTATACCTATTCAATCATCAAACCACAAACACTTGTTAGACTCAGATCGGGTCTCAGTCTACCAAGTGCTTGTGGTCTGATGATCTAATTGGTATGATCATCACTTTATGTTAATTATTATTGTAAGTTTATTGTCATACGAAGGACCCAGGCATCAAAACCTAGGCACTTATACTTTAATTAGTTTCTTTGTGAACTTTATTTGGAATAAAATAAGCTAAGCTTATTTAAAACTTAAAGTTTGATTTTGAAAAACAGTAAAGTTGTTATTAATTAGACATGAAGTTTTTAAATGTCTTTTTATACCATTTTTAGAAACTATAGTACAAAAAAAAAGTTTTGTAAAATTTTAAGAACATACAAATACGCACTCTTTTGTGTCATGTCGTATTTATCTATTACTGAAATCTTCAAGATCTTAACATTTTACATATATAAAAATTTAATAATTTTTTAAGCTTTTTTAATCTTTAATAGTTATGGTCATGTTAGTTAGACAATGCTTCTAAGCTTTTAATAAAGTTGTAATAAATTACCAAAGTTTTACACTACTTGATATTAATTTATCAATATTAATAATGATACTATAAATATAGTTACTAAGTTTAGATTTAAATCTAATAGGTGTAATATACTATATTAGTTGTTATGCAACATAACATATTAAAGAACTTAATAACAAACGAAAACAAAACTGGTACAGGTATTAGCAAACTGAAGTTGTCTGCTTAAATGCCTAGAAAAAAAACATAATGAATACTATATAAATCTTTAAAATGTTAGTGGCAAAAATGTTTTTTCTAAATCTTCAAAAGAACTTAATTATACATAACACTAAATTTAAATCTTTATGACATATAAATAAACCAAATTAAACAACTTAAAGAAAAAAAAAGACTAAATTGGTATAGGTGTAAATCAAAATAAAGTTGCCTGCTTAAATACCTCGAACAAAAAGTTAACATAAAAGATACTATATAAATAGTCTAAAATTTTATTAGTATAAACTATTTTTCAATATTTTTAAAAGAACTAAACAGCACACAACAATAAATTTAAATCTTTATGACATTAAAATGAACTTATTTAAACAAATTTATGAAAAAAAACGAATAATAATACAAACGCTAGTTATTAAAGGTTATGGGCAATACCTCTAAGGTATTCTAATATAGTTTTTTCAGAACGACTATTTACAATTCTTTTCAACCTCTGGTCAAGATCTCTGTACTGTTTTTGTTTCTTTTTTGGAGGTTCACCTGCGTTTAACCTCATAATTTCCAAGCTTTGAGTTTTTTGTTCCTTGACAATTGTCTGCACACACTTAAACACGCCAGGGTTGGCACACTGCATGACGGACTTAAATCGCATGTGCCAACCCTCAACACAGTTGTTTGTCCGGAAGCAATTTGACCTTGTTCTTTCGTAAACACTCCAAAAGTTTATCGGAAAAAGTGGTTCTCGACCTTCGGCACCGATGTAATGTGAACGAAATACTTAACAATAGGTTCATCTGGACAACCCCTATGTTGAAGCAAAAGATCTGAGGCTAAAGAAACATCTTCTTCTGGTAGAAAAGCAAGTGCTGAAACATGCTTTAGGAAGAGTGAAAAAACACCGTCTTCAGCTTCATAATTGGTAATTTTCTTTAGTTTAATAAATGTTGTTAAAGATTCTTCTAATTTATAAACTTCTATAGTTTTGATATTTTAATTTTCTATGAGTTATCCTTAGTAAATATTTTTATTTAATTATGATTGACTTTGGGAAATTAAATTAGAAGGAAGTTTAAATGGATTAAAACTGAGCGTAATTCTTTTTTTATTTTTTTTTAACTTCTTTTTTTAAAAGTAACACCAACACTACTAACATTAGTAAATTATAAACATTTTAAATACTTGTAAAGCTACTTTTAATATTTTTTTAATGCTGTTTAATTATATTGTTTAACTTGTTTTTTTAATTATTTTATTAAATAAATTGAAATTTCTTTCTTTATAAATACTTACTCTTTTTTATACCAATAGTTGTTTAAACATATAACTTTATTCAATATTACAAAATTCTATTAGAAATTAATTCTTATTTCGAAAAAAAATGACTCGGGTTGATTTTGATTGGGTGGATTTTGAACTGGGTTGATTTTGATCGGCTGGATTTTGATCGGGTGGATTTTGACTCGGATGGATTTCGATCGGGTGGATATTGAACCGGGTTGATTTTGATCGGGTGGATTTTGACTCGGGTTAATTTTGAACGGGTGGATTTTGACTCGGGTGGATTTTAATCGTGTGGATTTTGAACCGGGTTGATTTAAATCGGGTGGATTTTGAATCGGGTTGATTTTGAACGGGTGGATATTGACTCGGGTGATTTTGACTCGGGTGGATTTTGACCCGGGAGGATTTTGATCGAGTGAATTTTGAACCGGGTAGATTTTGATCGGAAGGATTTTGACCCGGGTGGATTTTGATCGGGTGAATTTTGACTCGGATGGATTTCGATCGGGTGGATATTGAACCGGGTGGATTTTGACTCGGGTTGATCTTGATCGGGTGGATTTTCATCGTGTGGATTTTGAACCGGGTTGATTTTGATCGGGTGGATTTTGAATCGGGTTGATTTTGAACGGGTGGATTTTGACTCGGGAGGATTTTGACTCGGGTGGATTTTGATCGGGTGGATTTTGACCCGGGTGGATTTTGATCGGGTGGATTTTGACCCGGGTAGATTTTGATCGGGTGAATTTTGACTCGGGTGGATTTTGATCTGGTGGATTTTGATCGGGTGGATTTTGATCGGGTGGATTTTGATCGGGTGGATTTTGATCGGGTGGATTTTGATCGCGGGTGGATTTTGATTGCGGATGGATTTTGAACTTGTCCCATGTTTACTGCAGCAGTATATGGCTATAACCACCCACCACTCTCTGCGGCTAGTTTATTTAGCAATGTTAAAATTTATTCAACATTGCATCAGTAATTTCTTATCTATTCTTTATTTTCTCCCTTTCTTAAATTGCAAAAGTATAACACTTGACCTTGCGAGCTTTCTCTAAACGCTTGTTTAAAAAAGAATTTTAGCTCAAAACTTTCCATAAAATTTAAACAGATATTAAGTGTAATTTGATATCATAGGTCTTTTTAATCAAGCATGGTAAAATTTGAAAACCATTAATTAAGACTGTTTTATCACTATAGTAACTAGAAAGCTAAAGTAACAAAATATAGTTAATTTTTTTCTCATTTTTTACATTTGATAAAATTTTAAAGTAAATCTTAACTACTTTTGTTGTTACAAACTTACTTTAAAATTAAATTACATAAGTTTCAATTTAAAATGTACAAAATCACATTTTACACCTTGATTGTTAAACTAAAGCAGTTAATAATAATATGTTTACATATAACTTTATTTTATTTTTTTCATAATAAAAACTAAAGCTTTACAAGCAACATTTTTATTTGAAAATTTAAAGTATTTTTTAAATTATAAACTTTTAAAGATAACCATATTTTAAAACTTATTTTAGTCATAACACAAAAAATTCTAAGTTTTTGGATAATAAGGAAAGAATTGTTAATATTAATAAGAACTAAATATTTTTTTTAAATATACATAACCTTTAGAGTTGTGACCGTTGAAACTTTTTTTTTTCTTTTTTTTTTGTTAGAACTTGAACTGCCGGTTTTGAATAGTCGTGCACCGATCTCAGTACTGTATATGACAGTAATTAAAATCTTAAAGTCAAGATGCTGTCGTCTCATATGACTTATTGTAATTTTTTTTTAATTATTTAAATTTATTTATAATATTTTTAAACCTTAAAACAATTAAGATATTTTAAGCGTGTCGAAAATTATATATCGCCTACAACAAACTGAAATCATTTTAAGTACTATAAACGTATCAAAGTTATAAATAAACTAATAAAATAAAACATGATTTTTTTAATTTTGAGGCTAAAAACTATTTGTGAAAGAGGCCTTTCTTATTACAAAACTAAAATGTATATCAGGGTTTATCAAACTTTTCTTCGTTAGGCCCCTTTCTTAAGTAAAAAATAATATTGTTCTTCCTACAATATTTCTCATAAAACTAATATTAGATTTAGCTAAGATCTTGTTTTTTCTTTATCATCAACTCCAGAATTCAAAATGTGAGTTGAAAATTTCAGCTTCTGAAAGTTCAATATCTTATGTAATTTTCAAAACTACCCTAAATATGACTAAGCGTTTTTTTTTTCTTTATATTCACCTCCAGTCTAAGTGTTAGTTCTAAATAAGGCCTCTAAAGTTGCCCCATTTGACTCCCTTTCAGACTTATGCTCCTTAAATTAACCAAATTTAGAATACCCTGATGTAGTTTTAACTGTAAATTATTTATACTGAAATAAATCTATCAGATAAAACTATTTATTGTTTTACATATATATTGGCATACAAATCTAATCAAAATTATAAGTTTGTAAGACCTTTTAAGTAGCTGTGTTTGAAATAGAAACATTTAACTCAATAACTTAGTTGAAACAGTTTTGTAATATTTTTTATTTCTAAGAACTTTTTTAACACTTGAAAACATTAAAATCAAATTTAATGATTATATATTTTTTTTGTATAAGAGATTATCAGTTTAAAACAATAAAACTATACCTTAACATAAGAAATAAGTTATAGAAATATAGGTTATAGTTTATCTAGTGTTTCATATTGTGCATAAAAAACAATTAAGTCTGCTAAAAATTGTAATTATATCTCAAGAAATAGCATACAACATTCAATATATCAAATATAAAAAGACTAATATATGTTATAAAAAAAATCCATTTTAATAAAACTAAATTTTTATAAAATAAAATGTAGTTGATGCACTAATTTATAATCTTTATACATATTGTTTTCAAACAGACCCATTTTTGCATAAAGCAGAAAAATGTTTGTGTATTAAAATATTATACTAAGCTTTGACCAATTATAGTGAAAAATCAGTTTCAGTACGATTTTTAAAACCCAATTGTTTTTGATTTTTTCATCTTAAAATTATTTTATTTATTATGCAATTACTTTAAGCTTATTATTTTTCTATAAGGTGAACAAAGGTAAAATTCCTGTACAACTACTAGAAAACTCCTTATACGTACAATTCAGATTTTAAGTACGTGACTATTCTCAAATATTTTTTTCAAACTCTTTGTTGTTAAAAAAGAAGTATGTTAATAAAAATATTAATCGCTTATATGTAACAAATTTAAATAGATAACTTAAATCACAATGTATAAGCGTTTTTGCAAGACAAGTGATACGACAAGACATTAAAACACTCAAACACAATACTTAAAATTTCAAGTGAATTAAAAAAATCACGAACATTTAATACAGCTAATAGGAATGTCTTATTGCTAATAAAGTCATTTTATTTAGATTTTGTTAAAACAAATATTCAAATATTTTATGTTTTAATTAATTTTGGTTACAACATTTTACTAAGCTCTATTGGGTTTGATAAAGTCATTTTATTAAGGTTTTGTTCAAAAATATATTAAAAATTTTAAATGTTATAACTAAGCTTGAATACAACATTTTAAATGTTGAAAATATACGTAGGTTATTTTAATTGTTAAAAATAAACAACTCCATAATTAAATTACATTGGCTAGTCCGAAGCTAATTAAACAATTTCATTATAATAATTAATTTGTTTTCAGCCAATTTTTAAAAAATTAACAAAATTTATTAAAGAAAGCAGCGTAAAAAGAAAATAAAAGCTTTTAGGCTAATTATACTTTAGTTAGAATAAATCATAATTATAAAAATTTTTGATTAGTCTCAATTTTTTATGTTATTTAAAAATTGTCTTTTGGCTAAAATACAGATTATAAGTATTATCTAATATTCAGCTAAAAAAAACCTGCTATATAAAGCTAACTTTGGGTTAGTAATCAACACATAATAAGTTTTACTTATATTTAAATTCTTTAGTCACACAAAGCGAGTTTATTTTAAATAAATTTGGGTATATTTTATGATCTTTTTGAATATATATTTTATTATAATACATTTACGTATTCTTTAAATTACAACAGTTACATGTGTCAATTAGCATGATATAGAAAACATTGTTTTTACAAATATTTTTTTTAAATTCAGTAGTAGTATATAACACCGTTTTAGTAAGTGTGTTACTTGATAATTTAAAAAAAATACTTATCTTAAAAACTTATATGATAAGTTTGATCTTTTTATAAGTTAAATTATTTCTAATATATATTTACCTTTTTTAAAACTTGATTTATTTTCACTCTTTTACGTATATTTGGTCACTTTATTTTCAACTAACAAACTATTATCTATCTTGAATATATTTTAAACTACAAAAAAAATTAGTAAAGTTTTATTGAACAAATAACATAAGCCATTTTTACGAATAATTTTGTTTTTAATACTAAATTAGCTATCTACTTCTTAGGATTAAGCCAATCATTTTCATGCCTAGTTTATATAATAGAGCATTTAGTATTTTTAGTAAAAATGAAGTTCAAAAAAAAAATTATAATGTGAATGTTTAATACACTTTAACTATACAATTCTCATTAAATATTAAGTTTTTTATCCTTTTGCAGTAATTGTTTAGTCCTTATAAATTTATCTATAGTATGTTTTGCATTTCTACTTTATTTTTGACACAAAATCATTTAGTTTTAGTTTCTATTAGCTGTTAGCTGTATTTGCGAACTTTCAAAAACCGTACAAGAATACAATCAACTAAATATTTAAATTAGGTATTTTCAACACTAGTCGGCTTTTATATATTGAAAATTTTCAAGGCAAAAGCTATGTTTAAAATTTTATTTTATTTACGATATAAAACACTCTTACCTCTAAGAACATTAAGCGAAAAATATATAATGAAAGTATTTTATTAAGGAACATTTTCTACCAGACTTACTAAAGCTTTTAAACTGTAGTAGTAAATGATAATAAACTACTATTAAACAAGAGATTTGACTTAATTATAAAATAAATAAAAATATACTATACAGATCTAGATCTATTGTGTAGATACTATTTTGATTGATCTAATTACCGTATTCAAAAGTGCTTCAATAAAAAAACATGAAACAAAACCTAACTAACGTTGTTTATACACTTTAGAAGATATGTTAAGTTTTTGACTCAATTCAAATTTTAGTAAAATTTAAAATATATCAAACCATCTACTTTTTAAATAAGCAAATGAACTATTTGCTTTTTATAGGTTTTTACGAGAATGATATAAGAAAGCGATTTCTCGTTCAAAATTATAAGTAGCTGTAATGAAAGTTTAATCTAAAACTGATTGGCTTTAACATATTAACTACATAATGGTTTCAATTTGTTTGCAATTTATTGACGTTAATTTTTTTTTTTCTAGAATTGATTTTTTTTATCAAAAACAAATATAAACTTACACTTCAACCTATAAAATAAACATTTGTCTTTGTAATTAAATTGTTTTTAAAACTGTCACCGATTAAAAATTTATTTTGAAATAAAAATATGCTATAATTAGATTTTTATCAGTTAACTGAATTAGGGCTGTTTTTTAATGTTCATGTTATTGTTATGTTTATTACTATGACTTTTTTATGATGTAAACATTTTTTTTTAACTTTTAATTATGTCATATGTTCAATAAATTAAAAACAATCAAGATTGAAATTGTTTAGTCCATAGAAATAGTCGAAAACATCCAAAATATTTTACATTACGTAAAACTATTAGAAAAAATATATAGAATATTTACGTAATGCTTATATTACCGCGAAGAAATATCTGTACAAAGCCTATACAGTAAGGTAATTTTGTAAAACATTGGTCAAGTCATAAATTTAGTTTGTAACAGCTATTAGTAACTGTATTATAAATATTTTTATTCAAAAAATTGATGCTTTTTTTCAAATGATTTGAGCGCAAAGATAGACATAAACTACATATCTAATTAGATCATTAATTTATAAGTTAGATATTTTATAAGAAAGAATGTTATGTTAACGTTTGAATATAATAAATACACAAAATAATTGTTTTCGTTTAGTATTTGGTCTAAGAACTTTCTATATAATTGTTTAGCTTTTGTGTAAAATCAAAAGTATTGAATGTTTTAAATACTGATCGAATTTACAAAGAATATAAAAAAAAGCAAGTTTTATTCAAATCTATTTTTGTATAGAATGTAAACAGCAAAATTATATTTAGACTCCTGATTGAACTATTTACATTGTAGTGATTTTTTGAAAATATTCTGAATAGCTGCTGAAAACTTATTTAAGTCATTGACAAGACGTTATAAGGTATAAAAGTCAAAAGCGACTCGATAACCAAAAAGTTTTAAAATGCACCAAGTCCTATGACTAATCATTTTGAGCTGTTTTTTTTAGTCGTTTAATAAACAAAACTGTTGAAATCATTTTTCAAATCAAGCTTCTAAAGAATATTGCTTGATTATAAAGTTAGTAAAAACTGTTCATTGCATTTACGTATTTCAAACAAATTTTGTTCCAACAAATTAGAACATTTTTTTGCAGTACATAATCCTATGAATCATTTGGTCCCCGAGGTTTTGAAAACTCTTAGTTTTTCTTTTCAGTAGCTGCGTGTTTATTTATTACAAAATATCCTTAAACTACTGTTTTACGTACAAATGTTAGCGTCCTTAAAGTTTCAAGTGCATTACTAGTATAACAAAACAAAACAATATATATAAATTTGAAAATGGTTTTATTTTAAATTTTTGTTATTAAAAAGCATGTTTATTATTTAAAATGTTTATATAGATTTTATTACGATAATAAAAACCTATTTTTTTAGATTAACGAAAAACTAAAAGAAAGTATTTCAACATATTATCTTTTTACAATATAACAGACTTTAAAATCTTCCCAATTTATAAGAAACACTTTTTGATAAAGAACTAATATTTTATAATAAGTGTCTATATATTTAAGTTAACACAAAAGTAGATTATAAGTTAAAAATATTATAATTAGTAATCTACCGAATCCAAGATTAGGACTCGGGTTTGGACAAATCAAGCTTTTTAGACTCAGACTCGTATTCGGCCGAGTACTAATTTCATAATGAGATTCACATCTGAAATTTTCGATTCGGTAGACCACTTTAAATTTGAGTATTGAATTTTTATTTAAATTTTAATTTTATTTAACTGTTTATCAAAAATGAAGTGTAAAACTATTAATCAGTTTATGTTTGAGTTGATACAAAAATGGTTTTCCGCATTTATAAAAGCCTTATCAATTTTAATTTATAGTTTTGCACACAGTATAAAACTATGGTTAGCTGTCAAATTTGCTTGAGGGGACAAAACTGCACGAGTGCACGAAAATGCAGCAAGATAATTTTGCACAAGGGGATAAAATTGCTTGAAGATAAAACTGCACGGAAATACTTCTGCACGAAGGGTCACTTTTGCACGAAGACACTTTTACACGATTAGAAAATTTTGCTCGGAGACATTTTCGCTAACGTTATCTTTAAGTATTTGGTTCATAAAAAAGTGTTTAAATCTAAATTTGATATTGTCCAACCAAAAATGAGGTCAAATTTTATATTTTATTTTTGTTGTTTTGTACGATAATTTTTTTGCTAAGAATCAAACATATTTGATTAATTCTTGATCATGGGCGCATAAAAAAACAACATTGCATTTATCTAATATATGTTTAGATATTAACTTTAAATTAAAAAAAAAATCTATAATTAAAGCTGGGATCAGTAACACGAAGTCCTTTGACCAAATGCGGCTCTTTTACAGTAAAATTGCAGCACGAGAAGCTTGTTTTTATTTGAGAAGCGTCCTGCAAAAGTTTATTGTTTGACTATATTGACAAAGTTTATACTTTAAGTTTACTTTTTCAGTGAAAGTTCAGAATTTTGACTAATTCCTATTTATATACCTGATAAAAAGTGTTCTACTAAGTTTGCCGATTATTGTTAAAACCTTTAAAGATAAATTGTTTATTTATGAGTATTTTTTCAAATTAAAAAAAAATAGGTTATGAGACATCGATTATCGTTGATCTAGATTCTTAAAAGTATATCAAAGAAAAAAATCAGGATAACATACAAAACTTAAAGTTCATTCGAATAGTTTTTGGTCACTAAAGATAGTGTTTTTACTCAAAGACTTGCAACCCTGTTTTCGATTAGTTTGTTGATTTGAAATGTTGAAAGTTTTTAAGTATTAAGTATAAAAGAGTTGTTTTCTATTTATAAAATAAGTGCCAAGAAGAGATTTATAAGTATACTTTAAAAACGATACCTTAAATTAATTTTAAGCTCGTTTATTTTGGTGCTAGGTAAAAGCTAACCAGTTGCATTACAAAGCACAGAAGTATTAATTTATTAGAAAGATATTGAGTTTATAAAAACGAAAATCGCAATTGACATTTTATTAAAAATTCCTATATGTATATTTAAATTTCAGACTGAGCCATGTATTAGATTAAACTAAACTAAAACCAAATAACTTTAATTGTCTGATTAAAACTAAAACTGTGAGGTAGCTATCATATTTCCAGTAGCGTACAAAATTGCACGAGAAAAAACTGAAAATAATATTAAAGCATTTAAATTTGATAACCTATATTAACATCTTTATCAATGTATAGTTTACACAACATAGGAATTGAATTACTACTGAGAATTAAGGTTTAGTTCATTTTATTAAACAATACTATCATATTAATGTTCTTAAGTTATTTTTGTTTTACAATATAAACAATGTCCTCAATAGTCTGGCAATGAATTACTATTAGTTTGGAAGATAACTCCATCGCAGTATGCAATACCTGCGGGTCTAAGATAAAAAGAATCTAACTCCTATGTTACCTCTTCCATACACTAGCACTTGAAAAGTCAACACAGTGAGAGTTATAAAAAGTCTCGAAGTGAATCTTTAGACAAAAATATAAATTGTACTGCACCCGAACCTCAGAAGAAAAGAAAGCTTGAAGCTATCAGGCAGACTAACCTTGATGATTTAAAGTCTATGAAACTCATGCACATTAAGTACTCTAAAGCAACTAAAGTTTATAAAAATAATAATATTTGGAATCGGACTCGAATTCAGTAGAATATAAATTTCAAAGTTGAGATTTCAGATTTAAAAATAAAACTCGGATTCGGATTTAGCAGAATCCAAAATTTTTGGACTTAGTAGATCACTAGCTAAAAGTTGAAAAACTGAATAGCTAGGAATTAAATGTATACGCGTATAATAGAAATACAAATCTTAAATAAGTATTATAATGATAACTTGATAAGAGCTTAGCTAGTTAATTCAAATATTTAAGGAAAACCAATATTTAATAAATATAGTTTTTTTTAATGCATTCTTGGATCAGTTTATTTAAATCTAAAGTGAACTGAAGTAAAATAAAAAAATATTTCTATACCAAGTTAGCTACTCAAAACAGTACATTTTATATAACTTGTACAACCATTATAACATTTCATATCGTATTTGCCTTGATTTGTAACTGCTGTTTACTAGCCATAAAGTTTTTTTCTTAAGAGTACATATATCTCTTTTGATACTTTTTTCAGAAAACGTAAATATTTATTAGCAACCTATAACTTAACAAACTGATTTAAAACAGTAAAAGTAGTTTAAGTTTTAACCTTAACATTCTTTTGGTGCGTGAAAACCTGTTTCAAAAATGTGTTTATTAAGATATATACTTTTTTGTTCAATTTAAATTGATACTGTTGATTGTTGAATTTGTTGATGTAACATACCTACTTACAGTATTAAGGAAAAAAGTTATTTTGACTTGCTAAGTACTATAACTTTTATTTGAATATCCAAAAATTTTTTAAGTGTTTTTTTCTAATTTTATTAACATTTATGAACCGTAAAAACTAAATCAATAAAAATATTTTCATGAATTAAGTAAAAAAAAGAAAAAAAAAATATAATGCAGTTAAGAATATGCTTAATAAATGAAAAATAGAATTTTGTTGCCAAATTAAATTGTAAACTTTTATTTTTTACGATTATTTCATACATGAACAAATAACAAATAGAATATAATTTTGAAATCTAATTATTATTAATTATATATATATAAGTTTTTTACTCATTTTAATGCAAACTTCCACTTGCGTACAAAAACTAACGAAGAACACCGTTTTAAAGTTAGATCTCCAGTTTGATTTTTTAAGTGACTTTTTTATTTTTTATAAATATGATTTGTCATAAAACGATTTATTTTTTAATAAATTTTTATTAAAACAATATGATTTCTTATTTTTTAAGATTATTTTCGTATACTTTAATCATTAATTGACGTAATTTTAAAATAATGCAAACTCGATATAGTCTTTTGGTATAAAATAAAATAAATTTTGCTGATAGTATCATTTTACATAAGATAACATTTATAACGAGAAAAAGTTCTATTATATCATTCTCGCAAAAAAACCCCTTTTTAATGGACAAAAATGTATATATGCTGAATTTGTTTTTGTAATAAGTAAACTAACTTGTCAAACATTTAGCTGTTAAAAGTATAATGTTATAAAATTTTAAATGTTACTAAACTTATATACACAGCACTTGTTTATTAATGTACATAAAGATTATTTAAATGTAGTTAACATATATTTATGAACCAAACTTACGAAAAGTGTTTGTATTTGGTCACCATTGAAAATTCATGAAAAAAAATTTAATAGTATATTACTTATTTAAATAAAATTGTTTAATAGTATATTACGTATTTAAATAGTATGTTACTTAATAAAAATTTTACATGATTGTGAAGTTATTTAAAATCTTTTTTAGAAAAAAACTATAAGTTCATTTTCATAAACAAATAACAGCAATTGTATAAAGTAGTAAAATTATTTGAAAAAACTAGATTATTAATATACATTCATTATAAGTTAAATATATTATACTGTTTTAAAATTTATCGTATAAAAAATATATATCACAGATATTTTAAAGCTCAAGCAAAAATATAAGACTGTGTAATAATGACTTATTAAAAGTTTAGCCGATTTAAACACTGTAAATATATGAGATAGTTTAAGAATATTTGTTTGATACCTCAGTGATGTTATAGTTTTTTTTTTTTTTTTTGCTATCGTTTTTAAAAAGGTAAATAAAACAGCATTGAATATATTTTAAGATGTAATAAAAGTTAAAACAAGTATACTTAGTACTTTATGAAGTATGTTTTCTTTAACATTTTGTACTAGTTTTAAGCAATTATCTAACGAAAACGTTGCTCGTCAACACAGTGTTTTAAAAATAAAAATACTTTATATTGGTTTTTTGAAATTTCATAACAGTAAAATTTACATCTACTAACTAGTGCATATATTTATGTAGCGATATATTAATTGACCTCTTACTACGTATAAGGTTTTTACGTACAACGTATTTTTAGAACCTTTAACCGCAGACCGAAGGTTCGTGGTTAAGTAATGGGATTGTTTAGGTTAGGTTTATCCCCGCGCTCGCCACCTACCTATGCGTTTAATAGTATCGTTCGAACTATAAGCGTTATATTTAGCAGCTACTTTTTGTTATACTACCCTTTCTACTATACTTAATTATTTTGTTCAGTTTCTGAGTGCACTAGTTTCTTACTTATTCTTTTCTTAATGCACTAAATTTTGATATTTCTAATGCACCGCGAACTTGTGCTTTTTATATATCAAAGTTTTTTTGTTAAACGTGAAAGTTTTCAAAGTAAATCTTGATAAATTTTAATTTGATAAGCCTATAGTTATAAAAACCACACTTGAGGTTTTAATAAGTGCTCGTTTCATATAAAAAAATAAGCTTTTGATCAAAATTTAAAAATACTAAAGTTTAGTGTACAAATTTATTAAAGTATTTATTTGAAGGGATTTAAAACTTAAAAAAAATTATAAAAAGCGTTTCAGAGAAAATTATTATTAAATTTGTATACTAAAAAATAAATAACTTGTTCGATTAAAATTTTAGCACCCTTGTTTGTTCGAATGATAATTATTATTAGTTGATATTTAACATTTATCGCTTGATAATAGTGAATCGTGTTTATTGTTTGAATAGTAATTACCCTAACGAAAGTTAATGAAATATATTGGAAAGAAATAATTTAAATATATTTTTTGGTCGGTATAAGTAATCTTTATGCTTGTTAAACGAAAAAATTACATAAAGTTTATTTGTTTTGAAATTTTCATTTCAGTAAAATGAAACTTATATTATTCTAAGTTAATAAATATACACCATTGTTATAACAATTTTGTTAGATCTCGTTAGTTTCCTTAAACAATGGCAGAAACTTTTAGCAAAAGATAATCTTAAAAAATGTATCCATTAATTTTCATTCAATTAATACTTAGCCTGAACTCTTATTAAACAAGATTTTACTCTTGAAAAATAGTTGTCACAGAAAAGTTAAGAGAATAAATATTTTAATTAAGTATGTATTCTATCTCACTTAAAAAAATACTAATTGTAAGTCTATATTTGTCATTATAGAACAAAGCAAGATAGACAGTAAAACTATAGAATAAACAATTATGAAAAAAATGTACAAGTATAGGTTAAGTGTGTAGATGCATTTATTTTGTTGTATTAGTTTTTCTCGCTTTATTTAATCACAAAAATGTAAAAGAAAGTTAAAACCTAGCTAAACTTAGTTTAGGGATGGTTTACTTAGTTGCATAGAAGAAATATTAGTTGTTTGACTAACTTAAGTACTTAGAAAACTATGTAACGATTACCTTTTTAGATAAGCAAAAAAAGCTTAGTTTATTATCTGTTACAAATTTGTACGAGAACGATATAAAAGATCGATTACTCGTTAAAAATACCAACTCCAGAGTAGAAGCTTGTTCTTATAAAACTTAGCTTGAATATTATTACTACAAAAATGCTTTGATTTGTGCGTATTTTATAGACGTCACATTATGTTTTAAAAGTGATAAAACTTAAAATTAATTTGCCACAAATAAATGTTTTAAAATGAAAAGTTTTTTTTTAACTGATACTGAGACAATAAACTATTTCCGTTTATAACAGCTAATTTGTTTAAACTCATTTTGCGATCTTATTCCTTTACTAGATTGAAATTTCAGTGAGTTTGAGAATGACTTGCAAATAAGCTTCAAATATCAAAATACTGATAAAGATAACATCAATGATAGAAAAAGCATTAAAAAAGTGGTACAAATTTCAAAATCCATAACATAAATTAACGTTTCTTTTAAATTTTGTAATCGTATAAAGTAAATGAACATTATCAGACTTAGCAATGTATCAGATTTAGCAACTCATACTTAAATGTAAACAAAATGAAAATTATGAGATTAATTTGAACAAATGAGCATGAAACCTGAGTCAAATTCTTGTTAAAATAATTTTAGATGGTACATTAAGTAAAGTGCATAAATTCATTCTAATAGTAAATAAATTATATACTAATTGTTTTAAGCCGTTGTAAGCTGTCAGTAATTTCCACTTTAAAAGAAAACTAAATAATAACTTTAGATTTTTTTTGTTTTGTATAACCTATTTTAGCAAACTTATGTTTCGACTACGTAGGTAGTCGAAATTAATAATGATTGAAATTTTTTTTTCTAAAAAAATACTAGTTTGTTCTCGTTTTAACTAGAAGAAAATAAAAAGAATATAAAACTTTTGTTATATAATTTTTTCACAGATCTGTTATTATTTTTAAATTCGAAAGACTTAAAATAATGTCAACAAACTATTTTGAATTTATTTCTTTAGCATTGTGCTTGCGTATTAAACAAATACTTGATAAATTAACTTGTCATTTTAGAGTATTTCAAATAATTTGTTTAAATAACGACATTAAACTGTTTATACCTTTTATAATTGTTTTGCAGTATCCGTCTATTTCGTTGTATTATAGTTAATTTTTTTCTCTCATTTTCAAATACTTTTATTTTTTTTTAAATGTTAAACAGTTATCCTTACAATAGAGTACATCAAGTAATATAACGAACTTTAAAAATGTAAAGTATTTGAAATCGAAACTTAAACGTGGTTTCTCTAAAAAGCTAACTACACCAAATACAAAAATTAATATAAGTTATAATTAATGAGTTGTAAATTTTATAAACTCTAAATGTACACTCTTTTTAAAAAGTTCTTTTTATATTAGTTTTATAAATTTCTTCTAACTGTGTTTATTTAAAAATAAAATACAGCACACTATGTTTACATAAAAAAAATCATTGCTAAACATTTCAAAAGACTAAAGATTGATAATTTTTTTTTCCAATTGTTTTTACCAGAATTGCTTTAATTTTTAAATCAGTATTTTTTTTATTTGCTGTATATATAAAGTTGTATGTTTTAGTTTGACACAGAACAGCAAACATTATGAATAACACTTTTTTTTTTAATCATAAGCTTATCTAATTTTTTATTTTAATTAGGTATACGTTTTAATTTAACTCAGAAAACCTTATCGAAAACTTTTTTCGTCAAAACTACGACTATTTTGTTTAATTTAAAAAGTGCATTCCATAAAACAAAGTTTGTTCATAGCTTTAAAGCTTCATTTTTCCAGTACATTGAATGATAAAAGTCTATTTGTGTTATTAAAAACAAGTATTTATTTTAAATTTTTCTAATTTATTTAGGTCTTTTAGCGAGTTACACCTAAATAAAAACTAAATAAGCGATGAAATAAAAGAAAGCCATCAAAGAAATCACCACTACAAAGTTAATAAATGTGGAAGTAAACTAAGTTTAAGACTAAACTTTCTTATATAAGAACTTTACAAAAAAATAATAAAATCAGATATTAGTTTATAAAAGTACACAACGAAAAGAATATGAAACAGATGTGCTGTAAGAAAAAAATTCAATCTTTAAAAAGGAAGTGTTTTAATTAAAATGGAAGGTTGTCACTAAATTGTTAACTGAATTATCATTACCAGTCACCCTCTTCGAAATCGGAAAGACCATCATTTCTAACTTTGTTCTGCGGGTGAACGAAGTTTTGTGGTCGATTTATAATAGCGGGTTTCGGGCGAATTGAAAAGAACTTCTGGTTTTTGAAATGGACCATCATGATGCTGCTGATTGCTTTCTCTAAAAGCTTTACCGGATCCATAGGAATCTGGTAATCTTTGATGATTTTCATGACATTTGCTGTTTGGTATACTGCGCTGCTGTCAACTATATTTGAATATTGTTGTAGGTAATTTTTTTGTCCATTTCTACTTATTTTAGTATAATTTGGCTGAGCCCTGAGAAAAGTAGCAGCTTCTCTTAAAACATATGATCTGAGTTTACTTCCCAGATCATCTGCTGAAACTGTCTGAAAAATGGGATTTGCAAAATACTTGTTGTAGGCTCCCAATATCGTCTCAACAATTTTATCAAATATCTTGTACTTTCGGGCTATCAATTTTTTCATAGTTATTTCCGGTTCATGTGTCTTTATATTTTCCAAGAACGGCTGTAACAAGAGTATAATTAATAGTATAGCCAATTGTATTTAAAAAAATTGATCAAAATTTTTCAAAAGTTCTCTACTAACCTCAAACACTGATTTAAAAGCGTTCTGGTAATATTTTTGTGTAAGGATTATATACACTCGATCAAGAATTTCGTGACATTGTCCATCTAAGTAATTATTGTAGTGATCACGGTTATAACCATTGTGAAAAACTTTCTTCCAGAATTTAGTTTTTCTTATTAGATCGGGATGTTGTCTTTTATATTTCTTCTCTTTACTAAAATATTGATTGAGAGGTAAATATTAGCAGGGATAAAGCCCCTCTATAATCATTTGTTTTTCAAAAAATGAATATTCATAATAAAAACAAAAATGTGTTGAGTATGATTATTAGGTCTGTTAAATATACCTAAAAAAATAAGTGTTTTTAATTCTAAAAGCTTATTAAATTTATGTGCAGCTAATATTCCTAAGAAAAACTACAAAACAAAGACAGTCATGTTTAAAATTATAAAACTTATCTTTAAACAGAAACATTGAATTCATAAAGTATATATTTAACAGTAATACTTTTAACTATATTAAATTTTTAACTAAGTATATTTTGAATAAATGATAAATAAACAACTTACTGGTCTACAGGAGTTTCAATTTGCTCCGATACTTCTTGTAAATCAGAAACTGTACCTCTATTTCTTTGTTGCCTTATTACTTTTGATCTCGGTTCAGACTTCTTCATCATACTCATTTCTTGTTTAACTTTCGTTTCATGTTTTCCACCTGTACTTCCTCTGCTCCCTGAAAATGCGTGAGCACATTGTGTTGAGCAAAATCTCTTTTTTCCAATAAAATCTTTCTTAAGTTTTTTCACTCCGCATTTATACCATTCACATGTCGCATAGACGTCTTCTTGCTATGGTTTTTATTATATTTGTGTTTCAGCATTTTAAAATAATTTCGTTTAAAATGAAAAAACTTTTTGTATTTACAACTCTTTTTATCGTTTAATTATGAAAAATTAACAGTTACAATTTGTTTTTCAATTTATAGTAGTCAGACAAGTAGTTATTTCTCGGAGAAAAATTATAAAAAATAAACTAAAAAATAATTCAACACTTGACCATTTTAATATTATTTATTTGTATTATACATTTGTGTTTAAATTTATACTTGTTACTGTTTCTAGTTTTTCACTATTGTATAGTATTTAAACCTAAGAGTTTTTCTTCCTGAAAAATATTTTAAAGTAGAAATAGTCGTAATAAATTGTTAAATAAATGGATGCAACTACGAAACGCTACTTAAAATTTTTGATATAGCTTGCAGACTCGGTCTCTTCCACAAGGTAAAAGATTAAAAAAAGTATTGGTCATCAAACGATGTTATAACATCAAATGCATCTCAACTAGTTCAGCTAAGATACTTAATCGCGGATGGGAGCAGTTCAAAGCTAGGTCAAATAAATACAATCAAAATACAAGCCTACAGTTTTTAAAATGCGCGCTTAAAAAAACTTGGCAACCTTTTATTAGCAAGTAATCTTTGATTAACGGCAAGCCAGAATAGTATTTAGCTAAACTGATCTCAACAGAACTCGAAGTTTGTTGCGAATTTGAATTCAAAGTATAAAGTTAAGCTGAAATCACATGATGTAACCTGCAACTACCCATCAAGGAGCGAATTTCCAAATAATCAAGTAAGCTTTCTTTCAAGCTACAAGTACAAATGTTAGTTAATCCGTGAATAAATCCTAAAACAAGACGAAGCTTCTACAATTAATTTAGAATTTAAATTAAGAACTTATGCAAAAACCACTCAATCAAACGGATAAGCCTTTACTGAAAATCAATTTGGAAGATTACTTAAAACCTTGCCCTTTCCATACTCAAGAAAACTAACCAATTCATCGACAAAAGCAAGTTAAAGGAGATATCGTCAAATTGAAAAGTTTGGTTTTGTCTTACGTGTCCCCATTAAGTGAACGTGTAGTCTTATTATCCAAAACGGAAGGGTGGATGTCGCTTTGAAGCGGCCGAAAACACTTCTTAAGTATAAAGTTGAATAGTTAGGTAGCTTAGATAGCCATAAACTTACGGATGAAGTAAGTTTTAAAATTTTTATGGGAAATTTATCCACTCAAACGGTCTTCAAAGTAACTTATTTTTTTTATCTACTTTAAATTAGTTTTTTAATAATATTTTTTTAACGAAAATATAAGTTTAAAATAACAGAAGTCTAAATTAAAGGTACCTATTTTTATTCTTTATTACTTAAATAAAACTAAATATATTTTATTCAATTTTTCTTTTTTCTAGAATCATAAATGTTCAATACATAAATATTAAAAACATACAAATATAATACTAAAACAAAGTGTAAATAAAAAAAAATATTTTTATTTCTCAGTATTTAAAAAATCAAAACTAACATAAAATTAATAGTTTAAATAACCTGTGTTTCATTTGAAGTTCTAGCCTTTTTAGATTTGATAATTGGTCTATCTGATTTTGCCTTAACTATTGTTGATATTACTTTCCAATTTCCATGTTTAGTCTGAAAGTTGTCACGAAATTAATACCAGCAAAAAATTATCTACATATATTTAGTCACCGAATTATGAAAAATTAAAAAAAAACTGTATAAACACTGTCTCTAGATATTTTTTTAATTTTACCAAAATCTTAAAACTGAAGGTAACCTGCTTAGTAGTTCGTAGTTTACACAATTTCAAGATAAAATGTGGTGCATTTGAGTTACTGCTACTATTTTCTGACGTTTTACTTTTCCTATCAGCATTCTAAATGTTTTAATGATTGCTCATTTAATAAAATCGTAAAAGTATTAAAGTTTAATGAAAGTAAATACTAGAATAAAAACTGTTTATAAACAGAACTTTGTTTACGTGGTGCTAATAATTTTAGTAATTAGTCTTTTAGGGTCTTTTTGCCGAGTCATTTTTTTATTCCACCTTTATTAACGAATAAAACTTTTTTATTAAATATTAAATTCATTAATTACTTTAAAGACTTTTTAAAATATGTTCGCAAATTTAGAACCACAAAATGGTTTATAAATGTTTTTTATTTTGCCAAGTATTTAAAATATATTTATCTTATTCTGTATATTTAACAAAGTAATCTTTATTTGTCAATTAATTTATATATTCTTAAAAAGAATTAACTGAGTAAGAAGACCGTAGTTAAAGAAAAAAAACCAGAAAATCAACAATGTTCAATACTTGACAGTTAATAAGTAAGTATATGTTCAAACAAAAAAAACACTAAAGATAACTTACTAAATAGTGTTGAAAAAATAGATATGTTTTAATAGGTATTTTTTGAAAATTGCTACACAGAAAAAAAATGGTCACACTTTTGATATGGGCTCTTGTACCGACTAAATAAACCCGAACTCAAACAAAAACTAATCAATTTATCTGATTCATTCAGCTCTTAAATTCTATAAAAAGTTTGTGAAGAATCAAATACAAGAAGTGTTTTAAAACTTTTGATTATCAAAAATGTCTTAAGTTTCCCTTTTTTGAATGGTTTTCGTATTCACAAAACTGTTTTACAACTTTTTAAATATCAATTTTGTAGGATTCCTAATATAAGTGGTTTTTACTGTACTTAGACTATATTTTCTCGTCAGTTATATTGTTAAAATGTTTTTAACATTAAATGTAAAATGTAAATCAGTTAAATCTTTACAAATGCATTATTAAATTACAAAGATCTTTATCAATATGCTATGCTTTAAGTTTAGTACCAACGTTGTATAGTTCTTGACGAGTCTATTACTACTTTATAGTTAATTTGTTGTATAAGTATAACAACTTGCCGAACTGTTTTACAAATTACATAGACCTGTTTACAAAGTGAAATTAAAACAAAAATTTAGAGAAGTTAATTGTTTATTTTTATCTATTGAAATCCTTAATAAATAAAATATTACAGTTATTTTATTTAACAATCCGCAAAAAATATCTTAAATATATAAAGACTGTCGACTGACCGTCTATCTTTAATTTCATTAATAGGTTTTTACTTAGAACTTAAATGAATTCACATTTAAATAGATTTGTTTGTAAACCAATCACCGTAAAATGTACATAAGTGAGGCGGCATTGAAGATCTATTGAGATTATAGATAGAAATGATTGGTAACAGAGACTGGCGCGGTGAAACAGAATGTTTCTAAAGATGTACAACTAAGTCTCTACAAGTACTGAAACGAAAGCGGTTGGCACAAAAATCTACCCAGCTAACAAAAGGGCAATGTATAATGTACATCAGCGTTTTTTTTTACCCACATAAAAAAATACAACTGCAACTTTAATTGAAAATTATCTTAGTTATTTAAAATATTTTTATAAGCTTAAAAAACAGTATCAAGCTACTTGAAAGAACATAGTTTTCAAAATTACCTCTTCGGGAATTGAAGCTTTAAATTTTTTCTGTTTGATAGTCGACTGTGCTGAGCTACTGATATCATTTCCTGTTACTTTTCTTTTATTTTTACCAGTCTAAAATTTGAAAAAGTATAATATTTTTATAATTGTACAATAATTATATCAAAAATAATATAAAAAATTCTAACTTTTCTTGGAACTACAGTTTCGAGCACCTCTTGTTTTACGGATTTTAATAGTAGTTTGCTGTCATCATTTGCTTTTCTAGTTGACGCCTTGAAAGAAAATTTGTATAAGTAACCTACAACTATTACAGTATCATACTTACATTGTACTAGAAAAATTATCAACTTAAATCTTGTACTTGTATTTAAATTTATTTAAAAAACTACATTATTTAGCTAAAATTAGTTGAATTTATATTATTAATTATTTCTACATTATAAAGTATCTCTATATAACATAGGCAATTTTAAGCATAAAAATCAAAACAGTTTAAGAACCTTCTGTGTTCCAACTTCTTTCTTTCCTCCTTTTTTCTTGCGACAGCTAGCAGAATAAGCATGAGCGCAACTTTTTGAACAAAATCTTTTCGTTCCATAAAAATTTGTTTTAATATCTCTTTTGCCGCATTTTTTAAGCTCACATACAGCGAAATACTCTTCCAGGGTATTATCATTCTGTTTGTATAGGTTATATATTTTAAAAAGTTATAAAGTTTTCCAGGTAGAACTTAAAAATTGTTTCTAGGATTGCTTTCTGGAATATAAAAATACATATAGTAAAAATAGTGATTGATAGTCTGTTTTCTTAAAAACGCTTGTTAAACATATTTAACTGTGAAAAATATTTAAGATAAAAAAGGAATGTTTTAAAAAATCATCTTCAAATTCATAACAGTATAAAGTAAGTTTGTTTTTTTTTCTATGGTGTCGGAATTACAGTTTAGAAAAAAGTTTAATATTTTGCTCAAAACCTGTAAACTTAAGTTAATATCATAAAAAAAATAACTTAGATAAGTAATAAACTTTAATTTATATTTATTTATGGCCTGAAATACTTTATTACCTCTTTTTATCAATCGGACTTTAAAGACATTTGCAACATACATAGTTTAATTTTGAATTAAATTGCAAGCATTTTCCATTTTTAACTAATTTTCTTTAGTTGTTTACTAATTAATTTTTAATATGAATTGTATAGAAAGTAAACTGTGGTTATTTAAACATTAAAATAAAAAATATTAAATGTTAACGAGTTTTAACTATTTTAAAAAGAATAAATGTTTTTATATTTTATTCAAATAAAAAATTAAGCGTGAAAAATATTTTTGTTAATTTAATTAATTTTTTTTAATACTAGTCGGACAAACAAATTCAACTAGTATAAAATAAAACTCGTATAACCACTTATATAAGATACGAATATTTAATGATTTCAAATGAAAAGACTGCAAATAGTACACCTTAATACAAATAATAAATTAATACTACTAAATTATAATCATTAAAAGTTAATAATATTTTATTCATATACATTTTTTTTAAATTCTTTTTATTTAATATTTAGGTTATTTTAAGCTACACAATGTTTGGAAAGAAACTTACTTTGGAATCCTTAGCGTTAAGAACATCGTCGTTGTCCATTTTAAAGTTATTACTAATAATTAAAAAACTTCTGTGTAAAAAGAATATGTATAAAGAAAAGTCTATAATAAATAATAACTTGTATAAAACATTTCTTTAGCAACATTATTATTAATTTTTGTGTTTTGTTTTTAGTTTGTACAAAACATTTTGTAAAAAACTGTAAGAATGTTATTTTACCTAAGTAAAAGTTTTTTTAAACAACTTTTATACAAAAACTAACAAAAATTTAACGCATATAATTTAATCCTATATAAGTATGCTTGTAAAACGAAAAACGTAAACTAGTTTAATAGAGAAGACAATACATTGAAAATATAGTAATTTTAAAATTAATTAAAAATTAAAAATACTTTGGTTAATCAGTTAAACGAGTATTTTGTTATAAACTTACACATTTTTGTTATCGCATGATAAAATAAATACGAACTTACTTAGTCTAAGGACTTGTTGATCGAGCAACTTATTGAATATAAATTGCACATTATTTGGATATCTTTTAACGTCTTGTCCAGGACAATTTAAACATTTAAGCAGTGGTCGTTAAGGTCGTGAAAATATGTACCCATTAAACTGCAAAAAAAATGTTTGCTTCCTAAGTTGTAAAATGCTGCGCCTCTAGTGTCCGAATAACAAAACTAATTTTAATTACATAAAACGACTGCAGCAATTTTTGCGCTTTGTTGATTAAACCAAGCTTATAACTAGATTTAAAACTAACAAAAACTTATGCAATATTCATTGTTCTTTTTTCTTATTTCCAAGCGTTATTTTTGTTATACAACCTTATTTAATCAATAATATTTTATTTCTACGTTTGCTAGGTCGGTATAACGAGAATGATCGGTTCGCCAATGTTACAAAATTTAAGGGAAAACACCATCCCTAGCACGTAAATCTGACCTGCTGAACAGAGTTTGGTTACCTTTACTATTTATGCTGGAAACTAAAAAAAAAACTAAAAAATGTCTTACATTACATTGTTGTAATGTAAAACTTCCATAAAGTTAAATTTAAAAGGTCACATAAAACTACTTGAATTTGTCAAAAAACAAAATGTTTGAGTAATTTTTCATTTTATTTTAAAAGTTCTAGACAACCTATTAGCAATTTTTTCACACCTGGCCAAACGACTAAATACTTCGTAAACACCTATCTTTAACAAATAATTAACATACTAGTACGCAAATAGTATTTTTTGTTGATTACTATTTGATTCAAACAAATAAGCAAAAAAAAAAAGACACAATACTAGCAGTTTAAAAAACTAAATTTGTAAAAGTTGGTTTTACTGGTCATCTGTAATCAACTGGAAACTCAACTTCTTGCTTTAAATTTCATATCCTAAATGTTTGGTGTTATAATTATTGCACTTTTATTAACAAAATTTTTCAAAGTTTTATAACTTTATTACTTATAAAAAAATAGTAATAAAATATAAAATTTATAAAACTTTTAAAACTATTTGAAGGTAAGCTGATGGTAAAGCTCCTACACAATACATAATTACTACAATAAACTGAAATAGTCAAAATAAGTAGTTTGATATTTACAAAAACTATCAAACAAAACCTGTGTTTAAAAAAAAATCAAACAAACTTATGTCAGCCTTTTAACTAGCCCTAGTTATTCTAAATGTGTGATAAAACTGTTTGGTAAACAAAACATATGTTTTTACATATTTAAAAACTATTTTAACTAGTGTACTTAATTTCTGAGGACAATAGCTAGCAGTAAAAAAGTGTGCTTAGATTAGAACTATAATTTAAAAATAGAATTATCTACCTAGTTTAACTCATAATTAACTGAGCACTGCCACAACAAAATAATGTTTTTAGGTTTGTATTCTAATATAACATCTTACTTTATCTATGGCAAGGTTGTTTAATTTTGGAATAACACTGAAACAATAACATGTATAAAATATACTTTTTTAAACAGAACTAAAAATTAAGTATGTTGTTAATATGTTAAACTAATACTTAATAAACTATATTAACATCAGATTTAAAGTTTTTTAAAAAAGTACTAAAAATTTAAAACTAAAACTTAACTTTGTTAATGAAGATTGATAACTTAAATTACCTCAGATAAATCTAATTAAATATAAAAAACAAATACATCAACTTACTAAAAATAAAATACTATACAGTTTAAAAAAAATATTTTGATGTTTAAAAGTAATCGAAACTAGTAAAAATTTCTTAAAATTTTTGCTACCAGCTTGAGTTTTAAAAACTATTTAAAATGGCTTTAAGCTGCCCTGGACATGAATTAATTGAATAATGAAACAAGTTTAATTTTAAATACAATAAATACATCATAAATAATTATCATTATATTCATTGGTGTTTGGCTTCAGTAAAAAACTAAAGTACTTAAATTTTTTTTTAATTTTTCTGTAACTGAATAAAAGTGTTAAAGGACTATTTTAAACAAAATTTTGAATTTACAAAACATTTCGGTTGTAATTATAGTTTTCTATTTAGACTTTTAATTAGATTTTGTAAATACTAATATTTAATCTAAGTTACAACTCTATGTTTTTATAGTTTTTATAGCCTATACTATAAGATCAAGGATTTTTCCAAAATTCAAGGTTTTGTGACAATCCTGTAAAAAAAAACAATTTATCTTAAGAAATCAAGGTTTCAAAGCTTAAAATTTATGTAAAAATACCAAACTAGCTTAAATTTTTAAAAATAAAATTCCAACCTGAACTTTTCAAATAATAACATTTTAAAACTCAAACTAGCCTAAGTTTGTAACAACTAATAAATTAATTATTTATAGCCTATTTTCCCAATTTTTATAGTTATTTATTAAAATTAGAATGAACAGAATGAAATAAATTATTACTATTTATAATTTTGTATTTAAAAATTGAACTATAGTAAAACAATAAATGATACAATAAATGTGAATTTTTTTTTAAACTCGAAAATATATATTTGTAAGTATTTAAAACAATTTTCGCAACAGAAATATGATAAAAATGTAAAAAAAATTTTATAAATTTGCTTAATTCTATATATCTTATTAATTTATTATATTGTATGTAAGTTTGATACAAAATAATTTAAAAATAGAATGGTTTGCTGAGAACTTGATTTCGAAGAAAATATATTAGTTTATTCAATTACTATTAAAAACAGACTGTCGTAAATACTTTTATAGAATTGCATTGCGTTTTTAAATAAAAAGTATTTAAGATAAGTATAATCTGTTTTGACTTTTATAACTTTCATCTAATTTTACTTAGTTTTGACTATGTAACGTATAACTAATCATAAACCAATATTCTTAATTTATCAATTTTTTAATTTATAATTATTTAATTGTTACCTCAGGTTAAAAAACCCAGTAGCGTAAATATTAAAATAAAAATACTGGTCTGATATTGATCCGAATCTCATTCTAAGTCAAATCTGGGTATTGTTTAGAAATTTGGAACAGACCATATCGTATAAATCTCTCAAACTTTTAAGAAATATCTAATTTAAGTTTCAAAACTATCCTAAAACCTTCGTTATTCTCGTTATCAATAAACTCCAACAATATCTAGTGTAAGTTTCATATTTTCTTTTAATACCTCTTATAACTTTAATTAATAAAATTAATTTTTCCCGTAATATCTTTGTTTAGCTTTTAAAACTACTTAAGAATAAATCCAAGACTTTTTTTTTGCATTTCTTTATTAACACCAGGATATCCAGTGTAGCTTTGAATAATTTTCCAGTAATGCCTAGTGTAACTTTCAAAACTTCCCTAAAATACGCCTGAAATTTTTGCTTTTTAGATAGAAGTCTAGAATATCATAATAGTATTAAACCTCTCAAACATGTCTTTTACTGTTATTTGAAGAAAAACTACAACAAAAAAAATTATATTCAGTGACCTACTAGATCCATAACTTAAGGGTTCAACCAGCTCAAGTTAACTTTTTTATAATGGGATTTGACCACATCTTAAGTGAACCGGTCAGAAAAGCACGGTGCCACTTTAGCACAGAGTGACACTTTTGCATGGAGTGACATTTCAGCATAGAGTGACACTTTTTTATGGAGAGACATTTTAGCACAGAGTGACACTTTTGCATGGAGTGACATTTCAGCACAGAGTAACACTTTTGCATTGAGTGTAATTTTAGCAGAGTCTAATTTTATAAATAACGAAAATCCAACTACAGCTTTGAACAGTTTATAAAAGTTCTTTTTATCTATAACAGCTTAGTTAGTCTATCTTTAAAACTTACAAAGTTTTAATAAGGATTAAAACATTTTAAACGTTTAAAGATTAAGTTTCAGTAAGATTTACTCAACTAATTAGACCAATAAAAGATCTAAATAACTTCTTTTTGTTCTTAAAAACTTCTATAAAACATGTTTTACTTTTTGAGTTGTAGCCCTTTGGACAGTTTAAGTACTGCAAATTGGTACATACATTTGTCCTAACTTTAAAGTATAGTTTAATTCAAAAAAGACTACACTTTTCACTAAAAGTAGTAAAACTAATAATACTAATATTCTTTGTGACCCGATTTTTTTACTCTAACAATTGTTTTAAAATAATTTGACTATGTTGTTTTTGTATTTCAAAGTACGTCAAAAATTTTAAACAAGTTTTTTTGTTGAACTATTTAAAGTAGATCAAATATTTTAACTTCTTTTTACCAGATTATCATAAATTTGCGTATATTTTTATAGATTTTTACTATAAATTCTTTTAAAAATTAAAATTAACAATTACAAACTAATCACTCGAAAAATCTTTCCTTAACCTTTTTTAAACAAGCTGCCGTACCTTTAGTAAAATTTTGGCTATGTTACAAATGTTTTATTTATATTAACTTTAAACGCTTTTAGAGTTTTAATTAGTTTTTTAATATATTTTTTGATATATTTTGTAAACTTAAGCTAAGCCTGAATGTACTTCTAAGTGTTTGTTATAGTTTTCAAAGTCTGGTAGTTTTCAAAAACCTGAGGATCCAAATTATTTTACTAATTAGTTGAGCTAAACATATTTTTAGAAATTTTTTGGCTATTTATTTTATGTTTATAACTTTGACTATTACTGTTTAATGACCTTAGGTTATATTGTAATGAATACGTGCATTATTCATTATTCAAAGTTGAGCTCAGAGAATATTTTGAGTTTGACACGCTTCATTGCACCAGCCAATGAGAATCATCTGACGTGTTTCAAACTAATTCTGATGCAACTAAATATCAGAAAATGACGGTCAGTGGATTTTTGTAAGCAGTTGGTGAGTTGGTGTGCAGCTGGAACTACCTTGTATTGATTTGTGATTGTGTATTGTAAGTATTGTTTTGTGTTAAAATTGAATATTTTAACTGGTATTTAATTGTTTTAATATTTAAGCCAGGTTTATAGTTAATAGTTTATTCTTTTACAGTTTCTTCTTTACTAAAAGTTTTATTAAATTTTTAGTTTATTGTTTAAAGTCTTTTAAAGAGATTTAAATAGATTGTAGTTTCTAAAAAGTTTGTCATAGTAATTTATAGTTTTGTATATGCTATTATTTCTTGTTTTGTTTTATATAAAGAGTCATCACTCAAAACTGTCTGTCTGATTTATATAAAATAGTCTAGAGTAGCTTTAAGTGTTTTATATATATTTTCCACTGATAATTACAAATTAGCACTTATAAATAAGTTATAGTACTATGTCCCACTTAGAGAATATTAATGATAAGTTGCCTGCAGCGGGTCCTGAAAATAAGCCTGTTAGAAGGTCACCCCGCTTGCAGGAAAAGTCTGAACAAAAAGGTCAGGTTGACTATCTGCCCACAGTAAGTCACCCTGACCAAACTGAGGCTTTAGATGTTGGGTCACCAACATCGATAGCCCACAATGGCGTCCTCTTAAGTAGTGGGAACTACCAATCCTTTAACCAACAGTTAAATAAGTCAGAGTTTGAGGAAAATAAGATACAAACCACTTGTAATAAAATTGGGCCCTACAGAATTGAAAATGAAAGTAAGGTAAGCACCAATAGGCAGCAGCAGGCTTTAGATTGTGAAAGTGAACTAGAAGTGGAAGACTTGGAGATAGAGAAACTCACAAAGCTAGTAGCCCAAGCTAAAATTTTAGAAAAGAAGGCCATCTTAAAAAAGGAATTAAATTCTATTTATAATAGATTAGATGAAGGTCAAAACAAATTCCAAAGTAAGATAAGTTATAGTGACAGCAGTCCTGTATATACTTCTTCCAACACTGTAGGGGCTACACATAACATCAGTCTGAAACAAAGGACTTTAGAGAACTGCAAACTTTTTCCCCAGATTGAAGCCATAAGGGACCCTGTTATTGAGTTAAGATTTTTTGAGGATAGGTGTAGTACTTATGGCATCACTGATGATACAGAAAAGTTTGAAATTCTTCAAAGAATCTGGCCGCGTGCTGACATATTAGATTTTGTTGAAGCTTATGATGAGGACCGAACATACTACAATTTGTTTAAATTTTTAGAAGGCAAAGGCAGTAAGTTGCCTCGAATCTTAGGTGTGAGCCCATCATGGTCGGGACCAGTAAAATTTCAAAACTTGTTTCTGTCAGCTAAACAATGGGCAAGAGCAGCTGAGGAAGACAGAATTAAATATTTTATGTATGTACATGCCCCAGATAATCTGAAAAAGAAAATTAAAGAATGTTTTGGGCTTGGTTATAATGAGTTCTTAAGACGGGCTGAATCAATATGCAACATTGAAGAACAGAGAATTGTTGAGCATTCCAAAAACATTTCATATGAACCTCACAAACCATACTATGGTAGGTACAGAAGTAAAAGTCACAATAATGTAGGTTGGCAGCAAAATCAAAAATTTTTTTATAATAACTACAGTAGTAACCACCCTAATCAAGAGTACTATAGGCTGGGAGACAACCAATGTACAAATAATGACAGAAACCACTATGACAACAAACAAAATGAAGGCTATCAAAACCAAAATACTTCACCACATGAAGGTAATAACAGAACAGTAAAACACTGTAAATTTGCAATGACTAAAATTAATTCAGTACATTCAACAAGAAAGGCACAAAAATTTAAACCTAAAGCTCCCAGAAAAATTACAGCATATGGAGTAACAGGCCGAGTTGTGTGGTTTAATGTTAAAAAGGGCTATGGATTCATTCATTGTGATAATAAGGACAGTGATGTTTTTGTTCATCACACTGAAATTAGTAAAAACAACCCGAACAAGTTTATAAGGTCACTTGCACAAGGTGAGGCTGTTCAATTTAATGTTGTAATGAGTAAAAGAAATTTACCACAGGCTGTGAATGTAACAGGTCCTAATAACAAACCAGTTAAAGGTTCCAAATATGCCCAAGACAGGTGGCCAAGCTATAACCAGAGGTTTAACAGGCAACAGAGGCCTCAACTAAAATGTCATTTTGTCAGTGATTGTAAAGTAAGAGACAAACAGCAGAGAGAAGAGCAAAACAGTTGTAAGGTAAAACACAACCACCAATTAACCCATAAGGTTGAAGAAACTGATGATAGACAATTTTCAAAAGAAAGCACCCATACTAATTCTCAAAATGATTTATTAAAAGTTAACTCTACAGGCTATCAACCTAATAGCAATAAAAATGAACAGGTTAAACCTCAGAGTGAGATTCTGAAATTAATTTCAGAAAAAGATGAGTTGATTAAAGAAGGTCTAAAAATTGAAGAACATGTTGAAAATATTAAACTTAAAATTGACAAATTAAGAAATAAAGTTTTAGAAAGGCTGACTTAAAATTCTTTGTATTCTAGGGTTAAGTTAGGCATGACAGTTGAGTGATGATTCTGTATGACTAAATATATGTTTTTTTTTTTTGTGAAAAAATTTTGATTCTAATACCAATTGATACTATATTGCCAAAGATTTTTTTTTGAGTTTAATATTTTGATTAAGAGTTGTTTATCTATTTATAGTAAAAATAATATTTGGAATTGTAACCGTAAATTTATTGATATTTCATTTTATTTATTGTGCAAATACTGTTATGTTGATACCATTTTTTTTTTTATTTTACCATGTTGTCTAAGATTTTTTTTACTGATTTAGTTATTCTGATAAAATTTATGTTATTATATAAATTTTTTTATTATGTGAAAACCAAATACTTAATTTTTCTCTCTCCTATTAATATTCTACTTAAGTTTGATTTTTAAATTAGTTCATGACTATTTTGAATTTATTTGTTCTTTACACTGTTCCTTTTATTTTGTTTTTTTGCTGTTTACCAATTAGATTTAGGTGAACATGACCTTAGAATTCTTCTAGCAGGAGGCAAGCAGAGGATAGAGTGATAATCCTCTTCAAAAAAAAAGGACTACAGAAGATAGTGTAATGAATACGTGCATTATTCATTATTCAAAGTTGAGCTCAGAGAATATTTTGAGTTTTACACGCTTCATTGCACCAGCCAATGAGAATCATCTGACGTGTTTCAAACTAATTCTGATGCAACTAAATATCAGAAAATGACGGTCAGTGGATTTTTGTAAGCAGTTGGTGAGTTGGTGTGCAGCTGGAACTACCTTGTATTGATTTGTGATTGTGTATTGTAAGTATTGTTTTGTGTTAAAATTGAATATTTTAACTGGTATTTAATTGTTTTAATATTTAAGCCAGGTTTATAGTTAATAGTTTATTCTTTTACAGTTTCTTCTTTACTAAAAGTTTTATTAAATTTTTAGTTTATTGTTTAAAGTCTTTTAAAGAGATTTAAATAGATTGTAGTTTCTAAAAAGTTTGTCATAGTAATTTATAGTTTTGTATATGCTATTATTTCTTGTTTTGTTTTATATAAAGAGTCATCACTCAAAACTGTCTGTCTGATTTATATAAAATAGTCTAGAGTAGCTTTAAGTGTTTTATATATATTTTCCACTGATAATTACAAATTAGCACTTATAAATAAGTTATAGTACTATGTCCCACTTAGAGAATATTAATGATAAGTTGCCTGCAGCGGGTCCTGAAAATAAGCCTGTTAGAAGGTCACCCCGCTTGCAGGAAAAGTCTGAACAAAAAGGTCAGGTTGACTATCTGCCCACAGTAAGTCACCCTGACCAAACTGAGGCTTTAGATGTTGGGTCACCAACATCGATAGCCCACAATATAAAGACATCTAAATAATTTCTAGTTTAAAGTTGTATTTTTGTTCTGATACTCACGTATGCTTTAATTTAACAAATCCAAGTATTAGTTGACAGTACAAAATTCTAAAGCATGTAGAAACCTAAATGCTCGAGCTTATGTTGTTTGAAACAACTTTACAGTAGCTGTAAAATAAATTAAGTGTTCATACAAAATTATTAATCATGTACTTATAAAATGTTAAAGTGGCTTAGTATAAGTTAGCGTATATGATAACTAATTACAAATAAAGCTATTTTATGAACAATTGACTAACTAAAAAAATTTTAATAACTTTTATCTTTTACTGTTCTTAAAAGTATGAAACAAAAAAAAAATTACTTTACTACAAAGTTTTCAATTAAAAATTATAGTAATTTCAAAGTTTGCTTAATAGCAGTTTGAAGAATATTTCTCAGCTTTACTGTTGTCAATTATGAATTAATATTTTTAAAGTGAAAGTAAAAATGTTTGAAAATGTGTTTTAACATACAACACGCAAAAAACAACAGATGAGCAAACTAACGATGTCTTATCTAACAAAATCATTATAACCAACCACTCATAACATTGTATGATTCGTTTTATTTCTTGTTTCGGAAGAGTTGAAGTTAAAGAAAAGGCAATGTTTTAAGTGACGTCACGATTCGTATAGAGAATAGAAAATGAGAAAAAGATGCGTGAAGTAAATTTGAGAAAGAGTTTCAAATTTAGCATGCAGACGCGAGTCGGCGGGATTATTGACCGGAGAGAAGCGAGTCGGATTTATTGGCGTGGAAACGACACAACGACGGAGAGGCGAGTGAGCCGGCAAGGCGAATAAAGCTTGTTTAAGACTTTTGGTAATAAACGAGGATAGAAATTTTCATCTCCGAGTCTATTTTCTGTCCATTACAAGAAAATGTTTAGTAGTTTGTAAATGTGCCTACTGGGGTCTTTAGAAGTCATTGGTATTTTAACTAATTATATATTCATTTATTTTACTTTATTCACAGTGTGTTTATAAATCTTGTAAACATAAATCACGTGCACTAATATAACCAGTTTTATAGCATTGTTTAATACAGTACTAGTATTTGAGATTAAGTCGGTGTTCCGTCTGGACGTCTGTAATACTTTAAATTACCATTATCAATAATCATATTTGAGAGCAGCTTAACCTACTAAAACCCAACTAATCAACATTATTACTGAAGACGGTTACATGGCGTAACTCCATTACGGCCAACCAACCTATCACCTTTGAAATTAAAATTCGAATGCGTCCACGAAGACAAATAACTACTTAACCACAAAGCAAATAAGAATCAAATTACGCGTAATAAACTGACAAATAAGGACATAAAAAATGGATAGCCTAACCGCTTAGAGCAATAGACAACCGACCCTGCCAGGGGCTGGGCAGTAGAACTCAGGAAACCAACTGGTTTTGCGTGGCCGAAGAGATTGTAAATGGATTCAATCGCTACTTGTCTTGATTGTTTTAATAAATTGTTTTCATTTACATTAAAAGTTTTGATTATTTTGAATCAGCAGTAGTTGGGAATTGTTAAACCAAACATTTCTCTAACATATTAAACATTTATACTTAAGAATGATTTAATTCGTCGATTCAAGTATGTTCGGAAAACTGTATTTTAATACTAAAGTTTAACTTATACCTTAGCAGTATGTTACATTGTAAACAAAATTATATATATAAATAAGAAGTTGTTAATATTTAAAAAAAATCGTTTAGTAATCATCTGCTTTTCATTGTGACGGTACTATACTGTACAACTGTAATCGGTTATTATGACAAGTTATGGAAGTGTAAAAACTTTTTTTGTACTGTGCTAAAAGTAATTTTCAGCTAGTTATCTAAGTTCGTTGTTTATTTTTCCAGAGTTGGCAAGGTCTATGTCCGATTTTACTAATTTTAAAGATACACAAAATGCGTAAAATTATATTTATTGAACATCTTTGATTTTGTCTACTATATTGTTTATTAACGATTAAAATAAAGCACTCAAAAATCTTGGTGTAAGGAACTGGTGTAATACAAAAACTTAAGGTTATAGAGTCTTTTACGACTAGTTAACTTTAAACCCTTAAACTAATTAATCATCACACTTCTTTTTTAATATTCAAAAGTTTTAATAAAGATAGAAGTTATAAAATTTTAAAACTTTCTTATCTATTTTATCAAAAACTCTATAAATAATACACAAACATTTAAAAAATAACTTTATAGAAAAAAAAATTAATATGAGGTTGTATTACACTCTTAGCCACCAATTTCACTTAATAAAATATTTTCTCTAAGGATTTTCTAATTTTCTAAGCGAGGACTTTTCTACATATGGGGCAGCTGTAGCTGATAAGCATGCAATTCTTCAAGCATTTCTTGTGAAAGAGGTGACCGCACGGCACCTTCGCTATCTCTTCGCCGATCTTGTAGTCTATAATGCACACCGAACAAAACTCATCTCCTTTTTGGTTCTTTCTGTACTTTACCTTTGTGAAATCGTTTACTCTCTGCACGTAGACCCTTTTGCGTATAAAGGCCTCTCTTCTTTTGACTGTAGTGTAGCTGTCGAACTTGAGTTGAAAGTCTTCGATGTGGACGATGCTCGGATTGACTTGGCTTTCGCACACGCCGACGAGCGAACCGTACGGATGTTGCGCGTACTGATCCGTAAAGCTTTTGAAGGCGGCAACGTCTATAAACTTGTCTCTCTTCTTGTAGTTGAAAACGAGGGCATCAGTCGCGCGATCTGCTTGGTTTTCGGGACGAAAGTAAATGGAACGAATCTCGACATCCCTCTTGTGCCTCCTGCAGTTGCTTCCGAGTTTCGCAATCAGCTCATCGCGCATGCGCTGCATACTCGGATTTCGATTTTCGTCCAACTCAAGCTGAACGTGAGCCAGGAACATGACGTATTCGGTGACGTACTGCTCGAAACTGGATCCGAGTGCTGCGATGAGCTCAGTATCTTTTTCTCTTCTCTTCCTTCTCTCTACTTTGTTTCTCTCATTGTTTTCAACGACGCTCCTCCTTGGCCTGTTGCTGCGGCCTTTCTTTTTTCTCTCTCTCAAATCCATGGAGATGTAGTTTCTATTTTTAATTTAAATCTATCTGAAAATTAAATGATAAATTAAAAATAACTTTTGTATAAAAATTACTAAATATGGGATATATTTTAATATTTTATCTGAACACTTTGCTAACCTGTACAGTGTAAACTGTAAAATTTCCATATCTTAACAATTGTTAAATCAGTTTTGCTGACGACATTACTTAATAAAATCTTTTAAAAAATTGTTAACAAGAAAATAAATGTTCAGCACACTTTTGTTTTTTAATAACGATAACTTTTTAAGCTACAATATTTAAATTATGTTTTTTTAAACCTTTATAAAAAAAATAGTAGTAATAAGATTCAGTAAATCACATAAGCATTTCAGTCATCTCCACATACAAACTTATAATATGATCTTTAGATTTAAAAATAAAAACACTCTTTTATTGCAATAAAAGGTTTTACACTTATATATATTGTGATTTAGAGAGCACTACCAATTTAGAAGCTTTTCTCATACTTAAATTTTCAGGCTTAATTTTTTCATTTGTCTTGACAAGTTATTTTTTTAAATTTACACCAATATTTAACTATTAATTAATAAGTTTATACTATTTTAAAAACATGTTTAAAACCACAGAAATTAATAAAAAAGTAAACTATAAGGCATAACATTTACTTTACTAATTAGAGAATCACATGTTTAATTATTGCAACTATAACCTGGTATAACATAGTTATTGTTGACTACGGTAAAGATATAAGTTGTTATAAATTTAAATATATTTAAGTACACACTATCAAGTATAAAACATATCTTCATAAATTCAAATTAATAATGTCTAGCTAAAATTTTGTTGAAAAATTAACACTTTTAACAACAATTCACTAAAACAATGAGTTTTAAACTATCTAGGTCGTTAGTAATTTAGTATTATAAAAGCCGTTTTTTAAGAAATAAAAATAAACTTAAAGCTAATGAGTTTAAATATAAGTTAATTTATTGTACTTAGTTCAGGTGATGCATAAAATTTAAATTTATCATAAAAAACTTTAATGATATAAAACCCTTATTTATTAAAAATAAAATAAAATTGAAAGTTGTTGTAATGGCATCATTAATTTATCTAAAATAAAAGCTTTAAAACGATCTCCAAAGTTAAAACTTAGAACACTTAAAGTTTTAAATGTTGCAATACTAAGATTTACTTAAAAAGAAAATAAACAAATGCTTTGAAACATTATCTGTTAAGAAAATTTAACCTCATACTAAAAACAACTACCTGGCTTCTAATGTAACACATATGTTTGAGTTTGAAAATTTTTCACTTATCTAAACTAATTTTCAAAAATATATACTAATAACTCAGCATAGAAATTTTCAATTTTAAAAACTTTAAGCATATCTGCTAAAACTACTACTAAAACTAAACTGTAATATGAACTTTTTTGTATGTAGTAGTATGATACTTGGTTTACTAATTAGAATATCACATGTTTAAATAACGTAATTATAACCTGATTCTTCATATTAATTGTATACTAGCGTACAAAATAGTATTATGTTAACTAGTTATTTGATACACTAGTGTTAATTAAAACATTAAACTTCATGTTTTAAGTTACAATGCAAAGCTAAAATTTAGTATAACAATTGATAAATTTCACAAGACTTCACTGCAACCAATAGTTTTGACTTCTTCTGTGAAAATAATATATTTTGAACTCAGTAAGCCTTTTAGTCTTTTAGTACGCTAAAATCCTTTTTCTATAATAAGATACTTAAAAATTAAGCTTTTAAAGGTAATCTAATTACTTGTACTTAAAACCAGGTGATGCACAAAACAGAGTCATATAACTTTATTTTAGTGTTTATTCGTGCATAAATAATCACTTAATGAGTTTATCATAGACAAAAAAAGTAGTTAAGACCCAAAACTGTTCAATTGGTAAACTTCACATTATAAAATAAAACTATCTTATAGTTGCGTCATCTAAAACGGAGCACAAATAATTGAGTTACTTTCAAAAGATTTAGCTATCATAATTGTAAACAATGAATAAGAAGAATGGAAAAATAAGTAGCTTACCAACAATTAAACAAACAAGTTCTTATACTTATTTTTAACAATACTTTAATACAATCAAGCAGCTGAAAGTTTCTAATCTTATACTGAAATTTATAACTTTTCAGGGGTAACCTCTTTACGAGAAAAACATTGAAAATTTAAAGTACAAGTGTATGGCTTTTAAAACGCTAATACCATTTTCTATAAGAATTGAACTTATATTTAAGTAGATAGACATTGGATAAAATACAATTTTAAGTAAAAAGGTTGCTCTTTTTACAATCTTGATTAAAATTTTGTTTAAATACATTTTTATTTACGTTACTTTAGTTAAAACGCCTGGAGGCAAAATAGTTACAGTTCAAATACTTTTAAATTTTTAACAATCATAAAAAGTAAGGAATATTTGGCATTACGCTTAGAGCTATAATGGCAAAATTTCCTGAATGTACTAAACGGTAAAAATAGTTAGAGTATGTACAAAAAAATAAAATCAGTGTATCTGAATATATTTTATGTATTCTTATTAAGACTGAAAAATAAACTTTATTTAAGTATTTTTAAAAATATTATAATTTTTACACCTATTGTTTTTTTTTCAGAAGTTAAAAAGGTTTTAAATTATTTGTTCTATTAACAAACTACTTTTATATTCGCATCATTTGAGAAATTGATTAGTAGTATAGGGCTGGTCTCATATAAATAATAGTGCTTTGAGTTAAATAATGTCACCTACTTTAGTTAAGTAAGAAGACTTAAGTTATGTGAATACCCTTTAAGGTTTTTAATTTTTTTACATCTTGTGGTATTTTATCAATATGACCCCTTATTGCCTGGTTGTTTTTTAAGCCTCTATGTCTTTATGGTAATGCTTAAACCTAAAGAGATTTTAAAAGGGCACATATTAAGTAAGTATTGCTTCTTAAAAATTCAATGCAAGCTTTGTTGTAAAATTTATCTAAATCTAATATTAAATAAAACGTACTAGGACTTAAAAATGACACAAATCTAATTGATATGACATAAAAACATGATAAATACTAGCTTCAAAATAGAAAGTAATAATTTTATTATTTAACTTATTAGTGAGATATCATGGGTAAAACAATGTCTTAGTAATATTTAACTGTTACCTAAAACACTGTTTATACTTTATCTGAGGACACCAATTGTAACCTATGGGTGTAGGTAACTTTAGGTATAAATTTAACTTATACTAATAATGATATTAAATAATACTTAGATTTTTTAAACTACCATAAGATTGACTTAAAACTAGCAAAAAATAACCCAAGTTCAAAGAATATTTTTATTGTGTGTCTATTCTGAAGAATACTCAAACCAGGGTTGCAAAATTTTTTTGGCAAATTTTCTCTAGGTTTTCAAAATTTTCTACAGGTTTTTAAAAAAACATAATTTTGGGTCTATTTTTATTTTACACTTTGGGATGAAAACACTGTGTTAAATAGTATAAAGACATTAAAAAGCTACTTTAAAAGTTTCTTTTTTGATTATGAAAAAAATTTTGATGATAACAAATATTTTATCTATATGGCAGATTTTTAGTTTCAAACATAATTTTTCTACTTAATATGTAAAAATTGTTTAACATCCCAGGTTTTTTAGTGACTTTTGTTCAAAATTCCAGGCTTTTTTTCAGATTTCTAAGCTTTTCTGCAACCCTGTAAAACTTAATATAATTAAGGCGAACAAAACTCAGTATGAGTAAAAGCAACAATTCTTTTTCAAAAACCAAATAAAATTTTTATAGTTAATCTTTTTTTTTGAATAAAACACCAATAATTATATGATCAACAAGATATCTATATTAGGAAAATATGTGTAAAAACCAACTTTAAAACTCATATTTATTATCAAAAAAATGTTAAAATCTAGCCTGAAATTTTAGAAAATTCTTCAAGAGACTTGAAATTAGTTTTGGACAATCAAAGTTTCAGTATTTAATATTTATTAAGTAATTTTGACACTAATACATGTTAACCACTGTATGAGTCAGAAAATAAGCCTGAGAGACAAAGATTAGATTTAGTAATAAGGATAAAGCTAGCCTTAAAGAGTAGTGTACATATATGTAAAAACTAATCTAAATTACAATAAGTTTTGGACATTTATAGTTGTTAAATTTTTTTAATACCAATAATTATCTACATATTAGAAAATTTCAAGTAAAGAAACAGTAAGAGATTTTATAAGATATCAAAATAAACCTAAGATTTCAAGTAATTTATAACTAGCCTCAGTCATACTGAGTTTTTGTAAATATATTAGTATTAGCATTGTTGGTCTAGGTTTTACATATTTTAAAACTGGACTTAGTTATTCTCAGAGATTGAATTTTTGACAGTCCTAATGTTATTGCTATTTATTATAACTAAAACATAATTGAATATATTTGACCAAACTAACTATTTTGTTCAAATATCAGTTGAATAACCTAATTAATATAGTAATTTTTAATGTAGCAAAATGCTTTTAAACAATAAGAGTTATTAAAATTAAACATTATTAGAACACTAACCGTTTTATTTTGTTTTTTAAATCTATTGGAATTGCTTTTTTCCGAAGTTTTTTTAGTGGCTAAGGATGGAAGAATTTTTACATTAAGTAACAGAATAGAACTAGGAGAGCAAAAAAATGATCGTTTTATTAACAACAAAATTGTCAATAAGATATCAAGGTTGAATGTAAAAAGATGTTTTTTTTTTGTTAGTTTGTTTTTAGTTCTCTTGCTGATATCATGATATCATAATGTGCAAATCTTAACTCAAGTGTTTCTTTTTTAAGTGTTCGTATATTAAAACCTAACTTCCTTAAACAAAATAGTTTAAAGTTTTGACTATATTTTTAACAATCTTACCAATTTTAATAAAAATTACATTTAAAAAAGGTCATAAGTTATCAACTTTAAACTATATATTTTTTTTTCTGTTTTTGTTCTACTCTTGTGCAAGATAGTCCTCTTTGCAAAATTATAAATCGTGAAGAATTGACCTTTGGTGCAAAATTTTCTTCGTGCAATTTTGTCCCCACGTGCAAGTTTGTCTTTGTAAAAAATTGACCATTCGTGTAATACTATCTTGGTACAATTCAGTCCCCTCGTGCAATTTTGACCCGTTATCCTATTAAATGTAATGGTAGTCGATACTTTCGCTTGTTTTTTACAAAAGTTAAAATGATGATTTTGTATTATACTGTAATCCCTCTAACTTCTATAGATATGTAGTTAAACATTGTACTTTTACTAGATTATTTAATAGTCTAAGTAATTATTAAAATATTTATTAAAACTATACAAACTTAACAAAACTATCACATATAGAAAAACTTAAATTGTGAAAATTAATTAATTTATCTAATTTTTAAAATAAACAATTTGTTTATTTAACATGGTCACACAAAAATGTTTTTAATGTAGTTTTTTAAATTGTATTATTTGAAATATATTTACAAGCTATACTGCAATACACTTATATACAATTTTTTTTTTCATGCTTACTAAATTACATCGAACCGTTTTGACTACAATAAGTTTGTTTATAATTAAAACTAAAATTTATTATTTTGTTTCTTCATGTAAATATGTATATAAGTTTAAAAAATAAAATAAATAAAAATATACACTAAAAAATACTTGTACATCTGTTAAAAAAATCTTTTGTTTTTTTATTTGTAAATACTTTTAAAATATGTACAATTTGGAATATGTATTAAAAATGTGGAGTTAATTTTTTGTTAGTTAAAGGTCAGATATTCATTAAGGTATTTTTTTTCATATTAGAGTGACTTTATTAAAATTTTTTAAATACTTTTTGTGAAATACACTTAGTTTTTGATTTGAAAAATTTGAGTTAATTTTTGGTCAGTCAGCTATTCATTAAGATAAAGTTTTATTTCTTTAAGTATTAGCTGTAGGATAATTAGACTATAGCTCATTTTAGTGTTTATGTTTATACTTGTTTTCTTTTCAGATTTTACATTGTTAATAAATTATTAAACTAAATTGACAAGGAGTTATTCTTCATGTAAAATCTTATCAACAATCTGAGAAAAGTAAAAAGGTTATAGTAAAGTGCCCAATTCGTGGATGCGAGTTCCAGACGCCAGATCTATCCGGTGATGTTGTGAGTAGCCTTCTCAACCTTCACAAAGTGGAGCATCAGCAAAATTCTGAGTTATCCAATATTGGAGTAATGCCAAATGCACCTCAATTGATTCGACCAAGGGTTGACCGGGGGATCAGCCAAGAGACATGGCTTGCTTTCATTCGGAGGTGGGAGGCATTCAAGATTGGTTCGAATATAAGCAACCAAAACGCAAGCATACAGCTTTTTCAGTGTGCGCAGGACAAGCTTGGCGATCTTATGTTAGCAAGTGATCCTCGACTGATGGCCAAATCAGAAAGTTACGTTGCTAAACTGATGGAGTCGATTGCAGTCATAAAAGTTGCTATTGGTGTAAAGAGAGCAGAACTTATGAACCTACATCACGACCATGATGAACCGTTCAGAACGTTTGCCACACGTGTACGAAGCAAAGCAGAAACCTGCAATTTCACTACAGTCAGTGAGTATGACTGTGGGAAAAGCAATGTGACGAGCTACACAGAAGAAGCAATAAAAGACGTTATGCTCGCTGGCGTTGGGGATGACGACATAAGAAGAGAAGTTCTCAGTACTGAAGATATCTTATCCAGGTCATCATTTGATATAATTTCCTTTATTGAAAGTAAAGAAATGGGACGCCATGCAACTGAGAATTCGCGGACCATATCTGCAGTCTCTTCCTTTCAACGTCAGAAGAAGGGACGTGTCAATATAGGAGATAAGTCCCAACATGTTCCGTGCCAGAACTGTAAAAGGCTTTTCTATCCTTTCAACGAAAAAGGTAACCAAAATAAAAAGGCTTTCAGATATTGTCTATCTTGTTGGCGTAGTCGATCAAAAAGGGTTAATGCTGTTCAAATCCAAGCTGATCGTTCTGATTTTATGCAACAAGATACCCAAATAATGTCACTACACGGAAGTAAAAGAATCATGTTGAATAACACCTTATTCAGCAAGAAGTCCTTGCGTAAAGCCAAGGCAACGACTGATCATCCTCGTGCATCAGTCAAGATTGCTAGACATAGCACAAACAAGTTTGCATGGGTAAGTGCTTTAGCTGATACTGGAGCACAGTCTAACCTTTGGGGGTGGAAAAACTTTCAGGAGGCTGGTTTTTGTAAGAAGGATTTAATGCCTGTATCCATCACAATTCGGGCTACCAATAAAATTCCTATTAACATTCTAGGGGCTTTTAAAGCAACTTTCAGCGGAATGTCTCCAAAGAAGGAGGTTATCAGATGTGATGGAATTGTTTATGTAAGCGATTCAGTGACCGGATTCTTTCTCTCCTATGAAACCATGGTTGACCTCCTGATTATTAATAAGGATTTTCCCACCATTGGATCTCAACTGCCTCATCAGCATTCTGAAGCTGCTGTAAGTTCTAATGAAAATGATCCGAATAGACTGGACCACCGGCTGGAAAGTGACGCTTGCAGGTTCAAGGTTTCTGAATGGGGCAGAAAAGAATTATGCTGCCATAGAAGGGGAGTCGCTTGCTATTGCTTGGTCATTAGAACAGACAAAGTATTTCACTAAGGGCTGCAAAGATCTTGTGGTTGTTACGGATCCTAAACCACTGGTAAAGATTTTTGGTGATCGCACCTTAAACGAAATTCACAACACGCGCATTTTTAGGCTCAAACAACGTACTTTGCCATGGTTTTTTCAAGTGCATTACATGCCAGGTAAAACTAATCTAGCGGCAGATGCTGCATCGCGTTATCCAAGCTCGATTAATGTAGTTAATTCACATGATAGTTATTTGACTAACGAATCACTTCTAATTGCTTCATTGAGTAATGAAGTATGCCATTCAATGGCAATCACTTGGGAGAAAATTGTAGAAGAGACACTAAATGACAAAGTTCTTTCAAGAGTATCCAGGTGTATTGAGGAAGGTCGAAGCTTGAAACATGATGAATCTTTGTCAGCGTATTTTAGATACGATGATGCATTGTACTTAAGTGATGGGGCTATACTTTACAAGGACAGAGTAGTAATCCCCGTCAGTTTACGATATCGGGTCCTCAACAAGTTACACTCGGCGCACCAAGGAGTCACATCAATGCATAGTCGTGCCCAACAGATTGTCTTCTGGCCTGGTATTACACAAGACATTGAAGCAATTCGGGCCAGTTGTCAAAGCTGCAACCGCAATTCACCTTCTCAACCATCATTGCCAAGAAGCATCTGATCCTCCTACAAACCCTTTTGAAAAAATATTCGCAGATTTTTCCAGTTTGCCGGAAACAATTTTTTGGTAGTCGGTGACAGGTTGTCGGGTTGGTCGGAAATATTTTCCACACCCAGCGGAACCTCTCAGGCAGGTTCGCGTGGGTTGATTAAGTGCCTCCGAGTTTTGTTTTCCAGGTTTGGAGTACCCGAGGAAATATCGAGTGATGGTGGACCGGAATTTACGTCCAGTGCAACAAAGGAATTTCTTAAAACCTGGGATGTCACGCATCGAGTATCTTCAGCTTACTATCCAAGATCAAACGGCAGAGCGGAAGTAGCCGTCAAGCAGGTAAAAAGGTTGCTAAGATCAAATGTTGACGCTTCAGGAAGTCTGGACAATGACAAGTTTTTAAATGCGTTGCTCCATCTGAGAAATACTCCTGATAGCGATTGTCAAGTGTCTCCAGCCGAGATCATATATGGACGTCAGCTGCGAGATAGTTTCTCATTCTTGAACAAACTTGACAAATTCTCCAATCTTAATGTGCGACCCATGTGGAGAAAAGCATGGAAGCTTAAAGAAGAGGCGCTCCGTACAAGATTTGTTAAGAATTCTGAAGTACTTAACCAAAGAGCCAGGGATTTGCGGCCTCTCTATGTTGGCAGTAGGTGTTTACTACAGAACCAGAGTGGCACTCATCCACGTAAATGGGACAGAAGCGGAGTGATAGGGAGGTGCTTCCACATGATCAGTATGTAGTCAGAGTTGATGGTTCACGGAGACTTACTCGGAGGAACAGAAAATTTTTAAGGATGTACAACCCAGCCTCAACAAGCATTGAAGCAAAAACTTCCCATAGTTGGAGCAGTAATATACCAAGCTCACATGAGTGCAATGTTGGTCCTCAACGTCCTGATTCTTCTGTAAAGATTACGGAGGATTCCAACAGTGCCAATAGTGGTAAAACCAGTGAGGTTGAAGCGGATCATGAAGAGGTTGAGGAAGAGTACATTCCTGCTCCTATAGTTCCCAAAAAAAAATAAGTTGCCGCTTGCTTCAATGAAAGACTTCAATGCGCCAGGGAGGCTTGAAAGTGGAGTACTCCAAAGTAGAAATCACCGTAAGTGAAGTCTGTTTGTTCCTGTTTATACAGAAGTTTGTGCTGAGTGTTCAATTGATGCTGATGGTGATGATTGCTGAGCCAGGAAGGATTCAGCGTGAAATAGCATGAATTTGTATTGTTTTTGATTTATTTAGTGCGTTTTATTGAAGTTTTGATTTTCTTCAAATAAATCTCTTGTCTAAAGATTTTATATTTAAGTCAATTGAGTTTTTTTTTTTTAATGCATAAAATTTAGTTTCATCTTAGTAAAATATTTTTGTTACTCGTTTAATTCCCCTCTTGACGAGCTATGACATTGCCTTAAACTTGTTATTATCGTTAATGAGCTGGAGGGGATGTAGGATAATTAGACTATAGCTCATTTTAGTGTTTATGTTTATACTTGTTTTCTTTTCAGATTTTACATTGTTAATAAATTATTAAACTAAATTGACAAGGAGTTATTCTTCATTAGCTTAAAATAATTACAGTTATAGTTAGTTTTAATTAAGTTCAGGTTAAATCTATAAAATAAAGTTCACAGGGTAACTTAGGCCTCTGATTGTTTTTATAACTTTGTTTTGGATCTAAAACATTGTTTGAACAACAGATATCTAATTTGCCACAAGAACTTTTTTTAAGGGTATAGGGGGTTAAAGCTAATCACTTCCATGTTTTTGTATATATATATATAACTATGATTCTTCTATTAAATAAGCAAAAGGAAATTTCAGTTGAGGGTAAGGGATTACATCCATGTAAGGTACTCACTAAATTTTTAAAACAAATATGTTTTATTTTTAAAGGGTATCTTTAATAAGTACGCATCCGTGTAAGGTACGCACAAATTTTTCAAAATGTTTATCTATTACATTCAAAAAGTATCTTTAAGAAGTATACATCCGTGTAAGGTAAGAATAAACTTAGGGGCACAGGGGGGTTAAAACATTTTTTTAGAAATAATTATTAATTAAAGGTCAGTTATCCATAAAGATAAAGTGTAACCCCCCTGTAAGAATAAATTTAGGGGCATAGGGGAGTTAAAATATTATTAATGTTTTAATGTGATTTTGTTTTGTATAGTTTTTATAAGCTACAAGTTGTTTTATACAGTTTTTAAAAATTCAAAAGAACTTTTGAGATATAGCCGGTCAAAGTCAAAGGCAACAATAGGTTCCATATGGGAGGCAAAACTAAAAAAGCTAATAACTAGAAATCACTATAAATATATCTTCTAGTATTCCCAGTAGTTTTTTAGTTACCACCACAAATTTTTAGGAAATGCTCCTTCCAATATTTAAATATACTGGTGCAAGGAATTATTAATACTATAAAAAAATCTATATATAAAAAAATAAACAATTTTTTTTTGTTTTTTTGTTATATTTTTTTTCTGAAAATACTTTTCTAAACATTGCAAGGAACATTTGCTAAAAATTCGAGGTAGTTATCTCAAAAAACCTAGGAGGAGATAAATTCTTTGTGATTTCTTGTTATTTACTGTTTTAGTTGTACCTCCCATAAGGAACCTATTGTTTCCTCCGACTTTGACCGGCTATATCTCAAAAATTGTTTTGAAGTTTTAAAGTTTGTAAATAGCATCTTGTAGCTCAGTAAAAATTATCTAAAATAAGATGACATTGTGAAAAAAGTGTTATAACTCCCCTATGCCCTTAAACTTATCCTTACCTTACACGGATGCGATGGATCTTAAAGATACTCTTTGAATGTAATAGATAAATAATAATAGGCTTTTTATTTATTTTTTTATAATTATATGTGCTTACTTACATAATTGGAAAAATATGGCAGTGGTGGGCTTTGAACCCTTTGTTTTTGAGCAAAAGTACGCCGCCTTGACCGCTCGTCCAAGTAGCCTATGAGATAAACGCACATTTTGGGTTTATAAATGTAAAATTTTTAACAATTTTTAAAAAGTTTTTGCATTGAAAATTTATTCATAAATACTAATTCAATAAAAGTATAATAACATAAATAATTATGTACCTATTTCTTTTACATAATAAACCAACTAAATCAATAATTGAATTAATTTAATCTTTGTATTTAATCAAGTATAATACTTGATATTTAAAAAAATACAAAACAACAAAACAAAAACTATACGTAATACACACAACAAGGTAATACATATGTCAAACAAGATAATTGAATTACTTAAACTAAATAATAGTAATAGTTACTTTAACTAAAACTGTTATGCCTAAGTATAAGCTTAATATTTTAACCTACAATTCATAAACTTTTTGAATCCTACGCTTACCCCTTACACTCATTTTAAGCCTAATTTATATGGAAAGTTACTCCTTTATTAAACTAATTCTTAATTATTTTTAGAGTTTTATTTTTTAATAATTTAAAACTTTTTCAATTATACTTTTATGTTTATTTTCGCCAAAAAAAAATTACTGCAAGTTTATACTAAAAACCTGCTCGAGTTTTTTTTTTACTATTTTATGTTTATATTTGATAAAAATCTCGAGTCAAGATGTTTTTTAAGCGTTTTGTGTTATTTTTTATTTAAAATTTTGTTTTTTCTTAGTGTTTTTAATGAAAACAACTTTAATACAAATGAAAAATATTTTTTAAAGTACAAACAATTAATAAAATTCATTATTAAACAAGTTATCAACCAATGAAAATTTAAAATAAAGTAAGTTTTTGAATTTACGAACCTTGATTTAATTCTTTTGGTAAGCCTGTTTTGACCATGTATTTAATATTCTGTCATTTATGTATTAAACAGTTACAAGTAGAAATCGAAATGTTTTTAAAGTGTATTCTTGTCTCTTTAACCGTTAGATTTTATTTATACCTAGTTTTTCTATTAACTTCTCATCAAAACATCTATTACAGTAACCTCTCGGATCTTTACGCACTCGTGACCTTACGCACTCTCGTTTAGTTACGCATTTCAGAATTCTATAAAATTTAAAAAATAAAAACTTTCATTTTTTTTAATATTGCACAAGTTAGGTTTAATGTATATTTTTGAATTAAAATATGTTTTTGAATGCTAACACACCTCTCTTTATCTTTAGAATTTGTAAATTTATGTTCCTTGACTAATTGATAAACATTTAGTTATACCTCAGTATATCAGAAATTTTGTTAACAATAAGAGATTAAATCAAAATTCTGAAAAAAACATGACTGTGTTTAATAATAAAAGTATAATAAAATAATGAGAGTTTAAAACACAAAGAAATAATACAGCAGTCTTGCCGTATACATTAATAAACACCATTTTATAATTGTAAAGAAATGCTTAATTATAAATTGAATTTGCTAAGTAGAAGAGAATGTAAATGTCACATATTAATAAATATAAAGATAATTTCAACTTATTATTAAAATAGTAAAACTATTTCTACTCGTATTATTATTTTATAGAAATTCAAATCCTTTTTTTTAATATATGTATAGTTTTATCTGTTGTTTTCATATTTATAAATTAAGTAAACAAATAGTTGAAAGTGGGAAAGTGCCCAGTCTGTTTTTAACTAGAAGCAATATTAAAAAACAGCCATTATAGTGAGTATATTTGGTACCTCTCGTTTCTTTACGATCTCTCATATCTTAACGCACTTTTTCTGTGGACACAATGTGCGTAAATAAGCGAGAGGTTACTGTAATAATATTTTGATATTTACATACAAAAAATTAATCTATATATGACGTTCAAACGACGTTTTATTGTTTATTTAATTAACAAAATGTACTTAATACCATTGTTTTTGTTGAAACTGATAAAGTTATAACGTTTGTAAGTTTTCTTCTTATTTTTTTGAGTTTTAACATAAAAATTTAATCACTATTGATTATTTTTTATTATTTTACCCAAAAGTACGTTTCTTTTAACTGTTTATTTTAAAATTTACATAAATTTGGTTTTTTATAGGTAATTATTAAAAGAATTAAATAATACTTAGTAGTTTATAAAAACACTGATTTAATTATTAAAAACTAACTGTTTAATGTTATATTACTTAGATTAGTTATTTCAAGTTAACTTAATACATCTAGGTTAAGTTTAAAATATTAGAGTTTTTTTAGATTTTTTATTAATAATATGTTTGCTTTTTTAATGTTATCGCATCATTTTGTCCCTGGTTTTGTAATAATTTTGACAAATTTAGTTAGTTTTTATGCTCTTTAGCGCCACAAATTTTAAACAAATCAGCGACGCTTTGGTGGAATATTCAGCAGCTTTAAAAAAGTACAATAGTTTTGTAACTTAGAAACGAATTTTATTACTAATGACGTTTTTTATTGTAATGGAAAGTTTATATCTTTTCATTTACTTTTTGCTTACTGATAAAATGTTGTTATATATCTGTCTTTATAATTATTAGTTTAAAAGTATAATCTGTGTTGTCTCTTTTTTACAATGCTTATTTGGTATTATTAACTGCTTCAACTAGTGGCAGTACGTACAGATCATTAAAAAAAAAATTTTAAAGCTTTCAGTTTAAACTTTAGACCAGGACTTCCTAAGTACGCGTTTCCTACTAAACTAACATTTTTGTATTATGCATGTTATCTTTTTTTATAGATGAAGACTATTATAATTGTTTTCGTATACATTTAATGCACATAAAATATAGTATCATCTGAAAGTATAAAATTTTATGAATATCAACAGAAGCATCATTATTATGTGGTTCTAGTTTGTAGCAGTTGAGTAACTGCAAAACATTATCAGTTTTCCAAAAGAAAATAAGTAAACTAAAAATCTTACAACAGCTAGATTTATTTATCAATGATTCTCATAAATAAGAAAAATGCTAGTTAAACCAATCAAAGAAAGGTTGAGTGTATATAAAATTAGTAAAAATTTAATTGACTACTACGTCTCGTGCAAATTTTGTAACAACGTTATATTAATTAAAATTTTTACACTTTAAAAAGTTGACAGAATATTTATCAGTCATCGACGATCCATTAAATTAAAATATTTGCAAAAAGAAGTACATTTAAGTCAGCTTTAAGTGAGTAGGTATCCAGATGACTGATGTGTGACTTTCAAATACAACGTACAGCAGTGTCAACATACGTTATACAAATCAATTAATTCATAAAAATTCACTGTTTCATTAACCTGGTATTTGTACCAAATTGTGAAAATACTGAAGCTTGAAAAAATAGGTAATTCAACTTAAATGAAAGTTTATAAAACTTTAAAAAAAAACTTTAATAAATTATATTTTTGTTTAATTAACTAAATATTTACAACGTATATACATGCCACAAGTAGAACACATACATTAAATTTTACTTGAGAAATGAAAGTTTAAGTATAATTTAATAAATATTTTTTAAGTTTTATAAGAAATAAAAAAAATAAAATAAAAAAACTTTTACTTTTTATATATCGAGTAAAATAAACAAAATTAAAGGAAAATACACACTATATGAAGTTAAAGAAAATGTTATTATTTAGATTAAACATTTGTAACAAATATATTGCTTTATTTTAGAAATTCAGGCTATTTTGAGAAACTTACAAATACTTTCATTTTAAAAAATTGAAACTGTTTGTTTATTACGTTTTTGTTATGAGAAGTTTAAGCAATTTTCACAAAAATGTTCATGTATACCAGACTTTGAAAGTAAAAAACTTATTTTCAAAACATAACAATATTTTATCAAGTGCTAATTTCTGAGATCTAATAAAAAAAATTGAGAATCATCTTTTCCGTCTTACAAATTAAATCTAAGACAAAGATATTGTTACAATTAATCTAAATTTATTTTTTCATATATATATTTTTTTTTCAAGACTTTTAATATCTCAACCTCCCTTAAACTTGTTATTGAAGTACAGTACAAACTAAAGTAAAAATATCGGTATGTATAGCTGCGATAACTTATAACAAGTAATAATTACATTTTTTATAGTTTTTAATGTTTGATAGTTATAATAAGTTAGTTATTTTTTAGCATGGTGCTTAAAAAACTACACTATTAAATGAAAAAATAAATTTTAAGTAGGTTAAAAGTATATCACTTTAGATAATAAATTTATAACTGTAGCTTTTTAAATGGCTTAAATAATAATTTAAAAAGTATATTTATTTTCTTTTATTTTGTATACTTGAAGATTGTAACGACTTTGCGTTTAAATAAAAAAGGGCGCTAGAGAGTTTTCTCAAATTATGGACTTTTTATCTCTTTGTTTACTTATCGAACTGCTTTAGCATGGCGGCAGTCTAGTTTTACCTTTGTACTGATTGTATATCGTTTGAAAAGATTGTGGTCGCCTCGTACTTCTTGTACGAAGGCGACTGTTTTTTATTTTAACTTGTAAATTGGAATAGCTTATTTGTTATTTTGTTATCATGCATCGCGGTTTATATTCATTTTAATACAATTTGTGTTTCTAGATTCGATTTCTTATATACAATTAGTTAAGCATTCTAACAATCTAACTATTTAATTAAACTAAGCTTAAAAGATAGTCTAAGTTTAGTTCGCAATTCATTAAGTCGACTTAGCTAAATAGCTTAGCTAAGTCATATCTAAACATTTAAATAACATCACCGATAAATACTTATAACGCGCACGGAGTCAGATAATAACCAGCATTGCGCGTATAAGTAACATTATAAGTAAATCGGGATAGTTAAATGGTTACCCCTAGTTGTGTAACACGCACCTTATTTAAGTCCGTAACTTCTTTTTATTTTCTACTTTTCGTAGTGGTGACCCAAAATTAGTTTAAAACTTTATTAAGACTTTAAACAAAATCTAATAGTATCATGGATATACTTTATTTTAGGCTTAATAGATGCCAACTTTATAGGGACTGGGAGGAATTTAAACAAGACAAATATAAAACATTAATAACAGAGTTTTCCTCGTCTGATTCACCCAAACCAAATCCTTACAAGAATTACGCGAATTAGAAGCCGAAAGAGCCGAACTCGATCGAAGTGAAGCTGCTAGAGAATCAAAACGCAATCGCGCTGTCGCCATACCAAATTATGACGTCACCAGTACTTCGTCAAGTAATGCAACAAAAATATCTATTAAGAACCAAAGTTCTGAGCAACCACGGCCAGAATCACCAAGGCCAGAGTCAACGACCAAAGCCAAAGATCAGAGCCATGCCAACCAGCACCAGAACGGGCAGTCCCAACGGTCAAGGCAACCGCAGCCAGAATCGACAGGGCCAGAGTCAACAGTCAGAGCCACAGCAGCCAGTACCTCCACGACCGCCAGCAACGATCAGAGCCATCATAGCCAATACCACATCAGGACCCCAACAACCTGGGCAACCGCAGCCAGAGCCAGAACAGTTAAGGCCAACGGCCGATATAGAGGCTTACAAAGAGCCGTCTCCACCCGTGAGAACACAAGCATTACTTGCACCATCAGATAAGGATGCAGAAACAGAGCCAATCATAAAAGGAAGCACAGCAGCGACGAAACAAAACAACAAAACTAAAAAAAATGTTAAAACTAATCGCGAATTCTTAACAAAAAAACACATTTCTTACTCTAAACGCAAAACGATTGCGAATAACAAATAACCTTTAGAAATTAGCTTACAGCAAATTTCTAAAACAAACCACGAATTAGTTTAGTTTATATTTCACAAATGGCGTCTTAAAACCAAAATATCTTTGAACAAAATTGAAGCACGCATCTTTTTAAAATAATCGCGAATTATTTTGGTTCATTTTTCACCGATGGCGTTTTGAACATATCAAAATCGAAATACTTGTCAGAAACCGTTGCAAAACTTTGAGTTTTTGTTCAGGCGCTATTTTTCACCGCTGGAAAATTAAACTAAGATGTTATTGAAACTTTACGATTAATTAATTTTTACAGCAAAACGTTAAGACCACCAAAAGAGTAATAAACTTTTAAACGCAAAGTTAAGACGATTAAAGAGTAATTTATTTTATTTAATTATGGCAGACAACTAGTCTAAGAAGCTTTCTGAACAAAGCTTAGGACGAAATCGAGTCATAAGAAATTAAAGGAGTATTTTTAAAGTTTATTCTGTAACTTAAAATTTTATTTTGAGCTCTTACTAACATAAAAAATTGCCTTAATTTGTTAAGCTTTATTTCAATTTGTTTATTAAAAACAACTTATGTTCAAACTTGAACTATAAATCTACAGTTGAACTATAGTAACCTTAGTGACTGATGTTAAGAAGGTTTATTGCCTTGTTTTTGTTGTTATACATTTCAGCTTACTTATAAAAACACAATTTTAATAAGGTCATTTGAGCTATTAAATATCTTATTCAACATTTAAACGCTAACAACAACTTTGTTTTTAACTTTCTTAGAATATTAAAGTTTTATAAATTAGTATATAGTTCAAGAGCTATATATTTTTACAAAAACAAGTTTAAGCTTTTGAAATGAATATAATTGTTTGTTTTGTCAACTAACTCATGTTGAATGTGAAATGTTTTTAATATACTAAAAGTTTTTATAACGAATAATTAGTTTAAACTGAAGCTATAAATGTTTTTTAAGTTTCTTATAAACATACTTAAAAGTACTTGAAAATACTTGAAATAGTATTTTCTTTATATTTTTGCTTAAACTTTTTTTGAACTTCGCACGAAAACGGCTCGAGAAATCGAAAGTCGTCAACAAGTCGGCGAAGGTGACAAAGAGATCTGATCCACCATCAGCAAAGCGACCGAGTGGAGTACAGATGAGGAGACCGAGAATGCACGAATAGCGTCTACGGGAAACAACAACTCGCGAGCACTACTGGCGAATAAAATTCTAAAAATTCTTTCAGTTTTTTTCATTTTTGTAAATTGTTAAATTTTTTTTATTCTACGCGTCATTTACGAAACTTAAAGCACTTACAAATAAAAATAATAATTTTTAACAAATAACAAGAGAAGTCGACGATAGTCGACGGTCATATTTCATTTATACTTCTATATTAGAAGTTTTTTTTAATGTTTTTTACAAATTCAAAAATAATTAAAGACCATATTTTCTTAGAGATAAGTGTGAACTCCGAAATAGCGGGTTTAAGTCGAGAGAATGTAACAGCATCGCTGTTCTTTCTTCCTTTTCTCTCAAAAAATGCTTAAGTTAAGTAAAACGCGAGTTTCTAGTCAGTCTAGTTTTACCTTTGTACTGATAGTATATCATTTGAAAAGATTGTGGTCGCCTCGTACTTCTTGTACGAAGGCGACTGTTTTTTATATTAACTTGTAAATTGGAATAGCTTATTTGTATATTTTGTTATCATGTATCGCAGTTAATATTCATTTCAATACAATTTGTGTTTCTAGACTCGATTTCTTATATACAATTAGTTAAGCATTCTAACAATCTAACTATTTAATTAAACTAAGCTTAAAAGATAGTCTAAGTTTAGTTCGCAATTCATTAAGTCGACTTAGCTAAATAACTTAGCTAAGTCATATCTAAACATTTAAATAACATCACCGATAAATACTTATAACGCGCACGGAGTCAGATAATAACCAGCATTGCGCGTATAAGTAACACTATAAGTAAATCGGGATAGTTAAAAGATGATACAACTTAAAAAGTATAAATTCAGCAAAAATACTTAAGTACATTTTAAGGTTTTACTGCTACTTTAAAAATAACTATTTAACTTTGCGTTACAGTATTGTTAAATGAAAAACACGAAAAAGGTTGAGTCTTTTTTGTGCAAGGTGAAAAAAAAAGGTGATTTAAAAAATTTAATTTAAACTTATGATCATAATTAGTAAACAATATTTAAATAAAATATTAATTTATTTTAATCACCTCGTTGCGAATTAAATTTATTAATTAATGTAGCGGTTACGTAAAACAAGTATTAAATTATTAAAAAAAAATATGGGAAATTTTCTGTGACGTCAAAGACATTTCTAGAAAATAAATCGTTTTAAACAATAAATATTTTTTTTTTAATCTACAAATTTAAAAGTATTCGTTATATTGCCTAAAGTACTTTCAAATCCTCTTCAGTAGGCAATTAGAACTGAATTAATTTAAATTTTCTTGCATATAAAAGTTTTAAAAAAGTATATTATGACGTAATTATAAATCAAGTTTTAAAGTAAACTTTGTTTTAAAATGCCTGTCTTTGAAAAATTGAAAAATTGGTTTTGTGTTTCAAAAGTATGATTTAAAACTTATTTTTAGAGAAATTTCTCACAAAAGTAAAAACAAAGAGTTGGAGTTTTTAGATGTTAATCACATCATAGATGGAGAAGAAAAAGGTGGGTTTTATGTAAGAAATTACATAGAGCCTACCGCTATCAATAGGGTTTACATCAATGGAATATCTTATCATCCTCGCTCAATTTACAAATCTATTGTATTTAGCGAATCTATAAGATTAAGAAAGTTGTGTGAACGAGATTGTGGCTATTTGGAAGCTTTGAAACTCTTGAAAGATAAATGCATAAAATTATACTTTTGCGAGGGTTTAGTTGTAGAGATTCTGAAAAAACAGAAAAATTGAAAGATCGGTTCAGACCACCAACAAAAAGAACGAAAGAAAGTAACAAAAACATAAGCATTTGGACAACAATCTTTCCAAACTTGCTTAAATTAACAGAAAGAGAAAAACGATTGAATCAAAACGTGATGATAACATACAAACGACCGCAGACTATTGCAACTTTACTAACTAACTACAAGAAACTAGCTCATGAAGTTGATAATGAAGAAGGAATTTTATCCCCTTGTAATAAATGTTTGCTTTGCAAAGATACAATGGTAAAAAAAACAAGCTTAGTAAAGTTGCAATAAAATTATAAAAGTTAAAAAACAAAAAAACGATAAAATTGAGATCTGAGCCGAAATGTAGTGAATGCAAAGAGTTCTATGTCGGCCAGACAATCACGTCCTTTTCGCAAAGATGGTGCTCTCACAGACACATCTCGAAGAGTACAATCACAAGTGATGTTAGTAATAGAGCAGCACTTAAACTACCTTACGCCAAAAAATACAAAACATCAAAATAAGATTTAAAAGAAGCTTTTTCAATTATCTTTGTAGACACCACTAATAATTATTCAGACTTATATTGCTTAGAAAGTAAATGAATCAATAAACTCAAAGAAAAAGTAAATATATACAAAACTATATTACAATTTAAAGATAACTAACTAGAGTAGTGTTATTTTACATGTTTTAATGTTTATAAAGTTTTTAGGTTATACATTTCTAAATATCTTAACAAGTTAAGGTAATACGCACTACTACTTTTATCGACTTAATTATTATGATTATTTACCCTATTTATTTTTGATTTTGTAACTTTAACCAACAATAAGCTCTATTACTATTTTTGTTACTATTTTTATTTTATTTTTACATTTTAAAGTATTATAAAACATTAAATCAAACCCATCAAAGTTTAACAATTTAATTTAATTTAGTCCTTTGTCTTTGATTTTATTTTATTATATATCTTTTTTTTTTTTTTTTTTTTTTTCATTTAGTTTTTGCGAGTTTAAACTATAAATACTAATAAGATTTACTATTTGAAAAACTTTTCAAATTTAAAACTTGATTTAAAAGTTTACCTTAAAACTTGATTATAATTACGTCATGATACACTTTTTTTAAACTTTTTATATGCAAGAAATTTTTGAATTAATTCAGTTCTAATTGCTTACTTATGAAGAATCTGAAAGTACTTTAGGCAATATAACGAATACTTTTAAATTTGTCGATTTTTTTTTAAAAAAAACTTTTTTATTTAAAACGATTTTGATAAAGACAAAAAAATCACGGAGAACAACACACAACCAAGGAAAGTTTTGAGATACTTAAAACTATAATATTCTTACTGTAAAAAATAAATTAATTGTAGTTTTTAGTTTTTTTTTGTTTCTAGAATATCTGTAGTCGAAAAAATTAAGATATAAATTATAAACCATTTAAACTGTGATTAAGTTCAATTTAAAACTAAATTTACTAAAAATGTATGTTTTCAAAAATTTATTTATATATTCATTAAGTGAATTTCACATTTTGCGTTTTTATTTAAGGTAATACATAATATTATGTTAAAAAGATGTAAATCATAATGAATATCTATATTAGAAATTTGAAAATAATTCGTTTTTTTAAGACATTAATAAACATATTAACAACAAAATAATTCAGCACCATTTCAATTACGTAAACCCCTACTTACTGACAGTTTACGGTTTGTTTTGAATAACGTTGTCTTAAATTTTATCTTAAATTTAATACTAAGCTTTACTTATAAAATTAAACATGAAAATATTTATTACGATTAAAACATGACTGAACAGGGAAAAACTGACCATTAAAATGTATAATATACAACTTTAACGTTTCACACCAACTTGTTTCATACAAAAAAACGGTTCTTATTGTCTTAAGTTGAAATTTCATTCTACTAAAGTATATCCACTATAAAATAAACATTATTGTTGTACTTCTCGATATACTTAGATCATTTTTAGAAATGTAAAACTAAATACACTCTGATTACACGACAACACATGTTGTTTCTAATACCTGTTTTTAAACTGAAAAACTATGATTGGCTAATCTGAGTATGTAAGTAAATTATAAACGGCTAAATAATACTGATACTTGTTTCAAGTTGGAAGAATAAATAAATTTTAAGGAAAATTGCTTGCTTAAAAAAATATTATTTAAGTAACAATGACGTAATTTAAATTTCAACATAAAAGTTTTTGTATATATTTATAATAAACCGCATTCGGTCGTTGCTAAAAATATATGAAAATATTTCTTAACAAGTGGTTCAACGATAGCATCTAGTTTGTTACAGTATTTCAGTTGGTGTGTTATTTTTATTATAGTAAAACATTTGTTGTACATTTAAGCTTGTTATCTCTCGGTCGTACTTCTATTCTTCTACCAACGACGATATAATTAACCTTTTTGAAAAAAGAAATGGTATTAAATATATATATTATAGTTGACATTCAAAATAACTTAAAATGTCTATTACTTCTAATAATAAACAAGTGTTCTTACCAGGGAATTAGCTAGCTCAAAAACGTTACGAGTCTGCAATGATTTAAAACATCTGATTTGACGCAGGAAACGTCCAAGCGGGAAAACAGCAATTTAAAATACCTATAGTTTAAAATACTAAATATATTGAATTCAATATGAAAATATGCATTTATGTTGATTCTTTGAAAATAAAATGTTGAAGTATAAGTGATAACTGTATACAAGACATTTTATTTTGCTCCCGACTCTTTATGTGTTGCCACTTGTGTAAACCCATAAAACTTTCTTTTTAAAAAAATAAAATAATCAAAATTTAACTCAAAATACTAATTGTTTTCAAAATCAAATATTTAATGTAGTCAATAGATACAACATTAAATTATGCATATTTACGTAATTTAAAATTGTACGATTTTAAATTTTGAAGAAAAAGCTACATCTCTACATCTTCTATTAGAATCAATTTTGCAATGCGGCTTTTTAACAAATTAAATCTTTAATGTGTTAAAAGTATACAATTGAGATCTATTTAATTCGTTAAATATTTACGACACTAAAAATGTTAGAGAGTGCATACATGTCGAAATTATCTCTCAGGAGTACATAACTAAGTTTAAATGAATACTTGAAGCTAAGAAAGCACAGTGGTTTAAAGCTGAAATAAAAGCAAGTTTTTCGCACATAAGTATACGTTTATGCAGATCCGCAGAAACGTACCAAACTACGTGTCTGGTTTATACTAATAATTTGGTATATTAAGTTGGAAATGTATCTATTGAAACATTATTAATATTTATTTGTAGAAAGTATGTTCATGTTGTTTATTGAGAAAATATGTTCATGTTTTCTATTGAGAAGGTATGTTTATGTTGTTTATTGCACAGAGATATTTTGTTAAATTTTGTTTAATTTTTCAAACTGTTAAGCTGTATTTAACAGCTGCAAACTTGATTACAAAAATATGGGTATAAAAAATATTTATCAGTAGTAATTATGACTAGAATTCTTTAGTAAACTTGTGTTTTTCCTTAAATACGTCACACATATGCGAGATGTTTAAAATTCGATATATGATTTTTATGTTTCGAAAAATGGCTTTGTACAGCTTAATTTTACTATATAAAAGTCTTTATTTGTAAATATTATTTATAAACTAATCATTTTTTCAGAAATTTAATTTTTGATACTAAATTTTTAATATTTTCGTCAAACTATAAAAATAATTTAAGGTTCTTTTTTGAATGTTTTTCTCTAATCTGCAAATTTGTGAAAACCTACAATAAAGAAAAATTATTATAAAATTTGATTTATTTAGACAAATTTTGTTACACTATATGTACCAATGATCCGTTAAAAAGTCATAAAAAATAGGTGCAACATATAGTTTAATTTTTCTAACTCTAATTGATTAGCCATGCGTTAAGATGTATTTCTTTTACTTATCACTTTAACTGACTGTATTATTCATATAGCATTATATAGCATAAATTGTTTATAGAATCAGGCTAGACTAGTACATGTTATAGTTACGATAAATCAACTAAAAAACTTTCGATTAAGTTAGTACTAAAAACAGATAATGATACAATTGTAAAACATAGACCAACTAAAAATGAATAAAACCACGTAAAAATTTGTCAGAACGTAGCTTAAGCATCAGGCAACAAGTGAAAAAAAAACTTTTGCAATAGCTGTCAAATTAACAAAGTATGAAGGGGTGGCCCAACCACAAACACTGACAGAATTATTAAAAATTTACATATTATGATTAATAAAAAAAATCTGGTCAATTAACGCACGGAAAATGCTCAGCCACACTCACAATCACCTTGGCCTGCTTTCCAATAACTTTTTGGTGAGGCTTGTTTGGGTTAGGAACAGGGGCGTGTTTTGATTGGTTTCCTGTTTCCTGTGAACCCCATGAAAAATAACTTTTAATACAGCATCGTTTTTGAACTAGTAAGTACAATTTTACTTAAAAAATATCCAATAAATCACTAAAATTTTATTTTATATATTTGGTTGTATATAACAATGTTGTGTGAAACTTGGTTTACTATCATTTCTAATTCGCTATCATTTCTAACCCGATCATTTCTAACCCGATCACTTCTAACCCGATCATTTCTAACCCGATCATTTCTAACCCGGTCACTTGTAACCCGATCACTTCTAACCCGATTACTTCTAACCTGATCATTTCTAACCCGATCACTTCTAACACGATCACTTCTAACCCGATCATTTCTAACCCGATCACTTCTAACCCGATCACTTCTAACCCGATCACTTCTAACCCGATCATTTCTAACCCGATCACTTCTAACCCGATCATTTCTAACCCGATCACTTCTAACCCGATTACTTCTAACCCGATTAAACACTATCATTTCTAACCCAATCATTTCTAACCCGATCATATCTAACTCGATCATTTCTAACCCGATCATTTCTAACTTGATCGTTTCTAACCCGACTATTATTAATTCGATCTGTATTAATATGTTTATGTATTATTGAAGTAAATTAAAGATTTGTTTTAAAAACAAAAAAATCTCAACAAAGTTGTTTTTTTTTATCGAAATTTAGTATATTTTATTTAAAGTAAAACTTAATGTTTAGATAGCTTTAATAAAATTCAATTTTTGATATTTATTGTTATTGGAAGTTTATTTTTTCCTACGCTACAACCACACATAATAATCTGGGCAGCTTAAACTAAATAGCACATAACAAAGAGACAAAAATTTATATATCTTAAAACCAAAAACTACAGTTTTTTTTTTTAACAGCAAAAAAAAAAGTCAATACTTAGTAAAAGACTTATTAAGTTACTTATGATTCGAATAAAATTTTTTTTAACAAATTCAGCTTTTATTTTATAATAAGCAACTTAAATATCAACTCTTTCAACGATCAGTAAGTTGCAATAAAACAAAACACAGCTGCTTAACCTTTCTATTTAGAATTAACTTTAATTTCTTTTCAACAAACAACCTTCTCTGCAAAATTCAGCAATACATATTGAGACAATTTAGTAAATTTCTTCTATGAATTTAGTTCAGAAATCAGCAAAGTAGTCTTAATCAAGCACTTGTACATTGAAATAAGGTTCAGTATTACTTTTATGAAATTCATTTAGAATATACTACAGTGTCAGAATTTAAACAAACTATAAAAACTTATGAATAAAACTTCTTCTAGTTTATACATCTACCAGATTTTCACATCCTAACTTTTAGAGTTAGGTTCTGCTCATTTGTGCAACCGTTTGGTATTTCATTGTTTTTTTATCATTTTTTGTAGCTTTGCCATGGCATAATCGAAAAATTTAAATACATTGACTAACCACTAAATTTAAAACCTTAAGTCCAAAGCACATTAATAATACAGTTTAAATAAACATTTATCGGAAACATTAGAAAATGATTTATTATTTACATAGGAAAGGCAATTACAATAAAATCAAACTATAGAATGAACAAAATCCTACATATTAAATCAATGGTTCATATGTAGAAATTTTGTTAAATTACTGATAGTATCTAATATAAATTATCTTATTTTAATCAAATTTATTCAACTTTATGTAAAGATTAGTTTTGTTTAAAAGCTAAGTCCACATTTAAACTGAAAAATATTTATGACTTTGTGGTAATTTTCGTGGTAATTAATTATTTTAATAGAGTTCAAAAATTGATTATAAATTAACTGTAGTTTTTAGTTTTAAAAGCATTAGGAAAAGTAGAAGTCTTCTGAATTCTAAAGATTAAATATTAAGTTTTGATAGTCGTCAATGTAAGAAACATAATGAGCATTGCAGTGGTTAAAGACTATTCTTTACTTTTTCTTGAAGAGATTCTATATGGTTAGTATAAATTTTAAGTATGGAGACCAGACTGGCAAGTTGCATTCAAATTTAGGGCAAATTTAAACGAAATACCATTTTATAAGAGTATTAGTATGAGTATATATGAAACTTAAAATAATACAGTTAAAAAAATTTAGTAATCATAATTAGTATGGTAATTTAATTAAAAATTACTATCATTAAATCATAAGTTCTTAAAACGAAAGTGTATACTGTATAGCACAAAGTAAAAAGTAGAGGTAAACGTTTTTTGTTTATAAATAGACCCTGGCATTTACTAGAACTTAAATTAGATTTTCTTTCTTTTAGCCAATGGTAAATATATCTAAAGATTAAATAAGAAATATTATATAATAAACTTAAACATAAAAGTTAAGTGTCGAAAACTTAATATTTTGATTTTTTCATATTTCTTTAAAAATATGTTGTATATAGAGCAAAATAAATTTACATATTTAATAAAAACTTAAAAGTTTTAGAAATTTAAAATTCCAAAAATAGTTTTACACGATTAATAGTAACAACTTCTTTAATATTTTTTTTGATATGTCTTAAAAGTTATTATTTTACAGATTTTCAAAAACACAAAAAATTTATATTATTTAGCGATCATTATGTATGAATTATAAATATAAGTTAATAGATTCGTTTATACAACTCAGAAAATGAGGTAAACAAAGTAAATTATTATGTAAATATTATGTTAAGTTAATACTAAAATAAAAAATTTTACAAAAATTATTTTTTACGTAACATATGTTATAAAAAATTAAAAATTGAAATTTTTTCTATTGGTTTAATTACTTTATTAAGATTTGTTGGTTTTTGCATTAAATCCTTAAAACAAAGAAATGTAAATAAACAAGTAAAATAGGTTAGAAACGATCGGACTAGAAACGATTAGGCTAGAAGTTATCAGGTTAGAAGTGATCGGGTTAGAAGTGATCGGGTTAGAAATGATCGGGTTAGAAATGATCGGGTTAGAAATGATCGTGTTAGAAGTAATCGGGTTAGAAGTGATCGGGTTAGAAGTGATCGGGTTAGAAATGATCGTGTTAGAAGTGATCGGGTTAGAAGTGATCGGGTTAGAAATGATCGGGTTAGAAGTGATCGGGTTAGAAATGGTCGGGTTAGAAGTGATCGGGTTAGAAGTGATCGGGTTAGAAATGATCGGGTTAGAAGTGATCTGGTTAGAAGTGATCTTGTTAGAAATGATCGGGTTAGAAGTGATCGGGTTAGAAATGATCGGGTTAGAAATGATCGTGTTAGAAGTGATCGGGTTAGAAATGATCGTGTTAGAAGTAATCGGGTTAGAAGTGATCGGGTTAGAAGTGATCGGGTTAGAAATGATCGTGTTAGAAGTGATCGGGTTAGAAGTGATCGGGTTAGAAATGATCGGGTTAGAAGTGATCTGGTTAGAAATGATCGGGTTAGAAGTGATCGTGTTAGAAGTGATCGGGTTAGAAGTGATCGGGTTAGAAATGATCGGGTTAGAAATGATCGGGTTAGAAATGATCGGGGTAGAAGTGATCGGGTTAGAAATGATAGCGGGTTAGAAATGATCGGCTCCCGTGAAACTTTTATACTTTAAAATTTATATTTTTTGTTTATGTGTCAACAAACTTGGTTTAAACCTTGAAAAGTTCAATTTAGAGAGTTTTCAAAATTATCTTTAGACAACTATACTACCTAGGAATTTATTTTTTTATCATTTAATGGTATGTTGATATTTTTTTATTTAAGTTTTTTTATTTTTGTATATCTGTTGACCACAAAGTTGGTTCTTGATTTTTTGAAATTTTTAAGTCAGAGAGATTACAAAATCTTTATTAGAATTCCAGCACCATCAGGCAAACATTTAGTTATAATTTAAAGATTTTTTAATTTAGTTATAAAAGTCTAAACATTTTTTGGTAATTACCTAGGATGATGTCGCACCAATATCAAGAAGAAATCATATTGTGTTTAATATCTATTTGAACCATGATTTTAGGCTTAAAATATTGATTTTATATGTTGGATCTAAAATTATACTTCGTTTTAAACAAGCTATATAAACACATAGTAAAAATTAAATTCATTTGTTATAAACTAAAATACTTAATTGATTTTATTTTACAGTATAGTAATGTATATAAGTTATTTATCATTTGTTTTGTTTTAAAATAAAATAAAGTTAAGTATTTAAGTATTATTGATTTATAATAAATAAGTTTTATTTGTGTATTTATAAAATATAAGTTTTAAGCCTATAATTATGGTACAAAACAACATTGAATTTAATATAAATTCAGCTTGATATTGGTGCAATATCATCCTAGGTAATTAACCATTTTTTAGTAAAATTTAAATATTTATATATTAAATTACTTAAAAATAAAATTTTATTATAAGTATATTTTTCCCGGCTTTTTTAGTTTTAATTTATTTTAATTTAGTACAGTTTATTAGATAAAATATTATTTATATTTTAAAATATTTAATATATTTTTAAATATAATTTTACCATTACTACTTATATGTTTTTTCTTATTTCTAAGCAGAATAAAGCATTTTAAACAAACACTTTTCCTGCTAAATATTGCGTAATTAACTGGCAGTGCATACCTGAGAAATGCAAACTTAAGTGGGAAATTAAGAACTAAAAAAAATTGTGAACGGTTACATGACAATTCAAATTCGGACAACTCAAATTCCGACAATTCAAATTCTTAAAAAAATATTTAAAAGACTATATCTCAAAAAGTAATAATTATTTGAAAAAAATAAAAGATGAGTATGTAAATCTTATTAATATCTACAAGACATTTTATCTTTTTTGAAAAATCTAAAATATTTTTCAAGATATTTTAAAATTACTATAAATAACTATATTTTTTACTTTAATAAAGCTATATCTCAAAAAAAAATTAATTTTTTGCAAAAAGAAAAAAATCGCCTGTAGATATTAATTTAATTTACATATGCATTTTTTATTTTAGACTAATATACATTACTTTTTCATTTTTAACCGTTTAAACTTTTTATTAAGAATTTGAAATGTCGGAATTCGAATTGTCCGAATTTGAATAGTCGTGTACCCATTTTGAACCCCCTTTAAAAAAGTCTAGACACGCCTCTGGTTAGGAATCCTAAATTCAACAGCTGACGTGCTTTTTAGGCCTTACAATTTGGCCCGAAAAGCAGGGAATATTTGTATTAATTTGTTTTCAATCGACCACAAAAACTGACAAATCAGTAGACTTTCATTGTTGCAATTATTATTTTAAATGTTTTCTTAAGTATAGTTTTCATTTTTAGATAAATTGAAATTAAAAATCAACTTCATCATTTGTTTTTGATTTTATTGATTATTGTGTCTTTGAGAAAAGACTAGTTGTTTTTTTTTTCAAATCAAAAACTTTAAATATTTTATAAGTATTTTCAAAAAGTTTTTAAATTTCTTAAATCTGCTGACATCGTAGATTCTGTATGTTTATTCAGATTGTTCTAAGTTCTAACAATCACTGTGCAGGCGGAGCGCCAACTAGTGGTGTTTTAATAATGACGTCAATCACAAACGTTGACATGCACGCTTGTGTTAGTAAATAAGGTAGTTTCTTTGTGAAGCATATTCATATATTGAATAAGGTAAGTATCACCAACAAGGAAGCAATTTCTTTTTTATAAACTCACACTGATCATCGAAATCAAGTTGCTTTTAGCTGGTTCGGTTAAATGCAAAAACCAAATCAGTTATAGCGTGGGAACTACAAACTGAGCTTGCCGATTCTTTTGAACTTTAAGATATCAACAGTTAAGGCAGCTTGATGAGATACTTAAAATTTGTCGAGATGTCTTCACGTTTACATGCATTCAAAAACATCATGTTTAACATATTAACGATTTTCTTTAATTGAAGCAAATTTTTACTTTATAAATTTATGACTTGATACTTTCTTGATAAAAATTTGCAAAATGCTAAGTACGGGAAAATCCCCTTTGTTAGTGCTAGAAGTTTCAGTTGAAATTAAAAATATGCTAAAAATTGACATTTTTAAAAACTGTGGCTTACAGAAGACTTGAAAGGTAGTGAAGTATACATTTTTCGGCTTTCCCATTGAAAAATACACAAAAAAAAAATTCCAAGTTGCGTTAAAATTTCAAAAGTTATGAGGTTTTATGTTTTACAAAGTTTCTTCTGAAAGGGACCAACTTGAAAAACGACATAGACCAACTGAAAATCAATAAAACCAAAAAAAAATTGACGTAGCTTAAGTATCAGGCAAGAAGTTAAAAAAAACCTTTTTGCAATAGCTGTCAAATTAACAGAGCATGAAGGGATGGCCAAACCACAAATACTGACAGAATTATTAAAAATTCACACATAATGCTTAATAGAAAAAAATCTAAAAATTAAAACGCACTGAAAATTAAAAGACGACGCTCACAATGACCATGGCCTGCTTTCCAAAAACTTTTCGGGTGTGCTTGTCCGGGTTGGAAAACCGAAATTCAACAGCTGACGTGCTTTTTTCGCCTGTTTAAGTATTTGCCGGAAAAACAGGGACTAATTGAAATAATTTTTTTATACTCGATCATAAAAGCTGACAAATCAGTAGACTTTCATTGTTACAATAGGAATTTCAAATGTTTTATTAAGTATAGTTTTCATTTTTGAAATAAATTAAAAATAAAAATCAACTTCATCATTTGTTTTCGATTTTATTGACTATGATGTCTTTGAGGAAAGACTAGTTGTTTCTTTTTTTCAAATCAAAAACTTTAAATACTTTATAAATACTTTTAAAAAGTTTTTAAATTCTTCTAAATCTGCTCACATCGTAGACTCTGTATGTTTATTCAGATTGTTCTAAGTTCTCACAATCAGTGTGCAAGCGGGGCGCCAACTAGTGGTGTTTTAATAATGACGTCAATCACAAACGTTGACATGCACGCTTGTGGTAGAAATTAGGTAGTTTGTTTAAAAATCATATTCACATATTGAATAAGGTAAGTATCACCAACAAGGAAGCAATTCCTTTTTTATAAACTTATACTGATCATCAAAATCAAATTGCTCTCATTTGATTCGGTTAAATGTAAAAATCAAATCAGTAGTATGAACTACAAACTAAACTGGCCGATTCTTTTCAACTTTAAGATATTAACCGGTAAGGCAGCTTGATGAGATACTTAACATTTGTCGAGCTGTCTTCACGTTTACATGCACATCAAAAACATCATGTTTAACATATTAACGATTTTTTTTAATTAAAGCAAATTTTTAATTTATAAATTTATGACTTGATACTTTCTTGATAAAACATTGAAAAATGCTAAGTGCGGAAAATCCCCTTTGTTGGTGCTAGAAGTTTCAGTTGAAATTGAAAATATGCTAAAAATTGTCATTTTATTAAACTGTGGCTCACAGAAGACTTAAAAGGTAGTGAAGAATGCATTTTCAGGCTTTCCCGTTAAAAAATACACAAAATAAAAAGAATTATCCAATTTGCGTTAAAATTTCAAAGTTATGAGGTTTTATGTTTTACAAGGTGGCTTCTGAAAGGGATTCACTCGAAAAACGAATAAATAAATTGAAAATTAATAAAACCACGTAAAAATTTGTCAGGAAGTAGCTTAAGCATCAGGGAACAAGTGAAAAAATGTTTTTGCAATAGCTGTCAAACTAACAGAGTATGAAGGGGTGGCCCAAACACAAATACTGACAGAATTGTTAAAAATTCATACATAATGCTTAATAAAATAAAAACTGAAAATTAAAACGCACTGAAAATTAAAAGACGACGCTCACAATGACCTCGGCCTGCTTTCCAAAAACTTTTTAAGTGTGCTTGTCCGGGTTGGAAAACCAAAATTCTACAGCTGACATGCTTTTATGGCCTCTTCTAAAATTGGCCGGTAAAACAAGGACTAGTTTTATTAATTTATACTACAATAACTGACAAATCAGTAGACTTTCATTGTTGCAATCATAATTTCAAATGTCATATTAAGTATAGTTTTCATTTTTAAATAATTTCAAATTAAAAATCTACTTCATCATTTGTTTTCGATTTTATTGATTATGGTGTCTATGAAGAAAGACTAGTTGTTTTTTACTAAATCAAAAACTTTAAATATTTTATAGGTACTTTCAAAAAGTTTCTAATTTTTTTTAATTTGCTGACATCGTAGATTCTGTATGTTTATTGAGATTGTTTTAAGTTCTCACAATCAATGTGGAGGCGAGGCGCCAACTAGTGGTGTTTTAACAATGACGTCAACCACAAACGTTGACATGCACGCTTGTGGTAGTAAATAAGGTAGTTTGTTTAAAAAGCATTCAAATATATTGAATAAGGTAAGTATCACCAACAAGGAAGCAATTCCTTTTTTATAAACTCACACTGACCATCAAAATCAAATTGCTCTTAGCTGATACAGTTAAATGCAAAAATTAAATCAGTTGTAGCGTGTGATCTACAAACAAAATTTGCCGATTCTTTTGAACTTTAAGATATTAACCAGCAAGGCAACTTGATGAGATACTTAACATTTGTCGAGCTGTCTTCACGTTTACATGCATTCAAAAACATCATGTTTAACATATTAACGATTTTCTTTAATTGAAGAAAATTTACTTAACAAATTTATGACTTGATACTTTCTTGATAAAAATTGAAAAACGCTAAATGCTCGAAAATCCCCTTTGTTGGTGCAAGAAATTTCAGTTGAAATTGAAATTATGCTATAAATTGTCATTTTTTAAAACTGTGGCTCACAGAAGACTTAAAAGGTAGCGAAGAATACTACTTTCGGCTTCTCCGTTGAAAAATACACAAAATAAAAAAAAATTATCCAAGTTGCGTTAAAATTGAGCAAGTTATGAGGTTTTATGTTTTACAAGATGGCTGCTGAAAGGGACCTATTTGAAAAGCAACATAGACCAACTGAAAATCAATAAAACCACAAAAAAATTGACAGAACGTAGCTAAAGCATCAGGCAACAAGTTAAAAAAAACTTTTTGCAATAGCTGTCAAATTAACAGAGCATGAAGGGACGGCCAAACCACAAACACTGACAGAATTATTAAAATTTACCCATAATGCTTAATAAAAAAAATCTAAAAATTAAAACGCACTGAAAACTAAAAGACGACGCTCACAATGACCTCGGCCTGCTTTCCAAAAACTTTTTGAGTGTGCTTGTCCGGGTTGAAAAACCAAAATTCAACCACTGACGTGCTTTTTTGGCCTGTTTACGAATTGGCCCGAAAAACAGGGACTAATTGTATTAATTTTTTATACTCGACCACAAAAACTCACAAACCAGTAGTCTTTCATTGTTGCAATTATTATTTTAAATGTTTTCTTAAGTATAGTTTTCATTTTTAAATAAGTTGAAATAAAAAATCAACTTCATCATTTGTTTTCGATTTTATTGATTATGGTGTCTTTGAGAAAAGACTAGTTGTTTCTTCTATTCGAATCATAAACTTTTAATATTTTATAAGTACTTTCAAAAAGTTTTTAATTTTTTTTTAAATCTGCTGACATCGTAGATTCTGTATATTTAGATTATTCTGTTTGTTCAGATTATTCTAAGTTCTCACAATCAGTGTGCAGGCGGGGCGCAAACTAGTGGTGTTTTTATTATGACGTCAATCACAAACGTTGACGTGCACGCTTTAGGTTTAAGTAAGGTAGTTTGTTTAAAAGGTATTCAAATATATTAAATAAGGTAAATATCACTAACAAGGAAGAAATTCCTTTTTTATAATTTAATATTGATCATCAAGATAAAGGTGCTCTTAGCTGATTCGGTTACATGCAAAAAATATCTCAGTTATGGAATATGAACCAATAAAAAAAAAGCTAAAAATCATTTTATTTAACAAAAAATTTTATTAAGTTTTATACAATAGTTTTAGTTATATGTTTCGACTAAATTTTAGCTTTAGTCGTAGGTTTACACAAAAAGTTAAAATTTACAACTCAATTAAACTTAAAAATTATTTTAAACCTTAAAAGTTTAATTTTTAGAAATATGTAAAAATTTTAGTATTATCATCTAGTTTAAGAGAATTTTTTAGGTGGTTGTTATCAACAAAAAGTATTGAGCTTTAGTTTTAGTCAAACTAATTTTGATATTTAAATTCTTTTTTAATTTAAGTTTGCTTGCCTTGATTTAGCATTTTAAAAATTGTTATTTCTTTAATTCAATAATTTTTAAAAATAATTAATAGATATTCAGTTGTGTATTAAAAAAACCTCTGTCTTAGTAATAGTGTTGAAATACATATTTTGTTGTTATAACAAACATAAAGTTTTAAGTGTTACTAATTTTTAAGCACATACTGACGTCACTATATTGCTGCACACAAACTGAAACTACTTTGAAGTTTTTAAATTAAATTTAATCTACTACAAATAAAACTTTCATTACAGTTGCTTACTATTTTGAACGAGAAATCGATCTCTTTTATCATTCTCGTAAAAACCTTTAACAAAAAACAAGTTCATTTGCTTATTTAAAATTTAAATGGTTTGATACACTTCAAATTTTACTAAATGTTGAAATGAGTCAGAGACTTGACATATCTTCTAAAGCGAATAAACAAAGTATTTGTAACGTAAGTAACAGACTAGTTGTTTATTTTATTCAAATAAAATACTTTGAATGTTTTGTAAGTATTTTTAAAAAGTTTAACTTTACATTCACGAAATAAATTCAGTGTTTTTGATCAGGTTTTGAACTCTAAATTCTCTCAAACACTTAGCAGGCGGGGCGCCAACTAGTGTTGTTTGAATTATGACGTCAATCACAAACGTTGATATGCACTCTTGTGTTAGTAAAAAAGGCTGTTTGTTCTATGAGCGTTCATGAATATTGAATTAAAAAAAGTATCTCCAACAAAGAAGTAATTTCTTTTTTATAATGTCATACTTATCATCAAGTTAAAGGTGCTCTTAGGTGATTTGGTTCAGTGCAAAAATTAAATCAGTCTTAGCATATGAACCAATAAAAAAAAAATAAAAATCATGCTATTGAGTAAACAAGAAAAATTATATTAAAGTTCATACAATAGTTTCGGTTTTATTTTTTGTCTTAGTTTTAGCTTAAGTCGTAAATTTACACAAAAAATTAAAAGTTACACCTCAAAATAACTTAAAAATTATTTTAAACTTTTAAAGCTTGATCTTTAAAAGTATGTTAAAAGTATATTACTATTAATTTATTTAAAAGCACTTTTTGCTTAGCTCATACAACAAAAAGTTTTGAGTTTTAGTTTTAGTCAAATTAATTTTAATATCAAAGTTTTTTTTTTGGTTTAAGTTTGCTTGCCTTATTTTATATTTTTCAAGAGTATGTATTTTTTTATTTAAAAGTTAAAAGAATAATTAATAGGTATTCAGTTGTGTATTGATGAAACTTCTTTCTTAGTATAAATTATTAAATACAACTTTTGTTGTAGTAACAAATATTTAGTTTTAAGTTTTATTAATTGTTAAGCGCATACTGACGTCACTAAATTTTTGAACACAAACTTATACTACTTTAAAGTTTTTATATTAAAGCCAATCTACTATAGATTATACTTTTAATACAGTTTCTTACTATTTTGAACGAGAAATCGATCTTATATCATTCTCGTAAAAACATTTAACAAACAGCATGTTTATTTGCTTGTTAAATAAGTAAATGATTTGATACACTTCAAATTTTAATAAATACTGAAATGAGTCAAAAACTTAATTTATTTTCTAAAGTGAATAAACAAAGTTTAGTTAGGTCTTATCACAAACTGAAAAAAATATATATAAAGCTATTTCTTTAAAAGCTTTTATTCTGTGGGAGGCGACTAGTATAAAAAATGCTTGATTTGCATTTCGTATTTGATTAATTACTTGTACGGTTTCAAAAGGTTCGTAAATACAGGAAAACAGATAACAGATGGTTAAACTACTTTTGTAGTACAACTAAATTCTTATTTATTAAACAATTCTGTGTCAAAAACAAAGTATATATTCAAAAATTATTCTATATACGTTCATAACAACTAAAAAATACTTCATAAGTTTTAAGAAATTAAAGTTTAAACTATAGAAAAAACAAGCACGTAATTACTATTAATCAACGGTGGCAGCTTAGTCCAATGGCTACTCCAGCCTATGTTGCGAATCGAAGTTCGAAATTCTGTATTGATTTTTATACATACCTGCTGCTGTAATTTCGTATGTTTCTTAGTACTAATTCTTGTGTTTATTCGAAACTGAACTGTTATAAGTGGTGTCTGCCTCATTTTTTAACAAATGATTAAATTAAAAAAATACCAAAAAATAATTATAAATACAAATAATTCAGATTTTTTTTTAAACCAAAAAGCTTGTAGTTAACAAAACTTCAGTGTTATTTTATGTATGTAATAAAAATATCCAAAAGGTGTAAGATACCACTGAAAATTATTGTCATGAATAAATTAAGCTTGCAATTTATTTAAGGCAATCAAAGTTTTTGAAGGGTTGCAAATATTGATTAGCATCGTAAGGTAATTAAACTAAATAGTTCTGTGCTTTTTCTGTTCTTATTAATACGAGCTACGCAGACGTTTTCAAAGACTAAAAAGCTTGCCGGCAACGAATTACGTAACTGTTACGGAATACAGGTCATAAATATGTTTTCTTAAGTAAAAAACAAAGTCAAACGTCTTTATTATATACCTACTGACTTGGACGTACTACTGCAAGCTTTTGACCAACTACAAAATGTACTAATTAAAGTAACATATACTTGAATATTTTACAAACTTTATACAAAAAACAGTTTAATTTCTTGACGCCTTTTCATTAGACGTTTAAAAGTTGTATACATTGTTTAAAAAAAAGGAATCTATCAAAAGATTTTTAATTTTTAGAGTTAAAAAAATATGTTTATTGTAATTATTCATTGCATGTAACGTACCAGATCTTTATAACATATTTTTACTTTTTTGTTTTCCATTGTACACTGAGTTCTTTGAAAACAAAGTTCTTAATGGCAGATTATAAATTATTAAAAACATCTTATTTTATATGGACAATTAAATTCATTTCTATTATTAAGAAATTAAATGTAGTTAAAAAAATCAAAAAATAAACTTAAAAAAATACTATTTCGAAAAAAAGTTAAATTTCATTAAATTTTTGGCGAAGGGTTTTTTTTTTGTTCATATTTTAGCTTTAGTCGTAGGTTTAAACAAAAAGTTAAAAGTTACAACTCAACTTAAAAATTATTTTTAATCTTTAAAGTTTAATTTTTAGAAATATGTTAAAAGTATATTATTATTATCTAATTTAAAAGAACTTTTTAGGTGATTGTTATCAACAAAAAATATTGAGTTTTAGTTTTAGTCAAACTAATTTTGATGTCTAAATTCTTTTTTAGTTTAAGTTCGCTTGCCTTGATTTAACATTTAAAAAAATATGTTTTTTTATAATTCATAAATTAGAAAAAATAGTCGATAGATATTCAGTTGTGTATTAAAGAAACTTCTTCCTTAGTATAAGTTACTAAATATTTTGTTGTTATAACAAACATTTAGTTTTAAGTTTTATTAATTTTTAAGCACATACTGACGTCACTATATTATTGCACACGAACTGAAATTACATTGTACTTAATATATTATAGCCAATTTACTTTAGTTTAAACTTTCATTAAAGTTGCTTACTATTTTGAACGAGAAATCGATCTCTTATATCATTCTCGTAAATATCTTTAACAAAAATTAGTTTATTTGCTTATTTAAAAATTAAATGGTTTGATACACTTCAAATTTTACTAAATGTTGAAATGAATCACCTTATAAGCTGTAAATTCGCACATTGGCTGTGCAGACGGGGCGCCAACTAGCGGTTTTTTTACTATGACGTCACTCACAAATGTTTACTTTCACGCTTGTGTTAGTATAACAGGATGTTTGCTTTAAAATCGTTCAAGTATGTTGAATAAGATAAGTATGATCAACAAGGAAGCAATTACTTCATTATAATTTCATACTGTCATCAAGACAAAGACGCTGTTAGCTAATTCGGTTAAAAGAAAAAATTAAATCAGTTATAATATATAAACCAACAAGAAATAAGTTAAAAATCATACTTTTTAGTAAACAAGTATAATTCTATTAAGTTATATACAACAGATTCAGTATTAATTTTGGTCGTAGTTTTAGATTAAGTCGTAGACTTGCACAAAAATTATAAGTTACACCTCAAATTAACTTCAAGTTTATTTAGCCTTATAAGTTTGGTCTTTATAAGTATGTAAAAAGTATATTATTATTAGTTTATTTAAAAGACTTTTTGATTAGTTATAATCAACAATGTGTATTGAGTTTTAGTTTTAGTCAAACTAATATTAATATGTAAGTACTTTTTAGTTTAAGTTTGCTTCTTTGTTTTAATTTTCAAGAATATTTCTTTTTTTTTGTTTAAGTTTAGAAAAAATAATTGATAGGTATTCAGTTCTGTATTAAAAAAACTTCTTTTTTAGTATAAGTTTTTAAATACATATTTTGTTGTTATAACAAATATATAGTTTTAAGTGTTATTAATTTTTAAGCACATACTGACGTCACTATATTATTACACACAAACTTAAACTACATTGAAGTTTTTATATTAAAGCCAATCTACTTTAGATTAAACTTTCATTACAGTTGCTTACTATTTTGAACGAGAAATCGATCTCCTACATCATTCTCGTAAAAACCTTTAACAAACAACAAGTTCATTTGCTTATTTAAAGTTGTAATGGTTTGATACACTTCAAATTTTACTAAATGTTGAAATGAGTCAAAAACTTAATATATCTTTTAAAGTGAATTAATAAAGTTTAGTTAGGTCTTGTTTTATGTTTTTTTTTTAACACTCTTAAATACACTGTTTACATCAATCAAAATAATATCTACACAACAGATCTAAAACTTGACAGTTAATTTTGTCTATTTTCTGATTTTACTGTTTCTCTTCTTTAGTAGTAGTTTATAATCATTAACACTACAATTAAAAGCTTTAATAAGTCAAGTAAAATAGGTGCCTAAATAAAACACTTTCATAATATATAATTTTTTTTTCAAACAAATCTTGTACAACATTCTTTTTCCGATATTTTTTAAACTTTAAAACTTTAACAGCTAAGGCAGCTTGATGAGATACTTAGCATTTTTTTGAGTTGTCTTCATGTTTACATGTATATCTTCAAAATCTTTAATATCTCAATGATTTTTTTCAATTGAATAACTTTAAATTTTTAATTAACCTTTTTTTTAAGAAACTTATAAGTTAATTTTCCTTGAAAAAAATTTTAATAATGGCAAGTGCGGCAAACTCCTCTTGTTAGTACTTGAAACTTCTACTTAAAATGGAAAATAATATAAAAATTGGCATATTTAAAAATTGTGGCTTACAGAACACTAAAACAGTAGTATAGCAAATTATTTTCAGCTTTCACATGCAAAATTACACAAAAGAAAAAATCTAAAAAGCTTTAAAATTAAGAAAGTTTTGAAATTCTAAGTATGACAAGGTTGCATCTTAAACGGACTCAGATAAAAAGCAAAATTATCAATTGAAAAATGATGAGAAATGTTAAAGTTTGTCAAGACGTAGCTTAAGCATCAGACTACAAGCGAAAATAATGTTTTTTGCAATATTTTTTTAATTTAACAAAGTATGAAGGGGTGGTCTAACCAGTCATACTGACAAAAAAGTTTTAAATTCACACATAATGCTTAATAAAAAAAATTGTTTATCAAAACGCACTAAAATGCTCAGACTACGCTCACAATGACCGTGGCCTGCTTTTCTATAAGTTTTCGGTTGTGCTTGTTGGGGTCTAGTAAACCGAAATTCTACCGCTAAAGTCCTTTTTGGCCTATTTACAAATTGGCACGAATATCAGGGACTAACTTTATTAATTTCATTTATTATTCGACCAATAAAACTGACAAATCAGTAGAGTTTTATTCCTGCATATATTATTTTTCAAATGTTTTCTTTATTATTATTATTTTTCTAATCTAGTGAAACATTTAAAATAAAAATTCAACTCAATCATTTGTTTTTGACTTTATTGATCATAATGACTTGAAAACAGACTAGTTGTTTATTTTATTTAAATGAAAAACGTTTAATGTTTTATAGGTACTTATAAAAGGTTGAACTTTAAATTTTAAAATCTGTTGACAAAACAAATCTTTATGTTTGATCAGATTATAAAACTCTAAATTCTCACAATAACAGTGCAGGCGGGGCGCCAACTAGTGGTGTTTTTATTATGACGTCAATCACAAACGTTGACATGCATGCGTGTGTTAATAAATAAGGCTGTTTGAGTAATGAGCTTTGAAATAAATTAAATAAGGTAAGTATCACCAACAAGGAAGCAATTTTTTATAATCTCATACTTATCATCAAGATGAAGGTGCTCTTAGCTGATTTGGTTCAGTGCAAAAATCAAATCAGTTATAGCATATGAACTAATAAAAAAAAATTCAAAACCATACTATTAAGTAAACAAGAAAAATTATATTAAGATTTGTACAATAGTTTCAGTTTTATTTTAATTAAGTCACTCGTTGAAAATCAACAGAGCTATAAAATGTACAGTAAGAGAATTACAAAACTTTCTCTAAATAACAATTTTCAAATGTAACAAATACAGTTATAAATAAATGTACTAAATTAATATAAACAAATCAATACCAATATTTAAGTGTCATACTTGTAAACAGTTTCTGCAGCTCCTGGCGGTTCTGTCAACACAGCTCAGTCTGTCGTATCACCTTATCAGCTTGTGACCAAAAACATTAATTAAAAATTTCGTCAGTCAATTTCATAAAAGAGAAATGCGCTCTCATTCTCTTTTATTCTCTTTAAGTCATAAAAGAAAAGTGCGCTCTCATTCCTTTTTTCTCTTTCTCACTTTTTGTTTCGTCAGACTTGCCCGGGCAAGAATTGGAAGTGCAATGACTCTTATTTTTTTCTCAAAAACAAAACGGTTTTTAAGTGAAACTTGGAATAGCATTACAATTTAGTTTCAAGTGTTATCAATTTTTAAGCGCACACTGACGTCACTATATTGCTGCACACAAACTGAAACTACTTTGAAGTTTTTATATTAAAGCCAATCTACTTTAGATTAAACTTTCATTACAGTTGCTTACTATTTTGAACGAGAAATCGATCTCCTATATCATTCTCGTAAAAATCTTTAACAAACAACAAGTTTATTTGCTTATTTAAAATTTAAATGGTTTGATACACTTCAAATTTTACTAAATGTTGAAATGAGTTAAAAACTTAATAAAAATTCTAAAGTGAATAAACAAAATTAATTTAGGTCTTGTATTATGTTTTTATTTGAGAACTCTTAAATACACTAATTAGATCAATCAAAATAATATCTACACAATAGATCTAAAACTGTACAGTTTGGTTTTATTTTTTTTCTGATTTAACTGTTTCTTCCCTTTAGTAGTTATTTATAATCATTAATACTACAGTTAAAAATTTTAATAAGTCAGGTAGAAAAAGTACCTAAATAAGTACTTAAATACCTTAATAAAAGATCAGGGACTAATCGTATCAATTTCATTTATTACTCGACCAATAAAACTGTCTAATTAGTAGAGTTTTATTGCTGCAGTTATTGATTTTTTAATTGTTTTCTTAGGTATAATTTTTTCTAATCTAGTGAAACAATTAAAATAAAAATTCAACTTAATCATTTGTTTTTTACTTTATTGATCATGATGTTTTGAGAACAGACTAGTTGTTTATTTTATTTAAATGAAAAACTTTTAATGTTTTTTAAGTACTTTTAAACGGTTGAATTTTAAATTTTAAAATCTGTTGACAAAACAAATTATATATGTTTGATCAGATTATTAAACTCTAAATTTTCACAATCACCGTGCAGGCGGGGCGCCAACTAGTGGTGTTTTTATTATGACGTCAATCACAAACGTTGACATACATGCGTGTGTTAATAAATAAGGCTGTTTGAGTAACAAGCTTTGAAATAAATTAAATATGGTAAGTATCACCAACAAGGAAGCAATTTTTTATAATCTCATACTGATCATCAAGATAAAGTTGCTCTTAGTTGATTTGGTTCAGTGCAAAAATCAAATCAGTCATAGCATATGAAGCAATAAAAAATTAGTTAAAAATCATACTATTGAGTAAACAAAAAAAAATATATTGAGTTTTATACAATAGTTTCAGTTTTATTTATCGTCTTAGTTTTAGCTTAAGTTGTAAGTTCACACAAAAAGTTTAAAGTTCACCTCTAAAAAACTTAAAAGTTTGATCTTTAGAAGTATGTTAAAAGTATAATACTATTAATTTATTTAAAAGCACTTTTTGCTTACTTCATTCAGCAAAGTGTAATGAGTTTTAGTTTTAGTCAAATTAATTTTGATATCTAAGTAATTTTTAAGTTTAAGTTTGCTTGCCTTGTTTTATTTTTTTCAAGTACATGTATTTTTTTGTTTAAAGTTAAAGAAAATAATTGACAGATATTCAGTTGTGTATTAAAGAAACTTCTTTTCAAGTAAATGTATTAAAATACATATTTTGTTGTTATAACAAATATCTAATATTAAGTGATATTAATTTTTAAGCGCATACTGACGTCACTATATCATTGCACACACACTAAAATTAATTTGAAGTTTTTATATTAAAGCCAATTTACTTTATATTAAACTTTCATTACAGTTGCTTACTATTTTGAACGAGAAATCGATCTCTTATATCATTCTCGTAAAACCTTGAACAGACAATAAGTTCATTTGCTTATTTAAAATTTAAATATTTTGATACACTTCAAGTTTTACTAAATGTTGAAATGAATCAGCGTATAAGCTTTAAATTCTCACATTCGCTGTGCAGACGGGGCGCCAACTAGTGATTTTTTTTTACTATGACGTCACTCATAAATGTTTACTTTCACGCTTGTGTTAGTATAACAGGATGTTTGGTTTAAAAGCGTTCAAGTATATTGAATAAGGTAACTATCACCAACAACGAAGCAATTCTTTTTTTATAATATCATACTGATCATCAAGATAAAGATGATTTTGGTTGATTCGGTTTAGTGAAAAAATCAAATCATTATATCAAAATGAACAAATAAAAAAAATTAAAAATAATAGTTTTTAGTAAACAAGTATAATTCTATTAAGTTATATCTAATAGTTTCAGTTTTATTTAGTATTAGTGTTAGCTTTAGTCGTAGACTTGCACAAAAGTTATAAGTTTAACCTTAAATTAACTTAAAATTTATTTAGCCTCGAAAGTTTGGTCTTTAGAAGTATGTTAGAAGTATATTGAAGTTATCTAAGTTGAAAATCGTTTTAGGTTATATTAATCAACAAAAAGGATTGAGTTTTAGTTTTAGTCAAATTAATATTAATACGTAAGTACTTTTTAGCTTTAGTTTACTTGCTTTGTTATAATTTTTAAGAATATGTATTATTTGTTTAAAAGTTAAAATAAAATAGTTTATAGATATTCATTTGTGTATTAAAGACACTTCTTTCATAGTATAAAATTTTAGATTCATATTTTGTTGTTATAACAAATATATAGTTTTAAGTGATATTAGTTTTTAAGCGCATACTGACGTCACTATATCATTGCACACAAACTGAAACTACATTGAAGTTTTTATATTAAAGTCAATCTTATTTATAATCAACTTTCATTACAGTTGCTTACTATTTTGAACGAGAAATCGATCTCTTATATCATTCTCGTAAAAACCTTGAACAGACAATAAGTTCATTTGCTTATTTAAAATTTAAATATTTTGATACACTTCAAGTTTTACTAAATGTTAAAATGAGTCAAAAACTTGACATATTTTCTAAAGCGAATAAACAAAGTAATTGTAACGTAAATATCAGACTAGTTGTTTATTTTATTCAAATCAAAAACTTTCAATGTTTTGTAAGTACTTTTAAAAATTTGAACTTTACATTGACGAAATAAATTCTGTGTTTTTGATCAGATTTTGAACTCTAAATTCTCTCAATCATTTTGCAGGCGGGGCGCCAACTAGTGGTGTTTTAATTATGACGTCAATCACAAACGTTGACATGCTTGCTTGTGTTAGTAAATAATGTTGTTTTTACAAAAAACGTTCATGAATATTGAATAACGTAAGTATCTCCAATAAGGAAGTAATTTCCTTTTTATAATCTCATACTGATCATAAAAATAAAGGTGCTTTTAGCTGATTCGGTTAAATGCAAAAATCAAATCAACGAGCATTTGAACTACAAACAAATCTTGTACTACATTCTTTTGCCGAATTTTTTTAATTTTAAAAGTTAACATTTTGTCGAGTTGTCTTCACATTGATATATATATCTTTAAAAGTTTAACATCTTTTTTTTTTTTTTTGAAGAACTTTTAAATTTTAGTATCCGTACTTTTAAGAAAATAATAAGTTAAAACTTCCTTGATAAAAAGTTGAAAATGTCAAGTACAGAAAACTTTCATTTGTTAGTACTAGAAACTTCTGGTTAAAAATAAATATATGCAAAACATTGACATAGTTAATAATTTTTTTTAGAGAAGACTTAGGAAACATAGTAAAACGTATAGTTTTCAGCTTCCATATGCAAAAATACACAAAAAAAAAACTTAACTGCTTTAAAGTTGAAAAAGTTATGAGGTTCTCAGTATTACAAGGCTGCCTCTTGAAGGCAACCACATTAAAATCAAAACAGACCAACTGTAAATTAATTAAAACATGTAAAAGTTTCTCAGGACGTAGCTTAAGCAGACGGCTACGAGTAATTTTTTTTTTGCAACAATTTTCAAATTAACAGAGTATAAAGGGGTGGCCGAACCCACTTCTACCGTTGATAAAAACTTTAAACATTCACACATAGTGCTTAATAAAAACAAATTGTTTATAAAACGCACTAAAAGTGTTCAGATTACGCTTACAATGACCGTGGCCTGCTTTCCTATGAATTTCGTGTGTGCTTGTCGGGGTCCGGTAAACCAAAATTCTACCGCTAAAGTCCTTTTTGGCCTATTTACAAATTGGCTCGAAGATCAGGGACTATTAATTTCATTTATTACTCGACCAATAAAACTGACAAATCAGTTTAGTTTTACTGCTGCAATTATTATTATTTTAATTTTTTTTTAGTAAATGGAACGATTGAAATAAAAATTTAACCTCATCATTTGTTTTTGATTTCATCGATTTTAATGTTTTTGAGAACAGACTAGTTGTTTCTTTTATTCGAATCAAAAAGTTTTAATGTTTTGTAAATACTTTAAAAGGTTCAACTTTACTTTTTATAATCTGTTGACATCATATATACTATATTTTTATTCAGATTATGAAACTCTAAAGTCTCACAATGACTGTGCAGGCAGGGCGCCAACTAGTGGTGTAATAATTATGACATCAGTCACAAGCGTTGACATGCACGCTTGTGTTAGTAAATTAGGTAGTTTATTAGTAAGGCATTCAAATATATTGAAGAAGGTAAGTATCACCAACAAGGAAGCAATTCCTTTTTCATAAATTCATACTGATTATCAAAATAAATTGCTCTTAACTGATTCGGTTCAGTACAAAAATCAAATCAGTAATAGAATGTAAACCAATAAAAAAAATTAGTTAAAAATCATGCTGTTTAATAAACAAGTAAAATTCTTTTAAGCTTCAGTTTTATTTTTAGTCATAGTTATAGCTTTAGTCGTAGGTTTACACAAAAAGTTAAAGTTACACTTCAAATTAAGTTAAAAATTATTCTAAACCTTTTAAGATTGATCTTTAGAAGTTTGTTAATGTATATTAATATTATTTTATTAAAAAGCATTTTTAGCTTAGTTGTAATGAACAAAGTGAATTGAGTTTTAGTTTTAGTCAAACTATTTTTAATAAATAAGTACTTTTTTAGTTTAAGTTTGCTTGTCTTGTTTTATTACTTTCAATAGTAGATATTTTTTGTTTTTTTTTTAATTTAGAAAAATTAATTGATTGATTTTTAGTTGTGTAATAAAGAAACATTTTTCTCATATAAGTGTTAAAATACATATTTTGTTTTTATAAAAGTATATAGTTTTAAGTGTTATTAATTTTTAAGAGCAAACTGACGTCACTAAAATACACACAAACTAAAACTATTTTGCACTTAATATATTAAAGCCGATCTATGATAAATAAAACTTTCATTACAGTTGCTTACTATTTTGAACGAGAAATCGATCTCTTATATCATTCTCGTAAAAACCTTCAAAAAATAACAACCTCATTTGCTTATTTTCAAAGTAAATGGTTAATTCACTTTAAATTTTACTATTGTTAAAATGAGTCAAAAACTTAACATATCTTCTAAAGTGAATAAACAAAATTTATTTAGGTCTTGCTTTTTTTTTAAGCACTCATTAATATACTAATTAGATTAATCAAAATATTATCTACACAATAGATCTATGTATCTATAGTTTAATTTAATTAATTCATGATTTAACTGTTTGTCTTCTTTAGTAATAGTTTATAATCATTATTACTTCAATTAAAAGCTTTAATAAGCCAAATAGAATAGGTGCCTAAATAATTTACTTTCATACATTTTTTTTTGCGCTTAATTTTGCTCAGAAGTGAAAATTTTTTTATCATAAGTTTATAACAAAAAATTTAATAAAGCTATTTCTTTTAAAGTTTTCAATCTGTGGGAGGCGACTAGTATAAAAAATGCTTGATTTACATTTTTAGTTGATTGATTACTTGTACGGTTTTTAAAGGTTTGTAAATACAGGAAAACAGCTAACAGATGGTTAAAGTACTTTTGTAGTACAACTAAATTCTTAACTATTTAAAAATTCTGTGTCGAAAACAAAATATAAATTCAAAAATTATTTTATATACATTAATAAAAACTAAAAAATACTTCAAATGCTTAAAAAAATTAATGTTTAAGCTACAGGAAAAACAAGCACGTAATTATTATTAAACATCGGTGGCAGCTTAGCCCAATGGCTACTCCAGCCTATATTGCGAATCGAAGTTCGCAATTCTGTATTGATTTTTACCTGCTGCTGTAATTTTGTATGTTTCTTAGTACTTATTCTAATTTGTGTGTTAATTCGAAACCGAACTGTTATAAGTGGTGTCTGTCACATTTTTTAACAAGTGATTAAACTAAAAAAATACCAAAAAATAATTATAAATACAAAATATTCATAAGTTTTTAAAAAACCAAAACGCTTGTAGTTAGCAAAACTTCAGTGTTATTTTATGTATGTAATAAAAATATCCAAAACGTGTAAAATACCGCTGAAAGTTATTGTTATGAATAAATTAAGCTTGCACTTTATTTAAGGCAATCAAAGTTTTTGAAGGGTTTCAAATATTGGTTAGCAGCGTAAGGTAATTAAACTAAATAATTCTGTGCTTATTCTGTTCTTATTAATACGAGCTACGCAGACGTTTTAAAGACTACAAAAGCTTGCAGTCAACAAATTATGTAAGTGTTACTGATTACAGGTCATAAATATGTTTTCTTAATTAAAAACAAAGTCAAACGTCTTTATTATATACCTACTGACTTGGACGTACTACTGCAAGCTTTTCACCAACTACAACATGTACTATTTAAAGCAGGGTTTCCCAAAGTGGGCGATATCGCCCCCCTGGGGGCAATTTTAGTAATTTGGGGGGCGATAATTAGTAAGGGGGCGAAAGGGTGGGCGATAACTAGTAAGGGGGCGAAAAGGGGACGATTTTAAAATTTTGGGTTGTCATAAAACGTTTACTTTATATCTTGCTATTTTACTAATTTTAACTTGCTATTAAATATTTGACCCTGAGGTAAAACTTAAACAAAAAAGTTTATTGTGTTTATGTAAAATATAGAGGAAAAAAATCAAGTACTTATGGCTCCTACTTTCATGTTAATTACATATATTTTCTTATTTAACAATTACATAGATCATAGACGATCGGAATTCTTCTTCCTATTCTTTAACCTGAAATATATGTTATTTAGGATCATAAATGGTTTGTAAAAGTCTATGTTTTCTATATTAACTAAACCTCATGATACTTCCAATTGTTTTTTGAAAAGTCATTAAGTTAGACTAAGAAATAAAAATATACAGGGTTGCCAATTTACCTAGAAAAACCTGGAATTTGACAATTTAAGCAAAAAAAAATCTAAAAACCTGGAATTTTTAACAATTTGAACATATTAAGTAGTAAAATTTCGATTTGACACAAAAAAGCTATTATGTAGATAAGAATATAGATCCTTTTCGAGGCAGATCTTTTTGAAGTAAACGACTCACAGGAAACCATCTCAGACTTACAAATTGGCCTTGAATTTGAAGTAATTTTTTCCCCAAGAACGATATGAAAGCTTTTGGACTCGACAAAAACTAAGGCAAAAGTATCCAATCATTTGAGAGGAATGTAGATTGTTGTGTATAGTTTTTCCTTCTAGCTATGTTGTTGAGAAAGCTTTTAGTTTAGTTATCAACATCTTGAGCAAAATATCTAATCTAGATATTTGTAAAGGAGGTGACTTGAGGCTTTATTTGACTGATTTAGAATCAGATTAGAAAAATTTGCAAGCAGTCATGAACCTCATCCTTCGCATTATATTAAATTCAGTAGCAGACATTATTTTATGAAAGGTTTATTTGTTTATTTGATCTTTTAAAATACTTCTTATAACCTAGTTTGTATTGTATTTAAGTAGTCTTTTTATATTAAAAATTATTCTAAATTATTTATTCTATAACAGGTTTGCATAATTCCTAATAAATATTAATTACGGTAGACTTCTTCTTGAGTTCGCACTTTTAAACCAAAAAAAAAATTCAAATTTATATTTTCTTAAATTTAACTTAAATAAAGTCTATTACTAACTTAGTATTAATAAAACAAAAAATACACAATATTAAATAGCTTATATGGATCTTTTTTTTTTATGAATGTTTGTTTTCTGTTTTACTTGATTTCATGTTTATTCATAACGTTATTGCATATAACATATTTAGAATTATCATTTTGTATAAAGAATGGTAACAATTTTTGAGTGTAAACTTTTTGATTTTGTTCAAAGTGCGAACTGAAGAGGAAGTCTACTTTATTTATAAAATGCTTTATGTTTTAAATATGTTAATAGCTTTGTTTTGACCTGGTAAGTTTTGTAGTTTATATTTGTCGATTTACATTACACTAAAAGCTTTTATAGCATAGTGGTAAAAGTATTTGTTTGAAAGAAATTTATTTGACATATTTTTGTCATTACTCGTTTAATCTGTATAAAAAAAAATTGATAACCATTAAATTTTTTATTTCAAAAATTATTTTTTGGTTTCAAAAGAGTATAGATTTGATGTCTCTATTTGAAATGACTTCAAATTTTTTATTTAAAAGATTGTTAAACTCAAATTTATTTTCTAACTTGATTTAATATTGTTAGAAAATCTATATATTAAATAATTTTAAACTATTAATACAACTGTTTTTGTTTTATCTTATTTTTTAATATATTAGCAATTAGAATATGTTGTTCAATTAAATATTAACTATTATAGGCTAATAACTAGAGAAAAAATAAAATTAAACAGTTTTAAATAAGCCATCAAAAAGACTTATAATATGATAGATCTTAGCATTGAAATTAATAATTTTATTGCATTAACAGAAGCTATTGATAAAACCACTTTTCATGAAATAATAAGCCAGTCGGTCAAACTTCCTAAAACTAGATCAGCAATGGTGTTTTAATATTTATTTTACTATGTGTAAAATAATCTGTTCATTCTTTTATAGTTTTTTAATCTCTGGTATTTAATTTTAGAACATGCCTATTTATAAAATAATTTAAGTATTTTGTGCGGCTTAAATAAGTTACTTAGTATTCACTTCTAAATTTCCGAAATTTGTTAAATGAGAGATAGTTATAATGTCAGGTTTCAGTTAAGATTTCAGATGGGTAGCGTACAGTCCAGATCCAATCAAATTTCGACCTGCTAAGAAACTTGAAAACTACTTGTGCAAAATAAACAAAATTTAGTTTTTTGAGGCTTATGATTTTGAAATACACTTTCGATTTGGTTTTCAGTGACTTTAGTTTTTCCTAGATCACAATAATAGTAAATCATTTTATTACAATTATGCTCGAGCTTTTTAATTTTCTCTATGTTTTTTTTTCTTAAATTATGCAGCCTGCAATTACATGTTTTTAACGAGTTGAAACAAGATAAGATTTTTTAGTAAACATGATTTGCTGACTACAAAAGTTGTCCAACACAACCCTAAAAGTTTCATTAGTTTCAAAACAGTTTATATATAATCAGGATTGATTACTGATTAAACAAGGCTTTTTAAAATTTAATTAATTTAATACACTTAACTGGGCTTATAAGAAAACAACTGTAACTTAATATCCCAAGCCCTGTAAACTACTTTAAACACAGCTCAAAAGTGCGTGCATAAGAAATACTAGACTAAATTACATATCGAACACAAACTTTTAGGCTCAAAAGTTTGTACTCAAGAGAAAAACTACTTTTTAAAATCGTGGGGGGCGATTATTTTTCAAAATTCTGAAAAGGGGGCGATATAGTAATTGAGTTTGGGAAACCCTGATTTAAAGTTACATAAACTAAAATATTTTACAAACTTTATACAAAAAACAGAACAAAAAAAGTTCTTGACGCCTTTTCATTAGACGTTTAAAATTTGTATACATTGTTTTAAAAAAAAGGAATCTATGAAAATATTTTTAATTTTTAGAGTTATAAAAATATGTTTATTGTAGTTATTCATTGCATGTAACGTATCAGATCTTTATAACATATTTTCACTTTTTTGTTTTCCATTGTACACTGAGTTCTTTAATCTCCGATCAACTAAAGTTCTAAGATTAACAACTTTTAGGCTTAGTAACTATCAAATAAAAAAAATAAATTCTTATTTTTTCTTAATCTCTTATTCTTAATGTTATATTTAAGTAAATATTTCACTATATTAAATTAGCTCTATTATTTTAAAAATAATGTTTTAGAACTCTAAAATAAAATTTATTTAGAAAAATTAACTTAAATTTGTTTTAAAGAAATAAAAAAAAAGAAACTAACAATAAATATTTGAACAAAGTAATAGGATATAGTTTATTGTCAGTTATAACTTATTTTTTAATAAAATTACTTTGACTTAAGGTTTCAAGTAAATAAACCTTATTTCTAAATCAAAAGAAGTGAGGCTTATTTAAAAATTAATTTAATACTTTTTGTAATTTTTAACATATTTGACTTAATTTAATTTCTTATCTATCTGTTTAGTATAAATTAGCAAGTTCGATTACTGTAATTGCTTTTTAATAAGTCTACATATGTAATGTTGTTAATAAGAACTAATAAAAATTTATTTGGACTTTTGGAACAACATTAGTATTCTCAATTAATAAAAGATATATTAAGTATTTTAAAATATTCAATTTTTATGTAAAAACCACAGTATAATCATCTATTGCTAAAATAAAAATTAACTGTTCGTAAAATTGCTAATTTATATCCTTTTATATATAACAAGTTAAAGTCTGACAAGGAAATATAATGTTTACAATTCTTTGAAGCAAAGTCTGAAATATAAAAAGTTTGAAAAGTAAAAAGGTGATTAAGTATATTAAAAAAGTGTTAGTAACTAGTAGTAGATTAGTTTGTGTTTAATATTTTTCATTAAACATATTAAAATACAATTACTTGCTAGATATTTTTCTATGTAAACCATACTAATAAACGATGTATTAATAGTTATTTTATGCTTACGGATTAATTTGTTTCTATTTTTAAGTCTGCCATTCATAACAATTAAATTAAATAATCAACCAATACAAACACTTTTTTAAATCTTTATTAAACGAAGAAGATAAACAACATAGTTACAAACTCAAACATAGTTTAACACACACTTAATTAAATATAAGGAACATAAATGTCACGTTTCAAAAACTTACGGTGATAGTTGCAAGAAATAATTAGTCACGATTACCAAAATTATCAATAACATCAAAAAACCAATGAACACAACTTTTAAACAGAAAATACAACTTAAAGACATAAAATAAATGATAAGCAGCAAAAGCCAAAACTAAAATTAAAGGTATTCCAATGATTGATATTCCAATGATTAGCCCATAGTTAAATGGCGGAGGTGATCCTGGGAAAATAAAATAATGTTTTAGTTCGTATTAAACTAAATTTTTTTTTATTATAGCGGACACTTATTTATTTAATATCTAAGTTTTCTTTTGTTCATAAATAAGGTACTTAGTTTATTTATACTTGAATAAGATTTAAATTTTTACTGAAGATCCGTTAAAGGGTGCAACTAAGTTTTACAAATAAAAAAGATCTGATTAATTAATGTTGTTATTATGGTACTAATGTTTTAAACATAAAAAATAAAATTTTTACATTTAATCATTGTAACACTTATCAAAACATACGTAAAATTTGACTTAAATTAGTATTTTCAATTTTAGACAATTAAAATATAAGACATGTTATCAATTTATTAAGCTACAAAGTTTTCAAAAAAATTAAAATAGTATACCTTCTTGTGTAATGTCAGTGGAATTAGCAACAGTTTTATTAACAGTAGCAGTTTCTGTAACTGAACCAAAACACTTTGGGGGAGTTGTAGTTGAACTTTCAGGATTTGTAGCAGAAGTTATGTTGCTTTCAGGACTTGTAACTAAACTAGTATAATAAACTGGAGCTCCAACTACATTCATCATCAGCAAGTAAAATGCAACAAGAAATAACAAGAACTTCATTTTGTAGAAACTACAACAACTATAAAGTATTATTATAAAATTACTAATCATAATTTAGAATTAGTAACTTTATTTCAAACTTTAATTGAAACTATAGTTAAGATTTTTGCTTACCAATTCAACAATTAACTAAGTTATTGGTTATAAATTACATCTACTTTTTAATAATAATATTTTTTTTTAAAATAGCTTTTTTTGTTAAACTTTAGTTTATTAGTTGTTGTACCTATGAAAAATATTAGTATTATCTATTGATACATTCCTCAAAATAAAGACTATTGCAATTAGATTAATACTATTAAAACTAAAGTTATTACAGTTGTAGGGTTTTATAACTAAAATTTTAATTTAAAAATTATATGAAACGTAGGGTTTTTTTGAATATTATAGTTAAAAAACATTCAATTATTTTTACGAATAACGTTTTAACTTTTTCTACTTCTAATTACAAAAATTTGCTACCTAAAGTTTATATATTATGTAGTTGAAATTTTGTGAATTAAAAAGTATTTTTAGATTGATACTGATCAGGTTTTTAGAAAAACAATTAATGATCGATTTTGGAGTTTTAAGACAACAGCTTTATATGTATTTAATATTTTATGTTAAAACTATGAAAACCAATAAAATGAAAATAATAAAACCGTTTTACATTTTATTTTTTGATACCTGTTTTTTCTTTATATTTTGAATAATCTGAGAATTAAGTGCTTGGTATTTCTTTTGACTTGAATTTCTATTTTTTAAGAACTTAACTTTTTTTTTGTAACAGTTATTTCCATTTTATGACGAACTTTTGACTTGTTTATATACTACTCATACGTTTATTTCGGTGTATATGACAAGTTGCCTTAATTACTTAGTAAGATACTTGTTGTAACATAAAACTTAAATTAAGGTACAAAAATAAGAACTACAATAAATATATCTGTATACTTATAAGGAATAATGTACTAATTAAATATGCGTAACTTTTTTAAACATTAAGCGTAATTATAAATATATACAAAAGTTTCAAACAACATAAAATATTTAATATTTTTAAAGCCTGCTTTAGCACAACCTCAAAGTAACAAAACGGTTATTAACAAGTAAAAAATTAATTTTGAAAATTAAAATTCATTTGTGCTTTAGAATATCCGGTTTGAAAAAGGCTCAGTCAGAGTTTAATAAAATAAACAACTCTGTTGAAACAAACTTATTTTGTCTGATTTATTAGTTATTGAAATTTATTTGATACAAAACTAGTTTATAATACGGTAAAAAAACTAATTATTTAGACATTTATTACATGTATATTTTCTTTTAAAATAAGGTGATGCTTAAAAGTTTAAACATAATTAAACGCATTTTAACTTTAATAGTTAAAGTTTGTTATTTTACTAAGAACTAGTTTTTACTGTAATAAGATAATATTATAACAGTGGCTAGTAATGTATCCTTGTTTTATTGTTTTTAATAATATTTCATTGGAAAAGCAGCTTTGAGTGTTATCTTTATGTTTGTTATCAATAAGTTTATTTGGCTTTAAACTAAAAATTTAATTTAAAAAACACAATCGTATAATTTTTGAGTTAAGATTATTACAAAGCACATTACTATTTGAATATTCAATATGGCATCTTTAAAAATACATTAAAGTTGTTTGACAAATAAAAACAAAATTTAAAACTATGAAATTTATTTTTTAAATGAAAAGTTGAAAAAGTCACGTGACAACAAAAAAAACTAAAAAATTAATTATATAGGTTGTAAATTAAAGTTCAACTATATTTTCTTTAATCAAATTAAAACATATTTTACATTTTTTAGGATGAGATCAGTGGCTACTATCATATATTATTATGCATGTTCTTAACACGTTATGTATAGTTTAGTTGTAATATCATTTGTAATTAACAATTTCTTGAATTTTGCAAAAGTACTAATTTAGAATTTTACTTTTATGAATTAGTTATGCTTGTTGAAAACAAAATGGTAAGAGTCTTGAGATTACCTGTAGTTATAAAATATATCTAACCTGGACCGACCCTGATTGTTAGTTTTTTTAAAGTTTTTTTTATTAAATATTTTCTCCTATTGATATCAGTTAATGCTTTTCATGTGTAACTTTTGTATTATGTTTAGTCTTATTAAATTTTAGGTATTCTATACTAATTTATTTTTCAGCTTTTTTGTAACTTTAATTAAATTCATTAAATTTTTATTATATATCTTCCCTTATAGTTGTATTTTGTATAACTTGTATTATTATTTATTTCCAATATTTTTTGCTTCATACAAAAACATTTCAAGATGTTGAAGTATGTATAATTATAATTTAATCTACAAATGTTGATTAGTTAGTTGTTTTGATAACTGAAAAATACTTATTTGTAATAAGACTCTTATATTTAACTCATTTTTTGTTTAAAGTAATTTATGCTGCTTATATAACAGCTTTAATGGTGTTTATTTACAAAAATCAGTTTTAGCATGATTATAATTACAATAAAATATTTTAATATAATATTAATAGATTTATTACAAATGTGTTTACACTTTAACCATTAAAGGTTATTTTAATTTGAAGCAACGAATCCTAACTTTCGGTAATAATTTTAGTTTTACTCATAATTATTTTGTGCACGAACAAAAGTAAGTATGTTTTCCATATTAATAACCATAAATGAATTTCAAATTATTCTAAAATACTTACTATTAGTCATTATTGTAGTTTGTGTACAAACAAAAAGGTAAAGACATTTAAAACGTTTTAGTAACAAAAAATTTTATCTGTTACACATTTAAAAAATAGAATGTAGTATAATTTATTTTTTGATTTTTTATCTAACAGTAATTTTTTATTTTAACTAAAAAAAATTAAGTAAATACTTATAAAAAAGTTTTAAATTAAAAAAGTTAAGAATATTTTATACTGTTGTTTGAAACAACTTTCAAAACGAGCATTTGAATAAAAAATATCAGCTAAATTTAGTTTTATAAATCATTTAATTATTTTTTTATGAGGAAAATAATATCGACTAAAAATAAAACTGAATCTAGAGATCGAACTCTTTTAATTATAAGTAAACTAAATAAATTTAATGAAGTGCTATTTTGTTAAAAAATATTAATCTAATAAATTACCGTCTGTAGTGGCAAATATTTTTATTCATTAGTTTTTAATAAGGGAGGTACTGTGTGAATATTATATTAAAACATACATTTCAATTTCTATTTTTTTAAACTGTTATAAAAACAGCTAAATATTTATCGTAAGTAGTTTATAAAGTATTTTAGCTACTTTATTCTATGTAGACAGATGAGTGCATTTCTGTTTTATGAGATTTAAACCAGTGAGCTTTTAGGTATATCAAAATAGTTTTTACCTGTTTTTTATAGATAAACGAATACATATTTCGACAACTCAACTTCTTAACCGAATATTTTAAAATCCATATCTAAAAATATATTTAATTTTTCGAAATAAAATTACAAAAAGCGGTTGATTATATACCAAGAACGATATTTTATTTTTACAACATATATGATATTTTTTGAGATATGACTACTATAGGTTTTAAATTATAGTACTTTGAATATTTCTTTTTATTTAACAAATGATTACGAAATAAATATAAAATTGTAGATAAATAAACAGGTTTAACCGTTTTTTTTTTTAATGTTATTTTTGAGATATGGCAACTTCAATATTTTTTGCTACTTTAAAATGTAACTAATCGTGTTTGTTTCTAAACAGAATTAAATTTTTGACTGAAGAAACTTTATTTTTATTATAGTAGAAAGTTGAGAGTAAACTGAGATTAACTATTGAAAACATAACATTTCTAAATATTAACAAATACATTTTTGTACAAAAAATTCTAAAACTGACTAATATATTTTGAAAATTTTAGAAGAAACTTTTACTTAAAATAAAAAAGTAATTTTTTTAAAAGCAACTAAGAAAACGCTTATAGTTTTTGATTACAAACATTAAGTGTTATTAGATGTCAAAAGAATTTCTTAACTTTATAAATATTTTTTGAAATATCTTAATCAAAGTAAACTCTCTTAGAATTTAAATAAAAAACAATGAACATATAGTGATTAATATTTACAAGTGAAAGTTAGTTTCTATCAATAATTAACTTTGATTAAACTAAATTCACCCATGGAAGATTTTAGATATTGAAAAAAATGTTTAATCCTAAAACTAAAGGTATATAGTATAAATTTATAAGTACAAACTCTAGATGTTTACTCAAGCATGTTTTATTTGTTTCTTTTTTGATGCAAAGTTTATAGCTGAGTATCTTTCTTAAAAAACTGGATGATAGCATCAAAACGAAACGCTTTCCGGCTCTGCTATGTACACAAAGTACTTAAAAACTGACATATGTTTTTTTTCTTAATAAAATGTATAAACAGTGTTTAAAAGAGTTTCCTTTTGTATTTGTTGAGCTTTAAATAAAAAAATAAAAGTTAGTTACAGTGATTTTGTTCTAAAGTTCTAGTAAAATTCAATATATTAAGGTGTATTTATTTGTAGTTTTTATCAAACAGATGATGTATTTTAGGTTTTAACAACAATATAAGTTTTAAAGGATAAAATTGTTAATTAGTTTTTTCGTTAAGTTTTTATTTTATGTTTTAAGTAGAGGTTTTTAAACACTGAACTAACAATAGTTTTTTATTAACTTAATGCCACACATGAGTAACTAAGTGGCGACTTGCTCATTGAAATCTAGCAATTATAATACCAACAATCTTACAATTGTTTACAAAAACTATTCGAGGTCAATATTTCGATTTAAGACAAATAAACTTTTATGAACTAAGGTAGCATAGCTGCATAATCATTCTAGCTTTCGTGCTGACCAACAATAAACATGTTTGGAATTCCGAAAAATTAATTAAAAATTCTATGTTTTTCCTCTTAAACGTTATTTATTCTAAGTTAGTGTTGAATATGAAGTCACATCTAAAAAGTCCCTAATTCGAAAGGTATTTTATACTAATTGAAGCGTATAGAAAAAGTTTTTTATTTATACGTACAACTACTAACAAAAAAGCTTATACATTTACATTATTATGTTAAGAAAAAATATTTGTTAAATCAAATTTTTTTATTCATAATTGTTTTTAAATTTACAAAAGTTTATACAACATAGTGGGTTGGATTACAAGTATTGGACAATTAATATTATTCTAATTGTATAATAAAACAAATGACCCCTAATTTTGATTTAATTTTAACAAGCTATTTTTTAAATTCATATCTAACAAAATACTGGTGAAAATAAATAGTGTTAATTATTTTTTAATTATCAATGTTTATACTTTTCTTCAATTTTATTTTTATTTTGCTAGGGGATGTTTATGAAACTAAAAAAGTTTGAGTTAAAGATCGTTTTATGTTAATAAAATATTTATCAAACATTTTGTTAGTAACACCAAAGTAGCCTAAATATTATTTTATGTGTAAAATCAAGTGTTTTAATATCTCTTAGCTTTAGATTATAAAACTCAATAAGTGTAAAGTAGATTTTAGTTATCTAACTAGTTAGGTTAGTATTAACACTATGAAATTTAGCTATAGTACATTTATTAAAATTAATTAGTGCCAAAACTACTTAAAAATTTTAAACACTTACTCACTTATTCACTAACATAAATACATAATTATAACCACTTATAAACTTTGAAACACTCAAATTATAAAAATCAATGATTAAAGTTAGAAGTTTGTGGTATTTGTTTCAAAACTTTTGTTGTACTAGGAAATTATTTAGTGTGCACTTGTATTTGTTTTTGTAGTTTTAGAATACAACATATTACAGCTTATATTCTTACCCTCAAAATAAATAAAAATTGCCAGTTGTAATTTATTTAAAAACCAGTTTTCAAAAATTAATTTTATTTTTAATTATAAGAGCTCAATATATCGTAAAGTTATAGGGTTGCCACTTTACTTGGAATCCTGGAAAACCCTGGAATTTGACAATTTAGGCAAAGCAAACCCAAGAAAAACCTGGAATTTGAACAATTTTCACATGTCCAGTAGTAAGATTTAAATTTGAATCAAAAAATCTTTCATATAAAAATTTCTTTGTCATCATCAGTTTTTTTTATGAAAAAAATATTTAAAGTAGCTTTTTAGTATCTTTTCAATGTTTTTATACTATTAAACACAGTTTTTTACTTTAGACTTACCTTTAAACTTAAAATATACAAAATTTGTACTTTTAAAAACCTGGAAGAAATTCGAAAAACCTGGAAAAAATTGGAAAAAACGAGTGGCGACCCTGAAAGTTATCTAAAATATCATTTTAATATTTAATAATAAGATTAAAATTTTTGTTAAGAAATCTTTTTGATTATAACAAACTTTTGTATAGTAATTTTAGAGACAATTAATTCGAGCTTAAATTAAATTAACTTTTATTTATTTATTTTTCATTATAAATTTTTCAAATTTTGTTTACAATAAAGAATTGATACTTTAAGTTGTGTTTTCAGAGGCTAGTTAACTTATGTCAGTGTGAGCTAAAAAAAACTTTTTTCATGTTATTTTAAATATTATTAGTTAAACTTTAGTTTTTGATTAATTTATAAAATTTTTGGATAAGATGGGTAAGAGAAAAAGAGTACAAATAAAAAACTTAATAAATGCTTTAAATAAAAATCTTTTTTTTTTCCTTCTCAGAGTGACTTAAAGTATACATCCAGTTTTCATGTACTATTAAACACAAAATTAAATGAACAAAACTTAGTGCATCATATTTTTAGAAATTTAAAGCTAGCTGTTTTTTACAATCAAATAATTTCACTCTCAGTCTTTTATGGATATAAAGTTTACTATCTTAAAAAACAATAGTTTTCTTTAAATTTTGTTAAAACTTTTATTTTGATTGTTATAATTTATTTTATTACAATTTAAAAATATGTTTTCTAAATCCACTCTTAGGTAAATAAACTTTATAAGTTTGTTTATTTTTACTGATGTGTTTGTTAGTTGACTATTACTAATCTAAACATTTTTATTATACTAAAACCACAGTAAGGTTTTCAGTGGCTAGTATACTTCAAGGTCAGTTTGAGCTAAAATTAAAGGGGAATAAATCTGATTCATCAATAAATTTTTTATTTTTTAATATTTATTTTTTGATTTGTTTTTAATACCATTTTTAAGTAAGGTGGGTTAGAGATAACGGTTAAGGATAAGGTTAGGGATAAGGATTAAAAACCATAAAATAGGTTTCAAAAAAATCTTTATTTTTTCAGTTCAGAACGACTTATAACATACTTTTTGTTTTCAGGTACTAATATATGCCCATTAGTGGGTAAGATTTTTAGCAATTTAATTTTAAGTTGTTATTTACAATTAGATGACTTCAGACTTATTGTTACATAATTATAGAGTTTAACATTTGATCAAACAATACTTTTCTTTAAACTTTGTTTAAACTTTTTAAACTGACTTTGAAAAATATTTTTTCACAAATTAAAAATACATTAAAAAAATCCATTGTTAGGTTAAAAATGTTTTGTTTTTTTTTACTTAAATGTTATTATGTGACAATTACTAATTTACACATTTTTATTATACTATAAACAATTTCCAAATTATATTTCTTTTAAATTTCAATATATAAAGCTATAAAACCAACTAGTTAACTGTTTTTAGTTTAACAGTTAAAAAATTGCTTTATTACAATGGTTGTCACTTGAAAAGATGTTTTGTTAAAGAGTAGTGACAAGAACATTTTTTTTATCTAAGCATTTTAGGTTGATCAAACAGGTATTAAAATTATATCAAAAATTATTTTAGAAAAATTTATTTATAATAATAACCTGTTTGTTTTTTATTCCAAAAATTTATTTAATAGATCTATATTCTTAAAATCAACAAGACATATACTCTTAGTCTTAACTCATTTGCTATTTAGTATTTAACTTATTTAAATTATTAATATTTTTTATATAAAATTTTGGTTTTTTTTTAATGTATTAACTAAATGATATAACTGTATATAATTGAGCTTTAATTATTTTTTTGTTTAAGATACTAATTGCTAGTTTTTCTATATATTTATTTAATAACAACAAGTTTAATTAAATATTGCATAAAACTAAACGAGTATAACTTTGGCTCGAATATCTTTTTTTGTAGTTTTTTTCTTACCAAATTTTAAAATCTATTATTTTAATTTCTTAAATGCTAACTTGGAATATTTTTTTAATTCTAAAGATTTTTCTTTTGCTTTGATTTCCATCAAATTGGGGTTTGCCTTTAAAAGTGGGAACTCTACCTTTGATAACTTAACTTTTTTCAATTTTTATTTTATTTTAGTTTTTTTTTTTTAATAAAATAAGAATTTTTTTTTATCTACTTATTATATTAAGTTTTTTATGTTAGAAATTTTTTTCCGATAAATGTTTTTTTTTAAGATATCCTAAATATTCAAATTTATGATAACTTTTCTGCAAATAAACTACATTTTTTTTATTTTTTATTATACGACCAGAGTTGGTAAAATGCTAATAGTTACTATGGTAATTCAGCAATGAAGCGTATAAACTTTGGTTTGTTTTAAGTTAGTAATTTCACGCTCGAGTAAACAAAGCAGAGCTTTTTAACATGTCTGTATACGACCTAGGCTTTTTTACACAGGTTTTCATTATTCGAAGGATTTCTGGCTCAAGTGCTATGAAATTATGTAAACTTGCATAGGTCATAAGAAGCTTCTGAAAGGTGTTCTCTCTGTTTCATTAAGCTTTAAAAAAAGTTAAGTAACTAGTAGCAATACTACCAAATTATAAAACTTGAAAACTATTTTCAACAGATAATTGAATACTGAAAACTTTAAATATTAAAATGGAATTCTCAAAGCGATCTAATCGAGTTGATCAAGGTAATTAAGTTCAGATAGTTAAATAATTTTGATAATAATCTTGAAATTATATTTTGGTAAAAATAACTATATAATTTATTGTTCATAAACTATGCTAATTTAGATCCAGACAACTTAATTACTTTAAATAATTTTACGAGGGTTACTTTGGCTCGAATAACTTTTTTTGCAATTTTGAAAAAAAATTCCAAACTTAAGATCCAATTGTTTTCTTTATTTGTAAAGCTAATTTTGATTTTTCATTCTAATAAACGTTCCTTTGCCTTTAATTAAAAATAATTTAAATAAATCCATTAGCCTGGGTTTAAATTTAGTAGTGGGGCCCCTTTAAAAACTTAACGTTTTTTTTTTATTTATTTTAGCTTTTCTTCAAAAATAAAACAAGATTTTTTTATAACTTACTTGATAAACTAACTCTTTTTCTGATGGATTTTTTTTTTCTTCAATTTTTTTTTCTATACATCCCCAAATATCTCCAAATAAATGTTTCTAAAATATTCAAGTTTATCATGGCTGTACTGCAAATAAATAATATTTTTTAGTTATTTTTATTTTCAATATTCTTGTTTAACTAAGTTTTACATAAAGAAAATATTAATTTTTCCAAGTGTTTTTTGTTATATTACCTATGCAAGTTTCACATAAAATCATAGCACTTTAGCCAGAAATTCTTTGAACTATGTAAGTTTACGTAAAACTTGCATAAGTCATAGAATAAAAAAAAACTTGGAAAATTTAATATAAACTTAGTTAAATAAGAATAATTGAAATAAAAAAATATTTGACAAATGTCAAATATTTGCAGTAAAGCCATGATAAATTTGAAATTTTGGAAAAAAAATATTTGGGGATGTCTTAAAAAAATAATTTAAAGAAAAAAAATTATTATAATTATTTCCTTCATAACAAAGGTAGTTTAATAAGTTAGTTAAGAATAAAATATTATTTTATCTTTAGAGGAAAGCTAACTTAACTAAAAAAAAATTAGACTTTTAAAGGGGCCCACTACTAAATTCAAACTCCAATCCAATGGATTTATTTTTCAGTTTAAAGGCAAAAGAAATTTAATAAGAATAAAAAAATCAAAGTTTGCTTTAAGCATAGACATTTTTTTTAGATTGCAAAAATAGCTATTTGAACCAAAGTAACCCCCGTAATAATTTTTATAAAAGTATTGAAAAAAATTTAGTAAAAACTACATATATGATTTATTGTTCATAAAGCATGCTAATTTAGATCCGGACAACTTAATTATTTCCACTTTGAAACAATACACTGATCACAAAAACAATGAAAATTTGAGGCTTCAGAATAAAGTTAAAAGCTTGGAGTATAACTCAAAGACACTAAATGTTCTATTAAACAATTCTGACTGTAAAATTAAGAGTTTAGAACTTCAAAATTTAGTGTTGTCTAATAAAAACCATAACTTAAACAATGAAAATAGAATGTTGAAATCACAACTAAGAAAGTAAGTTGTTAACTACATTATTTAGGTAGAGAATTATTTAATGTTTAATTATAAATTTTTCCCGTTGACCTAGTTGAAAATAGTATACTAAAATTTTGTTTATTTTTTAAATAATAACTTTAGTAAGGCTACTTTAAAATTTCAGTTAAAGTACTTATAAAACATAAAACTGCTACTAATTGTTTTAACTAAACATACATTCACTTTATTTAGATTGCAAAGAGCCAATGTTGGTTTGTTTATTAACAAACATTCTGAAAGAAGTTATAAAAGCACTTCAGTAAGTGAAGATTACAACACAACTAATACGAATACAGGTAAAATGTATAACTATTTTAATGCAAGCTCTAAAATAACAGTTTTATATGCGATTTGAATTAGATGCTAATTACAGGGTTTCAAAGCACTCAGAATATTCAAGTCACTAAAGACTTTTGAAGTTTATTAAAATCTTAGGATGACTTAAAATATCTCAGGATTACTCAAGACATTATGAGTTTATGTCTTAAACTCAGGTTGACTTAGGATAGTTTTTTTAAATCTCAGGACAGTTCTAGTTGATTCTATTCCATTATTTTATTATTTTTTATAAACAATTTTGTTCAAGAACTTGACTTTTATTGATTTTGAAATACCTATTTAATTTATTTTAGTTTTGCAGCTAGCATTTTACTACTCTTAGAAATGATATTTTTTTGAGCCAGAAGTCTATAAATTTTTTAAAGGATTATGAAAATTCAGGATGACTTAAGGTAGTTTAAGCTCACTCAGGATTTTTTATTTTTTCTAGAGAGTTACAACTCTGTATCTTATACAAAATTTTTATGTAAGAATTTTTTACAATGTGTTTAAGTTTAAATCTGTAAACTTAAAAATTCTAATTATAACCAACTATATTGTTAAATGTTTACTAAATAAGTATTCCACAATAATTAAAAATTTGTTATAGTGTTTTTTCTACAACTTGATTTTATTTGTAACTTATAATATTATTTTTAAGTATAGTGAATGTTTTATCTTTTGATTAGAAGTTAAACAGAACAAACATAAAGAAAAATTATTAAAAGGTACTAAGACTTTTTCTAAGTTATTCTAAAGTTGGGCACTTTACTTTTGCTAAATGACATTTTTACATACTATAATGACTATAAAGATAAATTGTTGTAGACTGTAGTTCTAAATCTTAAATAAATTAGAGAGAGCCGTGACTCGATCTGCTATTTAATAATGTTTTTAATTAAGTTTGAACATAGACAATAAAGGTTTAACTTTTAACCCCTTATTTTAAAGACATAACTGAAACAAAGTTTGATGAAGAATTTCTTGAAGAGCTTAAATCAATTGATTACTTATTAAGTTTAGGAAAAAGTAACATTGGAAAATCACACACAACTGACTGTACTAGTAAGTTTTATTTATAAATGATTTCTTGTTGTTTTTTTTTTATTATACATATAATAATGGTGTGTCATAACTTCCTATTTAACTTAAGTTAAAGTACATAAGGGGTCACATATTTTTATGAAGTAAAATTGACCCTTATTCAAATGTTTAAACTATGTATTATAAAACAGTCATAATACAAAATTAAAACTATAAGAAGCTTTTGAAATAAAGTCAACTCAAAAACGAAATGTAGATACAAAAGTGTGATGAAATCCAATTGTTTTTAGTTTAAGTTTATTATATTAAACATATCTGTTTATTTTAGTAAGTTATTGACTTTAATGTAAAAAAAGAAACTTCTTTGTTAGAAAAAATTGTACAAAAGCAATTTAAAAACAAAGAACCAAAAATTATTAAAAAGAATTATGTAGTCATTATGGATTGTTAATTATCAGATAAAAACTAGTTTAAGACAATTGCTTAAAAATTTAGGTGAATGAGATTTTAAATGAAATGATCTTCCTTTTTTCTTTTTTTTTAGAAACCTTTTTAACTTTGCAACGTTGTGTTAAACAGTTAATTTTTAATTCAAAACACAACTAAACTCATCTACTAGAAATGGAATAAGTATAGTTTATGAAAAAATAACCTACCCCCTATGTCCCTTTAATTTTATTTAGTATAGTACAAAAAGTTTATTACTTTTAGTAAATAAGTGACTAAGTAGTTTTAGTTATGTTTGAATTCTATAAACTAAAAAATAGATTTACCACAAACTCGTATAACAACTTTACCTTTAGTAATTATTATCACATTACAATTAAAATATGTACAATATTTGATAACAATTTTTTTTAAGTATTTAATACATGCATTTTGTATATATCAATAAACATTAAAAAGTAATAAATAAGTAATAAATAAATATTGAAACTACAAGTACAAAAAACATTATGCTTTTTGTTTTATAAAGTACAATAAACAACTTAATTAAACAGGTTGCGAGTGTAAACATTTTTATGGAATTCCAGTTGTATTTCAAAGCCTAAAAGCACAATACTCCAAATCGTCTAAAGATTGTTCTATTGACTATGACGAATATAAGAGTTAGTAGCTTTCTTTATGCTGGAATTTTGTTCATATATATACCAGTGGCTTAGCGTAGTATTTTGGTCAGGGGGTGCGCAAATTTTTTTCTCAAAAAATCCTCTAAATCAAAACTTTTGTATTTAGCTATAAATTTTTTTTTTAATTAATATAATTGAAATAAATATATTAAGTAAAATAAGTTCGTTAACTGTTTTAATAATTATTTATATATTACTAAATTAAACAATTATATAAAATTATAAATTTCATTAGAATTACTTATACTTGCAAAAATGTAAACTTATTAAATAAAAATTGTTTTTATTACTTATAGTAAACTTTATATCTTTTAAAATTAATATATTCAATAAGACGAAAGCATCTGCTTTATTTACAAATATCAATCTCTTTAATATACAATACAACAGTGATAACAACACTTCATTGCACATAATTTTAATAAAGTTACACAGAAGTTAAAATAGACCAACTTTATAACTGTTATTACAGTTTATTAAAACTTTGTAAAATAGTTAAAAGTATACTTTTTAAATTTAATTCATTCGATCGTATTTGTTTAAAATAAAAATCAAAAACAAAGTTTATTTCTAATAGGCCGACACGCTTTTTCTTGTATGTTTATAAAAATAAAGTTCAGAAAACTAGCAGTAGTCTTAACAATTAAGCATAGAAAAAAAATTGTAAAATTGTTTAATTTTTCTTTAAGCGTGACGTATTTTTGTAAACTTTTTTTAGAAAAATAATCTGCCATAAGGTTATACTACAGCGTTGCGCTATATTAATTGCGAGCTTTTCGAGTATAAATTCTTATGAAGTTAATGAACTAATAAAATTTTTCCTTATGGAGTTTTTCATCAACATCGGTGCGCATTTGCAATTACGCACCGAGTCAGTATATTGAGTAATAACTAATAACATATACTTTCCTAACTTGCCACTAATTGGTATTCAAAATTTCGTTTAACTTTTTGAATACTAGATAAACATAGTTGAAAAAAGGCAAATTAAGCAGAAAAAATAAACTATAAAGGATAAAGATATGACATTATTTTTTTTACATTTTGCTTTTTTGGGGTGGCACGCATGCGCCAGTGTCCCTCCCCACGCTACGCCCCTGATATATACACATTTACAGTTAATCAGTTTTATTGTGAGCTAAAGTACTTATACATATATGTAATGGGTAGCTGTCTAAATTGCATGAGCGTACAAAATTGCACAGACATACTTTTGCATGAAAGATCATTATTGCGCGAAGACACTTTTGCACGGCGACAATTTTGCACGGATTAAAATTATTTTATTATTTTTATAATTTTTTATCAATTATTTTTTTATTTTATTTTTTTTTTCTTATTTTTTTATATTATTTTTCCATCATTACCCCTAACCCTTAAACTTGGTCAGTAACTTTAACCTTTTAATTATTTCTTAGGTTTTTTTATGTTTATCTTTCATTATTATTTTTATTTTTATGCTTATTTCAAATTATTTCTTATTTTTCTGTAATTTTTTACTCACGTTCAAAATTGACTGTTGGTGCCAAATGATCTTCGTACAATTTTGTTCTCTCGTACAATTTTGGCTTTATGCAAATTTAGCTTCGTGCAATGTTTTGCACTCTCGCAATTTCGTTCTCGTGCAATTTAGTCCCCTCGTGCAGTTTAGACCCGTTCCCATGTATAATATTACATAGATGTTTATAAAACAAGTGTTAATATCCACTATACTATTTAAAATCTATATTTTTTTTCATATATAAACATACAAAACTCTATATTTAAAGTAGTTGTAAAACGCAACACTTATACAGAGTTCTGCCCAATTTTATTTTTAATACTTTAAAATTGTTCATAATTTGTTAGTGGGTAAATTGATTGTTTATAAAGCCTTTATCTTATATTGTATTTTACAATTAACTAATTATATTTTAATGCTAAAGACCAATATTAATGCTTTATTTTGTCAAACAAGTAAACTTTATAAAAGACAAATATAACAGACTCATGTAATTTGGAGTGAAGCAACTAAACTGAAGCAAGACTTGAAATCTTAGATTTATCAAATTAAGTTGAAAATTATTAGCAATAGTTTGCGATTTTGTTTTTTGTTAAGAATTTTAAGTTTACAACTTATTGTTTTACACTCAAATTTATAACACATTTTAAATATCTTAACATCGTTTAGATGAAATAAACTATTGTTAGTTTTTTGGTTTGATTAAAACAATAATATGATTTAGTTTTTAGTTTATTTTAATGTTGGCTTTTGAAAAAATTTTTAAATATGAAAAAAGAATTGAAATTTAATTGATATATTGATGAACAAATTTAAGTAGTTAATAAATAAGTTCCATAGTACTTTTTTTTCTAACAACACTATAAATATTTTTAAAATGTGTCAATAAAATTGAATTTTTTCCTAAAATTTTTTATTTTTTTAATTAAAGAGTTCAGAATAAGTTATTTTTTACATTTAAAAAGTATTCGAATACTCTTACAAAATAAAAGCGTGCATTCAATATAGTTTGTGTCCTAAAAAGTATAACATATAGAATAAAAAACTACTTCTTATAATGGTTTTTTGGTTTTTAAATGAATTATCACAAAATGAAATTTTTTGGAACTAAAATATAAACTTGTAATTTAAAAAATAGAAACTATTCATCTATATAATTAAAAAAATCTTTATGATAAAGTGAGACTGAACACACAAACATAGGACTTCAGATAAATATGTATAAGTTGAATGTTGAATATTTTATACTAAATGTCGGGTCTGTTGAAAAATACCTTAATAATGAAATCACTATAATTCATAAATCTACAAAATCACAATTCAGTGTTTGATGGATACAAGTTTAAATTAATTTTAATCTACATTTAATGCTAAATTTTTTATAATTTACGCTTGATCTTAAAAATATAATTTCTTAAACCGATTGCTTTCCATTTAACAACATTTTAAAGATTCATTTTAGATGGTTTATATTTGAAGGTTTTTATTAAGAATATACTTTTTTATATTTCATTCAAATTTATTTTTTAGATAAAATAAGTATTTATCTTTAACAAAAGATTTTTACCTATTTCCAAATAAATTAAACACAGTTTGATTCATAATATATAATTTTCTATATTTTCAATGTACTTACAAAAATATGTAATAGTTTTGAAAGTTTTGTTTTATTAAGTTAATTAACAAAGAGAGCAAAACTCTTGGAAAAGTTTTGAACGTTAATGTGCAATAAAGGTTTTAGATTTTTTTTAAAGAATAATTCGATTATTTATCTATAACAGTATATGCAAAAATTAAACTTCAACAAAATATTCAATTATATATTTTTTAAACTATATTCAAAAATTTAACTCAAACAAGATGAACTTTTATTTAGTCATCAGATTATGGATTAACATAATGTTAAGAAGTAGTTTTCATAAAGTCTTCTAAATGTGTTCAAATACAATAAAAATATACGCAGCAGTCAGGTTCCTGACGGTTTTGTTGTTTTTTTCTAAATTGTAAAATTTTGTAAAAATAAATGCGTACACTCAACAAAATCGAGCGACAAAATAAAGTTGTACAAAATAATAAAGCATTAGATTAATAACGCTAAAAAATGCCCACAAAAACATATTCTATTTATTATTGTTTTCATATAGACTTTTTGCTCGTAGCAAAAAAAAAATCTAGATTCATATCAGGGATAAACGATGAAAAATTTTTATTATTATCAACATGATCAATCAGTGTGCATTGTAAAATGACCTAAATATTCAGCTTTTGGCATAATAAAATTTCTACAATGAGTTTTATAAAGAATAGTACTTAAAAATAAAATAAAATGATTAATTGAATCCTAAAAAAAAAAATTTTTTCATTATTTCGGAACATTATTAATTAAAAAAAATCTATTAAGCGGGAGTTAAAGATCGATATGTTGGTTGAGTTTGTAAACACATTTAAAAACAAGTTTTACGGAAATAACATTAATAATAATTAACTCTTTAATTAAATTAGTACTTATTTCATGAGAATGATTGTTTAAAATACTTTTTAATTGAGATCATAAATACTCTTAGTTAGTATTTATGTACAATTTTATATAACTATCAAGCTATTTTTCATAATAGATTCGTTCGAAATAAAGCTTAAATAATTTTTTTTTTCTTTCAATTTACATTTTTTGCACTAAATATGTCAAAATTACACGCATTACGTAAATACTTTTATATTAACAGAACTCAGCTTATAGCCATTATGCTGTTAATTAATATATTTTATAAAGCTAAAGTATTTGTGTTTGAAAAGAATAGATGAATTCGAATGCTCTTGCAAAAACTACTTATAAACATTGATATAGTTTACTTGGGAACGAGTCAAATATGCACGTTTGCACAAAGACACCTTTGCATGGAGGGTCATTTTTGCACGAAGAATCATTTTTGCATGTGAGTAAAAAAGCAAGAAAACATAAATAAAATGAAAAATTGATATATAAAACAAAAAAGAAAAAAAAAGTTACAGACCGAGGGTAAGGGTTATGGGTAACATTGATAGAAATATTATAAATTTAATTAATAAAAATTAAAAAAAAATATTATAAAAAAAAAATATATATAAATTAATAAACTAATTAAAATAGAAATAAAATAAAGCTACTGACCAAGGGTAAGAGTTAGAGGTAACAGTGATAGATAAAAAAATATCTCATACAGTTATTTTAAAATAGAAAATAAATAGAAAATAAAAATAAGTATACAAATAAAAAAAAACAACAAAATAACAAAACAGAAGAAACAAAGTTATTGACCAAGGGTTAGGGGTTAGGGGTAGTAATGATCGAAAAACAATATAATTAAAGTTAATAAAAAAAACAAAAATTTAAAAAATTCAATCCAAGCAAAAGTTTCTTCGTGTAAAAGTTTCCCTTCGTGCATTTTAAACTCCTACCCGAGTTAATCACAGTTTCGCAAATGAGTGTTAAATTTTATAAAAGCAAAAACGTTTTAAACAAACCTTTTGTAAACACAGTGGTTTTGAAAGTTTAGTAATGCTTAAACTAAAGTTAAATAAAAGTATCATAGTAATTGTAACGCAATTAGAGCTTAAAAATAACAACAGTACAATATTTCATAGAACATGGTTCTAGAATATCAGTTGTTAAATATTTTATACAGTTCTGCTTAGACATTTGTTTGAATTAAACGAAAATATTTGGACTTCTAGTGATTTAGTTTTTGCAGTCTTGCAATTGGTTTTAGAAAATAAAGTTAAAGCTTTTGATTTTAGCCTGTTTATATTTCTAGTCTCAATAATCTCTTAACTCACTGAATCTATATTTGTGATTCATACTAAAATTTTTGTGTTGAAAGTCACTAAAGTCTGTTGTTCAAACAAACTGATTTTTAAAGTTTTTATTCAGCTTTTAAAATATTTTTTTAAATGCTGTTTGCCTATTAGGTGATACATTTTAGAAATCTATACAAATTCAAAATCACCGTTTTCTTAAGGAAACTATTAAGAAGTTGAGTACTCAAAAGGAAGCCCACTGAATCAAATTTAAAAAATGGTAGCTGATCTCTTGGCATAGTAATTAGCAAGTACAGTTTAAAACTGTAGTCTTTTCACTTAACCAACTGAAAATGTCATTAAGGATTACTAAAACCACCTGAGCCAGCATTTTGGTATGAGAGTAATAGTTCTAAGCACACCTTAAAAATACATACATGTCATTTGAAGTATTAGTTTTAATATAAAAAACATTTTGAACACAATTTTGTACTTATTAATGCGTAATAAAGAGCTGTAGCCTTACTGATAAGTGCTACTAAATAGAATGATTACGAGAACGGTTAATAAACAGCTGCATCATACGGATTGTAAACACCAACTTTAGTAAATCGGGAGACAGTTTTGAATTTTTTTTGCAGTAAGGGGATGAAAATTTCAGCCATTTATATCAAAAGTCCAAATTTTTTTAAATAAAATTTTGAAACCTTTATGGTTCATAAAAGTGTAAAATTTTTCGAATTTAGTTTAATTTCTTTTGCAGTCTCAGTAGGTTTTTATATTTAAATGTTCATAAGTGTTTCGACTTTATGTAGTTGAGATTAAGTTAGTATTTTGATACTTTTATTGAAAAAAGACCCTAAATTTTTTCTTTGTATACTGAATTGTATATAAAATCTTTTTAAATTATATGTACTACCCAAAATGTTTTGTTTTAGATAAAACTACATGTTGTTTTGCGTAAAGGATTTAGTTTTATTTGATAAAAAATAGGTTGGCTTACACAAAATGTTTTTTTACATATGCATTTTTAAAAGTAAATTTTATACAAGCATCAAAAAAATTCAACAAAGGTATACTTAAAAAATACTTTCTCAAAAAAAAAACTACGTTTGAGTATTGAATTTTAAGAGTAAAATTTTTACGCAAAAAAGCTTTTATGCCTAAATTATTAAAATACAAAAAATACAGCTTGAAACAAAGATTAAACTTTAACTTTTACAAAATTTCAGTTTTATACTATTTTCGGAAAAAAAAATTGTATATGAAAAAGGTTTCAAGTCTTTTTATAGATTATTTTAACTAAAATATCCTTTCTACAATAAATAGTAAATTTTGATTTGTCTATGTTTACATATATAGTAAATTTAAGTTAACAGACTATCGTTATTTCAAGATATACAGCTAATACTGAAAGTAGTTGTATATTTCACTTTAAAAATAATTTTGTTGTATTTCTAACGATTTTCCAGCTATTTCCATCAAGAAATATAATCTTATAGTTTCACTTATAATATTTATTCATAACAACCAAACTACCTTTGTAAATATTAATCGAACTGAGCTACTAATCACAAACATGTTTCACTCTCGTTAGTATTGTTAAGTATAATACAAGTAACAACCTGTAAAACAGTTTGTAGTGACTCAATTTGATTGATAAACCTTTTTTTGTGTCTGATATACAGTAAAACGACTTAGTGCAATAAAAGTTTAACAAATTAGTGAAAATTTGTAGTGATGTTGAAAAATTTTATAGAATTGTAAAAATCTGTCGTGTTACAACAAGTTAAGTTGAGAAACCTCTTAAATTTTTTTTAGGATTACACTGAAAACACGGTTACTTGAAATCTTAATCATTTAAGTCTATCTTAGATGCAAAAAACTTAACTATTAAGGATTTTAGCATTTAATACCCATTTAAGTACTGCAGTTTCGAAAAATTTTAACCTCATATACTTTCAATTAATCGATTAGTTTATAAAATTTTATATTCTGAAGTTCTTTTATAAAGCAATTAAATATTATCAAACTTTATCAAAGAAAAATAAGCGTGTTAAAAACTTTATTAGCAAATATTATTTTTTTCGTAATAGCTAAGTGCATTAATATTGTGTGGGAGTCTTTCGTAATTCTTCTAAGTTTGTCTAGGCATGTACATAACTGTCTGCGCTAAAATAATATAAATAAATTTTATTAAAAAAAATTACATAACATAACATTTTTGAATTGTTTAACTCGTTTAATATAATTAACCAGTTAGAAAAGGTTTTGTATTAAATGCAATTATTTAAATGACAATTTTTATTAGTGCTTATAACAAATTGCTTTTTCTCAGCTCGTTTAAAATCCACAATAATAAATCAGATTTGATGTACAATAAATGTAGATTAAAATATTGTGATAGAGTTTTTTAAAACGTTTTCAAATTATATTTTTTTAACACTGCTCATAATATTTATTTGTCAAAGTAGTTAACTTACTGCAAATTGATCTAAAGTATTAGTTTCTGTTTTTTACAAATAAATCTTAAAATTTACTTTTAACACTTTTTAAATTTTAAGTAACAAATTTTAGTTGATGAATTTTTAATTGATAATTTTTAAAATTAACATAATTGTTCGTGTGTATTTTAAGTATTATTCATTTTCTATTTTTAATTAAATATATCTAAATGTATCTAAAATATAGTTAAAAGTTTACATAAAGTTAACTGTAAGAATTAGATTATTATATTTTTTTTGTATTACAGTAAAGTAGAAGTTTAACTATTTTATTTAACCGTCAATGTAATATACAATAACCGAAGTAACCATTAATAACCATAGTAAAATACTAACCAAACTAATATTTATTTTGTAGTTCACTAATTGTTGACGTCTTATCTGTTTTGACTTGACTACTATAATAGCACTGTGATTTTTTTATACAATAAACAATTAAATCTATGTGTGCATTTTATTGTATACAAATTTGCAGAACACAATAATGCAACAACAAAAAAATGTACAAGTTAATGAAAAACTAATTGCTTTTTTAAGATACATGTCAGATAAAAAAATAAAAATTGACAAAAACGAAAAATTGTATGTAACAGAAACCTAATATATCATAAATAAAAACACATTGGTATAACTTCCAGCTAACTGAATAAAATTTGATGATTATCAAATATCCTTTTCAATATATATCCCTTTTCACCCTTAATGTGGTTTCTTTCTTATTAACGTCATTAAATTCGTTTTTGCAATTCTTCTCGCAGGCAGAACTGTTAAAATATAAAGTTTGATCTGTTTAAAAGTTAAAAAATATAAAAAGTTTTAACCATGTTTAAAAAAATATTTACAAATTAACAAAAAGTTGTAGTGTATTGAGTACTTATAATTACCGTATTTCTAAAAAAACTTTAAAGTTATAACCAGTTAGTATGCGTTAATTAATAATTTCATTATTTTAGTTTAGACTCTTTTAATGGTGTCGTATGTTTTGACAGCGTTTTTGAGTTATTTTTTATGATAATATAGAACGAGCTGAATACTAAAAAGTAATTATATAAGTAAGTATTCTTACTTATAACTTACTATTTTCACATATGGGAAATTTTTCAACAACATCACCATTGAGTAATTTAACTTCCTTTTGCAAACATCTAATATTACAATTTCCACTACAATGTTCATCTGGAAATAGTTAACTTAATTAGTTTTAACATTTTAAAAGTGACAATTTAAGATCGGTAAGACAAGTTTATACGACTTTGTAGAATAAACATTTTTTTGGTAGTTTATAAATATTAATCATAGATTGATTAGTTTTTACTCGTATGTTACTAATACAAGCACAAAAATTTCTAAAATCTTCATAAATTATGTTAGTACAATTTTTTGCCGCTAATTCAAATTTCTAGAAAGCGATTGTGACTTAACTATTAATCATGCAAACCTTCAGAAACTTCTAAACCAATTACATTTCCAACTTTGTACTGATAAACGCCGTTTATTTTCATTTTAATACAATCCATTACACGGTGTCTAAAATTGTCACTTGTAATAATTTTTTTGTATTCATTTTTGCAGTAATCTACAAGTTAAAAATTATCATTCAAACAAAAGTTTTTATTTCAAATTATTCATGTTTATACTAATATAATATAAAATCTTTAAAGTTATTTTGAAATAGTTTTGATAGTGATTATTCTTTAAACAACCGTCAAATGTGATTAGAACTAAAAAATACTGCGGGACTAACGACGATATTTATTACCAGGAGTAACTATGACATTATGACGTTATAAATTAATATTTAAAGAAGGAATTCCAACTTAATGCGTTACAGTTTAATCCTATCACAAATTACTTTAACTGCTCAATGACGTAATAATTTAAATTTGCCATGAATTAACTTTTTCAGAAATAATTGAAACTTACCAGGGTCCACCATAGTTGCTTCCACACAAATTGATTTGCCTTTATTGGGCTGACAGGCAAGATAAGCTAAAAAATACAAAATATAAAATATTTAAGAAAAAAAAATATAAGAGCACTACTTTACAATTTTGTTGATAGCTTTTTATTTAGCTTTAAACAGTTAATATAGGAGTGATTTGAGGCTTAATAACTGAAAGACTATATTTATGTACATACGTCATTGTTTTTATATTAGAAAAGATAAATGCATAAATTTATTGATACGTTGAAAATATTAGATACATTTAGATAGCTTGGTAGTGGCAAGATATTTTTATTTCATCTTGCAATAAACTAAAAATTAATGGTTTTAAGAAAATGATAAATTCAAAGCATATTAAACTTACTGTAGTTTTCTCCTTCGTTATTCACCTAAAAAATTGTACAAGTATTTTTATTACATTTACACTAAAGCAAAAATAGTTCTGGGAGAATAAACTAAGATAAACTTAAGATATGTTTAAAGTCTTTAAATTGAAAGAAACATCAATCTTAAAATACTTTACTTCAAACACACTTAAAATAAACTGGAAGAGCTTAAATTCATAAACATTAAATATAAAAAACTTAAATCAAATTTAAGTAATAAAATATAAACTTACAAGATCATTCAAAGCTTCATCATGACAACTATTCATCATCAGTAAGTAGAATGCAATAAGAAATAACAACAACTTCATGTTGATACTTTTACAACAACTAAAACTAATGAAAATAGTTAGGTAATTTCTATTGTAATTTAAAAGTAATAAATTTTAATGCTAAGAAAAGTAGCTAATATTTTTACAAAGTTTAAATTCCTTACTACTAATAGAACACAAAATATATTTTACAAATACTTAAATTTAAAACACACTCACAAAGTTAATGATTTTAATTTCCAAATAATGTTTCTTAGTTACATAAAGTCTGGATAAATTATAAAAAATATTATAGATTTAAAGATATTTATACCATTATGTGAAGTACTATCTTGATTATTCTTTATAAATATCTCATTTACTCAGTATTAAATTTTGAATTTTTTTATTTTAGTATCAAAGTTTTGGTAATTGTATGTGATAGTGCAAATTTAAGTAGCAAATAAATGTATGTTTTGTTTTCAAGTTAGTATACCAATGAACAAGCTATTCAGATAAGACATCAATAAATTACTATTCAAACTATTCAAAATTGTAATAATCAAAACTTTATTATAGCTAAAAGTTGATTAGTTTTGTATAGCTTTCAAAAATATAATCAGAAAAACAATTTTTCCCTTTTTGAACTAAACGTTTTTAGCCACTAAAGGTGCGTAATTTTATATGCATATATACTTGTTCCACAGTACAAATGATCATTATTTTATTTCAAATAAAGCAATTAAAGTTTTTATACAATTAAATATTTATAGATTTGAGACCAGTTAAAATTTTTTTTGTGTTTATGGAGGCTATGACACAGCTACAACTATGAAATTTGAAACAAAATACAATTTACATAATATTAAACTAATAAATTCTAGAAATTTTTAAATAAGTTATTTTATTCTTGTTGCATAATATATTAATTTAATTATTAATTAATTAAATATATTAATTTAATTATTTATTAAATCTTTAGTTATTCTCCGTAGTTAAATAAGAATTATTTTGAAATTCACTTAGATATTAAAGATGTGTTTATAATCGGAAAATTCCTTGGAACTTCAAGTTTTAATTGTAGAAGTGCTTGTTGATGATAAAATTATTAAAAATAAGAAAACAACTAGTGTTAGGTTAATTTGCATGTTTTAATTTTTAGGCTGATATTGATGCAGTTACAGCATGCCATGACAAAAATTGTGACGTCATTTTGTTCCAGAACCATCTTGATAAATCAATTATTGATCGTGAAAACGGGCATTTTTCTCCAGAAGTGAAAGAAGTTTTGTCCAAATGCGATCTTCTCATTGTGATGGGAACTTCTCTACAGGTAAGTAAAGCATGATATACAAAAAAATTATCGTAAATCTATATAAAAATCTATTGTCGTAAAAACCAAATAATAACTTAAAGAGTCATACATCAAATGATAAATGCTTTAGTAATTCAATATTAAATATTTTTGTAAAAGGATATAAAAAATAATAAACCTTTTTTTTTCAGTTTTTCTTCGGGCTCAAAGTTTTAGAGAAGTGCAAACTTTTTTTTTATGTAACTAACAAATAGGTACCACCGATAAATGGACTGGTTGAAGAGTGTCTAATGATTGCCCGAAACTTCTAATCAACAAACATGCAACAAAATTCTTTGAGACCAACGCACAAGCTCCATACAAAAAGATGGTTATGGAAGGTGACATTGATGAATTTTGTACAATCCTGAACCACGTGATTTGAAAATAGTCACTAATGTTTGAGCGTACCATACCCCATGCATAATATTGCTGCTGTTTTTAACATTTCGTTAATTAGCCAGTTTTTCTTTTGTAAATTTTGTTTTTAATGTTTTTAGAAAAAATAGTTATAAGATTAATTTTATTTTACAAAAAAAAAATGTCCCTCGTATACGCAAACTGCTAATTAATTTTCCTTATCATTCTGAAAATAGTTCTTTTTAAATTGATGTAAATAATAAAATGAAGTTATCTTTTACCTGAACTTCTGCCATTTTTTAAATAAAATTTTTCGAAATGAGACTAACATGATGATAAATTTGAATACTTTAATAATAATCTTGTTGTTTAAATGTTTTCTAGCTTAAAAATTTATTTTTATTATGTAGTTTTTAAACATACAAAAAGATGTATACTTTAATTTAATTTTTTTTAATTTAATTTTGCTGTCTTATATTATTCCATTGGATTTCTAGGTTCGATTATTTTTTGTGTGTTAAATTTAAGATAATATATAGTCGGTAAATTTTTTTTTGATTTGTATAAACTTATTAAATCCTTGCACATTAAATTTTTAAAAAAATATGATAATCTCTTTTTTCATTGTTATAGTTAATTAATTAAGTTTTTATTTGAGGTGTACGTAGTAGTATTACAAATTTCTGTAATTATTGTTCTACTTTTATGCAAAAATAGTTGATATAATAAAAAGTTATTCTTAATTTTAGAGTTTTATATCTATTATCGTAAAAAGCAAATAATAACTTAAAGAGTCATACATCAAATAATAAATTCTTTAGTAATTTAATATTAAACATGTTTGTAAAAGGATATAAAACATAATAAAACAATTTTGTCAGAAATACTTTAAAACTTATAAATAAACAAAAATATGTATATTGTGATCGAGTCATAGTTAGTGTATGATTAATATGTTATTGGCAACAAACTTTATTATTATACAGTAAAAATACAATCAATATTTTAACTTAGGGGAACAACTTATAACATTTCTCTGCAAAAAACTGTTTCTAGATAAAATATTGAAAAAAAAGCGGAAATCTTCGAAGCCAAACCCTAAACTGTTAGTGCGAAATTTTAACAAAAGGCTGAAAATAAGCTTTAAGATAAGAATACATGAATCTAAAATGGAGTTTTCAAAGTAGGTCGGGAGCGAAGGGAGAGAGGGGTTATTTTGGTGTATTTAATTTATGAACTACGTAAGCAAATCTAATAAAACTGAACTATTTAATAACGAATGTTTTGAAATGTCCTCCTAATCGAATTATTAGTACACATTAGTGCGAAGTTGTCAAAAAGTGATTGTTGACTTGCCAACTAAACTTTGAATACTGTGATAAGAGTGACTTAATACTAATTTAAAGTGTCACGGTAAAGTAATTGCTGTAGATAATGTAGAAATAAATGGAAAGTCTTCAATATTGATCATTATATGACTGCTTTTACTAGAATTTAATTTTTCTATTGATATTTTATTCGTTTAATACAATTTTTTTTTAAATAACGCGGCGCACTAAGCTTTTATTTAACAAGTAATTTATTGTTGTAAAACAATAGCAAGTTTGTATTTTAAAAAATTAAAAACTCTGTATTTTTGAACATCAGTTTACTTTTTCTAAAGTTTAAATTGAACTAATCTTGCTATGGTCTATTTACAAATGCTTTTATACAAAATCGTCAACTAGTTTACAAATTAACTCAAATGCGGGTAATTTTGGATATATAGAAATATAATATTTTTTATAAAACTTTTAATACACTTTATATACCATTTTACTATTTTATTTTAAAATAACCCATTAAGGTAGAGGTAGGTAACGTACGATCTGCGAACCGGATACGACTCGGAAATATGTAGCCAGCGAATTTTTTTTAACTTATGAACAATGTAATCGAGCCGAACAAAGCTGAGCTGCTTAATAAAAAACATTTTTTAATTAAATTAAAAATAAAAAGCTAATTAACAAAATTAGAAAGCTGTTGAAGTTTCACTTACCTTTTCATTTAAGTAAATACTCAATGTATGTATAGAAATTAAATAAATCAAAAAAATGGTTATAAAACTTTAAAGCAGATGCTAATTAGCAAACTTTATTTTTATACTGTCTTTCATTTGTTTCGAAAAACGTAGATTTCAGACAGATTCTAACTAGCTGGTTTTTTATCTTACTGTCTTTCTTTTAATATAATCCTAAAACCTAGTTACAACTATTGTAGTTTAAAATTTATTTATATAACAGCATACTGTCTTTTCATCAAACTAAAATAAGCATATATTCTAAATAAAAATTTTTGAGGATATTTGAAAATAATCAATATGTTTCCTTTACAACCATATAATTTTGTTTTACACAATTAACATTTAACACCATTATATAACATAATAACAATTATCATATTATTAACATAATATGATTCAGTTTTATTGTTGTCGATTAGTAAAATCTTATAACCAAGACTGTTTTTAAAATAATATGATTGTGTTCCACTTAATACATACAAAACCAATAAAATTCTTTTGTGCATTTTATTTTATGAACAGCTTACGAAACACAGTAACGCAAAAATAACAACACAAATTTATAGATGTCAATAAAAACTAAAATTTCAATTATATGTACATGTTAGTAAACAGTTTAGCATTTGACAAAAATGATTAATTGCATGTAGAAACCTAGTTTTTATAGAATAAACAAAATAAGTTGAATTTCCAGCTAACTGAAAAGAATTTTACGATTATTAACTATTTCAAATCAAATATCCCATTCAACAATGTATCCATACATAAGTTCTGTTAAAAAAAATTAATATTGTTATTGTTTAAAAGTTAATAAATCTAATCCGTTTTTACAATAACTAAAATATTAAACCAAATAAAATTAAATTTACAAAATTTTTTTTTCACTTAAATAATATAAAAATTCCGGACTTATAAACTAAAAAAAATAGTATATATTTGTATACTTATATTAACTTATATTTGTCAACTTTGTCGACAATGTAAGAATATTTAAATAGCGTCAATTGCTTAACCTATATTTTCTGTAATTAGAATTTATAACTAGCTAAATAGTTTCATTATCTAAAAATTTCTGTAAAAATTTAGATAAATAACTTACGGTTTTCACATAAAGGGATTTTAGCAACAAAGTCACCATTGAGTAATTCAACTTCCATTTGTAAACATCTATAATCACATAGTCCACTACAATGTTCATCTGAAAGTAGTTAGCTCAATTAGTTTTTAACCTTTTAAAAGAGACAACTTCAGCCCAGTAAGACAAATTTATACAATGGTTGTAGAATAAACTTTTCTGTTGGTTTTATATAAAATTTTCTGTATACATTTTAGACTTTAATACTCTAATGCTAATTTTACAAGCACAAAAACATCTGAAAACATAAACTATTACAATACAACAATTTTTTACTTAGTTACATTGAAAAAAGTCTATAATTAATTTATATTTGTAAAAAATAAAGATTGTGAATTAAATTTTTTAAATGCAAACCTTCAGCAACTTCTACAGCAGCTATAGTTCCAATATTGTAGTAATAAAAGCCGTTTATTTTCATTTCAATACACGACATTTTAGACTTTCCAACAGTGTCATTCCTACTGGCCTCATAGAACTCGTCTTTGCAGTAATCTATAAGCAAAATATTAATATTTAAACTAAATAGTAAGTTCCTATTTTCACAACGACTATGCTTATGTAGAATTTTTAGTTGCTAAGATGCAACTTATATAAAATTATAATATATATATATGAATATATAATATTATATCATAACAGATGTATACAAACTACATTGATTTACTTGCTGACAATTAATGTATTGTGTAAACTTTTGGAGTTGTTCTTTGGTTTGCTAAAATTCTATTTAACTACTATAAGACGTAATTATTTACTTAACAAGGTATAAATCAATTTTATGACGTAATAGTTAAACTAACCAGGAATAACTACTGCTCTGACGTAAAATTAAATCTTATTAGGAACAACTACAGCACTATGATGTAACAATCAAAACTTACCAGGAATAACTACAGCTTTATAACGTAATAATTTAACATACCAGCAATAACTACCGCTTTATAACGTAATAATTAAACATACCAGGAATGACTAGAGATGCTTTCACACAATTTGGTTTGTCTTTATTAAGCGGACAGGCACGATAAGCTAAAAGAAAAAAAACTATTATTAAAAAAAATTTTTTAAGAGCCCTTTTTTTAATACAGCCAATTACAGTAAAAATGTAAAGTAATTTGTAGCTCAGTTACTGAAAAACCATATTATGATCAATCACTATTATCTATATGTTAGAAAAGGTAAATATATAACTTTGTTGATACGTTGAAAATATTTCACACATTTAGAAAGATTTCTAGTGTTAAAAAATCGGCTTGCAAAATCCTTAACATAAATTATTTTAAGCAACTCAAAGCTATTACTCTACACATTTTTATGATTTATTATAGTTTTAACGTAGATAGATAGCTAAATTGATACGTTGACAGTAGCAAATTTATTTGAATAGATTGGCAGTATGAAAAAAATCAAACTAAAAACAAACTTTTTTAAGCGACTGATAAATTCAAAACAAATAAAAACTAACTATATTTTTCGCCTGTCTTTATCACCTAAAAATCGTACAAATTAATAATTGTTATACAAAATAGCTAAAATAGTTCTGGTGGAAAGAAAGAAAGATAGACTTTATAGATGTATAAAAACTTCCAACTAAATAAGCATTCTTCAGAAAGCTTAAAACAAATACATTTAAAAACATTAAATGACACAACTTGAACTTATAAACATAAAGCATAAAAATTTAAATGAAGTGTTAGTACTAAAACATAAACTTACATGACTATCTGCAGTACCATCACAACAGCTATTCATCATCAGTAAGTAGAATGCAACAAGAAATAACAAGAACTTCATTTTGATACTTTTACAACAACTGAAACTGACGAAAAATAGTTGGGTAAAGGTTTTACTATTGTTTTACACACGACTTTTACTACTACTGTAACTAATAAAAACAGTTAGTATACATATCCTGGTTTAATTTAAAAGCCTTTACTTTTACTGCTAACAAAAGTAGCTAACAAATTTTATGAATTTAAAATTATTTATTATTTATTGAACACAAAGCATATTTCATAAATTCTTCAGATATTTTTAGGTTTTAGTTTCATTTTTTATTTAAATTTTTTGATTTACAGAGAGTATTGATAAATTAAAAAAAAAACTATTGTAGATCAAAAGGTATCTTCAAAGTAAAGAAACTTATCTTTATAAAACTATTTAAAAGTCTTTCAGTTTTAGGTAGTTGCATATAATAATGCAACGCTAAGTTTAAAATGGATTCTTTGTTTTCAAGTTAGTTTAACATTGAACCAACAAATAAATATTTATATTAACAGCTTGCTATTTAAACCATTTAAGATTGTAATAATTAAAACATTTGCATAGCTGAAAATTGATTACTTTTGTAAAGCCTTGAAAAAATTCAACAATAAAAATATGTTTTCTCTTTCTAGCACTTAGCGCTTTTAGCCACTAAAAGTGCGTATTTTGATATACATATAGTTATTTTTTAGTAAAAATAATCATTATTTCAAATTAAGCCTTTATATATTTTATATAAGTAAATATCTAGGGATGTGAAAATATCTAAAAAAGTTCTTTTTTACTTAATGAATTTTTTTTTAAATTTCAGACCTTTTAAGCATTTAAATAAGCGTTTATATATAGACGTTAGGCGAAACAAACTAACTAATTTAAACTAAAATAAGTTCATGTTTATAAAAATATACCTCTTAACTTACAGTAAACTAAAAAAAAATAATTGTATACGTTTTTATCAATTAATAGAATATGATTAAAAACCTTTATAGTTTACTCTATAAATTTTGTAACTATATAGAATCTAGATCGTTAACTTTAAATGCTTAAAAAAGTTTCACTGAAACTAACTAAAACTGAAACTAATATTATTCAACATTTTTCTGGTAAAAAATATTATGGAAAACCATAATTATAACAAGTTTTTGTTTTTGTTATACTCATATTTTAAAAATAGTTACAGAGAAAAAAATACACAAACTACAATTACATTAGTATACATTTATAAGTTTAACTTTTTTTTTGTTAGAAATAGTTTACTACATAAATATAACTATTTAAAAATTTTTGTTGTACAGAATTGACTTCTTATCTTTGCTATTTATTTTATAGACAGATTACAAAGGATTCATTGGAAACAGTTTAGATGGTGAATAATTAAATTTAGTCTGCTAGGTTCTACAGAATTAAGTCTTTAAGATATAGTCAACTAGTCTACAAATTAACTCATTTTTCCTCGTTTTTTTATTTGAAGTATTTGTTTTATAATCGTATAATTTAAACTATTTACTGTTTTACTAGCTAGTTTATACTAATATAAGCCATTGAGGTATGATAACACTTGTTTGAAGTGCATAATAGTTTTTATTATATTCAATTGAACTGTAATGTGAAATTATTTTATTATTGACTTTTTTTTCTTATATGAATATTTATAAATGCATAACTGCATGAGAGTATTAAAAGTATGCTTGTGTATGCGAAATGTTTTATAAATTAAATAAGTTTAAACTACATTTGAATTAGATTTACTCGAGCAGTCAATAAGCCCGACTTAGTAAAAAGAAAATATTATTATAAAAAACTGAAAAAACTACTGTACGTTTGCATTTGTTTTATATACAGATTACAAAAAACCTATTGTAAAAGTTTCAGCTTAAAATTTTTAATGGTCTAATTAAAAAAAGAGAATTCATTGCGAAAAAATTCAAAATACATACTATTTAAAATTTAAAAATTGTTTGTTATAGCTGTTATAGAAAATTAGTTGACTTAGTGATAATGACTTTGTTTTAGATCCTGTAACAAATATACGTTTTAAATTGTTTTATAGTACAAGTTAGCAAACTGTTGATTGATGTAAAACATTCATAAAAAACTATCACATGTTAATTTTATTTTACTGTTAAACGTTATGGAGTGTAAAAGTTTTGTTATTGGAATTTTAAAGATTTAAAACTCAAATTTTAAATGTTTTAAAAAGTTTTTACTTTTTTATACTTGTTATCTATTCCCTGATACGTGACTAAGTGAAAGCAAATGTTGTAAGTCAGTCAAGCAAAACGCTGACGTTTAAAAATTTTGAGCCAATCAGAGGGAGCCAGCAAATAAAATGCTCAGATTTGGCAGTGGTTTCTTATGAAAGTGAGTCACAAAAAAAGCTAAGTGTGTTGTTTATTCTTAATGTGCTCATCATAAAGCTTAAAACAACTGCTGAAGACATTTGAAGATTTTAAGAAACTTGGTTGTTTGGTAAATTAAGCTATATTAAAAAGAACTATATATTTTTTATAATATTTTATGCATTATGCTAAGTTTTATCGTATTTTATTTAGTCAACTACCTTAAAAACAATTTAAATTTGCTAAATAATCTTTTAATTTCATTAAGTTACATTAAGTATAACTTATGTTAGCAAAGAATAATGAGTTAAATTTTTAGTTGAATTAGTAAAAGTTACTTAAAGCTTATACTTAAATTCAAATTACATTTTTTCTAACTTTTAATAGTCATATAAGGTCTAAATAAGATAAAAAAAGTCTTACCCTTGTAATTTATCGACATGTTTTAATATTTGTTGATTATAAAATATTTGTGGTTGTATACCAAACATTGAGGTATTAGTTTAATTTTATGCTAGAAATTTTCTCATAAATGTTATGGTATGTTATAAATGATTTAATTTTGACTTCAATTTTTGCCTAAAATTTTACCCATTTCAAACTGTTTTAGAAGTAGAATAAATAAACATGAAATTGTTGGTTCTTTTGACCTTCTGTTTTGGACTGGCCTTCGGTTCAGATGTCATTGACTTGACAGATGCCAACTTTGATTCTGAAGTCAACCGTCACGATTTCATCCTTGTTGAATTCTTTGCCCCATGGTTAGTTTCGGTTTTGCAATAAATAACTAAAACTTTCAACTTAATATTTAAACTAAATTTTTAGTTAAACGTTTCCATTTGAAATTTTTTTTAGAATTAATTTTCTTCTAGCTTTTTAACTTACAATAGGGTAATATTAATTGAAATCTGATTATCTGTGTTAACTTAACCTAACCATGAAACAAATAATTAAGTTTTTTCAATCACATAAATTTTGTTTTTTATCCTTGCTAAAACATAAATTTTTATTAAAAATGTTAAGTTCTATATGACTTATATATCATTATGTCTTGAATTTTAAAAAATGCAAATCAATATTACTATATAATTAAAAGTTAAACAACATAATGTCACTAGTAATGTTGTAGTCAACAAAAAGTTAAAATGACTTAATCAGTTTTTTAGTTAACATATAAGAACAAAAATTTTCAGGGTTGCCACATAAATTTAAAAAGTTTTTAAAAACTCAGATCAACTCAAGCTTAATGATTTAATTTTAACCTTAGCTAGTTTGAATACTTTTCTTAAATCCCAGGCAAGTTTTTATGACATTATCTTTATTATAATTTTTATATATGTACTTATTAACTCTTTTTTTGTAACTTTTATGGTGTTTTTAGGTATTTAACCTTAGTTAAGAGTTTTTTTTACAATTTTTGATCATATCATTTTTTATCAAGTATCTTATAAATTTAGGATAGCTTAAAGCAAAGCAGGGGGGCTTTTTGCCTCAAATAATGAATTTGTAAAACAAGTAAATCTTGAGTTGAAAAAACATATGGTAAACTGCTCCAATATAAATAAAGTTTTTAGGTTGCAATTTTACAGTTCACCAAATTTATGAAGTTACCATTTTTAAATTGAAATATTTATATATTCTAAATAAAATTTTAAGTTAGTAACCTTATGTACTGTAATTTTTGGGTAATTTCCTAGGATGATTTTGCACCAATATTAAAGTGAAAATATTTTACACTTTTAATTTTACACTATGATAAGACAAGTATAGAAATGAAAAGCTCTAAATCTTAAATAAATTCTTGGTTAATAAAAACAAAGCTACCGATCAAGGGTAAGGGTTAGGGGTATGAGTGATAGTAAAATGAAAACTAATAAAAATTGTTTAAAAATGAAAACTAAAAGATAAATTAATAAAAAAAAAAAAGCTACAGATCAAGAATGAGAGTTAGAGGTAGCACTGATAATGGAAAAAATAACATTACAATATAAATTATTATGAAAAAAAGAATACTAAAAAAAATAAATAAAAACACAAAAAAAAGTTACCAATCAAGTCTAAGGGTTAGGGTCAACAGTGATGATAAAAAAAATAACTATATTATAAATTATTTAAAAATTTTTCTTTTCAAATTTGAGTTATTGTGTACCTTATTTTTCAACTCTATACTTATAGTATCAAAGTTTGAAATTGAAAGTGTAAAATATTTTCTTTTTGATATTGGTGCCAAATCATCCCAGGAAATTACCAATTTTTGTTCTGGTTTATCACATAATTAGTTACAAATTACTATTTGAATAGTTTACTCATTCATAATATTGTAATAAAATATGATTTTCTAATCAAAATTTTTATAATCTTGACTAGAATGATAGTTATGATGTTTAGTGTTGGTCAGGTAACTGATAAAAAGAAATTATTAAAAATTAGTTGTATTGGTATGACAATTCAAATTCCAACAATTCAATTCTTGAAAAAAATATTAAAATGAATATATCTCTAAAAGTAATATAAATTTGAAAAAAACAAAATCTACAAGGCACTTTTTCTTTTTTTTGCAAATTCTTGAATATTTTTTAAGATATTTTAAAATTATTATATGTTTTGGTTTTAAGATTACAAATAAAACAATCTCAACTACTGAAGGTTTTAAAATTTTGTTTTTTTTTAATTTAGTTGTATAAATGCTATTTTCCATGAGTGTCACATATCTTTTTTAGATTTTTTAAGCACTGATGAGGTCTTTGACCTAAACTTAGTTTGTAAAATAAATTCTTAAAAGAATTAATTTATATTTTAAAATTACTAAAAATAACTATGTTTTTTACTTTATTTAAGCCATATCTCAAAAACTATTTAATGTTTTGCAAAAAAATAAAAAAGGCTTGTAGATATCTATAGGACCTACATATGAATTTTTATGTTTGAAAAATATGCATAACTTTTTTAGTAGTGGCACTTTCAATTTTTTTAAGAATTTGAATTGTCCAATTTTAAACAGTCGTTCACCCAGTTGTGTTACACTTCAGAAAATAGAAAATTTCAGTATTTATCATAAAAGTTAAGTCATGAATTTATAAAAAACTCATAAACAAAATAGGTGTGGCCACTGCAAGAAATTGGCACCAGAATATGAAAAAGCCGCAACCAGACTGAAGAGAGAAGACCCACCAATTCCCCTGGCCAAGGTTTGTAATTGTAATATATTTTATTCAATGTATACTTGAACATTATAGTGTATGTGATTTGAATATTAAATGAAGTTATTATTATGATCATTTCCCCTGGCAAAAGTTTGTAATAATATCAAATAAATTATAAATTCTGACCATTATCATTTTTGCTTGCTAAGGTTTGTAATATTAGTATTTAGTTAACTTATACCCACTTTTAAACTTTTCTTAAATGTCAAATTCTTGTTAAGGCCATGAAGGGATGATAAATAACTCATTTTTTCCCTTATCCCATTTCTTAGAGACATAACTAGGATTTTTTTTACTGTTTATAACTATTTAACGTTCAAACAAATTTTTATGTATGGTCATTTAAAGTTTAAAAGTAAAGTAGGTTTCTTATGAGAGGAGAAAACTAAAATGGTGAATATATTAGTAGTAAAATTTTTATTAGATTTTTGATTCATTTTAATCTATTTAACTTTTTGATAAAAATTAGCTTAAAGGCAAAAATTATACTTCAAAAAGTTGAAAATCATGTTTATCAGTTAGAAATTGACTTAACAAAACCTAAGAAAGGCATTAAAGTTTTATATGAGGTATCTTTTGTATAAATTGCAATGATTAAAGTTTTAAATTCAGTTTAAATTTAAGTGGCATAAGATAGAAAATTATATACATTATAAGTTACTTGTAACTTTTGTATACCAATTAAAGATTGACTATACATATCTAAAAGTGCTCAATTTGTATATTGATTGTTTATTGATAAATTTCAATGTTTTAAAGGCTTTAAGTTTCTTTTAATTTACAAATAGATTTTTTAACCTAAAAAATCTCATTTTCTATAAACCAATTTAAGATTGACTGTACAAAATCTAAAACGGCCTGCAAAAAGTACAAAATTAGGGGCTTCCCTCAAATGAAACTCTTCAGAGGGGAGAACAAGCCCAAAAAATTCAAGGGCAGAAGGACCAAAGGTTTACTTTTGTGAGAAAGAGTAGACTAATTTGCTGTGATTTACAGTAGATATTATTTTGTTTTCAGTGTGATAAATTAGGGTGTGGATTAAACAGAAAATTCTATTATGATTTTGAATAGCTTGTTTTTTGTTTTATACTATTTTACTATCAACAAAAACTTTTCTTTTGGAAATGAGTTTGACATTTTTAACTTAAATAAATGAATATCAAGTAAAGTTTTGTAAACTTCCTCAAAGAAATTTTACCAATTTAGAATTTCAAATTAAACATTATTAATCAATTTCAAACTTGCTTTTCATTGGTTGTGGAGTTTTCATGTACACAGAAATTGAAAAACAGCTAATAAAATGTAACTAAACATACCAGTTCTACTTAAAATAACTTTTTTTATAAACTGTTTTCCCTGCTTTTCATTGGTTGCCGTGTTTGTTAGATGGACTGCACAGCCAACCAGGACACTTGTTCGAAGCACGGAGTCAGCGGTTACCCAACTTTGAAGATGTTCAGATCCGGAACAGCCAGTGATTACAACGGTCCCAGACAGGAAGGTGTGACGAGCTTGTAGTTGTTTTATACATTTTTTATTTCGCTGTTTTCATTTAGTATTAATACTTTTTATGTTGTGGTAGTTTTTTAGGATTTTTTCTGGGTTGCCTAAATTTTAAGGTATTTTAGTGTCTAGATTTAATGTGTAATTATTATTAAAATGAATTTAAGATGGTCAGTTGTTTTAAAAGTTGCTATGAATAATGGCTTTGATATTTTTAAGATTTAAGCTTAATGTTTGAAAATTAAAATAATTAGTTTTCATAATCCATAATTATATACAAGTAAACTAAAATTATCTAACAAGTTTAACAATTTGGAATTATGATTGAAACAAATTGATTGTAATTAAATTAAACCACTACCATTCATAAAAACACTAATTTAAATTCAAAATTTTAATCACATTTAAGGCCATAGGGGGGTAGGCCATGTTTTTTACAAGTTGATCTTATTTTATAGAGTTTTTACTAAGCTTCAAGTTGCTTTTTACCGTTTTTAAAAATTCGAATTAGTTTTTGAGATATCACCGGCCAAAGTCGGGCCGCATAACAGGTTCCTTATGGGGAAGGAAAAACTAAAACGGCGAAAAAAGACTAATGCATTCAAAATTTATCTCCTCCTTCATTTTTTAAGCAATCTTCTTCAAACTTTTACAGTCTATTTTTTATACAATAACAAAAAGACGTTATTTGTGACTTTAAAAGATTTCAAGTAAAAATACCTTTTTTTTGAAAAAAAAAATTTTTTTTTGATAAAAAATCACTTTTTTTTTATTTTTGTCATAAAATTTTTATTTTTCAAAATTATTAAAATTCACAAATAACGTTTTTTTTCTCATAATGTAAGGAACATTTCCTGAAAATTTGAAGAAGATTGCTTGAAAAATGAAGGAGAAGATAGATTTTAAAGCCCGTTTTTAAAAACTCGAGAAAAATGGCTTTAAAGTTACCCTTTATAAAGACAACCCTTTATATAACCGGTCATAAAAAAAAAGTTACTTAATATTTTTAAAACCTAAAAAAAGCATCTGAAAGATTATGAAATTTACTATAATATAAGTCTATATGTTATTTTTGGTCAAAAAATGGCTTCTACCCCCCCTATGGCCTTAATAACTATTTTAATTGTATCAGTGTATCAGATTTTAGTAATTATTTATTGTATTTATTTTATAATAAGTAATATTTTAAACTACTGAAGTGTTTTAATTTCAAAAGTTTTACTGGTATCAGTTGCTACCGGATTAATAATATCACAGACTATATAGTTTCAAAATTTTTACTGTTAATAATTGCTTCAAGATAAATAATATCACAGACTAAATATTTTCACTGTAGTATGTAATTAACTGTAAATACATTTAGATGGAATTGTCAAGTTCATCTTGAAGCAAGCTGCTCCAGCATACAAGGAACTCAACACCCCAGAGGCACTCGAAAAGTTCTTGACCTACCCTGATGGTGTTGTAGTTGGTTAGTAATTATTGTTATTTTATTTGTTTATAAATTTTGACTTGCAAAATTCCTTATCTTCTCCAATGTTATTGTTGTTGGTAAGTAAAAGTTTACTTTTACACGTATTATGTTAGCTCCTATTTTATATTAAGGTTCAGTTCTCATTGTATTGTTGTTGATAACAACAATTTATAAGGTTAAAAATATAATAATATCTTTGAAATTAATTATGTATACTCGAAATATTAAGGAGTTAATTTCGTTTGATATTTCAAACATTAACTAATGACAAATAAGGCAAAGTTATAAAATATAAGTGATATGTGTATACCATAACTTATTTTCAGGATTGCTAAAGTTGTACGGTTTATATCATTTAATAAAGCCACAACAAAAAAAAGTAAAGTCTACTTTAAACTACTTGAATAATTACAGTTTACACAGTATAGTGGCCACTTAAAAAAAGAGTACTATAGGCAAAACACACTTGAGCTTTTTTTCAAAAGTGTATTCTTTGTTGCCCGTCAATAGTTACAAAAAAAAAATACTCCTAATAAAGTAATTTCGAAAAGCATCTTCATGTTTTTGTAAAATAATGTCTTAGCATATTTTTCAAGATTTGTCTTTTTTATAAAGTAGATAATTTTAAGTTATACAGATTACCACAATTTTACTCAGTCAGCAATAAACAGGGCTCGTGCGCGTCAGGCTAAATCAGTTTTTTTGAAAAAAGTTGAAAAACGTCAGGCTAAATCAGTTTTTTTATTTAAAAATTTGAGAATCTCAGTTTTTCTCAGTTCAAATGCTTGAAAAATTTAATTAAAAACAATTGAGAAATCTTTTTAAGATCAATTTGGGATGTAAATTTATTTCTAAATAAAGATTTAGTTATTAAAGAAAAAAATCAGTCAGTATTTGTTAAAATAAATGCTTAAAACCTTTTGTTGAATCTCTAAAAAATATTTAAGAATCTTCATTATTTTGTTGTGAGTAGATTATATATGTCATAATTATGAAAATTCGTAAAAAATACAGTTTAAGCATTACAGTTTAGTTCAACAACTTAGCTGTTTTTTTAAATTTGTTTACATCAGCTATGTTTTTCAGAGCTTAGTTGGTTGAACTGTTTAAATTTCTTATTTAAAGGCTATTTCTTATTTACCGAATACTTTTTAGATTAAAACTCTTAGCAGTTTATTCATATATTTTACTGTTTGTTCAAAGTTATTAGAGATATTATAACACTAAAACTTAGCTTATAGATACAAGTACTTAGTTTTGTGGGAGTACAAATTTTAGGTACAATTAATTTTTCTTTACACGAACAAAATATTAAAGGTTTTTTTTTTTTTAATTTAAGTGTAAGCTTTTTAAATCTGATATGACATCAACAATCACTGTATTTATTAAGTGTTTAGGATTTATAATTATGTATAAATTTAAAGCATTTTAAAAAATACTATAATAATTTTTTTTTACTAATTTTATTAATTGTGTAAGGGTTTGTATGTTTAAAATTTTCAATTTTAAAAAACATGACAATGCACGTAGTTTTATTATAAATCTTTTGGTTATAATGTTTTTACTTAGTGCTAAATTAAATTGAACAATTGTGTTTAGTAATATATATTAAATTTTTACACTAGTAATAGATTAGTTACAACACTTATTTTAAACTTATCACTGAATTTGTTATGTTAAGGGCATAGGGGATTCAATCACCATTTTCACAATATAGTCTTATTTTATTGAGTTGTAATTAAGCTATGAGTTGCTTTTTGCAGGTTTTTAAAGCTCAAAATATTTTTGAGAAAAAGCTGGTTGAAGTTTGAGATTACAATAGTACTAATCAAGACCCCCCAGTACCTAAAATGACTTCTAAAGGGGAGTTTCCTTACTTTAATAAAATGTCAGGCTAAACTGGTCTCAGTCAGGCTAAATGAAAAAAAATTCGCGCACGAACCCTGAATAAATGTTTTTTTTAAAGGATACTTTGCTTTCAAGCCCAGTTAAAAAAAAAGCTTTTATAATTTCTAGTGTATTTTGAAAGCTTTGATATTTAAATAAATGTTTTATTTTGTCACACAGGATACTTTTTACTTGAACACAGTTGGGTAAAACCTTTCTAGGAATTGATATTTATTTACTTATTTAAATAATTTTTTATTCTTATAGTATTTATATATTTATGTTTTATTATATTACAGAATATTTCTTACCTAAAAACAGCTGGATGAAAACTTAGTAACCTAATCTTGGTAAATTTTATAACTTTTGATTTTAATAATATTCACACAGGATACTTCTTACCTAAACACAGCTGGGTAAAAACTTTCCAGAAAGCAGCCGATTCATTGAGGGAGGATTACAGATTCGGTATTGTCACTAACGAAGGCATGCTTGCCACTTACAAAAAGTTCGTTTTTATTGGGGTATTTATCTAATTACTACTATATTTTAATTATATTTTTGACAAATAAAGATACCTTTTTGCTTTTAAATCTCGAAATTAAGTATATTCAAAAGTTCTCTATCATTATATAAGCACTTATCATTAAATATTTAAAAAAATTCTTTTTAAAGCTTTACAGCGTTTGAAAGCACGGTAAGGGTTTTATTATTTATATTTTTGTTGAATTATTAATAATTCAAAGCTTGTCCGGCAAATGCCTTGTTCAGCTAATCCAAAAACGAGTGATTTGTTATCACTTTTATTTTTTTGTTTGGTTAAAATCCAAAATTTTAAGCTGTAGAATTTTTTTTTCACTATTTTTAAACAGCTTTTATTTTGTGTTTCTGCAATTTTAAAAGTCGATAAGTTTTGCTAAACTAAAGAATAATTTTAACTTAAATCCTCATTGATTTATTGATTATTAGTAACTCAGTGAAAAATATAAATCAGTTATTAAAGTATAGGATTTAATCTTTAAAGTTAAGGATTGTAATTTGTTTTTGTAAATAAGTGTTTATACAATTCAGCATAATTTAATTTCATACACTTATTTCTAAGCTATTAAAACGCTTCTAAATAAGTATTATATAAGTTTTAGTTTTCTGTTAACAATTAATGAATTTTAAATGTTTTTCTTAAATATACTTTTATTTAGATAAACAACAATTTTTGATAGTTTTCTAAAATCAATTTACTCCAGTTGATGTTGTTTTGTACATCTAAACTAAAAATTGTATTAGAATAAATAGTTAAGTGTTTTGAAAAAACCTTTTTAGTTTATTCCATAAGAACGCTGTTAGCTGAATAAACCACTAATTCTTTAACAAAGAAAGTTCTTTCATTTCAAAAACCAAAAAAAGTAATTTCCCCTTAATAAACCAAAAAATAGGAAGTTTTAAATGAGATTTACATATATGTAGAGTTAGGTTATTTAACTTGATAAATCAAATCTTTCACTCTGAGCCCACCTTAAGGGCTTTATTAATAAAAAAGTTTATTTCAAGATGTAAAACTTAAAGGACTCTAGTTTCTTGTCTACGCACTCATCAGCTTCAAAACAAGTTTAAAATAAAGCACAAAACAAATATAAAGTATATATAAAGCTTGTATATATAAGTAATATAAACCCACTTTAAATCATTATGAACAAACTATATTGGAATACAACTGAAAATTTAATTTTGCCTACTTCATTTAAAAGATTATATCTTTTTAACACCATGTTTGTTTGTTTTTATATTATGTATCTTTCTGAAAAATTGTTTACTATAAATACCATTTTACTGAGCAAAACTTTGTCATATAAACTAAAAGAAGCCTTAAAAAATAACTCTATCAAACAGGTAAAATGTTTAATAAATCTGTGGAAGTATATCCAATATACTACATAATATAATCTAAACAATAAGTTTAAAATTGTACTTTATTTATTTTACCAACATAAATATTTAACATAATATCAAGCAATTTGGTAAAAAGTTTTTCTTATTTTCAGTAATAGTAGTAATACATGCATTATAATAAAAATCATTTCCTCACAGCCAAGTAGTGTTCCACCGCGCCCAACGCCTCCAATCAAAATTCGAGCCAAGCGAAGTCGTCATGCCCGAACAAGCACCAAACAAGGCTAACATGGGTGAGTGTAGAGTCATGTATAATTTATCGAATCTTTACAACAGTTTTTTATTTTTCAAGTTAGTACAAATTATTTATGTCACAGTTCTGTCAATATTTCTAGAGCTGAATTATGTTTAAAAAATTTTAACTTTATCAGTTCCCTTAAATTAAGATTAAGAACATTCTATGACTCATAGATGCGCAAAATTAGTATGAGCTAGGGGGATTAGAGTAATGTAGCTCTTGTTTTTAATTGACTATTTATTGTCTTTACAGATTATTATTTGATGTTAAATAAACTAAAAAAAAAACAAATCAGTATTCTTCATTAACTTCAATATAAAAAGTTATCTTTCATAAAGAAAAACAGCTTTTTGCAAATTAAACAAGCTTTACTAATGAAATAATGAATTGTTCTTCACATTATAAAACAAATTAACTATTCACAGGCGAGTTCGTCAGGGAACATTTCTTCGGTAAGTGCGCACACGCCACAGCTGACAACTTCGGTAAAATGGAAAAACCACTTGTACTTGTCATGTACGAAGTTGATTACGCCAAGAACTTGAAGGGCACCAACTACTGGAGAAACAGGTAATATTTGTTATAAAGTTTTTGTATTGATTTGCAATCTTTAATTTTTATGTTAAGGTTTTAAAAACAGAGAATCATTTGTAAAAACTGTACTTTTTCTTAAAAAAGGTCTTGAAAAGTTATTTTTTAAATTTTGTAGGGCAAAAAGTTCAAAGTTTACAAATGCATTTTTTAACAAAAATTTCAGTTATCGTATTTCTTTTTGATCTATTTCAATTTTAACTGTTTCGAAACCAATATAAAGCAGCCATTTTTATGATTTCTCCCTAGATCACAAAGTAATACAATATATATGATTAACTTGTTTTAACATCCAAATCAAGTAGTAACTTAATAAAGTATAATTTACAAACAGGGTAGTGAAATGGAGCAAGGAATACCACGATTCCATGACTTTCGCCATCGCTAACAGGGACGAAATGTCGGGAGTGCTCCAGCTCACAGACCTCCCCAAGAACGCAGATGGCGCCAAGCAACCCAAACCCGTTTGCGTCATTGTCGATTCGAGTGACAGGAAGTACATCATGAAAGATCTCGTTGGGTTGATAATTTTTTATAAAGAGTTATATTGATATTTATATCAAACCTGTTTGTGTTATTGTTGATAGTTCAGATAAGAAAGATTTCGTTGCGTTGGTATTCTTTTACAAATTTTACAAAATTATGGAACTTAGATATCATTAAAGCTTCTTAATATAATTTAAAAACCATATGTTTCTACATTATGTCGGTAATAAAATCAAGTAGATAAGCTGTATTATAAGTTTGTGATACAGCTTATTATATATTTTAATCCATTAAACCAGTTTTGCAAAACACATAGTTTGTAAGTGGTATCAAATTAAATTTTATATATTTTTTAAATTTTAGAACAAATATGTTCTTGTTAATCGTAGCCAAACTAATGAATAAGCCAAAATCACTAAATCTTGTCAAAATCATAAATTGCTAATTTATAGTTTCCTGGAGTATGCTTTGGCTAAACAAACTTTTGTTTGCTCAACATTACAACGCTCTTTACTTGTTATGTAAATATTAAACAATTAGCTTGTCATTGACGTTTATAATATACCAACTTTTGTTAGTTCTGCTCACTTAAAAAGTTTATTGTATATAAAAGCTCATTGACATTTATATGCGAGCCAACTTTGCTTAATTTCGCTTAGTTTTTAGTATTTAATAAATATATATTTTTAATTATATAAGCTGTGGGTAACAAATATGGTTTTTTTTAGGAAGTTTTTAAAGTTATTTGTTGATTCTAAAACAAATTTAAGTTTTTAAAACCTGTTTAAATACACAAATATAAATAAAACTCAAAACATTTTTGTACATAGCAAGTTTCAGTTTTTCTTCTTCAATTGTTCTATTGTATGACTCATTTCCTGATTAATAATTCTCTTTGAAAATAACTTCCTCACTCAAAAGTTGTAACGTTGTTACATTAATTCTAATAAGTTTTATATATTTCAATACTAAATACACAAATATAATTTTTATCTTAGTCATCTATTATATTTTAATAAGTTTTTTTAATCTAGTTATAGTGATTAATAAGTTTTTTAACGGTTCAAGTCATAAAACATGTAGTTTTTTGCACTTTTTTAATTTGTGTAAATTTTAGTATTATAAAGATGATATTTCAGTAAAAAATATTTGTACATTTCAACCACAAGCATAAAAATATAACTAATAAGTAATATAACAATTTAAGAGCAAAGACAGCAATTTTAATAATATATTAAAAGTCATAATAGTAGTTTGTTTCAGCAATTAAAGTTGTACTTGTTACTGAATATTACCTTATTTTATTATTATTATTAACTTTTTACTTATATATTATTATTCAAACAGCAAAGACACCTTCCCCGCATTCTTGGCTGCTTTCAAAGAAGGAAGTGTTGAACCTTACATCAAATCTGAAGAAGTACCAGCTAGTAACGATGCAGGTAAAAATATTATATTTATATCAAGTTGCAAGTTGTTTTGTGTTTTATCTTTTTTTTAACATTTTTATGGTATTTTATCTAATATTAAAAACAAATGTAAACCGTTAGTTCTTTAATAAACCATATCCCTAAGTTTTTTCATCTCGAAAGAAAATACTATCTTTGTAGGGTTTAAAATGTATTAAACAAACCTTTACTCAACTAAACTTGTGTAAAGTTTGTAATAAAAAAGAAATTAAAAGGCTTTACTATTAGTAGTGATATGAAATTTAAAAAAAGGATAATAAAGCTAGTACTATTGAAAAAACTGGATAAAACAATCAGTCAACATTTAAACACATAAAATTAAAAGTAGTGATATACAATTTAAAAAAAAAATAATAAAGCTAGTACTATTGAGAAAAAATGTTGATGAAACGATCAATTAACATTTAAAACACATCTACATGAATTAGAATTGTAATTAAATTATATTTATGTAACATGAATATTTCTACCAGGAGTCAAAGTAGTAGTAGGCAAGACATTTGACGAGATCGTCATGGATGAGAGCAAAGACGTGTTGATTGAATTTTACGCTCCGTGGTGCGGACACTGCAAATCGCTCGCTCCTAAGTGGGACGAACTCGGTGAAAAGGTGGGGATTTTATTTCTATTTTTATTTATATTGCCGTTTTGAAATAATACAAAAATGTTATTGTACCTAAAAATCCATGAAGAAGTAGTTTCTGATAAAATTGACAAAAAAAGCAATAAATAAGTGAGAATTTTTATAGCCATTATATTACAAAAAAGTTATGTACTGCTGTGGAGCAAAGGTAATTTAAGAGTTCTAACGTGTCTATCATGTATTTTTCAACTCAATGATTTAGAGGACAGTATATTTTGAAAAAAAAAACCTGGGAAAACATAGAATTTTAACAATTTTCACATGTTTAGTAGTAAAATTTCGTTTTGACTAAAAATGTTTCATATAAATAAATAAAAAAATATTGTCATTATCAAAATTTTTTTTTGTTAAAAAACATATTTAAAGTAGCTTTACAGTATTTTTTCAATTTTTTGTTTCATTTCAATTCATCAGAGTTTCTTACTTAAGCTAAACTTTAAATTTCAAATAGACTTAAAAATGTGTACTTTTTAAAACCTGGAAGAAATTTGGAAAACCTTGAAAAATTAATAAAAAAACGTGTGGCAACCCTGATTAAAGCAACTATCTGTTCAAAATTTTTACACTTTAAATCTTAACTATTTGTGTTAGATTTTTATAAATTAAAAAGGTAGAACAACTTCTTCAAATGGTAATCTTTAGTAATATTGCAATGACTATTTCTATAGTGGTTCTTATATAATAAAGTTTTATACACTATAGATGGCCGATGACAACGATGTAGTTATCGCAAAGATCGATGCAACAGCAAACGACTCCCCGTCACAATTCGCCGTTTCTGGTTTCCCAACCATCTACTGGGCTCCCAAGGGCAACAAGAAGAACCCCAAGAAGTACCAGGTATGTATTGTTATAAAATTATAAAGATGATAAAATATTTTTAAAATTATGACGTGTATGTCTTTATCTTCAGGTTAAGAGATTGTTCGAAAATAATTCACCCTAACAGTGAAATTTTCGCTTTTAAAGTATTCATTTCTTCAATCTTTAACTAAAATAACTGTTGAATTATTAATATATATTTTATAATTTAGGATTTTGTAATATACTACTTAAACTACTGGTTATTTACAAAATTTTTTCTTGATTTTAAAGTTTTAAAATAACTTGATGACATTAGTATTTAAGATACGGATTATCTTGAATACAATCTTTGAAAACATGTTTGAACTTTTTAATAATTTAAAGTAACTGTTGAATTATTAACAACTTTTTTTATAATTTAGGATTTTGTAATACTACTGGTTATCTATAAATGTTTTTTAAATTTAAAAGTTTTAAAATAACTTGATAACATTAGTATTTACGGATTATCTTTATACATGTTTGAACTTTTAAATAATTTCTTATTAATTAACAGGGTGCCCGCGAAGTCAAGGACTTCATGAAGTACATCAAAGAAAACAGGTCATCGGCAAAAACCGAGTTATAAATGAATAATATATATGCATAAATATATGCAGTAGAATGTTTCGAATTAATAGGGAATGTGAATGAAGCCTTTATTTTTTTACTGATTTCACAATATTTATATTTAACATATGTATCAAGTTTCTCATAATTTTTGTAGGATTTTCTTTTGTTTGCATTTTTTATTTAATTCTTTATTATTTTTATAAATATGCTTTTTCTAGTACCACACACACATTCTTTACTTTGTGTTTAATAAATTTCATGTCAATGAAACATTTTATTTTTGTTTATTTCTGTAAAACATATACGAATGTTGTAAAACTAAGTTGGAAACATCTACAAAATAAACACAAAATAGTTATAAATATAATAGTGATACTAACATAGATATAGTTATATTTTTATTATGGTTTAAAAAAAAATTATACGCTATGATGTTTAAAAAACCACAGACAGAGATGTCTATTTCAGGAGGAGTTACACATTTTTTTATTTGAATGATTATTAAATACAAAAGATTTGGGTGTCACTTGTGCACGGTGTTAAAGTACGCACTTGAAAAGGTACGCACCCGCGTAAAGTACACATAAAATTTTTTCTGTTTTGTTTATTTTATAGTGCTGGCGCGTACCTTTTTAGATGTGTACTTTGTACACAAGTGACCCATTCTCAAGCTGTTTATTTTAATCTTCAGCAAATGTTTTTTTTTAAAAATATTTCTAATGACCTGATTAGTTTTTTATTTTGTAAAGTACAACTTTTCAGTTGTTTCAAAATTATACATAAAGACCGGGTTTGACTAAATTTATGTTGGTAACCATATTTTTGTTACCAACATAAAATTGTTAACAGCAGAGCCGTAAATGTAGATCCCCTAATCTAGTAGTTGTAAAACTAATTCTCTCTATTCATCAGTCGTATGTCGATTGGAGTACATAAAACTGTTCAACCTTTAAATTAACGAAAGATTTGTTGCTGTATCATCTACAATACGCTGTAGATCAATAAGTAAGGGATTGCTGTTGAGACAGTTTAGATAACTTTATGAATTCTTGTCCTTCAAAATTAACCACCAGGCTCGTCACGCAAATATATTTGGACTTAACTTTTTCTGAACAGTTCGTTTGTAAAAAAATCTAAGTATAAACTTTTTAGAATGAAATCTACTAGTATGATTTATTCAAATTGTAAACAAACTAAATATTGGTAATTACTCAAAAACTTGACCATAATTATGTTTTAATAACACGATAGATTTTTTTCTTGTAAATAGCTACTGATTCCTGCAGTAAAATATTACGAGTATATTATCATTTAAAAAATACGGTAAGTTATTTGTATTGCTTTTCCAGTAAAAAAGGTATTTAAAAAACTGTCTTTTAACTTAGAGACATTCTCAAGTTTACTGTTTTTTTTATTGTTATATGAATTAAATTCTGTTTTCCAAACAGTATCTGTAATGGATTTTTGAGTTATAACTCTAATATTTATTTCTACCAAGTAAGTCTTTTTAATAAAAAAATTTTATTTGTACCATTTTCTTGTATTGATCTATTTGTTTTCTACAAACTTGTTTAAAGCGTTTTTTTAATTATAAACATTGATTTTAGTCATTCCCCGTGGTTTTTTATCTTATGCGTATGTAAAAAAATCTTTAAGTAAATATTATACATTTGTCTAAAGTACTAAAATTTAGTTTTTTTTATCAAATTTTAGGTCTTAGTACGTCAGTCTGCTCGGTTCCTTCATTTTAATTTTAAGAATTTAACTTTAAAATTAAATTAAACTTTATCTTAATGTTGTGTTCAGCGATTAACAAAAACTTGGTTAATTTATCAACGTTTTTTTGGGCTGATTGCTCAAAAAAACTCATAAATTTTGTGTATGTAGATTTGGATTGGTATAAGTTGGTTTTATTATTGTTATTACTATAATATTATTTTCATTTCTGTTTCTTTTAGCTAAAACTTAATTGTGTTGTTTCATCCTCATTGACAGTGTAATTAATTAAGTAGGTATATTACTTTTGTATTACTTATTTTACTAGATCTTTAGTGTTATATGTGTTTCAGGAGATAGAGATTCTTAATTTAGGTGTATAAGTTTAAACTTTTTAGTTATTTTAATTGTTTAATTTTATTTGTTAAAACTTTTAGTTTTATGCTTGCGAATAGTTTATTTAGCTCATTTACAATAATTTTATTATTTTAATTTTCTAAGTTTATATGTTCAATATTTTCTTCAGTTAAAAAAAAAATTTATAAATTACTAGTGCTAGATTTTATTAATTATACCTGAATTGTTTACAAATAAATAAAACCAATAAAAAAATATTTAATAATCTTAAATTTCATCTACCTACAAGCACATAAACTAGATATTTATAGACACCTTTTTAAATTTCATGGTGCTCTTACAGTGTTAAGATTATAATAAATATACTATTTAAAGTGACAATTTACCCCTCTTATTTAATTTTGAGTTATTTGTTGCTTTTTTGTGGTTGCTCTTGCAGATAGGGCCACAAGAAAGATGTGAATGTAAATGATCAAAAAATTTAAACCCAGGGGAGGAGACGGTGTGGAGCCTATGGTTTCTATGATCAATATTGGCAATAATGGGTTAAACAAAAATGCTTACCATTTTCAAACTTTAAGTTTTGAAATTCTTTATTATTGTATATGTACCTACTTTTTAAGTTTTTATTATAATGTTATTTTTCTTATTGTTGTTTTGAAGATAGCTAAAAGTATTAGTTACAAGTAAATGGTGCGCAACTTGATGACCGAAAGTTCTTTCTCCACACCAATCTATTGACCTTGGATGTGAGCTTCACATTTTTCTTTCTTTGTTTGAACTTTACTTACATGTTCTTTTGGTTTAGTAATTTTAACGTTTTTACCCAATAAAGTTTAATCTAAATTTAAAAATCGATATAAATCCATAAAATTCCTTTTTGTAGTTTATTTGTTTATTAAAAAGTTTTCCATCATGGCGGTATAACTTAAAAGTTTAAGTTTTAATTCTGATAATTCTAATTTCGATTATACTTTTTAAGTAATTTTTTTTTTATAGTTTTTAAAGTTAAAAAAATTTATAAACTAATGTAAACGAACCACATAATTAATAAGCTATTTTTTTTAATTCTCTATTTATAACTTTTCAGCTTATTAAAAACATATTATAATATTTCTGTAAGCAGTAGCTATAACAACTTTAGTACACACTTTATTTATTTATGTATTCATTTGTTTGCAAAAACACAAGGAAGAATATTTTTAGCAGTTGTAACTATTTGTTTTTATTTTCAATCTGTTTTTTAGTACTAAAAATAACTTGATTGAAAACCAAGCTAATGTTAAACAGTTTGTTAATTATATTTCTACTTGACGAATAAATTATAAAAGATTCCCATTTTGACTTAGGACCATACTGTGAGTCTTGAAGTTTTTAAATAATGACTGTTATGTTGTAACACTTGAAGGTATAAGTATTGATCAACGAGTAAAAACTTTCATGTTCTTTTTTTTTGTACACTTTTGCTTTTCGGGCATGTAAAACATTTACTTCAGCTGTAAATAAAACAGTTGTAAGCTTGGTTTTTAATTACCTAGTACTTTTTTTGATTAAACGTGCTTTAATAAATATGGTTTTTTACAAGTTTATAACATTTTAGTAAATTTTTTAAAGTCTAGTGTTGTTTAGGAAGATAAAAAAAAATGGTAGTGTAGATATTTAAACTATTTAACTAAAGACTAATTTGTTTCTTACATTAGTTCATTCAATGAATGTTAGATTAGTAATATGATTTTAACTTGTACTACTTTCTCAGACTGTAGAGCGTTGCATTTAAGAAATACAGTTTTGACCAGAATAGAACTGAAGATATTATTAATAAGATGAAAACTTAAGCTTGAATCTACATTTGTAAGTCCATAAAGTTACTTTTGGTTGTAATTTGGTTTTAGTATACTTTCTAAGTAAAAGCTTTTCTAGTTTGTTAATTTTTTTTCTTTTATAAATTAAAATACAAAATAATACACCTACTACATTACTGTTTATAAGTTTATATGATTAAAAACTGTAGTTATAACGACACAAGTATAAAGTTATATTTATAAAAACTATTAAATTTTTAAACTTGAAGTACGTTGTTTTTTTTTTTTTGATTACAAAAAATAGGTTTATCTAGATTCAAGTGAGCTTTATAACTTAGTTGATTTTGTAGCAAATTAAAATATATAAAATTTTTATCTAACTGTTCAAAATATAGGTTTAATTTAGCTAATAAAAGATCCTAGTGAAGTAACTTCACTGGAATACAAATAAAAACAAATTATACAGTAATCTTCCTTTATTCTACCAACATATGTTTCTGTGTGTCAACGAATCAACACACTTCAACTGGGTTCATTGAGCAGTTATACAGTTGTACAGTTATACAGCTTGAACAGTTATACATTCCCCACTACTTCACTGCAAGTACCTGGAGGATCTCTTAATGATGTTTGTTTATACGAAGAGTAGAAGCAACATTTTAGAACTCATTAAATTCGAAGGCTCGCTCAAGCAACATATTTACACCTACTTTATTCTATGCTTCTATTCTCTCATTACAGTAACTATTTTTTTACAGAACCCAGTTGAAGTGTGTTGATTCGTTTACACACAGAAACATATGTTGGTAGAATGAAGGAAGATTACTGTATAATTTGTTTTTATAAAATTTTTTTCATCACTTTGATAGTATTGTTTATTGACGACAAAAAGAGTGCTCAAGTATTTAGCCCTAAGACTTGGTGTACGAAGGAACCTTTCGGTTATCGAGGATTATAAGTAAAACTTTATATAAACATTTCAAAACCGTATGTTTGGAAGAAAAATAAATTATCACATTGGATTTTATTTATTCTTATCTGTTGTGCGAAAACGATTTTTTTATTAAATCGAAAACGATTACGAAAACGAAATTAAATCGAAAACGATTCCTTATAAAAAACTGAAATTTTTGTTCATTAGTATTTGCTGAGAGTTTTGATAGTAAACTTTTGATTACGGTTACGTTTTTAGATAGTGTAAGTATGATTACTTTTCTACTCAGTGTAATTTTTATATAAATACACAAAAAACAAAATATATTAAATTTTAAACTTTAGTCAACGGCTGCTAACATTTGTATTTGTTGCTATTTTTTGTATAAAAAATCAGTTTAATTTGTATGTAAGTTTAAACTTTAAGTTTTTTTTTTGTGATTAGGAAGGTTATACTTAAACATCAATTAAAAATATAGACATAGCTTTAACAAATAGCATTTGACAAGTTTAAAATCAATTTATCTAAGTACAATTAAAAAAATTTTCAGAAAAATATTGTTTTCTTAAAATAAATGATTTAACATTTTTATAACACATTATAATAGTTAATTAAAACCTTTTTAAAAAGCTTGTTTTTGTGTAATTGTTTTTATTGACAACTTTATGAAACTGTTTGTTACGAAGCTACATTTTACGTTTTTTGCAAAATGTTTATCGCACAAATTTCATTAAACAAACATAAATTAAACTTTATTATATTTTATTATTTTTATAAATACAATTTTTACTACAGTAGCTATTTTTTGATTTATTTGTTTTGACTACTTCATATGTTGTTTTATGATAATTTTATTTCATGCTATAAAATTTTGAAAGTCTTTTGAAGTTTATTTGATCAAGTTTGAATAAAAAAATGCTCTTGGAAATAAACAGTCTTGTTTTTAAACTTTTTGAAAGAAGCAAAGAAATTGTTATCAATAGCTGTACTTTGTTTTATAAAAAAAAATTGTTGCTAAAAAAATTGGTGCTTTTAACTTAATTTTTTCTTTTAAATGATAATTTATAAGTAGTTTTACATGTAAATATAGAAGAAGTATAAGAAATAAAATTTTCAAAAATTAATAATTTGGTACTATTTTAACAATTTAAATGTTAAATAGTAGATTGAAATTTTAAAGTAACATAAAAGGAATATTTTTTTGTTTATCAAAGATTTAAAAAATATAATAAAGTGTAATTAAAGTTTTTTATTGCTTTTACAACCAATTTAATTGCTTGGAAACTGCCATATTAACTACAAAAGTATATATAAGAACTTTTAGTTTAAAAATATTGTTCATTTTCTTATATGCGTTTTACAGTAATTTACTTAGTATTAAAATTTTACGACTTTAACGAGCTAATTATTTAAACAGCTTACAGATCTTTTAAACATTCTCAATAGTAGATTAACATTAACATACAGACTTTTTAGTCCATTTAGTTTTAAATCTTTATTGCCATTAAATTAATTCTACCTTTATGTAAAAGCTTTTGATAAGTCATTTAATTTATTTAGCTTAGATAAGGAGAAATTCAAAGCTCATTTGTGTTATAAAAGCAATAAAGTAGTTTTTAGTATTTTTTTTAGTTTAGGTATTTTTTAAGTAGGTTAATATACATATTTTGTTTAAAGTTAAGTTAGTTGTAGAAATATTTCAAAACTATTTAGCTTTTTTTAGATAAAAGTCTTTTTAAACAGTTTTAATATTCAAAATTAATCTTTATACAAGTTCAAACAGTTTTTAATGTAAAAATAATAAATTAATTTAATATTTTAATTAGTCTATCAAACTAGTTTTTTACCAATGAATGTTTTAGCTTAACTAGAAACTACTTTTAAGTTCAAACTAGTTAAATTAAAGTTTTACTGTTAAGTTTGTTATTATGTTATTACATCTGTGTAATACGCTAAAATAATATATGTGCGTTATTAAAATAATGCTTTTATACATTATAAAATATAACAACAACTTTATACAGGTTGTTTGAAGCATTTGTGATAAACTTTTGTGTTCACACTTATAGTATGTTTATTACACATTAAAAAAGTATACGTTCTCAGAATTTTTTATATTTTGTAATTATAACTAATTAAATTTGTTGGTAGTACAAAAACGTTTTAAGGCCTAAGTACATAAATTAGCTTAATAAAATTTAAGAGGCAAAAGTAATTGAAAATAATTTTGTCATAAATCTAATTTTTTAAAAAGAAACAGTTTCATCTAATTAATAAGCCTATACAAATTATCAAACCAACAAAGTTTATAGTTTTTAAGGTAAATATTTTAGTTATGCTTAAGTTATTAGATGACTAATTTGTTACAAAGTTTGTTATGTTTTTCATTACCTTTACAAAACTTTAATGAATTAGAAAAAGAACAATAAGTTTTGTTTTATTGCAGTATACCAAAAAAAATTTATTTATTAAATTATACAAAAGCTTTTATTTTCAATAGTCATTTTTCCAATAAACTTCAAAGCTTACTTTAAAAAATTTTTTGTGCAAGGTTTATAAGATTTTTACAGAAACTGTTACGCTAAACAGATTAACTATTTTATAAGTATATTTTTTCAAACTAGTTTTGTTTAATCAAAAACTAAAACTGTTAAACTTTTGTTTTATACAATTTAAACCGATGACTTTAGAAACTTTTTATACTTCGTTACTTAGAAAAACGTTCTTTTCACAAACGATTTAAAGTATAGATCAATTTTAACAGAATATTTTAGAGATTTTTAATTTTTCTTAGTTATAAACTGTAGTTATTTTGAAACTATATCAACCAAAAATAACTATACTTTGTCGAAAATTTTTACACTGATCAGTAAAATTTAATAAGTATATTATCTTATAAAAATATTAGGTATACTATTGAGTAAATGTGCTCAATTTGTAATATTATGACTCGGATGTCACTTAAGTCTTATCTACTTTGCTTGTACAAAGTTTTATTAAATATTTTAAACATTATAATACTAAATGAAAAATAGTACAATTTTGTAGATTCTTTAAACATATCTCGTATGAAAGATCAGCTTAAAAAAATACTAAATTTGATCAAATTAAAAAAAATCAGTTCTATGAAAAATAAAAAGGTTGGAATCAACATACAAAGTATCACTGACTCAGAAGATAAAATAAATTTGCCAGTTAGATACAAAATTTCTCCTGTTCAATGTAAAATTCCCATGACCTCAGGGTTAGCTGAGCTTTTGAAAAAATCCCCTAAATCAGAAAACAACTCGCCGAAAACTGAAAATAGTTCAACTCGCTTGGATGGAACAAGTTTGAATGTGGGGCCAGAGCTGAAGAAAACATTGAATATCAAGCCAGAGCCGACCGGAATTAGTAGAAGACTTTCTCAAACCAGAAAAACGAAAAAACTTAATTGGATTTACGAACCATGACGTATGTGAGAATTTGATTTTGTCAAAACAAAAATATTAAAATTTTTGAATGTTAAGTGCATACTTTTATGAGATTTGACGTTTTTGAAATAAGAAGAATTTACTAATAAAAATATTTTGATCGAAGCTTATAAGTTTTATTTTTTATTCTTCAAACATAAACAACATTCTCCTTTAATTTTAAGCTGTTTTTTATAATTAGTTTTTTTCCGTTTTGTTATAAAGTACGTTTTACTATAAAAACCGTACTTTTAGCTTATTTTATCTTTTTGTAACTACAATAATGTTTAGGAAATTATTTTTGCATGCAATATTTGTTTTAATCATTTTTCATGTGTTGTTTATAAAAACAGTTTTACGCTTTATTCTATAAACACACAAGTTAATCAAAAATTTCAAATAAGAAAATTGTTGTAGTTTTAGTTGTATGTATTTTGAGTTTAAAATTACTGCATATTTGTAAACTACTGAAAAGTTTGTAAATTTTATTTTCAGCGTGACTAAATTAAAAAAGTTTTACTTTTTTAAAACATTACTCTTGAAGGATAGTTTATTTATCATATTCAGTTTGTAATTAGAAATTATAATTGAACAAAAAATAATAAACAAAATTGTTTAGCAATAAACAAAAAAATTGTTAGAATTGTAACTTTATCTTAAATGCTAAATACTTGAAAGTATTTTACTGTTATATAAAAAGATGTTGTCTATTTGATTTTAAATGGAAGTACGTATCATCTAATTTTAAAATTTTATGTACAACAACAATAAAAATAACACTTAAGAATATAAAGTAAAAGTAATAAAAAATCAAAAGGACTACTTTTAATAAAATTTTAATTTAATACCTTAATAAACTTTTAATAGTTGCAAATCACTTAAAGAAGAAAAAATTTTTTTTAAAAAGCAATATTTTGCATAAATTAGTTTTACTGAGTTTTCATACTCACTGAAATTTTTCAAAAAAAGAAAGATAGAAACCACTTAAATAAGCTAGTATACCATTGAAATAAAAAAGTATATAAGCTATACTTTGTACGTTCAGCCTAATCATTAAAACCATAAAAAAGTATTATAAGACTATTCCTTGATACATGTTAGTTGATAGCAATAAATAAGACAAATTGTAACCATGATTATTAGGTTGAAATAGTAATAAAGTATACTAGCTTTTATTTATAAAAATTAGTTTTTAAAACATATTAAAAGCTGCCATTTTAGGTTGTAAACAGTTTTTACATACACGTAGCAAAAACTTTTGACGAAAAGTTCTTAATTTTTTTGAATTAAACTTTTACTATTGTAAATGATTTCAATTAGTCAAATTGAATACATATTAACATAACTTAAATAAAATCTTATTTTGTTAAAAATAATTAAGTTATAGAAATTACTTCCGTAATCAAAAGCTTACGCTAAAATTAACACTTAGTTGTGACAGATAATTTTGTTACAAAATTATAAAATGAAAGTTTTAATTTAACACCTAATAGTTGTATTTTGTAAATATTGCTTACTATGTTGCATATAAAGCATTTCATTTCCTAGTTGAGCTTTAGTACTTAAAAAGAGCAATTAAAACACAAAGTAAATTTAACATAGATTGGTTTTAAAAATATAGAAACTTATTTTATTTCAAAGTTTGTATTAGTTTTAATTTATAAAAGGTATACAGCTTAGAATACTTTAGTTTTTTATTTATTTTAGTTTTAGAAATGATGAAAACTTTGCTTGTTGTTTCAATTTTTTTTTTGCATTTTATTCATATAACTAGCAAAGGCTTATACAAGTTTATAAAAGTATTCTTTCCACCAGATAAATATTAGTATCTAGGAAATCAAATATAGTATGATATAAACTTTAAAAAAATATGTTTTTTAAAGATTCTAAACTGTTAAACGAATTTAAAACTATTTTTTAAGTAGTTTAAAATACGTAATCTGCAATAAAAAAAACAAAATATAAGTAAATTAACTTAAAAATAATAAAATTTAACCCTATTTAGAAAATTTAAAACCAAGCTACAGTTCAAATATTTTTTAGACATTAAACTGATGTGAAAATTTAACATTATCAAATATATTATATATAAAACAGCTTGTAACAACCTAGGTTTTAATTAAACAACTACCAAATGAAAGAACAGCTTAACAAGTTGCTTAGTTTTTTGAAAATTAAAAGAAGCAGTGTTAAAAAGAGAAAAAGTTTCAGTATAACCATTAAAAACGTCGTCAACAAGAAATGCAAAATACCCATGACAATTAAACTGGCTGGCCTTATGAAAAGTTCCTCTGAAAAAACAAGTACTTTAAGGAGTTTGAAAAGCATCTTCGCAATTAAAAGTGGTGAAAACGCCATTGAAGAAGTCAAATCAAGTTCGAATATCGAGCCGAAGCGGTGTAAAAGTTTCAATATCGAGCCGGAACCTACCGGAATAAGCAATAAGCTTCACTGTCTGAGAAAAACGCAAAACAAAAACTGGATTTATGAGCCATAACAGGTTGAACTGAAAAAATTAATAACAGGAAATAAACTTTTAAACAAAATGATACTAAAGCAAGATTATCTCTATTTCTTCAAAATATTTTATAAAATTTATTAATTTTTTTTAATACTTGGTAATTTTTAAAAATTAAAACTTTGTTATATTTTTTTTGCAAAACTTAACACTCTTGTCTTCTAAATTCTATTATGTTTTCCTAATTTATATGTTCTAAACTTATTTAGCAAAGTGATTATGATAGTGTCGTATATCTATTCTTAAGCTTTTTAACTAGTTATGCTACTTAATTAGTTAGTTTTAATGTAATTTTTTTTAAATTACTATAAGCTGTAAAACAACTTTCTCTTATGATAAGTTGTAGGAATATAAAAAGTAAAACTTAAGTTTAATAATTTCCGGTGATATAACAAAAATATTAACATATACAGCTAAATCTATTGTTTAATTTATGAATAAGTTGTAATAAACTAAGCATTGATTTTGTTATAGCTTTAAACTTTGTGAAACTTTGTAGTCCATTTCTACTTTTGTATTAATAAATATTACAGCTGTAATAAAATTTATCAGTAATATAGTATTTTTAGTAGTCAGTTAAACACAACTAAACTTAACTCACAATTAGTTTGATTAACTAACATTATTAAACAAATAAAAAAACTAAATACTTAACCATGTGGCTTGTTTATTTAATCAAATATACGTTTTTTTTTCAGTTTTAATGATTAAAAACTTTGAGCACAAAAAAAATTGCAGTTCCTATAAAGCTAAATATACCTGCGTATTGTAAAGTACTTTATATAAAAGTAATAAAAATAAACTTAAAAAATTACAAAAAAAACAATTGAATAATTATAAATAGTAAATGCTTTATATCAAGCAATCATTTACATATTTATCATTTTAAATTTCTGAACCAAAGTTTTTTTATCGAATAAACCAAAAAACAGTATATCATTAATTGGTTATCTAATTAAAGTAAATATATATAACTTGGTTATATCTTTTAGTTAGACAAAAACGAAATTACGTTTAAAAATATCAGCATTGTTTATTTAAAAAAGTTTTCAGTTCTAAAATAGTGGAAAGCATTTTTCGATGCCTACTTCAATAATTACCAAAACGACTTTTTGTACAGTATACTATTTTAAGTTTAAGTTTTAATGTTGATAAGTTAGCCAATTTGTTTTTAAAATGAACTAAAAATTATATAACTTAATACAAAAAAAACATTCTATATATTCAACTTAAATCAGACTTTAAAATCTGTTATATAAGTTTTTACATTGTATGTATTAACTAAATAAAATGTTATTTATATTTAAATTATATACAAAATAGTATTCAAACAAAAGCTATTTTACACAAAAATCCTTTTAAATACGGTTGAAAAAAAAAAATATTACTGTAAAAAAAAGTTGATAGCTAGTTAGGATTTATTGCGGACTGAAAAATAAAACAATTACATAGTTTAAAAATTACATAGGTTACATTTTTGTCAACGTTTTGATTAACTAAAGCTTTTTAAATCCATAAAAAAACCTACTGTTATAAAACTTTTTTTTTAAAAAGGAATTTAAAAAGCAATATTGTAAAATAAGACTGACAAGATTAAAAAAAATATTCGAAAAAAGTGGCATATTGGTTATTTTTAGTCAAAATAACTCGTATAAACACTTTATAAATTTATAAAATTTGTAGCTCGAAAGTTTTTAAAGCTATAATTTTTTACAAGCTACATTTGTAGCATAAACAATTTTTTTTAAATAAAGTCTTTGATAAAAAACAGTACTGGATAATTCAAGTTTTACCGGAAGCTTTAAAGTATTTTAAAACTATGAAAGAACTTCAACTTATATTGATTTTATTTCTTAGCTTTTTTACAAGTATAAAGTTGTTTTGATTAAGTCAAAAAAAAAAGCTTTTGTAATAAAATCAAGTCAGATAAGCTACAAAATAAATTATTTTTTTAAAAACTGTACAAAAATATATAATTTACAACATAAGCTTGTACTCTGTGTATTTTAGCTAACTTTATTTTGCTTAGGTATAAACGTAATACTAAATTTTACTTTCGATGTTCAATAACAAAAAGTTTTGTTATAGACTTTTAATTTCGTATAAAACTTATGTTTTTAAAACTAATTAGCTTAAGTTTGTCTTTGAAAAGACCTTAAAATGTATCCGTAGTGTGCGATTCGATAACTGAAAGGTTCTTCAACCAAATGTTTTGAGCATATTTATTTTGTCGTTCAATTAACTGTATATAAAATAAAACTAGATTAAATTTTATAAAAAAATTCCGTTTAGGTATAAACTTTATCAGTATGAGTCAATTAGACAACTTAAAAGCAAACTTATGAAAAATTGGATATTTAACTTAAAAATAATCTGAAAAGCGAAAATTGAAAAGCTTAAAAATTTTAGATGGTGATTGTAATTGCTAAATTCTACCTTCATAACAAGTGCAAAACTGTAAAAGTGAAAAAAGTCTTCTTTTAAGTTTTCCCTTTTAAGAAGGTGAAATGCTTTGCTCTGTCACAATATCAGCAATGAATTAATATATATCTGATAAAATAAAATAATAACAATTTATACACTTATTGAAAAATGTCCATATTTAAAATATAGTTTTAGAGTTTGAATATTTGTTCAAATTAAATTTTAAGTAGCATAGGTGTAGCTTGATGACATAAATATATATTTACACACTGATCCATTGGCTATAGTTGTGAGCATTCATTTTTTTTAAGTGAAAAGATGACTTGAAATAAGTAATTAATTTAAGTGGTCAATAATAAATTTTGTGGTACTTATTTAACTATAAAAAATACAATTTTATAATAATAATAGCTTAAAATACATTAAGTCACTGTAAAAAATTTTAATGTTTTAAAAAAATCTTTTTTATCTGCTCAAAGGTTTTCCAGATTACCAAAGAAATTGATACTTACTTGATTACTTGTTCTTATTTAGTAAGGCTGTTTTGAAGAAACAATAATAAATTTGTTGTTGTAGATGGAAGAGTAAGTCTGATGTTTTTCTTAAAAAAAAATAAACAAAAATGGGTGTCAGGTCATATTCAACCCACAAAATTGAAAATTAAAGATAAAGCTTATTTTAAAAGAAAGCTAAGTACTGTTCTTTTTTATTAGATAGCAAAACACAATCAAAATAACAATCTAACAAGCAAGTGTTCACCTATTTTACGACTGAAAATATTTGCTAATATACTTTTCCAATTGTATGATCAATTACCCACAATCAGTTGCTGTGAATTTTAAATTAACAACTTTTTTACCTGGCAAGTCAGATTTAACAGAAAAAAAATCCTTTTCAGGCTCTGTAATTTAAAATGTTGTATAAGTTTTAATAAAATCTAATTAAAAGCAAAATTTTAGTTTATTGTAGTATCTTTTTCAAATAAAAGTAACTATCTATCACCATAGTGTTATAATTGTATTAAAAATATGTATTTACCTCAGGCTAAAGTTCATGGTTTCCCAAACTTTTTTTCAAATGGCCCCCTTTAAAGAAATTACACAAGCTATGGCCCCATTGTGCTAAGACTACACAAAAACTACCATAATAACCACCCTAAGACCCTTTTTTTGCTCTTCATCAGCAACTCCAAAATATAAAGTGTAATATTCAAATTATGACCAACTTTTGACCCCTGCGTATCTGGCCTCCGAAGGTGCCACTTAGCCCACTTTAGGAAACCCTGCTCTAGTTTATGCTTAGTTTACTCAAAGGATTTCAACTACACTCAGGGTGGCCACAAAACATTAAATGCTAGAAAAACATGGAAGTTTGTCAATTTAGACTAAAAAAACCTGTTATATGTTAAGTAGTAATAATAATTACAAAAAGACAACAACGTTTTACCCAAAATTGTAATCTTCACCTGAAAAGTAAAAATACTTGATGACAAATGATGTCAAGACCTTTTGTGTTAAATGATGTCAAGACCTCTTCACACATACATATGTTAAGTAGGTAAATTTTGTAGGACACAAAATATCTGTGATATAGATTAAAAAAATAAGGTCTTCTATTAAACACAAATATATTTTGTGTACTTTTTACTTTATACATGACCAAATATTTTTCAACTTAATGATAAGGAGAATGATCATTTCAAAATTTTCAGTTTTATTAACAATACAATGTTTCACTTGCTTTAACTAAATCAAATGAGATTACCTACAGATATATTTCAACAAATTTTCATCACTGTGATACAATTGTAACAAAGTAAAGAAAATTACAAACTTATCTAGCCTTATAATTGCATCAGAAGTTAGTTAATTAAGCAAAACACAAAACTAAAAAGTAATTGAAGTTCTAAATAAAAATAATTTCATACTACATGAGAGCGTCAAATAACTGAAAAGGATAATGAATGATCAAATTTTTTCTGCTTAACTTTGGTTTATTTAAATGAATGTGTATGGCTTTAATTTTGACCAGTTCAAAAATATTGTTACAACGTCTTAATATATTTTAATTTTGTTTTATTGTAATTTTTTCCACAAATTTGATTTTTAACTGAATGTTCTGATATTGAAGACCAATTCTTTGCATTTGAAGTTGCTATAATAAATGTCTTTGGCTGGTTTATGTTCTGTTACACTCATTGTAATGTGCCCTTAGTTCTGGTTTTGAGGTGCCTAGAGGTTTGACCAATATAACTGTTTGATAAACAGCATTCAAAAGTTTACTTTGTTATCAAAATTTTTTTTGTCATCATCAAAGTTTTTTATTAAAAAACAGATTTAGAGTAGCTTTACAGTATTTTTTAATATTTTTATACTACTTAACACAAATTTTTTTTAAAGTTAATTTTAAACAAAAAATAGACCCAAAAACAAGTACTTTAAAAAACTTGAAAGAAATTCAGAAAACCTGAAAGAAATTTCTCAAAAATATTTAGCCACCCTGATAATACTTATAATGCATAGTTTGAGTAGTTTAAATCTATCAAAAAACACATTTTTAAACTTGAGATTAATTTACTACTAAAAATGGTCAAAAAAGATGTATTTTTTAAAACCTGGAAGAAATTTTTAAAACCAGTAGCCACCCTGTACACTGGAAACTTTAAATAAACTTAATTTAAAAAAAGCACATTTTTTTGTGTTTACCAGATTATTTTTTATTTTTTTTTAAATCATTATTATAAAAAAATTTTTACACATACAGATTTATTTTTTAATTTAAAAAATCCTTTCTACAGAAATTTCATGTTACAAGGGACATTTCCCAAAAGTTTGTGGTGGTTATCTTAAAAAATCTAAGAGGAGATATATTTTTAGTGATAATGTCTTTTGTTTGATTTTTAAATTCAGGCCTCTCATAAGGAACCTATTTGATCGGCTATATCTAAAAAAATGTTTTGAATATAAAAAATATGTACAAAGCAACTAGCTTAATTAAAACTACAAAATAAGATCAAGTTGTGAAAAAGTGATTTACCCACCCTTAAAGCCTCAGGGGGCCAAATCACAAATAAATGTAGACTAATTTTGTATTTAATCAGTGGTTTCTCAATGTAGATGGTATAGACCACTTAGTTTAAGAACATTTGATTTAGTCTAATTATAAAAAAGTACCTCTTCAAGATAAAATATTAAAGATTAAACAGAAATATTTCTTGGCTTAAAACTTTAGGTGTTAAACAACCAATCAAGTCAAAGAAAAAAACTTTTAAATTTTAAATAGTTGAACTTTAATTTTGGTTAACATGTATACTAGCAGGTTCTTTCACTAACAAAAAGATAATTAAAAAAAAAATTATTATTGTAAATCTAAAATTGAAAAAAAATAATTCTTGTAAAAGTTTACTTTTTTTCCCAAAAAGCTTACATAAAGTACAAAATTTTAATGTTCGAAAATATTATACATTGTTCTAAAAGCTACACATATGTTTTAAATTTTATTTGAATTTATTATTTCTTTAACCTATACAGATAATAGAATAAAATGGATCTCATTAACCCTAATAGAGACAATGTTTACTCAAAACTAAACTCAGATTTTGAAAATTCACCTGAAGTTAATGAGAAAATATCACCAGAGCTTCAAGATGTTTTTGAAAAAATCAACAGGGGAGATGTAAGTTTTTTTCAATGTAAGATAAATACATAAAACATTAAGAATATTTGCTGGTAGTTTAAAGAAAGTCGTATATATTATCATTTATAGAAACAACAACATGTTAAATGTTTTAGTTAATATTAAAACACCATTTACAATATAAAGTCTATGGAAGTGGTCCAACATTATTTATTACAAAAATTAACATTCGCATTCAATGAATGCATGAATTTTTAATTTTTAAGTCATTATTATAAAGAAAAAAATATTTCAATAAAGTTTTGACTTTTAGTTATTTTTGTAGAAAATTTACAATACAAATCACAATTTTTTGTTGTCAATTTTCTTAAAACCTTAAAGTTTACTACAAACATACCTTAAAATTTTTTTTAGCTAAATACCTCAAGTTTTTAGAATTTTTTTAAAAGAATTTGAAAATTTATTTTAACTGTTTTTAGATCAAACATATAACAACAGCCAGTTCTATCTATTTATATCTGAAAAAATAGAAATAAGCTTTAAAATTTGTGCTGACAGATTTAAGTTTTTTATAAATTTTAGACTAATAATGTTGAAAACAATGCTCAAACATTGTAGAAGATATATTTTAGAAAAATAGTGATTTTTGTCTGTTTGTAGTTGTTTGTAATTTTTGGTTGCTGTTCCTTCAAAGTTTATTTTGATTTAAAAGATCAATGAAAAGGTAGCCTAACCATTAAAGTAAAAATTAAACATTTTTCTTCTTGGGAGTAATAGTTGTAATTTGGTTTAAGACATTTTCAATACATTTAGAATTTGAAATAGAATATGATTTATGCTTTAACATTTAATAAAAACCTATGATGTAATATTTTTTTACACAATTTTAGTTATACATTGGTTTCTTTTTTCTGATAAATTGAGTATTGTTTAAAGTAAAGTTTTTATACAAAGTGTAAAGTACTTTGAGGAATTAAACTAAAGTATAATTAATGCTTCAATGTTGAATTAAAGCCTGTGATATCATAATTTTTTTTATACAATTTTAATTACACTTTAGTTTCACTTTTCTAATAAATTAAGTAATTAAAGTAAAGTTTTTGTACGTTATGTAAAGTACGGCTGCTTCAAGGCATATGTACTTTTGCCCACTTAATTAAACCACAACAGCAGTTTCTCTCAGCTATGCTTGGCTAATAAGTCCTAATATGGACAAAACTGGTCGTAGGTTGTATCAGATGTTGTTGTTGGTCGTGGAGTGAAGTTCATTATTTGTTGTATTTATTCATAATGTGAAGTAGTACGAATTTTTATGAATTATACAACCCTTGAATTTTATATTTTTAGCATGTTCTGTTTTAGAGTATTTAAATTGTTTTTACTTAAAGTAGTAAAAATCTTTATGAAGTATACTACTCTTGTATTTTGTACTTTTAGAGTAGTCAGTTTTAGAGAACATATATGAATAATTTTTACTTTTAAAGTATTGGTAAAGTTTTAAAACCTATGAGTAAGCTGTGATGTTTTGATTTAACTGTGCAAATAAAGACTTGAAGTTAAACTTGTTTAATAACAATTTCTGATTTAACTTCAAAATAAGGTTATTTTAATAAAGTTAATATATATATGTATATATTCTGCTGTGACTTGGATCCATTTTATTCTAAAAATTAGTTAGTTTCAAAAAACATGTCTTGCTTTATTATTTAAATGGTGTTTATGTTTGCTATGTATAATTTCTTTGTTAAAGTTACAGTTCTTCAATGAAGTTAGTACATATAAATTTAACAATAAATTTAGTTATCACAATTAATAAAAACTAATTGTACAGTAATCTTCCTTTATTGTACCAACATATGTTTTGTATTCATTTTATATTTATAGCCTACATTTTTTGAGCAAATGTTTCTCAATCTAATTGTTGATTAACCATAAAAATCTTATAAGAAACAAGTTAAAATTTTTTAATAACAATATTTCTAAAAACAAACAAAGACAATCAATTTTAATCAAGTCTTTATTTTTTATCCCAATTCAGAATCAGATAAAATTTTGAAAAGAATATTTCCTGATAATCTAAAATAAATGAAAGTTTAGGATATATCTGTATATTTGTATAGTAGAATTTCAAAAGTTCTGAGTTAATATAACAGGAAAAAATTATTTTTAATCCTTTTCTTTTGAAAACTTCCTACATAACTGGTTATATATCAAAAAATTAAAATCAGGTTAATAATAAGTTGTTAAAGCACTATTATTTTTTCTTTTTTAGACCTGCTAACTTTAAAAATATATTTAAAGCTTCCAAATGTGGGTCAATGTTATTTCTTTTTATTTGAAAAAAATAAGTAAAACAGTGCATCTGTTTGCAGAAGGCTTCAAAATTCACAAAAGTGTTATAAAGTTTATCAAAACAGCTCATCAATTTGACTGAAGGCCTTATATTAAGCAGCTTGTTATGGGCGAGAAAATAATTAAGGGGAAATGTTTTGTAAACAAAACTAGTTTTAAAAAATATGTAAATATGGATGCCTTTTTTTTAGATTGTGAGAATCTAGAAAAATAAGTTCATCTATTGGCGGAAAACTGTAAGACCCACAAAGTTTAAGAAATATGATTAAAAAAACCAATAATTGATTTTCTTCTTAACACCTTGGCATACCATCACAAAAATAGGTTCTAAACTCACCAAATTTAAAATATTATTTTCATATACAGCTTGGCATACCATCCCACGCACTGAAAGCAGGAGCTTTCCAATACGAAGCTAGATGTGGACTGGCAAACAAGAACTACATGCTGTGTAAGAAGGAAAATGGAGGAGATCCTAGGAAGTGTTTGAAGGAGAACAACCAAGTTGCCGACTGCGCTTCTAATTTCTACAAGTTTGTTAAATATTTATTTATATTATTGTTTTAAAACATTTAAGTTGCTTTTTCTCCTTGATATTTTTATAAGTTTGTTTAACATTTTATATTTTATTAGATTAAATGTTTGAAAGAAAACAATCAAGTAGCTAACTATGCCTTTAGTTTTTATAAGGTTGTTGATAAATTTTACATCAGTTTAAAAAAAGTTATTTTAGTTGAAATTTATTTAAAGCAATTTATATGAGTGGGAATTAATATAGTGTTACATGTTTTTGAGTTTTATTTAAGTTTTATTATCTACTTAAATATTCAATTAACGAGTTTATCAAAAATTTTTTGTTCCAAAAGTAGGATTTTATTACTTATTGCTGCATAATTCAGGGTTGCGAAACTTTCAGGCTACTCAGGCTTGATAATGTTTTTCACAAAACTCCGGATAGTTTTCTTAATTTTCTTTAATCTCAAGCTAGTTTTTTTAAATCTTTTTTTCTTAAAGACTGTGTTTTTTTAAATCCTTTTGTTATTATTTTGGTGTTTTTTGATAAACAAGCTTTATTCATAATTTTCTTTCATTATTTTTAATTATTTTAATAATTTTTGATTTAGTTCGTTTTTAATTTTTTATAAACTCAGGCTAGATTGATGTAATTCCTGCATCAAAAAAGGTAAACCTTGTATTTTTTTTGTAAAGTTGCTAGGTATGTTAGCAATTTGTACAAATTGTTATAATTTATTTTGTTTTACGAGTTATGGTATGACTTTTACTGTATTATTGACTTCTAATTGCAAATTCTAGAAATCTGTTGTACAACATAGTTGTGTTAATTAGGTGCTTTGTTAAATGTATAAATGTGAAAAAATACAATCAACTGTTTGCAATTGATTTTAAAGTTTTATTTCTTTACACCTAGCTTGTCTTTTTTTAAGGTAAAAAATTTTCTTAAATTGAAAAATAGTAAGTTTGTAATTATATTATTTACATTTAAATTCTTCTGTTTAAGTTTGTGGAAGACTACTAAGTCCAAAAGTTTAATAAAATAATAAAATTGTATTTTAAATAGTAAGTATTAAAGTTTTGAAAAGTTATGTCCGTTTAAATACCTGACAAAAGTTTTTGTTTTGTTTTTAAGTTCCTTTACTTTTATGCCTTGTAGTTTTTACGTATTTACATTGATTTTTGAGTTTAGTTTTAATTTTCATTAAATATCTTTCTGTGCTTTTTTTTACAAATCTCTAAGAATTTATAATCTTATTTAAAAAGTCTAAATTGTTACAAGTTTTTGAAAAGTCATGAATTAATAGGTATTTAAGTTGATGATTTATATGTTTTATACAGCAGTGAGAACAAGTACTTAATTAAAAAAGAATTGTATTTTTTGCTGAATTAAAGTATTTTTCAACCCCCTTAGTTTAACTTGTTATAATGTTTTAAAGTTTTTAACATGTATTTTACTTTAAACTAATAAGCAAATCTTAATGGTCTAGCTTACTTATTGAATTTATTTTATTTTGTTATTTTATTCAAAAGTCGTTATACTTACAAAAATTTAACCCTTATGTTTTGTTTACTTTTCATTTTTTATTTATACTTGGCTTGCTGATAAAATTTAGAAAAAAAAGATAACTCTAGTAAGTGTGTAAAAGGTATGGAAATCTGTTTGACTTTTTTAGCTGTATTTTTAACTTTGCTGAGTTTTTAGTTGGCGTATTATTATTTACTGAAAAATAAAGTTTAAATTAAAATATAGTTATAGTTTTGGTGATTATTCATTTTATATTACTTAAAAATACATAATAATTTTTTTTTGATTTTTAACAGGGCTGTCACAGAAGCTTGCACTGAAGTTTTTGTCAATTTTGCTCAATGTCTTGAACTTAACCCAGAAAGATCTTATAAATTGTTAGTTTTATTGAAATTTAATAGAATTATTATTCTTATTTTATTTTGCTCAATGTCTCCAACTTAACCCAGATAGATCTTACAAGTTATTAGTTTTAGTTATTTTTTTGTTTTGAAATTATTTTATTTTGCCAAATTCCTCGACCACAATAATTTAAATTATCAAAAGTTTAGGGAATTAATTAAAAACATATAATATCGTTATTTATATATATTTTACTACAGTGATATTAACAGCGTTGCCAAAAGACTGGAATCCTAGAAAAACCTGGAATTTGACAATTTAGGCTAAAAAACTTACATAATTTTTATCTCTAATTAGCTATTGTTTTACCCAGTATTTATAATTATTTATTACTAACTTCTACTTTAAAAACTTACTTTGTCCTCTAAATTAAAGATCTACCGGAGTCGGATCTATTTTTTAAATTAGAATCTATTTTAAAATCAAGATCTGGCATGATCTGGATCCAGTTAGTTTAATTTTTCAAAACGTTCATTGTATTATACCGTTGATCTTTACATTAAATGACGTATGTCTACACTAATTAGTTAAATAAAAAATTTGTGCACACAAAGCTCAAAACTATCCACAAATATGCCTAAGAACTTTTTATTTTTCCCAACACCATAAACTTCAAATGTCTAATGTAAATTTTAAAACGAGTTTCGTGCACACTAGTGTGCATTGGTGCTTTTTTGTTGATCTGAATACGAAATATGTATAACACTTAACTTAGTGATCTACCAGACCCAAAAAGTTGGTGTCCGGTCAAATATAATTAAAAAAATGAGACCTGGCTATATCTGGATCTAAGTAAAATAAAGCTGGATCTGACTGGATCTGTTATATCATTACATACTCTAATTCAGGGTTTCCAATTTTTTTTTAAAAGGCGTTCTTTAGAGAAATTCCAAAAAATGAAATTCAAAAAGCTATGGCCCCTCCAACAAGACTTCTCAAAAAACTACCATTATAACTGCCTAAGACCTTTTTTGATTTTCTTCATCTTCAACTCCAGAATATATAGTGTAAGTTTCAAATTATGGTCTTGTGACTCCCCCTTTTACGGTTTGTGACCCCCTAAATTTTTTCATATTAAAGGGTTGTCAAAAAACATTGAAACCTGGAAAAACCTAAAAAATACTAAAATTTGACAGTTTAGATTAAAAAACCTGGAAAAACCTGGAATTTTTAAGCATTTTAACATGTTAAGTAGTAAAGTTTTGATTGGACACAAAAAATATATCGTATAAATAAAAAAATTTTGTCATCATATAATTTTTATTTATTAAAAATAACATTTAAAGTAGCTTTACGGTATCTTTTCAATGCTTGTATACTATTTAACCAGTTTCTTACCTTAAACTTAATTTAAAACTAAAAATAGACCCAAAGAGGTGTACTTTTAAAGGCCTGGAAGAAATTTTGAAAACCTGGAGAAAATTTGCCAAAAACAATTGGCAACCCTAATAATATCTAGTATAATTTTCAAAACTACCATTAAAAACGCCTATGTCATTTTTTTTCTCTTCATCATCAACTTCAGAATAGTGTAAGTTTTAATTTATGACTTCACTATCAATTTTGTATTGTCAAATATATTTAATCAAGTATTTAAACAAACAAATAGTTAAATATTATTAATACAGTTGCAGACCAGAACAACAGTTGTTCGATCACTGCGTTTTCAGTAAACTTGGAATGGATAAGGCTTCTGCTAGAACCAGCCAAGAACAACAATTTGCTGTTAGTTTTGTTTGTTTATATCAAAATATTTAATAGATTTTGGCCCAAATTTTAGTTTATAGCATGGTTTCTCAACTTTGGGAACTACTGGTCTAAATTAATTTTGTAAATAATCTGGAAGTTGAAAAATTAATAATAGCAGAATAAAATTATATGTGTTTTTGAAAATGTTTCTAAAGACTCAAACAAAGCATGGTAAAAAGTGTGGTAGGACTAAAACTTATATAGTTCAAGAATAATAGTCACAAAATATTTTTTTTTTAAAGACTATGATTACTGTAAGCTTCTTTTATATAATCATTACAATTTTTACATTGTTATCATTTGTGTAAGTTCTTATAGTAATATTACTCTGAATTGAAGTTAAAGTTACTGCTTAATGTGTTTTTATATTTATTATAATGCTGCTACAAGTTTGATCCACACGACTGAATAATAAAATTTGTTTTCTTTTCATTATATGAAAGAGTTTCTTGAACAACCATGAATTAGCTAACTAAATTAATAATTTTCTTTATATTTTCAAATACATTTTTAACATTTGTAGCTTCATGTATCTTTCTATCAACATCCGGCAATAAATTATGAAGCAGTATATATATTTAATAAACGAAGTAAATATGAATTTTTTTACATAGCTCACCTACTTAATAAAAAACAGACAATAAAGTAATAGTAGTATTCAAAAGTGATAAAGTAAAATATTTATGAAACTAACTAAAATTTTTCTTTACAGCTCACCACATCACGTGACAAGCCAGTTAACCCATTGGGATTGGACAAAACCAGTGAACCGGAAATTATGTACCCTGATTGGAACAGACCCCTCAACTTACCAAAAATTACCCAAGAGGGTGACGATGAATAAAATTAGTATTTATTATTTTAATTTTTTGTTCAAAAATTTGCTAGTAAAAATATTAAATTTTAAATAATCACCTCTCGAGTAGTAATTTCTGTTATATAGAGATAAATTGAAATTTAAAAAATTGTTTTAACAAGAAAAAATTGAACACTATTGATATTTTGATGTGTCAAAATGTTTTTAGTGTGATTGTTAAAAAAGTTGGTATAAAAATTTATATATTTATTTGGTTTATTTTATCGTGCTATGTACTAAATACATTATGTATGTCTTCTAAACAAGCATGTTTATTTAAAGTTTTTATGTTTTTGTCTTCAAATTTATTTAATTATCTGTATCTAATAAGACTTTTTATTAAGTTCAAAATTAAGTTTATTTTTATTTGTATTTATTATTTTGCTTTTATATTTTTAGTAAGTAGGTTGTCAGATTTGCACATGTATGAATGAATCTCAAAAACAATTCTTAATGCTTCGAACCTAAATGCTTATAAGTTCAATTATTACAAGTGTCCAACAAAAAGTGTGGTATAAATTTACAGAGTATATGTACACACTTCGCTTTTAAGTAGGTTTTATTAAATGTTTTGACAAAAAATTTCAGTTGGGTCAAGCAGAAATATCATGGTTGTACTTGTTAAGTTTAAAACGACTTCAACAAATTAAATAATGTTGAGCTTCATTATAACAGCAGTTTTGTCCTGTTTACTTGACTTTAAGTAACCCTTTTTGCTTGCTAAATGATTATATCATTACCATTCATAAAAATTATCTTTAGTACGGTTTTTCAAAATTTTCCAGCTTGCAAAAGAATTTTCTGGTAAGTATGGCCCGTTGACTAAAAAAGTTGCAATTAAAAAATAGTCAGTCTATACTATTTAGTGACGTAGTATTATTTTTAAGTTGAAAAATTGTTGGATTTTAATACAAAACATTTATCAAATCGATATAAACATTTCAGTACACTTTTTAAAGATTTAATTTGAAACCGTCTTAAAGATATCTTATGAAGAAATAGAAAATTAATACTTAGTTTATGGGAGAAATTATTAGCTTTGTATAATATTAAGTGTAAAGCATTAATTGTGTTATTCTTTGAACTTATTTTGACTCTGAACAGCTTAATTTTAGCTTCATAAAGCATATTCACTTTAATATGTATACATACTAATAAACTAAAAACAATCAATTGAAGGCTAATTCAACTTTTGTACTATATTTAGTACTAGTAATAACATTTGTTCATAAATCTGTGAATACAATTAATCCCACTAACTTTGGTTTACTGTGAAAAAGGCTGAAATTATTAAAAACAAATATAAGATGAGTTTACAATAATATCTGTATTTCACTTAATACTATTTTCATTACCAGATCACTTAGGTGTAGCATTGTACATAAGTAGAGTAATCTATTAGAAATATCTAGAGTAGTTATTTATAACTGTTAAAACTCTAACCTTTTAAAGTTTTTAATTCGTTATGTTCGTACAAAACTTCAATTTTTCTAACAATTTATAAACAGTCAACTTGTAATGTTTAGTGACGTAGTACAGTTAATTAAACGAAAAGTTGTTAAATTTTACAAATAATAATGTCATCAAACTATCACAGGCATAGAAGTTCTTCATGAGTTTTAATTTGAAACCATCTGGAAAGATGGTGAACAATTTTTAGTCCAGTATTTTAGTTGATTGAAGTACAGAAAGACGCTCACAACATCTGTTCCTAGGACCTGGTGCAAAAAACTTTTCAGTTATCGATCAATAATTTTATGCAGTGCATCATAAAATTAAATTTATCACTATCTCTTGAAAAAAAGATGATTTCGTTCGATCAATTTTGTAAAAAATGTTTTGTTCCCCTCAGCAAGAGTTTGAATTAACAAAAAAAATCAGTTTTACAAAGAAATTTTCGACTTTATAGAAAGTAATAGTTTATATACCTTTGGGCAAAAAAACTATTGAATCAACAGGTTAAAAATTACTAACGGTGACGCATATATTGGGGACTGCTTATTTCCAACCTTCGATCAAATCCGAGAACCGCTTACCGACCAAGGGTTAGGGGTAACAGTGATAGTATAATATAAGTGAACAATTGATAAAAATAAAAGAAAAATAAAAAAAGTAAATGAATAAACAAAAAGTTGAGTGGCGATTGTGCGGAATTTTCAGTATACCCATATATCGAACAAAAATAAGTTTATTCATCATATTAATGAACTTCGCATATATGTAAGTTCATCATCTATAATTTCGTTTGTTGATAAATTATTGTTTATATACAATTTAAAACAGTTCTAAAAAAATATATAGTGTTTACGAAATTGTATACAACAATATTTATGAGGAATGTCGAAGACAATTCAGCTAATAAAAATTGATATTGTTTCTAAGCTAATGTAATAGAGACCATAACACTTTTAAAAGTAGACTAATGAGTAATACTTAGAAAAAGGACAAACTAACTTTATCTAAAATCGTAGTTTTATTATGACAGTTATGAAACTAAAATTAAATGTTGTAAAGAAATTAATGTTTTTATTAAGTTTGGGTACGTAAATATATTGTAGGTAATAAAATAAACATGTTACTTAGTTTGCATTCAGTTTTATTACTAAATCATTTAGGCTTACTCTGTTTACTTACACAATTTATCCATAAAAGTTATCTATATATTGATTTATTTGCAGCTGTTTTATATTTTATCTAAATGAATTATATTTATTCTAAACCTTCTATATTTTTTGGGAATTTCTACCTAGCAATTTTTTCAACTACTTATAAAATTGCACATCTGATATTTTAATTATAAAACGTTATTTTTAACATAAAACTACTTGAATTTTGGATCTAGTTTAATAATCGATTCTTAACACGTAACTGTTTTAAACAACTGATTTGTATAGTATTATTTTGAAACCATTTGTAAAGATTGTAAACTAAAAAAAACTGGTAAATTATGTGTTATACATGGTTCAAACTGATAGTTGTATTGGCTATTATCTTATATTGACTAATTACTAAACGAGCATTGTAATTCTTTTGAACTTTGGAAATAGGACAGATTTTTAAAGATTTTAGCATTATTACTTATTTATACTATTCAGCTAAAATCAACTTATTGTTATGAATAGGTTATGTTATAATGAAGTTACTATAACAAACTACTTATAATTTTGTATTTAAAATATATACAGCAGGTTTGTTTTACAGTAGTAAAAGAAAAAAAATAGAGCACAAATAAATAAAAATGTAAATTTACAACTATTTCTGCAACTCACTCTATATTATTTTCATTACTAGATGACTTAGGTGTAATATTATTTTGTACACAAGTAGTTTTATTTATTAAAAACATCTGGAATATTTATTTACAACTGTTGAAAATTTAAATTTAATTGTAAAATTTCGATGTTTTTAGTTAAACACGTTTCCACAAAACTCTAATTTGTTCAATAACTTATAAAGTTTTAAACCTGAAGTGCTTACTGACGTAATATGATCATTATAACCAAAAAATGTTGAACTTTACAAATATGAAAGTTACCAAATCATAGCCAACTATTCTTAGTTTTTGTGTAAAGGTTAGGGTTATTTAAAACCAACAGTAACGATGGTAAACTTTTAAACAGTAAAAAGTTTTGTTCAATTATTTAGTTTATGAAAAATATACTTAAATCAATTAGTTAAACTATGTACAAATAGTTTCCCTACCAGTATAAGTTTTAACTAGTAACTAACACCGTATAAATTATTGTGTTTATGTTTGTTAGTATGAAGTTGTTTAAATTCAAATTAGTGTTGAGAAATTAACTTAGGTTATTACCAAATGACATCTTATAAAATTAATAAAAAAGTAATAATAAAACAAAAATTCTGAAGACAACTCAGTTAATCTGAAATGTTAACTGACTTATAATGATTTTTAACCCGAAAAACTGTAGAATTAATATATATAGTTATCAAACCTGTGGCCGGCTATATATTTTGCAAGTATGAGTAATTTGAAACCTTCAATAACGATGGTGAGCTTTCAATCAGTAAAAACTTAAGTACATTGCATATTGAGCTTAAATTTACTTCCTCACTTTTAAAAAGAAAATTAAATTCGATAAACAATGTACAAATAGTTCCTCAGTAGTACAAGTGTAAATCTTCAAGTAACAACTTCAGTTTACATTTGTGATTTTTATATGGCAGTTATTTAAGATTAGTTTAATAAGAATAAATATTTTTTAAACTCATGGACATAAACAAAGTTGGTTAAGAATATAAAATATAAACTTGTTTTACAAATTGTCTAACTCCAAGCAACCGATTAACTGCTTAATCTACCTTTATGTTGTATGTATGTAAAATATTTTTAAAATGTTTATTGATAAAAAAATAATTCTATTTTTGTTTGCTGTGGTAAAAGACACAAATTATTACACAAACTTAAGATTAATTTAAAAATGATTAAGCATTTACTCTGCACTAGTTTAATTATTAGATTAATAAGGCATATTATTATGTACTGAATCAGTTTTGTCTATTAGAACCACCTAAATTCTAGAATAGTTAATTGCAAATGAAAATCTTAATTAAATTCTAAATTCTTGATGTTTTCAGTTAGATATGTTTGCACAAAGTATTTATTCAATAGTTTATAAGTTGTAAATATTTACTGCTTAGTGAAGCACTATGATTTAAAGTACCAAAAATTATAACCTTTTATAAATTACAGAAGGAACAATTATCTAAATACCAAATTTCTAAAAGTAAACTTGAAACGGCTTGAAGTAATTGTAAACTTTTTATCCCTAAAAAAACTTAATTATCTTGCCAATTGGGTCTAAACTTACTTACCAATTCTAAAAACATATGAAAATTTAAATTTTTTAAATAATGCTTAATTCGTTTTGTACCAGCATGAATTTAAATCAATAAAAAAATTTATTTTAGTATTAAATTTTTTGAATTTATATAAAGTTTTAGCTTTTAGCTGGTGGATACACTGAAAATTTTTATCTTTAGATTAAAAATTTAAATTGTAACGAATATTGTAACGAAGCAATCATTATAAGTTAATATATTTATTTATGATTGTTTATTAATTGTCTAGATAACAACTTAACTTCTTTCTTATAATTTAACATAATGTTTTACGAAATCTCATGTAACAATGTATTACAAATAAATTCAAAAGAGATTTTAATAAAAAAGTTTCAAGTTGTTGCTAGACTAATGCATTAATGATAGCAATAAGTTGTATAACTAGACTAATGAATAATCCCTAGAAATAGATCAAATCCACATTATATAGTATTATAGTTTTATTTTGAAAAATTTAAAACATAAACAAGTTTTTATAGTGTAAGTAAAGCAAAATATTTTTTATGCAATTTAGGTTGAAAAAGAAATGTCACTAGAACATATTGTTTGCATTATGAAATGTCTTGCAAAACAATCAAAACTTGAAACAATTGTATATCAAATTCTAAAACAAGATCAGTAAGTCTTAAGGTAATGTATTTTTTAGGTTAGCAGTTAGTAAATAAAGATAAAGTTTATGATATTAGTTAAAGAGTTTGTATTCTTACAATGCTTTAGAAATGTAGTTGAAGAACCAGTTTTTATAATGTTATAGGACTTTGCAAGTTAGTTCTAAATTTTTTAAACCATTTTTCAAAGTTTTTTTTCATGCCTTTTTATATTTTTGGTCAGTTAAAAAAATCTATTACAACTCCAATACAAAATCAAAATTAGGTTTGTTTTAAAAAATAATACTGCTGGTTTAATATTTTGAAATAAAAGAATTAAAAATTTATCAAAACTTTTAGCTCGATAAGATTTTTACTGCTTATACTTCGAAAATTTTTGCTAGCTGTAAACCCTTAAATTTTACTAATGCTAAGTACAAGCGTTTTTTATAGCTTTCAAATAAATAACCAGTTTTTAAGATTTTGAAAGTCTATTCTTCTCATCTTAAAAGTTACAAAATCACTCATTTTTATTTAAACTATTTTTAAAGATTTTTCTAATCTTAGTAACTTAATTTCAAATATACTGAGATCGTCTTTTTTTAAATGGCTTAAATTTTAAACAAAATTTGCAAATCTATTGTTGAAACTTTTTTTAAGTTATTATGTTAACTATTTCCAAAACTTAATTAATCTGCGTACAATTAATTAAAAAAAAAACATTTTGTCATTTAACTTTTTTACATTGAAAATAAATTAATTTATTGTTTTTGTCAGCATACAGTAAATCAAATATTGTTTAAATTTGTCAAAAGTTTATACGAATCAAGTTGTATTTATAATTTATTAACAAAAGATGATCATTACTTCTCTTTTTTGCGAAAAATTAAATCGGAATCTAAAATCACACTGTCAAATCACACTAGTTCATAGTATAGTTAGCTATAGCATACAAGTAACTGTATTGCAAAAAGTTTTAGTATAGATTCTAATACTATAAAACTTAGAAGTATATTAAACGCAACAAAGAAATTAACGTCAAAAAAGTTTGGTCAAAGGGCCTGGTGGATAGTAAGACCTTCTAGTCATCGAGCAACATACTATCTGGATACATATCCTGGACAAGACGTTAAAAAGTACCCGTGGTGTCTGACATGATAACCGAAAGGTTTTTCATGTACTAGGTCTTAGTAACAGGTCCTGAAACCAAATATTTTGAACGTTTTTTTGACATTCAAGAAAAAAAAAAATTACGGCATGTGAAATTTTTTGTGCACTAGAAAAATAAAACTACTATCTTATAAGCACTTCAAACTAAGTTAATATAACAATGACCAACAAGTAAACTTTAGTATTTATTTTTCAATAAGCTGTTTTGCAACTTGTACTTTTCTTTAAAATTAAAAAAATACTATATCTCAGAATTTGAAATAGTTAAGAGCTGATTTATGTAACCTTATATAGGAGAATGTTTTAGGAGGAAAAAAACTTAAAGAGTTAAAAAAAAACAAATAACTGTTTATAAATACTGATTTATGTCTCTGCAAATTTTAATGGTAGTAACAAAGTCTTTTAACATTTTATTTTTGATTAATTACAATTTGGTAAGTTAATGTATTTTTTAAAGAATTTATTAAGTTTTAAATAGTTGCACTTTGTTTAATATACAATTTGTTTGTCGAGATAATGATTTTCAAGCTTGAAAAAATTTATTGCCTAAACTAAAAGTTGGATATATAGGATTTAGTTTTTAGATTAAATTTGTAATATACAGTTTACCAATAAAACTATACTTACTTTAATCTAAATCCAATTAACTAAAAGTAAGATTTTAATCCCTTTAACTTAGATAAAACTAAGTTTTAAGTAGGTTTATTACTTAGTTTTATTGCTATCTAGCTATAAAGAAAGACTTGCCCTTGAATAAATATTTCTGTGTTTTTTCCAGTAAAACACTAATTCATAGTCTTCATACCTTTATCAAATTGAATCCTGCAACGTTTTTTAACGAAAGAGTTTAGGTTATTACTCCTTTAAATATAAAAAGAAATTTTTAAATCTTTCAATTTAAAAAAAAGTTTATTTTATACTAAGAAGTTAGAGTATTAAAGTTGTCTTTTATTGAGTAAAATAAAAACAAAGTCCTCTGACTATATATGCATTATTTTAGGCTATTTAAGAAATATAAAAAATAAAAGGTTAATGAATTTGCTTTACAGCTTTAATTCAAATAAAAATCTTTAAAGTTGAGTAACACATAATATAAAAGTTTTTAGTAGACTTAGTAAGCTTACTGTATAATTTTTCACAGTGACAAATTTTAAATTTGTTTATAAAAAGTGGTTATAATATAAGTTTCTCTAAAATAAACAGCTAAAGTTGGTAATAAAAATCTGATTATAATCCGACAAAATTTTGTAAACCTTTTACGTTTTACGTAAACCAACAAAAAAAAAACGAAAACTTGAAACTTTTGTTTTTATATTTAATGAACCATTTTAAATTTTTTAATTTTAGTGAATTTTAAACTTGATTGTTTCAACACAACATAGTAACGAAAAAATCTATGTATTGAATTAGTATTTATAGTTTTGTTGTTCAGTGTTAAACAACGAAAATTTGTCAGTTCTTTAGTATCATTAATGCCAAAAGGAATCCAATAAACTTTAAGTATTAAATTTTGTATAATTTAACATACTAGCTATATATAACTGATTTTCAATGTGTTTATAAATAAAGCAAAAGTCTGATGAAGCTATTCTTGGTTAAGTAATGTAGTTGTTGTGAAGAAAAACTATAATGAAAGTGTAATATTTTATGCTGCTTGCAACATAATGAATTTCTTTGTTGTTTTAATTTAAAAACTGTTGTAATTGCACTTTTGTTCGTTTAAAACTTTTGATAAACTAAGACATTTAAAGTTCGAATAACTTAAAAAAATAATGTACTTAAAATAACTTACATGGTTGTGCTAATTTTATCTTACTTAAGAAACATTTATTGAGTTCAGTTTTTGTTCTAAAATTTATTAATAGTATTACATTACCTTATTCAAAGTCACATTCTGATAAATTATATTCTTATACTTGTTTGACACTCTTTTAATCTTTTATTACGTATTGTACTTTAATAAAACAGATACTTAAAAATATTACTAACTTCTGCAATTTAGTTTTTTTGAGTGCTTGTAATTATACGAATGTTTAACTTACAAAATCTTATTACTAATTTCAAGTCACGTGCGCTATAAATAAAAAGTAAAACTAAAATTTTAACCTTTAATTGAAAATTCTCAATAACTTGTAGGAAGCAGAGGTAAATCACAATTAAATTATTGTGAAATAGACATCTTTAAACTGATCTAATGCAAACTGTACTAAACAAATATGGTCATGTCTGTGCATTTTTGTAAACAAACTGTTGTCTATTTACAACATTACGTACTGTAAAAATAAAAATATTTTTCAAGCCATGATAAAATTTTAACACAACTAGTTTCCAACCACAGTGCTGTAATATTGTGATTATTTAATTATTTTGGTTGACAAATCTTTTGAAAAATCATACGCATAATCTTTTAATAGATATTAGGTAAGTGTAGCTAATTTCGTTAATTGAAAAAAACAAAACACATTAGTTTTTTGATATGAGAAAAACCAAAAATTGTACTATAGAAGGCAAAATACCTTTTTTACATTAATTTTAATATTTTTGATATGTCTTAGAGGTTAAATTTAAACAAAATTTCATTAAACGTTATAGTGTACATAATACGATAGTTTATAAAATTTATTAATAAAATCAAAATAAAATTTAAATGACATTAGAAAACTTTGAAAAATGTAGTACAACTTTATCAATCGTTGAATTTTCTAGTGTGCTCGAAAATTGATTTAATCACTCTTATAAATTTAATATGTAAATTTTTTAAAACTATTTTTTTAGTTTAAGGTAGAAAACTTTAGTTAATTAATACTCAAACTTCAAAAGTCTTTCCAAAATTAAAGTCAAATATTTAAAAAGTCAAATAGTACAGTTTTGTATATGCATATTTGTAAATAAACGACTGTCTATTTAATATAAGTATTGTAAAAAGTATGCAATTTAAACTTTAAGCCAAAATTTAGTGTTAATCAAATCGATCAAATTATAATATAGAACTAAAGTGATCATAACTTTATTAAAAAATACAAATCTTTTGAATAATAATATGATAGAAACTATAAGATAAAAATTTTTTTAGTAGTAAACAAAAAAAAAAACTAAAATCAAATTTGATTTATAAAACTGTATTATTACTTATAAGAATTATTAATGTTTAGAAACCATTATAAAGTTTTTATTTGATAATGAATAGAATACGATAGTTTTTCATAACAAAAACGTCAATTAACTTAATTTAAATTATATACGAAAATATCTAAATTCATCTAATCAACAACTTTTAAAGTCTCATAACATATCTCCAAAAATCTTTAATTTTCTTAAACCGTTAAAATATAAGCATTTGGAATATACGCAGTATGTAGTTCTGTGTTTTAATTTTTTAAGAGGAATAAATTTATTTTAAACAAAATTTAAAATGTATAAAAAATTTGTTTGTATAAAGTGTTTAAGCTTTATAGTATAACCTTACATAATTATTAATTATTATTACTGTTTTGTTACATCATAAGTTTTCGTTAATTATAAAGTAAACCAATAAATACAAAATGTAAACTTTTATGTATAAAAATCAAGTTAAAAAGTTGATTGAATAAAACTGCAAACTTAAGATAATACTTTTATAATAACAGATAAATATTAAAAAAGAAAAAACTAACAAAAATAAACAAAATACTTAATTTTTTTGGAAGTCAAATGTTATTACAAAAATGATAAATAAATTTATTTAAGGACTTTCATTATGTCTAATTGCTTTATACAGTCTAGTCTAAAATTTTGTTATCTTAAAACCTTACGTAAATTAAATATACAAAAGATAATTGATTCATTATAATTCTTTTTGTTATGTTTTTAAAGTAAAATTTTGTTATCTACTTTTTATTAAAATTGACACTGACAATAAAGAATGTATTTTATTTATTAACGTTTACTTTGTATGTTTTATAGAAATTGCATGTTGTGAATTTTCATCAGTTGTTTGAAAAAAATAGAAACTAGTTCAGATAACCCTTTAATTAATACACAGTCAAACCAGAAAGTTCTAAGCTTGGGACTTATACTGTATGCAAAGCGAAAAAAAAACGAAACTTTATGTGCAACTAATAATAATCTTTAAAAGCGTTAAATATTGCTGGTTTTATTTTTAAGTCTATATTTTTGATTATCTATTTTGAATACATTTAAAAAACAAAATATAATTAACTCTGTATTTTTATCCGAGACAACAGAGATTGACAAAGTAAAGGTTACTTTAGCTAAAAACTAGTAAAACAGGCAAAACTGAGATTCTTAATATTAAATGCTGTTGTTAATTAGATTTTTAATAAAAATAATAAGTTCTAAATGTTAGTATCTGTAATTATTCGATTTTATACAAATTTTGTACAGCTATTAAAACAACGATAGATACTACAGAAATAAAAATTTCTTAAAGATAAAAAAAACTAGTACACTGAATATTTTTAGTTCGTTTTTATAAGAAAATTCAGTTGAAAATGTTTTGATAGATTGCTCTAGTTTGAAAGTAAATAAATACGCATAAAAATTAAATAATTAAGAAGGCAAATTTGATTAAAAATATCATCAACTTAAGTGAACATTATAATCACTTAATTTCATTAAACTAGCTATATTCATGATAAAGTTAAAGTTTTAATAAATCATTAAACTAAGAATAGCTTGCCTATAAAAAATAGAAATAATTAGTTTTAAAATTAAGAATGCCTTTAGAAACATAAGAACCTTCAAAAAAAAAACTGTTTTAATTTTCTTCTTGTTTGAAAAGAAAAACTTAAATAACCTAGAAGAGAATTGGTAAACAATATTTTAAGATAGTTGAATAGAGAATTTAACTATAAAGCTTTCAAATTGTACTTTAAAAATTAGGCACGTTTTAAAAATATTAGCTTACGTAAAATAATATTATATTTATTGCATATTTTAACTGTTTTACTCAATAAGAAAAGTTAATTAATCAAATTGCAGTTTAAGTTGCTATAAACTGTAATTAGTAATAAAAGCTTATTAAAAACATAAAAACTATTTTGTTGTTGTTTTTTCTTAAATTAAATTAAAACAAACTGAAGTTAAAAGAAATTCTATGAAAAGTTTTTTAGAAAATATAAAAATGTTTCAACTTGAACTTAAGTATTAAACACGTTTAGATTGAGTAATGAGTTACGTTGGGTCACGTTGATTTTGTTATACTGAAAGCATTTTTAATTTTATTGGATAAGAAATAGGCTGGCTTATGAAACTATTGTTATAAATTATTTTTATTTTTACATAACCTGTCTGAAAAATGAAGTATTAAAAACACGACGAAACCTAGGTGAAATAAAACTTAAATAAATGATTCTTTATATTGAGCAAAACGTAAATTTTAAGTTAAAACTAAAAGTTTAAAACGTTAATTTTAATACTAAACTTAAAGAAGATTGGATCTTGAAAAAGCGAACTTTAAAAAAAAAACCACCAACCACAAAAAGTTTTCTAGTTTTCACTAACAACTAACGAAAAACACAGTTTTTTTTTAACTTCAAAAAAATGGTCAATTACATTTCAGCTTTTGTTAAAACCCAAACTTTACGAAGTATAGTATAGACATATTCTCACCTGTTAATTTAATAGCTTTTGTAGCTTTTTTGAAATAAAATAAAGTTTTCTCTAGTAAGTTAGTAGAAAGAAACTAAAATAAAAATAAAAACATTGTGAATATACATTACAATGGTTTAAAACGCGTTTAAATTTATTTAAAAAGTAATCAGATGTATAAAAACAATCTACAAATATAAACTAAACAAATTAAAGTAATTTTGTTTAAACACAGATATAATTTTATTAAAGATAAGAAAAACATACACTAGTATTAAAAGCAGTTTTTTTATGTGGGTGTTTGTTACTAATACTGGTAAGTCAAAATGTTAAGTTACATAAAGTATAACTTAAACTTTAAACATAAAACGTAGCGGTATTTAATATCAACTATTATTATTTATTGTAATACGATCTTATGTAAAGAACGTTTATTTCACAATTTTCGAGCAATAGAAAATAGAATATGTGTTGATCAAAGTAACTGAAAATATGATAGAAAAATTTTGTTTTTTTTTAAGTTTGATACTATGTATAAATTTAAAGCTTAAAAAATTTGCAGCTTTGTAAAGTTCAAAAACTTAAAAAGTTATTATTACATTACTTATGACAAAAAAATGCTAAAAGCCTGTTTAAATTGACTAACTATTTGAACTTAATTGAATGTTTACTTTTAGAAACTACTATAAAGGGTAAGAATAAATATTTTAAATAAAAAAAAGTAAAAAAATTGCAGACCGTTTATTGTTAAACTTCATAGTGCTGAAATATAATCGTAATTAAAAAAAAAAAGAATATATTCTTACGCTAATGAATTCAAATATGTTAAAGTGTTAGATTTTTTCTAAGATTACGTCTTTTAATTACAAAATTTTATAATTCTCATAACTTTGTTGTAGTTTTGATTTTAATTAGCAAAAGTGCACTAAAATATAATCTTTCAAAAATACTATTCAGGTAGAGCATGTTTAAAAAAAACTCTAAAAACTTTTAAATTCTCTATTTAAAAAGTAAGAATATTGTAGTTAACTGAATGCTGTCGTAGGTTTGCTATTTATAACATTTAATAAACAATTAATTTAATTAACATTTGTTGAAATTAAAAACCATTTAGTAAAAATTAATAACAACCCTACTAGTTTAACATAAAACAAACTACTTTATGACTTCAAGAGTAGAGTTTTTTCAAAAAGAAGTAATCAATTTTATTGTTACTAAAAATATTAAAAACAATGATTTCATATTCCATTGCACTTAAGTATGTAATAAAAACATATAATTATAAAGAGCTTTCTTCGTGCTGATATGAAAACTATAGCTATATAAAAGCTGTTTGCTTTATCTGATGTATGCATTAAAACACCTGGTTGTAATAAAATAATTAAACTAAGACAAAATCAAGACTTTTTATTTTATACTTTCGAAGAAGTTTTTATACACAATACCTATAAAAACAAAACAAGACAATATGCATGTGTTAAAAAGGTCCTTACGTAAATTGGAATTGTTAATTACGAATTTTAGTAAAATAGTGATTTCATGAATTAGATTATTAAGAAAATTTTAAATTCATATTTTGTTTAAACAAAAACAATTTACGTAAGTCAATTTTTTGGATAGAAATTCAAAAATATAGTTTAAAATTTCAATCAAATTTTAATTAGTACAAAATCAAACTAGGTCATTACAAAATTCTCAGAAATTACTTAACAAAGACGTCAAAGGAATAAAAAAAAACAGTTTTTTTAGTAAAGATTGTTTACACTTAGTTTTGAGGGTCAACTTAATAATTTTAGTAAATGTTTTCGTAAGATTTATTATCAAAAGTTTTATTTCTTTGATTTGACAACCTAGAGAAAACATAAAATTACTAAAACAACTTTTTTACTAAGTTAAACCAAAACTAGAGAAAGTGAACATTTATGTTTAATAATTTGAAATATTTTTTTAACTTAAGCACCAACACTTTAAGCATGCTTTTGTTTTATAATTAATACTAGTTTTTGGTAAATAAAATGTATTAACTTTTTAATAAGTCTAAAATAACTTGATTTATATTTGTTTAGCGTTTTAACAATAAAAATTTACATTACGTTTCATTAATGATTATCAATTTACAAAAACTACTATTTATTGAAAGTTATTCTATATATCAATTGAAAAACAATAGCATTATTATATATACTAATTATGTAATTATAAGAAATAACTGGCTGGAACTTGGTATTTTGACATAAAGTAAAAACATGTTAGTTAAAGTTAAATAGTTTTGCTTTTTAGTATTGTTTTAAAAGACCAAAATTACTTTTGTACATAACAATTAGCATATTTTAAAACCCGAAATATAGGCAAAATAGCCTAAAAGTTGAATTTTAACATTAGGTTAACAACTTTTATATTAGTAAAACCACTTTAAACAAACATGGTTTTGCCAACAAAGAAGTATAGTTTTGTGAAAACCAGATTTCAAGTTTTTAACCGTTATTTCATTTTCTCTTACGATTATACATTGATTTTAATATTTATTTTTATATTTATATTGTGTTTTGCAAAACATTCTATTCATTTTGATATTCCGAATCAAAAATATAAAAAATAAACAATTAAAAAAAATCTTTTCAGTAATAAACCGGTTTCTAAATGTTTATATAAGCGTATGTTTCTTAAAACTAACGATTGTCTGCCAAAACAAAACTTATATAGGCAAATACTACTTTTCACGGGTTTTTAGGTGCAAAGTAAACTTAAATATGTTATTTGTCAAGTATAGTACTGTACATACGAACATTTGTCTCCCTTAAATGATTTGAGAATTCGCTAAGCATACGTCAAAAGTAGCAAAATGGTTAAATAAAGTTTAGATCGAATAGAAAAAGCAGTTTCGCTGACATACTTTTAACTCCATAATTTTGTCTGGAAAAATATTGAAATTAGGAGTACTTACGTAAATACGTATTTTTAAAAATTGTTTTTTAAGCACCATAAAACTTAGGTATCAATACACACTACTGTTATAACTTTATGTACTTTCTTAAAAGGTTCAAACGCATAAATTTTAGCACTGGTTTGAAATAAATTACCCTTGACTAAATAAAATCTACAAAAAGTTTTGATTTTACAAGTAATCATAAAAAATGATTTTAAAATTTTTAAAAATTTTACATATATTTAATCACATTACCACTAGAATAAAAACCTAAAAAAAAGACAAAATATATTTGATTTTACTACTAAGAAAACCAAAAACATGTATAATTTGTTATAATTCAAACAATTTTAAGAATAAATTTATTGTTTTATGATCAACAAACACGAATGTAGTACTTTTGTTGTTAGTCATTGATTTATTATACTTGTTATAATGTACCAAGAAAGTTGTCGATGATTTATAAAAACGATTACTTTTATTTATGTTATCTAGATGTTATTGTAAACGTTTATTATTGATAAATCAATATTTTACGGCTTTAATAGTTTGACCATATGGTTTATTTTTACAATTTATTTAGAGCGTAAAAGGTTTATATGTACATTTATTATGTCTTGTATTGCTAGTGAATAGTTTTTTTTCTTTATATGTTTTATAAAACTAAAAAAAATCTTTACCATACGTTTTTGTAAAAAAGGTATACTAATAATTTTAACTTATAAGATCAGTAAAATGCGTGAAAAGCAAAGTTTTGCTTTGAAATTAAAAAGTAAAAAATCATGTTGGTAAACACGTATTTTCTTCACAAATAGGTATTAAAATAGCATAATACTTTGGTTTTGAGCGGTAAAACTATATCAAGTGATGCTAAATCAGAAAGAAATATGTTTCTAAAATTCATTGTCTTTGAAATATCGAGTTCTAGAATTTTAAGATAACTAGATACCAATTCAACTATAAGTATAAAAACGTTTGTTTGTATGTATAAATACAGTTGGAAACAAGTAATAGACACACAATGAAAACATATTTGTCAAAAAAGAGTATTTTAAAAAACTATGAGTAAAGTAATTTTAAAATAAAGTAACTTTGTTATGGACCAACCTACAAGTAATTGATATTTTTGTGGTTTAAAATTACTTGATTGAACATTAATTAACGCAGTCTTTCACTTAACTAGTCTTTGTGAACTCTTGTTGTTGAATTATTTCTATCTATTATTTGTTTTGAATTTTAGAAAACAAATAAACAGATCTTAAATACTAGATGAGAAATAGTATGTTTATTCTTTGAAGACTTTATAATGCAAACGAAGATTAAAATTTAAACTGTTTTGTTTTTAAATAAATAATTGATTTTATTTTAAATATAATAAATATAATAAATATTCATGACTGTTACATACCTTTTAAACTTTTTTATTAAAACACTGACGAGTATTTGACCGAAACTTAGTTTGCATAAAATTAATTATTACAAAAGAATAAATATATTATTTCTATTAATGGTAAACACAAGTGTGAATATCTTTTTGCACACACTTTAAAGCTGATGGAATACTAGTTTAAGTTTTAGTTAACTAGTGCATCAAAATTTAAAACTGGTTATAATCGAGGCCACAATAAGTAAAAAGTAGTTAAATACTATTTTTTATTTTCAACAACAAACAAAAAAAGCTCAACAAGTGTTGTGTTATGATAAATATGTTTTAATAAATAATTTTTTTTATGGTAAAGTTGATAGTATAAATTTGAAATTAGATTTTAAATTAAACTTATAGAAACAGTTCTTATAACAATACAGATTAGACAAGACTAATACTATACTATGAAACTAATACATTTAAAGTTATCAATTAAGATTTATTTAATTTAAATTAATTATTAAGTAAACTATTTTGAATGTAGAAATTTGGTGTATTGAAACTTTAAAGAAAATTGAAACGCTGTGACACACATAAATTTATAATTTAGACTTTAAATAAAACAAAGTATTTCTATATTCTTCACTGTAGACCATATAAAATATTAGGTAACATTTGTTTAGATTAAATATAAACATTAAAAACGTACAAGAAATAAGTGTTTTGTAATACTCAATAAGAAAAAAAAAAATTAAATCATAAAAGGGTATTCTATTCCTCAATATATAATAAAAAAAATATTTTTTTATAAATTATTTCAAGTTTACGCAAAATTTTTCTGCTTAAAACGTATTACAAATCGTACAAAAAAAAATCAATATCATATGCTTTAAAATTATTTTAGCAAACACACTCAAAACTCTTTAAAATCAGACAAATAACTTTTTGTTCAACTATATCTACTAGATAAAAGATTAATTATATTTGATATTATTTAATTTTAAGTTTGATAAAGTAAAAACTACTATAAAACTCAAAAGGCTAAGATGCCATAATTTTCATTTAGTTAAACTTTGTTTGTTATTCTAAAAACTTTTTAAATCAAACAAAATTTTCATTTCATTCAGGTAAAGAGTTAGTTAATAGTTGATTGAAAACTGTTTTAAACTTAAATAAAGTATAAAAGATAATAAAAAATTTTTACACTAGTTTTGAGTGAAAATTTCAAAAAACCTTTTAATTCAAACAAAACAAATATGAAGTATATTTATATTCATCCATATCAACCAGACAAAAAATTAGTTAGTAGTCAATTAAAGATTACTTTAAACGTAAATAAAGTTTAAAAAATGTTTAAAAATATCTTACACTAGTTTTCAGTGAAAATTCGTAAAAGGACTTTCAAAAAAAAATATCTTACACTTATATTAAGTGAAAATTTCCAAAACCCTTTTAAATTCAAAATATCAAATAAACTTCTATTCATCCATTTCAACTATGCAAAGAATTAGTTAATAGTCGGTTTTTATAAAGTATAAAAGTAAGTTGTTTAAAAAAAATATCAATCCTTACACTTATATTAAGTGAAAATTTCCTAAAACCTTTTAAATGAAACAAAACAAATACCAAATATTTTTCTAATCATCCATTTTAACTAGGCAAAGAATCAGTTGATAGTCGGTTAAGTATTATTTTTAATTTAAATAAAGTATAAAAAAAAAACAACCAAACCTTACACTTATATTAAGTGAAAATTTTCAAAAACCTTTTAAATCAAACAAAACATATGTCAAATACTTTCTATTCATCCGTATCAACCAGATAAGAGATTAGTGTCACTCACTTTCGTTCAAATTGACGCTTAAATCAACTTTCGAGCACTTTTTCCTGTACCACCGACACACGCCGATAATATTCATGTTTGCACAACACTTGAGCATCCCTGCCAACTGTTTGTTCAGCAGAGCTGTTTAAACACTTGTAAAAAAAACTATCACAATTTTACATATTTAGTACTAAACTTATGGTCTTGAAACATTATTGTAAATAAAATATATAAAAAATATTTTTTTTAAACTTCAACCTTTATTATGTACTAAATAAGCATTTCTACAAACTATTTTTTTCAGCAGAGCTGTTTAAATACTTATTCAATAAACTATCACAATTTTACATATTTAGTACTAACCTTATGGACTTGAAACATTATTGTAAATTATATAAAATGTAACATTCTTTTTAATTTTCAACCTATATAAGGTACTAAATAAGTATAACTATAGACTGTTTGTTTAGCATAGCTGTTTTAATACTTTTGCGATACACTATCACAATTTTAAATATTTGTATATAAATTATGGACTTAAATTACTATTGTAAATAAAATTTACAACAAAAAAACTAAACTTAAACCCACATTGTATATCAAAAAAACACCGTTTCAAACAGTTTGTTAAGTATAGCTGTTGAAATACTTGTGCAAAAAACTATACGGCGTTTAGTATTTTGTATATTTTTTTGCAGGCTTAAATTATTATTGAAAGTCAAAAAGTGTGTATTTACATTTTTTATTAAACTTTAATCCAAAAGGGTTTGGTCATGTACTAAATAATAATCACTACAAATTGCTTATTAAGCATTGACGCTTAAACACTCGCACAGAAACTATCAGTATTTTTTATACTTATTTCTTGAACTGTAAACCTTGATTATTACTAAAAGTTGAAACATATTGATTTAAATTAAAATTAAACTAAACCTAGGTTATCTATCGAATAAGTATCACTGTAAATAGTTTATTTCGCACAGCTGTTTAAATAATAATTTAAAAACTGCCATAACAATATATTTTTTTGTAAAAAAGTATGCTTCTATTTACTCAAGTTTAAATGAACACATTAAGTAAAACACACTAGGCTACTCATTAAAGTTTTATAAAAAAGTACATATCATAAAAATCTACACGAATATATTTTGTTTCGTTCGAAATGATGTCTAAGTAATAAAAACTACCTTATTACTTATAAGTAATACTTCATAAAAATACTTAGCTTGTATATTATATTTATTAAATTTCGAAGTGTGAAACACACATTTTTTTTTTAAACTGTTTTTCAACATTGCATAACAAGTACTTAAGCATCTTTACAGTGTGTTTAATTGCTGTTTTAATATTTGAGCAACAAATGCTACAAAGCACTCTTCTATTTCGTGATTTATGTATTTACAAACTTTACAGGCATATAATTTTCCTGATTACTGTATTAAAGTATTAAACACAAAAATATTTATTCAACAAAAATTTTTAGCTCAATTAAAAGTTATAAAACTTATATATAATAAAAAAATATAAATACACAAAACTCACTATGAAATATTATACTGCCATTAAAAATCTGTTGGTTTGACTTTTGTTGGTTAAATTCATAAGTCATTTATCAGATCTGTCATTTAACATATAAACTTTATTGTATTCCTTTTACGTTAGAACTTTGAAACAATAAATACACAAAGCCTTGCAAATTTTATGAAAAAGATGCTCGTTTACTTGTATCAAGTGGCAACAGCAAAATATCTTTAATTGAAAAGTTAATCAAGAAACACACAAGTTTCAGGGAAATTAAAATAATATATAGCATGATCAAGTATGATTTAGAAGTAAGAATAAATTTGTGGTTTATAATTAGTATACAAACCGTTCTATTTACAATACCTACACAGTAGCGTTTTTATTTTTATAAGAAAAAACATTTTTTAAGAAGCAAAGTGTTGATAGTTTCGGATAATTTTTTCATAGTTTGTTTTAGTTTCTTTTATGAAGAAGTTTTTAACCTACATTATCACAAGCACAAGGTACGTAGCTGCCAGTTTTATAAATATTAAAAGTTCAAGCATTTTTATCTTTTGTTTGTTTTGTTATTCAAACACTCGGAAGTACTCATCAAAAACATCATGTTTTTTCATGATGTTTTGTAAAAGTGTAGCTATAAGTTGTTGGCCTAGATTTCATAAAACAGAGATTAAACTGTTTTAGTTGAATTTTTTATTAAATGTTTTATATAAATGTTGTAACACATCAACAACCTAATTAAGTTTAAAAAGTTATTATAAAATACTATTAAATCTAAAAAAATATGATTTTTAGCCTGCAAAAAAAAAGTGTACTTGATTTTACTAGTTTAAACAAATACAGATATTACGTAAGTCGCATTAAAAGTTAAACAATCTCAACAATCTAATTTTATGTGTACTTAGTGCTCTAGTTCAAACACTTAACAGTGTACTTGTGAGGTGGTTCTCAAGTTTATGTCTTGCAGTATTTGCTTTGTAGTCTGGACGTGTTAAATTTTTTGTAGAAGATTTAAAAACCCTTTGAAAGTTTTAAGGTTTAAAAATTAACTTTTTCTATCTAGTTTTTATAAATATCAAACTTATTTAATGAAATTTGTTCAAAATATTTTAAACTGTATAGTCTTTTTTTGAATATAACAAAAAATTGTAAGTAAACTTTAGTTTAATAAGTAATATTTTAAATAAACACTCTAAAATTCTAGCAAACCAGTTTCCAAACTTTTAAATATTTTGGATTGGTTTTTAGATTTTGTTGGAAAATGTAATTCAAAATAAATAGAAAATATATTAAAAAAAGCATTGTGTATTAGTACTCTTGTTTGTTGTAAAATAAATAAATACACAACAAGCTTCGAAAAACAATGTGTCATAATTTAATTTTTCTAGTTTACGAACAACGAATTAAATAAAAGTACAATAAAGATACGTAAAAACTAAACTAGATACATATTAAAAAGGACAGTGTCATCGATTCAGAATGCACATTATTTTTTTCAAAAAGTTAACCATTTAAAAAGTTAAATGACCTTTTTAAAATGGATAAAAACCGACAACATAAATACTACTATAAAAAATAATTAAATTTTGAGGACAACGGAAAAAATGATTAGAAGCAACGAATTTTGAAAACAAAACAGTTAAAAAGACCTGAGAAAATTCAAAAGATAAAAATTGAACGTTTTATTTCATTTTATTTTTACTTTTTGGTAGAAAAACTATTTGGCCGTATCAAAGCACTTTTACGGTTGGTCTCATAGTAGTTTTGACATTTTTATCATTATTTAAAAAAAAATTCAGGCACAAAGAAAACAAAACCAATAGCTCATAGGGTTGGTTTGAAGACAAAAAAATGTTGAACTGTTTCGTTTAAAGTTACAGCTCGTTGATTGAGAAAAGCAATTTTTAATGTTTGCTCACGGAAAAGAACACGAAATCAACTTTATGCTTTTTGAAGTTTTGTCCGTTTCTCCCGATCCACCCTTTATGACGTCAAAAAGTCGCTTGCTGGCGAAGAAAGGTCAGTGGCAACGTTATGACGTCAAAATAGTTTTCTTGGGCCCTTTTTCGGGCAAACTTTTTGTTCCAGTTTGTTTTATGACGTCACGGTTTCAAATTTCTCGTTGTGCGACGTCAAAACCAACATCCCATCGTTCGTGACGTCACTTTCGCACTTACAGTATGACGTCACTCTTGTTGTTCAGCATCGCCTCGTGCGCCTGGCTGCTCCTCAGTGACGTCACGACGTGGTTTCCGTTCGACGACGACATCCTTCCCGCCTTCTTGCACGACAGCCGCTGGTGGTTGCCGGACGACGACGACGACTCCATCATCTTCTTCGACGTCATGCTCGCCCCGTTCAGGTGCTTTCCCTTCCACGTTTGGCAGGAGAGTATTTGTATGAAGGTCCTGCGGAACGTCTTGTTGCAGAGAGCGTAGCAGCACGGGTTGATGGTCGAGTTGATGTAGCACAGGTAGTAGGCTCCCTCCCACACCTGAGAAGATTTTATTATTAGTTTACCTTAAATATTTATTATAACAATTTATTTAGACTATATATTTCTTAATCTATGTTTGATGTAGCACAGGTAGTAAGCACCCTCCCACACCTGAGAAGATTTTTATTATTAGTTTACTTTATTTTATTGTTTATTTTTGCATATATTATAGTTGATGTAGCAAAAGTAGCAAGCACCCTCTTATACCTGAGAAGAGTCATTTATTTAAATTTGTTTTTATGATTTATCAAGTTATATTGTATTTTATGATACTAATTTATAATTAGTAGGCACGATCCCACACCTGAGAAGATTTTTGTTATTAGTTTAATTTATCTTTAATTTATCAAAAATTTACTTAGACTACACATTTTTTATCTAAGCGTTTGTTAACAAAGATCCGAGCGAAAAAAGTTCACTGGAATAAATAATAACAAATTCTTTTTTTATTACACTAACGCATGTTTCTGTGTGTTAACGGGTTAACACACTTCATTGGAGCTATGAAAATAAAGAAACAAAGAAACAGAAATAAATGAGTTTCTTGATTTCATAGCTCCGTAATAAAGACCATACATTTCTAAATGTATATTTGGTGTAGCAAACCTTCCCATAACTGAGAAAGTTTTAGTTTGTAGTTTAATTAGAAAATCGCCAAGCCGAAAACTTATTAAATGAATAAACTTAATTAAATAGTTAAAAACTTAATTAAAATATTAAGAAAAATTCCTGGCCACAATAGTACTTTTACGCATAAACTGACGCTAGAAATTTTAACATATCAGTTCAAGGAACTAGCCAATATTTCTAAACAACTTCGAAATACAGTAATTATTTTTTTATTGATTACTTAATATATACCTAATGGTGTAGTGGGAAAATAGCAATTATTATTAGTTTATGATTTTATGACCTTTATCACAATAAACTTACACACAAAAAATGCGTGTGCAAATTGTGAACAAATTAACAAAACTATTAAAATAGATCAATCGCAATAGTCGTATAAGTTGTAAAATTACCTACATTGTAAAAAAGCAATTTTATTTAAAAGAAAAGCTTTATCTAAAAATACTTAAAACACCCTATGCTTATGCAAGAAGAAGATTACAAAATTTAATTAATTAGTTTGTTTAATTAATGAAATCGAAATTTTTTGGGTTAAGTTATTGTACGTAGATTAACTTTAGTTGCTTTTTACTTTCATACATATATAAATTTCTAAAAAGTAAATAAATCAACTTGAAAAATAACCTTGATTGATAAACTTGAATATACGTATATCATACCTATGGAATTTTTACGTATATTTAGATACAGTTTTTAAAAGAATAATATTGCCCTGTTACAGTGCAACTATTTGCTACAAATTATTATTTACTGATACCAGGATGTCTTTACTAAATGCAGCTTTTTATTATTTGTTCATTTTTAATTTCCTAAAAACTAATTAGGAATATGTATAACAGAAATAAGACAAAAAGTATGGGAACATAATTAAATTTAGTAAAACTTATAAACTGTTATCTTTTGTTTTATCTATAGCTACTCCTTTATTTTTATACCTAAAAATAGTTTACTTGTATTACAGTATGCAAAAAACCATTACATAAAAAGTGTTCAGTCAACTTTACAACATTCTAAATAATAGTTATTATTTAATCACCCATAAGAGAGCTAGTTATTCGTTATTGTTTAGTATTGTTTTGAGTTTGACTTTTTTAAGTAATAATTAATTATATAAAACTCACCCATTGTGGTATAAACTTTCCATTATCAATCATTGTCGTTTTAAGTATTATGTATTATAATATAAATATTTATCATAAGACAATTACTGAACCACGGAGGTATTAGTTGACCATGGTCCTTAAGTATTATGTTGAGGACTGCTCATTGTATTATTTATAGCTATTTATTATTATATTATTATGTATTATTGCTTAGTATTTATTTACAACATTATAGCAGCTTACCCATGGCGGTATTAATTGTCTGTTATGTTTAAGTATTGTCTTGAGGATTGTTTAATATAGTGTTTAGTTGTAAATAATTATCATAACAACTCACCCATGGCGGAATTAGTTGACCATTGTCGTTCAGTATCGTCTTCAATATCGTGCACACGTTGTACGGGAGCCACGTGACAAAAAAAGCGACCAAAATGGCCGATAAAGTTCTTGCCGCTTTCCTTTCACTGGACGACATCTGGTTGTTGTTGTGAGTGGGCGCCTGTTGACGTATTCACTTGGTTATGACGTCATAAGTTTGAATTGATGGAAAGTTAATGGTTTGATATCCCTAATCGTCTTACAAGCTCAAGTATCTTTGAGTTTTTAGTTGTCAAAAATTAATTTTCTTAAAAAAAAGTTAAATGATGATGTCTGTTGACTAAAATAATAAAAAAAACATGAAACTAATTTTTACTGAATCCATAAAAGCATATACATTCAGTTAGCATTTACCTGGAAACAAACTAATCGTAAAAAAGTAATTTTCTTTAAAATAACAGCTTTAAAAATTGTTATACGTCATAAAAAACAAAAAAATCCCCCAACCTGAGAAGTTCTGTTGTGCTGCGCGGTTGATCTCCTACCCATCAACTTCCTGGAAAGACTGGGTGATATCAGGCAGCTTCCTCCCACCCTCTTGTTGTCATCACCTGTTGTCGTGGTAACAGTGTTGCTGCGCCCCCTGGCGGTAGAACTGTGGTGCAGGTATTTGGCGCATTTGCGCGTCTCAACGAAGATTATTCCTGGAGATATTAATTAAACTATGTAGAAATAAACTAAAGTTTTTAATTTATAAAAGTATAGTCTATCAAAAGTACGTGTAAGTACAAATGCTAATTTCTAATGTTTGTTTTCTAATTGTATTTGTTTCTATTAGACAATCAACAATATAAAAACACTTATGATGATACTTACCGTACATTACAGCCATGACAACGATTGGGATGAAAAATGCGAAAAGGGCGGTTACTATGGTGATGGGCTTGTTCTCGTAAAATGGGAGGAGACACTGTTGCGAAGTTAACTAATGTTTATGTCAACTAAAGCAAGAAATTAAGTTTACAAACTAAGTAAATGTATTATATTTAAAAAGTTCTTTGTAATTTTTTATAAAAAAAACTCTCTAGCATGAGTTCTTTTAGGAGTCATCAAACTAAAGGAAAATACAAATTGTTTTTGCGTTTTTAGCACTATCATAATGATACGAGCAAATAAATATCAACAGGTCAAACAAACTTTTGTCTCATCAATTATTATTTAAGTGTAACTCAAAATGTTTTAAAAAACACAAAAAACTTTAAAAAATATTTCAGCAATTCAAAAAACCTGGGTCTCATCAATTTTTTCGGGCGGGTACGCGAACGGCCATATTACGATGAGTGGGGTGAAGAGGAGAAATGAGAAGATCCATGCTGACACGATCATGATCTGAGCCCTGGATCTTGTTCTTCGTGGGCGGTAGGTGAACGGTTTCGTCACTGAGAAGTATCTGTAAAAATTTGATTTTCTACAGTTTTAATTTGCTCGGTAGACTTAATAAAGGCGATGAATTACTGAGGAGTATCTGTTTGGGATATTTGACTAAACAACTGTTTACTTTATATAACGTACTGTAAAAGGGATGTTAAGGGAATGGTTTTGTTACTGAGGAGTACGTGTAAAAAAATTATAACTAAAAATAATTACTAAAACAACTGTTACTTTACTGTAAGAGGGTTGTTAAGTGAATGGTTTCGTTACTTAGTGTAAACAAGTTAGAATTTTACTGTTCATATGAAACTTAAGAACTATTTATTTATGTTAGTTGTAATAAGGGGGTGGTACGTGAAAGATTATTATGTTTGATGAGGTCATAGATTTATTAGTTGTAATATAATTATAGCAAGTTGAATAACAATGTATAATGACATACTGTTACATACTAAATATGCTTAAAATTTGAAATTTTTTTACTATATAATTACTTCTTTTAATTTTATTCGGTGTAGCATAAGTAATTTTTTTAGTTATAAACTACATTAAGATTACAAAAAAAACTGTTTTAAAGTATTTTTATAAATTTGTATTTTATTATCGATTTTGGTAGTTGATTTTCATTGTTGTTTATTTTTTCTTTTAACTAACAATTTATTTAGTTTTTTTTAAGCTTTATTTTGTTTAACTGACCTTATCAATACTGTATTTTCAGTCTTACATAACTTAGTTTATAAAACAAGAAATAACTTCACAAAAATTGTGAACTTAGTTAACTTTGACAATTGTTTTTAATTTTTACCTATATTTGATTTTTACTACTGGTAAATTTTAAAACATATTTTTTTGTTTTTATTTAACTTGGTTGACCTGAACCAGTAAGAACATTTCTATTTTATTGCATAAGAAAAAAAGAAAGTATATATATTTTTGTGAAATTTGTGATTTGAATTATTAATTTCAGACACAAAAATCCTAAAAATAGGTTCGCAATGCTTGTTCATTGAACTTATAATAAATAAATGAGATTATTCTTCGTATCGAAAATATAGGGAAAACCATTAAACTTAATAACGTAATAAAAAGTTAATGAAAGAAATTAGAGGAATTATTTCCAAAATTTCCGCAAAAAAGTTAAAAATATTTCTTTATAAGTAATGAGAAACTTAAGCATATCTAAAAAGAAATAGAATAATAACTAGTAGAACGGAAAAAATTAAATTTGTTTTATAGTTTAATAAATTAGTATTGGCCATTTCTTGGAAAGTACAAAAACTATTCTAAAGGTGAGGTTTTATTATACAGATTTAAACTAGTTTATCATAAATGTTATTAACATAGGATCATAAAATTTTATTAAGCTAAATAACTTTAAATACTGCGGGTTTGAATTTTAAAGCTTTAAGAGAAAAATAGATTATAAACAAGACAGATTACCTTTGTAACATAAACAATATTATATTTTTATTAAAAAAAAACAAACGAATTATTAACAAAAATTACCTATCAAAACAAATGAGCAGTAGATTAGCGACTGAAGCCATACTCATCGTGTAATCTATTGACAACCAAGTAGTACAGGCTGCTTGTCCAAATAACCATTGTTGCTGTTAAATTAATAAAATATACAAAATAAAATAAAACAGGTGTTAAAAGAAATTTGCCAAACAACCATTTTTGTTGTTGAAACTAATGAAATATCATTTACAAAATTGTGTCTTAAACAGGTTGTGCATACTAAAGCTATTAACATTTTAAGTATTATAAAACAAAAACTCTTAAATAAAATCAACTAACCCCTATTATAGTTATGGTGTTCTTCAAAATCAAAAGTTTAGTCTTGTTATTAAAAATTAAAATTAATACCAACTCACCCTGATCATAGTGATGGGGTACAAGTTCATGGAGACCACCCCTATGACGAGGTCTGAGCACGCCAGGGACACCAGGAACATGTTGTTGATGTCCCTTAACCTCCTGTTGATCCTGTAACTCCAAATTACCAGGAAGTTGCCCACCACTGTCACCAGCATCAGTATGATGGCTATGATGCTGATTGCTACTATCTGTTTTGAGACAAGGTTAAATATGTTGTTATGTTAGATGGTTGCGCACATTTGTTCTATAATCAAGCTAATAGCATCAGTGTTATGTTTTTGATGGAGATTGCTACTATCTGTTATGATACATTATATGTTGGTATGTTATATGGTTGTACACATTTGTTCTATAATCAAGTTAATAGCATCAGTATGATGGCTATGATGCTGATTGCTACTATCTGTTAGAATACAAGGTTAAGTTTTATATGTTGTTATGTTAGATGGTTGTACACATTTGTTCTGTAATCAAGTTAATAGCATCAGTGTTATGATTTTGGTGGAGATTGCTACTACCTGTTATGATACAAGGTTATGTTTTATATTTTGTTATGTTAGATGGTTGTACACATTTGTTCTATAATTAAATTTTAAGCATCAGTATTATGATTTTGATGGAGATTGCTACTACATGTTTAGAGATTTGTTCTAGTTTATTAGTATTAGTTTTTGTGTACTTTATTCATATAACGTTACCATAACTAAAAAAAATCGTAAAATTAAAAATAACTACTTTTCCTTACGATAAATAAATAACACTATTATTTTGTTTGTATTTTATATAAGTCTAATTTTTTTACAAAAATATAATTCTTGATTACTGTTCGTTTATAGAAGGAAAAAAAAATAATTGTTTGTGGTAAGGTTTAAATTTAAAAAAAACTTATTAATGCTTATGAAAAATTTTTAGTTTCGTATGAACTTTTTATGGTTTAACTTTTGGCTGTAAAGCATTTTTTTGTTTTTAGAAGTATTAACATGTTAAACGATCTAAATAACACATAGTTGGTGAAATATGATGCTAAAATAAAAACTATTCACTTATTTTATATTGTCATTAGTTTTTAAGCATATTAGGTTTAAAGTGCAATTTAGAACACGTATTTTTTACAAGTCACAAAATTATGTCGATTATGATTAAGCTTTATTTGAATCGGTTACAAGTATTCACAAAAAAAAATTAAGAAACAAAAGTATTATGTACTGTTGTTATTTATCATTCTTTAAAAGATCAATTCGTTTCTTTTAGATGTATGTTAAGTGTTTGTGGTTACTAAATTGGTTTAAACATCGAAAATATATTAAAATGCACTTTTATTTATTTCGAACACACAATCAATCATTTAGAACAAAGTTGTTTTTTTTTTGTGCTGAATAAATAAAAAAAAAATTAGTTTTCTTATATAAAAAGCAAGTAAGTAAATATAAGTTTTCTGTTGACAGAATTTAGGCCAAAATTTTCTGTCAATGTCACTTTTTATAGTTCTTTTTAAATTCAAGTTTGAATTAAAATTATTTAATGTGATCAAAATTGCTTTGAACTTACTCTAAATGATAAAACAAAAAAACCTAATCCAATAGATTTTTAAGTATTTAGAAATGTTTGTTAATAATAATATTTTAAGCTAGACTTAAAAAAAATACTGTGTTAAACTTTTATAAGGTTGATTATATTATAAAAGAAGTTAGTAATAAGAGAGCCAAAGTAGTTCAAATCAGTAAAACAAATTAGTAATAAAATATTTAAAACAAGTTTTTCATTGTTTCAAAAACAAACATAAAACATTACGTTTTATTGAATAAAGTTATTTTGTCAAACCCAGTCTTTATGTATGCAGAAATACAAACATAAGTAATAACTTTTTGAAATATTGAAACAGCATTATATAGTATTTGTTTAACTAATCGCATTCAAAACGAAGTACAAGGTTTTCTACTCAAAAGCAAAACATGTTTTTGAAGGATAATTTATAAAGAAAACAATATTTCAAAACTAAATTGGATGAAAGTTTCATTTCTGTTTTGATAAGATTTTTGTCAATGAGATAAATCTTTGGTGTCTATTAGTCAAAAATGCACTTGTTTCTTAGAACAAGAGCAAAAGTTATTGTAATGTTAAAAGTCATATTGTTAAAAAGGTTGTAAAAACAAACTTAATAAGTTACTTTTTTGTAAAGATGTATTCGTCATTTTAAGCAATAAAGCATTCAGCATATTAAAACAGAAACTAATATATATTTTTAAAACTAGTTCACTTATGCAGTAAGTTTAAGGCCATTACTTTTTTTAAAGTATTTTAAAAGATTTTAGTAGTTTTGGTTCTAGATATACAATAAAAACTTTTTCACAAACAGTTTGGATTGGCGGTTGCAAATGCTTTAAATTTTTGAGAAAAGTTTATTTTTAAACGTTAAATAATAAAAGTTTGGTTTTAAACGTTAAATGACACGTAATAAACATTAGATTTGTTCCTGTCTAGAAACATGCCAACCATTACAATTTGTATAATTCAAATTTCAAACCATAATTTTAAATTATAATTCAAAATAGTTTGTACAAACCGTTGCTCTTTTTATGGTTTTCTCTGAAAATTTGTTTTCATTAAAACATTTTGAAAGCATAACAACAACATAATTCGATTTTCAGCTACTGTGAACGTATTACGCATTAAAAACAGATTTGATGAAAGACTCTTTTTGTTTTGCATAAGCTTATACGTACATATTTTAAAGTGTTTTTATGAAAGTGTAATTGTTGTGCAAACATAAAAAAAAAACTATTGTTTATTTTACATACTTGTTTATACTTTAACTTAGAAGATTTGTTACCAAAATGTAAACAGTACATTATGAAACCGAATAAAGTATTTTTTACGTATACAAGCTAGTATAGAATTTTGTTTAAGTAAACTGGTTTTGTTATGTGTTAAAACAAAAAAAAATATATTAATGATATACTTAAAAGGTTAAAAATAAATGTGATTTTTTAATAATAGTTAGATTAAAAAAAAAAAATTATTAGGATATCCGGCTAAAACAGGCAAAAATAGAAAAAATTCTAAAAACGGACGCTCTAAAAATTTTTGCTATAATCAAATAAATTAGAAGGAAAATTTTTGTTTCAAAGTTGAATGTTGCTGCAAATTTCCATTTTTTTTGCAGTATTGCAGTTTTCCAATGTAATTTACTGAATTTTAACTCTTTCGATATTTATAAAACCACTTGAGCTGCAAACTGCACAGCGACCTAAATTTAGTTGCCATGGCAACAAAAAAAACTTTTGGGGTTTACAAGAAAATGTAGGTCGCCTGTTCAAACACAACATCTAAGAAATCCTTCTGCAAATAAACAAAAAGTACAGAATTTTTATTGTCATTTCCAGATCGATGCGTCAGTTTTATTTCTGTCTTGTTTTGAATGGAGACAAAGGAAGCTGTCAGTTTTCTCGAGATTGGAAGTGAAATTAAGATAACATTCGCCATAAATTTTCTTATCTCCAGAGAGGATACATTTATGTTGCGTTTTTATCAGGAACTGTCTCGACTTTGCCATTAAACTTTCTTATTAACGTGATATTTTTTCTAACGTACAGTAGACTGTTATTTTAAGACGTGTGTTAACAGATTTTATCGTTTATTGTTTAATTTGCTTATTGATTTTCTCCTATGTTTAAAAAAATTTTACCTTTGATATTTATGTGTCTGTCTTTAAAAACTTTTATTGTAAAAAACTCGTTATTGTTGTTCAGTTTAGAGCATGTATCATTGAATAGTCATAATTTTATTAGTAATGCGATTTTCATAAGATAGCTAATTCACTACGCTGATTTTATTTATTATCTATTAACTTGAACTTGAAAATTTTAACCTGTTAATTTATCAAACTCAATCTGGTAATATTGGATGTTTACTTTATTGCTGTTGATTCTAGGGCTATTGTGCATAAATTTTAAATGTAGATAAACATAACATTTATTTAAGATAGCCAATCTACGTTCGTTTTATCAAATTGCTTAAGATTGATCATACTCGAGACTTCGTTCTTATCAAAGCTAATCTAGTAATACTACAGTCTACATATAACTTTGTTATTCAAACTTCAGACTTTTGTTTGTATTGAAACTAGTAAGCTTTCTTTCAACTGTTATGCAACCTGATTTAATCACATAAGTTGTGTCGATGTCACGTATTTAGCACTGTAGCTGTTTAAACTTTCGCACAAGTCCAAAGTTCTTGTATTTGATCTTTAAAAGAGCTCTTTCGAAGTTTTAAATGTTACTTCAGACGATTTAAAAGAAGACTTTTTTATGTTACGATTTCCAAAAGATTTAACTTTTAACCATTGTTTAATTTTGTAGAACTTTTATTGAAAACAAACATAAACTAGTGGTTACTTATACTGCTAGTCTAAGTCAGCTAATCCTGTAACTCAGTATTTATCTACTGTTCAAAAAGTGCACTTTAAATCTTATCATAGTCGATCTGGCCGTAAACAAAAGTCAAAAGAATGTTTCTGTCCGACTTATCGTTTTTCATGTATCTTTTGTGTGTATTTAGACTTGTAAAAGTTGTTTCATGTCGTGTGGTTTAACAGATTTTATCATTTTTTCCTGTTTGATGTGCACCTAGTTATTTTTCTTTCCGGTTATGTAAGTGCAGATGGACATCCCGATATCACTTTGCTATCAAAACACATCTTACACTTAAGAAACGTCCATATGTAGAAAGTTATATAAAAATATATCTATTTATTTGTTATGTAACCAGAACTTTCTACTGCATTAATATTCACACTTTAACCTACTTTTTCTAAGCTCTTCTAAAAATCCAAAAATAAAATGTTTGTTATGCAACTCAGTATATTTTAGGAAGTATGGGAACCAACTGCTAAACTTAGTTATATTTCACTGCACTAAGAAAGTTATAACGTTTATATTTTACACAAAGAAAAAAATTGCAGCTTAAAAATTAATTGAAATGTATAAGAAAAAGTATTGGAAAAAACTTAAATTAACATAGTTTTTGCATAACTAAAAGTAGATAGTTCTACTATTCAACAATAAAAGCTTAATTCTAAACACAACAAAAGTTTTGAAAATATAAAGCTTTTTACTGTCCATAATATTTGACACGTTACTCATGAAAATTCTTTCACAACTCGACGTTAAACAACGTTTAAATGATATTCCAAGTATTGTTCATGAATAATACAGAACTCAAAAGCAAAGTACTCCTTTCAACAACTGTGAACAAATTACAGTCACAAGAGTTTAATTGAAAAAGCACAAATAACAAATAGCTACACGAACTGAACTGATTTTACGCTTATTACTATTACTAGCGTGAAAACATAGTGAAAAATAACTTTCAATGTAACGTTTAAACTGCATTTTAACCGATAATATTCAGTACAGTACCTTTAAAAAAGAAGTCAGTAAGTTTTGTTTGGTATAAACTTAAATTTGATATCTCAATTACACGTACTTTTATTAAAATGTGTTGTTAAACAACAAATTTTTTTTTAGAAATGTGCTTTGTATGACGTTAAAAAAGTTATACTTGCAAATATACAAAAGTATTTCAACATAATTTAAAGTATTTGGTCACAAAATAGTTGAAGCAACTAAATTAAACTTGTATAAAGTTTGTTATATTTTGGTAATTTGTTAGTAAACAACCGTTTGTGGTGCTTTTCAGTAAAATGAGTTTATTCTAATAAACAAAACATATCTATTTCTTTGAAAATAGCAAAATTCCATAAACTATTTAAATCAATGTAAATAGTTTTAAGTTGCATAAAACCACACTTTATGTGTTAGTAAAAAGTTAAGTAAACAAAGTTTAAAAGAACAAATAAGCTGATCTTAAAAAAATGAGTTCATTTAGACGATTTTATTCAACTATAAAAATATTAATTTAAAGAAAATTTATATTTATTTTTTATGCAATTTATAGCATATTAAAAAAATTATCTGCCCTTAAGTACACTCAAATAAACTAAACACATTTTAAAAATAACTGTAACCCAAATACCTTTAAAAACGCATTCATAACAATTAGAATGTATATCAATTTCAAATAACTGAGTAATAAATACAGAAAACGTGAAAAAAAAACTTATGTTTAAACTAAGTTAACTCAAAAAATATTTAAGTTTACCTGACCTTTATAAAATTTTATTGAAAATATATAAAATACCCCTAATTATAGACCGTAAATTTTCCACTCTTTTTTTAAATATGGCTCGATTAAATTTTGGTCAAGTAAAAAAAATCAATATGCATTTAGTGTATCAATAGCCTTTCGGAAAATAAAACATTTTTCATTCTTATTTTTTTGTATTTATCTTTTTTCCAATTGAACGCTGAATAATAACTTCATTCGGAGAAGATGTAATATAAGAAGTAATTGTAGCAATGTTTATAATAAAACTATACAACTAAACTTTAAGTAAAATTTTTTTAATTAATACTTAGTATACACTTTTTGATATCTCTGGCTTAATAATCAATATAATCTTTTTTAAACTGTCTTGACAAAGCTAAAATTATTATTTGTTATAAAAAACTGTATAAAAAAATATTTCACAAACTTGTAGCAACAAAAATATAATCAAGTTCTTGGTTTCTATAATCGTTTATACTAAAAAGTCATTAGGCACGAATATTAATGTTTCATAATTTATATATGTAATTTTTGAGTTACACATAATTCATACCAAGAATTTCATGTTTTGCAGATTTCACAAATTTTAATGGTTCTAAAGTATTTTTCAACTAAAAATTAAACATTCCTAAAAAAAATCTAAAAATTTAAGCGTAGACAGTCTAAATCTAACTTACTTATTTGGAACTGAATTAGTTTATCCTCTAAACATTTTTAAACAAAAGAAGTTTAGAAGTTTTAAATCTTTTAATGACAATAATAGATTAAAGTCTGCTATTTTTTAAAACAGTTTAAGTACTTCCAAAGTATTCAATCATTTTATGCTTAAGTTATTGAGTAAATCATTTATTAACAGGAATTATATTACAGAAGAAAAAAAGTGTTTAAAACATAACTCATTTTTACGTTCTGACAGTATTCAAGCTATTTTTATTTAGTATTAGAAATTTGAATAATACAATGGTTTATACATATATGTGTTTATGATCATACACTATGTTAAGTTAGAAAAAATTCATATATTACTACGAATTTTTGCACAAGTTTGGTAAAAATTCAAAATAAATACTAGAAGATTGTGTAAAGAATTGTTTTATAAATTTTATATTGAAGTTTAACAGATGTTAGTAAATTGTATTTTAAAGTAGTGTTATGTTCAAAAACTTTATATTTAATGGTGTACAATGTATAACATAGTGCTTTAACAAGTTTTACAGAAAAAGCAATAAAAACTAAAAACCTACAGTATTTAAAAAAGAAAAACTTCACTTAATTTGTAAATATAAAAAAAAACAAATATATTTATTGATTATTTTTGTTTTAAAGTCTACCTTTTAAACATAATTGCATTTACAAACACAAAGTATAAATGAATAAACGCACATTTATAGTTTAATGTGATAAACATACATTTAGGAGTTAAATGGAGTGTAATTCAATATTTACATAAAAACGTTTATATATAAACGGATGAAAAAAACCCTCAGACAGTTTTAATAGACGTTGGAACAAATATAATTAAATATTGAAATTACCATATTGGAATATGTGATTACCTCAAAGTTAAGTAACAAATTCCTTTAACTGGTATAAATAATTTCTTGTAATTTCATTAAATTGAAACGCATTATTAGAAGGTATCTATTTAATAAAATAAGCAATTTGTGTCCATAAAAATAACCTATTACGCGAGGTATTAAGAAATAAATAAAACAAGTAGAGTTAAACATAGGCTTTTTGTTTTATTTATAATAAGTTTGATGTTTGGTGATTAATTTAAATACAATTTTTGAAGTATAAGTTAGAAAACTTGTATATTCAAATTATTGGGTAATTTCAAACTTCGATAATGTTACCTAACTTACAATACACAGTTTACTTACAAAGTTTAAATGGTTTTATAGATAAGTTTTAAAAGTTTTCTTAAAAAATTACTTAAAGTTAATTATTATTTTAATTTATTTAAATGTTAATTTAATTTACATATAGTTTCCTTTCCAAAAAAAAAGCTGGCTCAATTTATTTTTTTAAATTTGTCTTTAAAAAGCATCAGGACAGCGCGTCAAAAACGACTTTTTCGCAAAAAAATCCCCTAAGGTATCAATTGTGCCATCAGCGGATTAAAAATTCTGGCCATTATTACGTCACAAAAGGCGAGTTGAGAGCCGCGTGACGCCACGATTGCCGCGTCACAGTGTTGTTACAAGGGATTTGGGCTTCGCTGAGCAAACAAGAACGCGAACACCGACCATCTACAAAAATTTGTGCTTTTTTAGCTGTCTGCCCTGCTCGAACTAGTTTGTTTTTGTTAAAAGCCACTTTGTGCTAATAAAGCATCTGCTAATGGGTTTCTTGCTTCGCGGTTTTTTTCAGCGGAGACCGCAGCGGCCAGAAGGTTTTGTTCTCGTGACTATTGTGCACTTGTGTTTCGGAGATGCGCGACTTTTTAATTGGCTTCTGCTTTCAAGAAGGGCTCGTGCAAAAGACTTTTGAAGTTGCATGGATATATACGTTTGATGTAGAAAAAACATCAAGTAAAGTGTAATATAATGAGCAAGAAATTAAAATTTTGAAGAAGTTTTTATAACTCTGAAAACGCTTATTACAAATTTTCTGTTCTACAAAGTTCAAAGTACTAAAATAAAGGACTGATTTTAAATAAGTAGGATTTTAAAGTTGTGATGTAAAAGAAAAATTTGACACTTTATACATCAAAATAAGTAGTCTGAAATTACAAATTTTTATTAAAGTTATACTATAACGTCTGATTAAAAAACAGTTTTTTTCTTTTTTATTTTAATAAAAAGTTATAATCGTTTTTAGCTAAGCCGACGACTTTGTCTTATCAAACTTTGTAAAGAATAAATATCAAGTTTATAGTTTAAGCTTTGCAAACTATAAAATCAATTACATGTTTTTAAAAGGTGACTTATCCTAATTAAACATGTCAAACTTGACAAAAATGAAATTTTTGAATGCTGTATAAAAGCAAAGTTAAAACATTATTGAAACAAAGTAATCTTTTTTAAATCTCCAAAACAGCTAAGACTAAACTGAATTTAAATAACTTTGGTTTTACCATGTATTAGAATTAAAGATAAATTTAAAATAAAAACTAATTTCTTACACGTGATTTTTTACATTTAATCGTTTTTAAAACTCATAGATTAACTTTTTTTTCCGTGAAATGTTTATCCCTAAAACCATTTAATCTCAATTCTTAATCCTTGTTAAGCTTTATGATAAACCATTTCTATATTTAGAAGTTCTAAAGTGTGCAATTACTTTATTAAAATTTTTATCCCATAAACTTTAAGAAAAATATTTCGATTCTAGGATAAGTTTAACTTTCTTAATCTTTAAATTATTCAGTTTAAGAATTTTGAAATATTTATCAATTGGTTATATTTATAGAACATTTTGTATCTGAATATAACAAGTTAAATTTGTTATCCGGAAAGATTATAAAGTCTAAAAAGAAGCTTAAGTTAGACTTACAAGGCTTTGATTTTTCTTAACACTTTTAAATCTTCTTATCTTAAAGCTTTGGTTGAAATGAATTTCAAAACTATTTTACTTAAATAAAAATTTATAAGTGATAAAGTTTTAAGACCTATGCTATTTTTAAAGTTTAAATCGCATTTTATATAAAGCCTAGTTTAATAGTTGTAACGTGTTATCTATAAATGTTTAAAAATATTTCCATTAGATTTAAAATTTCAAAAATATCTAAAATCCTTCCTTGGAATATTTTGTAGAACGACATTATTTTTAGTATTTTTATTATTTGAACAAAACTCAATTAAAGAAGTTAATCCCCTGAAAAATGCGTGTTTAAAAACACACCTGCGCCAAAGTCACCTACAAAAAAGACGCCTAAATACCAGTTTGGGTGTGAAAAGCTTTTTGCACAAAAAACATCCGTGAATTTATGTGTGATTTTTATGAATTTTATTAAACCGTAAAAACAACTTATGAAACCTTAAAAAAAATAAAAGCAATTAAAAAATATGTTTTGGCTTTAAATTGGTTTGGTTAAAACGACAATTGCATACTTAAGCAATATTTAAAAGTTAAAATTTATACCATTCGAAAAACTCACCTTTGTAAAATTTAATTTTGTTCATGAGACATAAAATGACATAAAAGACGATGAAATTAAAACAATTACGCTAAACAATTGTTATACACAAAAAATTTAAACAACAAACCAAAATTGTTTAGATTAAAAAATGTTTTAGCAAATCAATGTCTTTTCATTCGCAACTTATACTGAGCCTTTAAGATAAAGTCCTTATAAACCTTTATAAGGCCTTTTTAGTTTATAATAATCATAATCACTGTTTGGGAAATCAAATAAAATTACGTATAACTTTTTTACTAACCAATAAGATTGAATCGAGTTCATGTTATAGTTCAAACTTTCACAAAATAAAACACTTTTTTGTTTACTATAGAGATTATCTTTTAAAAGAATCAAAACAACAACAAAAACTGGACACAAAAAACCACAACTATTTGATATTCAATTCAAAAAAATAAAATAAAATTTGGTATTTAATTCAACTTCAAACGCCAACGTGACAACCAACAACAGAGAATTATTTGAAATCAACACTAAGCCAATCAAAAGCGTTCAAATCGAATTATACAGCTGTGATTGGTCAAAATTAAAACGACCACCTTCAACTTGAATCGCACGTCAATCAAATTGTCAGGTGAGCGTTGTGACGTCATTAACGCATCGCTGCGGTCGCAGTAGTGACGTAATAGTCACGCCGAACACTCGACGGTCGTCAGCAACGCTCGGTTCTCGGTGACAACCCTGTCAAGTGAAGCTGCTCGTATTTTTTGAGTTTATCTACGGATGACAGCAAAACAATGAAATAATACGTCGCTTTTCGATGTTACTGTGACGTCATAGATGGAAACATATCGTGTTGGAAACACGTCGTTACTGATCTCAAAAGGTGATCGATGAGACGTTATTGTGAGAAATAAGAAATCTTTGAATAAACTTAGGCAATAATTTAGAAATATCAAAACAAAGTGATATGTAAACAGGAAAACTGAAATCTTCAAAATGTCATAACATATAATGTAAGTTTGAACAAACTAAAATAGAACATAAAAACTTAATATTTAAAGTTTATGGCAAAACTATGGTTCATCCAAAATGTATCATAAGATACAAAAAAAAATTGTTTAAAGAAAAAAAAATCTTTTAAGTTGTGATACAACCTTACAACTAAGCATCGAACGTACAGCTAGACTCTCTCTCTCTATATATATATATATAATTTATATGCTACAACGGGTTCAAGTAAACTTTATACTAATTAAATCAAACATTCACAATCTACAAAGTGTCTTTTGACAAACGACTGGTTTCAGACTGGTAGGAAACGCTTATCTAATTATTAGTCTGATAAGTATTGCTAGCAATGAGATTATATCTGCCGTAAGACCTTGTTTCAGTTTGTATGTTAGACCTAGTATAGTTTGAAAATGATATGTTTTTTAGCTAAAACTAAACAGAAGATACTACCGTCAATACCTGTAACAGCATCAAAAACGAAACTTTTATACAATACTTGCGAAAAAAAATTATTTTTTTTAAACATTAAATGAAAAATTTTTCGGCAGTTTCCAGAACTAGCTTCAAGTAACAACAAAAGGAAGATTATATTTTAAAAGTTCAAAAATATGCGTCGTTTCGTTGAGAATTGACAGAAACTTGAAATGTATGTACGTCAGGTCTTATACAAACTTTTACAACTTAATAAATATCAAAAAAATCAAAGTCAATAACACCACAAATCAAAAAAATCATGTTTTATACTTAACTCAGTTTTCAATTTGCAAAAACTTAAAAACTGAATTGAAAGACTTTGAGTTTGAATGAAATAAAAGTTACTGTATAAAACTATAAATGTTGTATGAAGTAAACGACTTAAAAAATAAAATAAACTTATTGACTGAAATGTTTTTCAGTCTTTTAGAAATGTCAATCGTAACTTTTAAAATCGATAGGTATTACCTTTAAAATCGCTATAAAAGTATTTGAATTCAAACAAAACACAAAATACTTTTTCAGCACAGTTTTACCAAAAAAAATTAAAGAAAAATAAGTTAAGACAGTTTTAACAATTAAAATTCATGCTTTTACATTTTAATCAATAATGCCTTTGATAACAATAAAAGGCCAGTTTCAAATAAAATAAAAAATCATTTCTTACTCTATCTTTAAAACCAAATTTGGTGGTTGTACTGTCCAAAACATACTAAACTTAAAGTTCAATATTTCATTAAACAAGTTTTGTAAAATTTAAAACGCTATTTTTTGCTATTTTTTGATTTAGTATTGTTTAAAACTACTGTTAATTATAATATATCCAGGAATATTACGCTTAGAATTTTCTAACTTTAGCTTTCATTCTTGGAAATGAAAACAAATGTGCTAAAAAATTTTTCATTCAGGTAAAAGTTTAAAAACTGAATCCATGATTTACTATCAAAAAGACTAAACTATAGTTGTACTGTAAATATTTTAAAAGTACGTATTTTATTGTGAGCGTATTTTTTGAACATTTTTTTTTCACTTATAAAGGCAAATATTGCGATAAAACAATTCTTCAATGCTATCAATTGCTACAACAAGCTACTAATCTGCTTCAAAAGCAAACACTTGTGTTACAATTCCAATGTTAGCTGAATTTAAGCTGTAAAACAGTTCACACAATAAAGTTAAAAAACTAAAGTAAAGAAAAAAGAATAAGCTTATTTAAGTCACATAATATGAAAGTAAATATTTGTGTATTACTTTTAATTTTTTTTATTATTGTTTTCTAATCGCTTGCATACTTTTTACCAAATACTTTTATACTAGTTTTTTTAACTAATATTTTCAAAGACCTTTAGACAAAAAGGCTTAAAATTTTTTTAGGTAAATCTAAAGTTATTAGTTTAAGTATCTGGTTTTATATGTACGCTGATAGTTTACTCAAATAGCAGTTATGGGATGAGTATGTTCAAATACTTTTTTAATTGGTTTTAAACGGCGGACGAATAGACGAAAATATATTTTTAAATAAGGCTTGTAAACAGAGGTCAAATGTTTTGAAAAATGTCTATTTACTAATTTGTATCTATGGCCAAACAAAGTTTATGTACCATTGTAATTAGTTTATTTGATATTTTGCCTCAACTGTGCTTTTATAATATAATTGCATACTTTTTATGTGAACAGTTTTATAAACAATGTAAATATTCTTTAAACTTTTTTTTTTTTTAATATAACTGCATACTATTGTAAATAATGCAAAACATATTTAAAAAAAAAATATTTTTTTATTATTTTTTAACTGACCTCAACGGTGCTTCTTTCCGCGGGGGCGACGGGTTGCGATGACGTCATAACGTCCCCACCTTTCAATCCGCTCCCAGTCGATGACGCAATGAAGGACTCCGATGACGTAAGAAATGGAACCGCTGTCGTGTTGTCCATATTTGGTGTTTTGCTTTTTATCCTTTCTTTTTATGCTTCTACGTGTTTTGATTGGTTTTCACTGTTTGGAGCTCATAGTTTTAAAATAGACTAAATATCTGAAAAAGTTGAAAAAAATTTTAAAGTTTAAGTTATAATTTAACTCACTTATGTATTAATAAATAAATCAGTTATATAATTAGTTAATTAGTTTCATGACTTTAACTTAGCACAAAGTATGAGTTGTTGAAAATATTTTAAGCACAAAAATTAAATGAAGTATAACATAGATAAAAGTTGACCAACATTTTTCTTTATAAAGTTTATCTTTTAAACAGTACTAGCTTGTTGTTTAAATATATGTGCAACAGTCTTAACAAAGTCTGTTAGCAGTTAAGTAAAAGATAATAGTGAATACAAAAATAGCTACTGCTAGGTTTTATACTAGTGTTTGTATTGAGAAATTAAAATTCGCTAACGTTTCAACGGAAATCCGCAAAATATATTGATTATAAATCAAGTTAAACGAAAATTTAGGCCTTAAAATCACAAAAAAAAACGTAAACGTGTATACTATAAATAATTTGTAAACATTATTCAAGATTGCTTGTTCTTGTTTAATGTTACTCAAATAGATAGTTAACTTTCAACTTCCTCAGAAAACTTAAAGATTATGTTTTCTCTCACCAAGAAAATAAAACAAAATTTTGCTTTTGAAAACTCGAAACTATATGGTATTTTTCAAAGTAAATTATAAACAAGGTACTACTATCTATATGAATTGATAATACACTATCAAACTAAGTTTTAAACTCAACAGTTGTAAAACATTAACAAGACTGTTCTATTACACACTGAATCTTGTATAAAAAATATCTTCAAAAAAAAAAAAAAAAACAGTCATTAGACTACTGGAAAATTACGGAGAAAATAAACGTAAATTTGTTGTTAAAATGTTTTTTTTGCTTCTACAAATTTGTTTGCGGTCCCACTTTAATCGAAGGCAATCAATCATTTTGCTTCTGAAGTATTTCGAAAAGTAATCCGGCTCGTTAAAATTTCCGGTCAAAATTTTGAATTAGTTCAAAAAGGTCAACTGGAATATTTTGAACTGAATTTATCAAGGACTGTTGCAGTTGTTTGACTTGCTTTAATATTACTTTTTTTTGATAAGTCCTAACGCATAGTCTATGATAAAGAAAGGATACATGAATAAAGACTTGTATGTGTGTATAAAATTTTTAAAACCTTTTTGTAACAAAAATACGTCACTTTTATCAGAAGCATGATGTTTTATTTATTATCAAGTCGAAAAAACTGAAACACTTTTATAAATTTATTCATTTATGGTTATGATTAAAAATTAAAAAGCAAAAACAGAACCAAGGTATTACTTGTTAGAATTTCGTAGTTGAAATATATTGACGTATGAGAGTGTTTAGTTTTACATATTTTAGTTTATTTTTTTAGCTTTTAATGTGTTTATTACTGTTTTATTCGGCTTTTCGATTGAAAATTGATTTTTGATTTATATTACGTGCGAAAATGGTTTATTTATATCTATAAAAATGATTTATAGCACATTGCATAATAATTTTTTTTTGGAAACACAACACATGTGAATTTGTTTTTAATTGTTTTTGTAAAGGTGATAAATTATTAAAAAAAGACAAAATATGTAGAATTTCAAAAGATGTTTAAAGTAATTTAACTTGAATTGTTTGCTAATAATAAATTTGTTTAAAACAGTAAATATTCAAAAAATAATATTTTTTTTATAAACTACAACAATCCAAAAAAACTATACTTCACATTTATTTAAGACTTTAACCATATATATAGTCAAAAGAAATTATAATTAAATATGCTACCAAAAAGTAACAATACGTTGCAACAAAATTCTGTTTAAGCTCAAAACTTTTTTTGTTTTTAAGTTTTGTATGCAAATTAAAAAAAAAACAAACTCCTATACCTATTTTGATAAGAAAATTACAAAAAACCATGTGTTAAAATAAACTTTTTTCTAAAAAAGATATTTATAACCAAACAGTTTTGAATTTCTTAAGACCTAGCTAACTTATAAAAGTTTCAATTTCTAATAAAAGAAACAAATAATTTATAACTTAATGTTATTAAGTGTAAACAACCAACTAAAAATACTCTTATGTTGCACCAAGTTAAAAACAATGAGTTATAATTATTTGACAAAATACATAAATAAAAACTAACCCAATATTTTAACAAATATAAATAACATACTAAAATAGCTCTTGTTTTTCAGTATTTTAAATTGAATTATAAAAAATATACAGAAATGACATATAACCTAATACTTTACCAAATGTAAATAACTAACTAAAAACTTTCTTTTTTAATAATTTAACTACAGTAAATTGTAAATATTACATAATCAAATATTTTAACAAATGTAAATAATTAACTAAAAAATCTTGTTTTTTAATAACTTAACTACAGTGAATTCTTAATGATATGTAACCAAAAGTTTTACCAAATGTAAATAACCAATTAAAAACACTCTTGTACTGCAACAAAACACAAATGCATTTTTGATGTATTGTTTTCGGTTAACACGCATTCAATACTCAGTATGAGGTATATTCAAGGGCCCTTCACAAAGACAATATTTTGATGTTTTATGAATAGTTTTTCAATATTGCTTGATGGGTTTATACTTTTTAGAGTAAAAAAAAGATTAAATAAAAGTCAACAGCAGAAAAGCAACGGCTAGTATAAAGTTGCGTTAAAAATTTTTTAGTAAAGTTTTTTTACATCATATTTTAACACAGTTTTAACATTTATTTACATAATGCTACAAATTAATTAAGGCTTTTTTTTGTTTTTAAATTAGTATTCAAAAATTTTATCAATCGTACAATACTTAGTAAACCAGATTAAAACTTAAACACTTTTTCCTTATAATAAACAATTTATTAAAGCTTGAAACAGTTATACTTGTGTTTCGTCATAAAAACAAAAAAAAGTTCAAAAATGTACAGATTACTTATATTCTAATAACTAGTAAACCAACGTTACATATGTATACTGACTGTTTCTTTCAGCAGTTTAATTCGAAGCACAACCTTTCAAAAACCGTAAAACCCTTTTCAGATAATCCAGTTGGTTTGTAAAGGGTATTGCGGCTTAAAGCTTTCTATTTTTAGATTAAAGCGGTTGGTTTCTGCAAAAATATTGACAAGTATAAACACTGATTATCAGTCTGCCTTCAACCGTTAATATTTGCAAAACAAAAGATTTTTGTTAACCGCAAAGAGGAGTTATAATCGTTTGTTAACAGATAGATGTTTAGACACTATCTCATAAATAAACTGTGCTTTAGTTTTTATAAACGCTACACATAGTTGTAATATTAAAAACAACATCTAATTAATCAAGTTTGTTTTAAACCTTATAAATACGAAATTGAAATAGTTTGAAGTAAGTTGAAATCAGTTTTTAGTTATTTAAGCCTGCAGAAGCTTTTTTTTGAAAATAAAAGTATCTAAAGCTCAATGGAGGATTATAATAGAATAAATGTACAGTGTTTGTTTATCAGCAAAACAAATATAAAAGCTCAATCATGTTGTCTAAAAAAATAACTGTTTTTAAAGGTTGTAAAATAATTCTGTGTTATTAAAACAGTATACTTACAGGTAAATCAAGACCGAAATTTCACCCACGGATTAATTTTTAAACTTTAAATACAAATGATAATAAAAACAAAAATATATTATAGATTACTAAAAAATATAAAATTTATAAAACTAAAATATTTCGTTGCAAGATTTAAACAGCACATTATTATTGCATTTTTTTCTTCATTTACTAATAACTGCTTTTTTTTATTAGTCAGATGAAAATATGTACATTTTAATCAATATTTGCAACAAAATCAGTCATGCATATCTAAACAGATATTGCATTGGCACTTATTGTAACAAGTGCAGAATTCTACACCTGCATTCAGCTAGTTAACATTCGTACGTCAAATCAACACAATTAAAATATCTTTATTACAAGTTTGGTTGTAATTGAATTCACATAAACATTTTTCTGTGTTGATTATTTGAAATTCAAATTCAGGAGTTTTTTTTTAGTTCTTATAGGCTCAAAACTCAACAACGATGTTTAATTTCTAATTAACAATACAGTTACACTACTTATTTGTTGGTAAAAACTTCCAGACATTAATAATTAACAATGCAAAGTAAAAACCTATTGTTATGAAAATTTTAGTTAAAAATATAAATAATTAAAAAAGATTCTTAACTTAATTTTTTTATTATGTTCTTATGGAGTTTCAAATTATTTGAAAAGTTACTCTTATACTAAATATTACTAAACAAAGTTTTAACCTAATATTTAACAAAAAAAATGCAAACGGAGTTGGTTAATTTCATTTGGTCAACTTAAACTTTTAAGTCAATTGTTCATGTGGTGTGATTTAAATAAAATTTAAAACCTGTTTTAAATTTTTAGAAGCTACAATTTCAAGAAAAGTAAAAAGACAAAGTAATAGAATTCTTAAAGCCATTTTTTTTACTTATAAACCTGTTTATTCTCAAAAACACCTGGCTTTTCATTTGTAGGTTTTGACAAAATACAGTGAATAAACATACCAACTCACTACCAGCTATTCGTGTTTTAAAGGGTTTTTCAACGCTTTTTTTTTTCGTGATTCAGTTTAGAATAAATAAAAATTTAATTGTGGCTACCTGTGCTAACTCATGTTCTTTACTCGGAGTTATCTAAAATATTTTACTTGTGCAGCTTGTATAGACAAAAATATAGCAGTATGCGGGTTGTTTTGTTGAAAAAAAAGGCTTTAGGACTTTTTCTTGGTTGTATTAAAATGGTACAAATAGTGAACTTGCTGCATATATTTTTTCACTTTGTGTTTTGATTTTTCTGAAATGCTTATTGATTGGAGTGTTGTCGCACATGTACACACACTTTAAGTGTTAATTGAACATTTGTTTGTTAAATCGCATGTATTAGTACCACCATGCACAAGAACACTTTTAACTCTTTGCAGTTATTTTTAAATATTCTGCTTAGCAGTTGAACTTAATTAATGAACTAACTATAATTATTTATGTTTTGCCTTTTATATGCAAAAATTTCAATCACCCTAAATATATTAAACTGAAAAAAACTAAACAAAAAATTACCTTTTAGGAACACCAAAGAATAAAAAAAAATACTAGCAGCTATAAAAACGTACCAAGGTAAAGAAATGTAAACAAGTTCTAATAAACTCATTTTGAGTCAAACTATTGATTTTTGTTAAAATCTGTGCCAAAAACTATTTCCCATGTTTAAACGTGTGCGTGTAGTAAAACATTAGTTGGCACAAAAAGCATCAACAAACTCACTTTATGTAACCTAAAATTTAAAAATTACCAACTAAGCTGGAACAAACACGAACTTACTGAATGAGTTCGCTATTTCTGAACTGTGCGACCTAATTAAACGCCACTAGTGTTATGTAACTTTGAAGTTAAAAGTAGAACTGAACTTTATTGCCAAAAAGTTACCAACAAACATTCGTTTTTTTTTTGAACTTTGAGATCAAAATTAAAGTCAACTTGTTATGTTCACAAAGCTTTTTGACTGAATTATAAAATCGCTCAAAATTATAAAAAATTAATTAAATATAAAACACACTTTTTAAACTCTATTTATTTTTAACAAAAGTGGGTTTTATTCAGACAACAGAGAATACTTAGAGGACTCAAAAGCGTAACTTTTAAAAATTCTTTGACACAGATACACAATATTCTGCATTCGTAAGAAAAAAAAAATCAAAATTCAACGTGATAATTCAGGCTTCCAGTCTTACACTGGACTGCTAGTGGGCACTCTTGTTCTTAAACCCTTGCTTATATGCAAAACGCTTATTACGTCATAAACGGGATCCGAGTGCAAAACGCGTCACTTCCACTCCTGTCCCCTGAAATATGTTCACCCTTCTGCTAATCCGCACGTAAAACACCGCTTCTTCAGTTGCCCCCTGAAATATCTTCGCCTTCTACTAAGCCGTGCGTACGATAACAATCTCGTGCTGCCCTCACCTTCTGATGTACACCGGATTATGACAACGTTGAGACAAATTTTTCAGCGGAGAATGTTGTTTATGTTACTGTGACGCAATAAAAATATTTTGTGACGCCACAATTGATTAGTTACGCGCGTTTTTCCTTTGATGTTTTGATTGCGATTGTTTAGGTGTGAGTGGATTAATTAAAATTTTTTTGATTAAATTTTTACCTAATTCTGAGTTTTATTTTTTTTAAGCGTGAATTGATGATAATCATAATAATTGCGATTTCATAACTAAAGATTTAATAGCATTATTTGTCTTGTCTCAAACAAAAAGTATAAGTTTTACATAGTTTTAATCTTAACTTCAAAACAAAAGTATTTCTTTTTACTTAACGAAAAATAACCTGTAAATACAAAAATAAGATTTAAAATCACAGATGTTATCTTGTAAACAACTAAACTCTATCTAGTATCTTAAACTTATCAGTTGAAAAAGTATATTTTACTTCCTAACTGTAGGAAGTTTTCCTTCCAACTGACTGCAAACTTCGCAACTTATCAATATTTAACACTCTATCGTACCTGCTCGATGTAAAAGTGCGCCACCTAACGATTAGAATATTTTTGCTGTTTAAACCTGCTATGTTCGTCGCTACTAAGTGTGCACTTGTTAATGAAAATAGCCTTGATTAAATCAACTTTTATTTATGAAACTATTAATTTATTTGTAACCGAATGGAGTTTTTGTTTGTACAAGAGTGCTAAACAAACTTTTTTTTTTCCAAGTTTCTACTTGTAATTGCAGGTAAAAATGTGTACAGTTTATCAAAAAAAATGTTAACAATTAAAAACAAACAATGAAAATTTTTTTCAGTAATACTTTTGTACTTACTAGCTTTAAAAATTAAAAAAACGTGCTTATTTGTCCTATATTTATTTCTAAAGTTTGTTTGCTGTTTAAACAGCAAAGGTGTTAATTATTACTGAAACTTTATAGTAATTACTTGTGCAAACAATACATTGGACTTTCGACCAATTTTTTATTGTAAACAATGTGTTTCTCAAGAAATAATTTGAAACTTTAGAACATCACCTTTGTTTAAACTAGTTTCTTAACACTTCAAATGTTTGACCGTAATGGAAAAGTTTTTATAAAGATTAATTTAATTTCAAGAACACGTTTTTTTAATAAATTGTGACCTTTATGCAGACTTTAGGTCTTGAAAAGTAATATAACCGCTAAAAATTTTTTTTCAAGATTCTCTTATCAAAAACCGATAGTGCTACTTCCAATCTGCTGCAAAGTCAAAAGTTTACTTTCAAAATATAAAAACTCAAACACAAAGCTAAAAATAGAGACTCACAAACATCAAACAAAATTCTTCAAAGAAAAATTTATTGCTACCTGGAAAAATAAGATTTCATGCTTTTATACACAAAAGAGTGATACAAAGTGCCTTCAATTTTGTGCTCAAAAACCAGTTAGCAGTTTGTTATGTGCACATCAACGCTTTTTGCAAAGCGCCTGGTTTTATTAACTTGTACAAAACGCATTACAGCCCCTAATGGCAACCATACAGCACGTTTTAGACGATTTTTCTGCTTAGTAAATTTGCAGTAAATATTTAATTGTGATAAAAAAAGTTAAAAATAGATTTTGGTGTAATTTTAAAAGCCTTGTAAAATAAACAAAGTGGTTTCGGTGGACGCTATCTCTGTAAAAAGTTTATGTTTTGTAAATAAAAGATTATGTAGGTTTAAGTAAAAAATAAACGAACAATAGCCGAAATTATTTTAGTATGCCTTCAAAGAAAATGTATAATAAGTTTTTAAACATTTTTATAAAGTTTTGAATTAAAAGTATTGTTATTATAACTTTTAATTATTACAGGGTTACTTATGAAAGTACATTTTCGTAACATTAAAAAAAGTTTGTTTCTGTTTTTAAGTAAACTAGAATTTAGATGAAGTTGAAATTAACCTTATCTACAGTACAACCTTCAAAAAAATCCCTTTAAAAATGGTTTAAATTCTTATATTTATTCTTAAAGCTTAACCAAACTGATAAAATCTTTAAAAAAATTACAGCTTTAAAAATATCTCCTGAAAATAACTCAACTTATCAATAAAAACAAAATAACTCAACTTATCAATAAAAACAAAATAATGAAAATTAATGGCAATTAAGTTATGAAAACGTGTTTAGCTTGGCAAAAAACTTACTTATCTTAGTAGTTAATCAAGTTTAATTTTAACTATGTAAGAAGAATTTAAGATCAAGGTTATACTGTAAAACTAAAAATATTTTTAAATTCTAGAGAAAACGGTTCAAATGAACAAAAATTAGACAAAGTTTAAGTAAAAACCAAATAAAAACTATAAGATTATAATCAATGAGCTTAAAGACCAAAATAACCTTATACCTAAAACATTTACACCTTAAAGTTTTAGGTTCAAGATTGAACTAGAGTTTTAAGAACCAAAATCACTAAATATAAGTGTAAATTCAGTTCAAATTTTTTTGTACCATAAACATAACCCCAGCAGAGTTTTAGTGAAAAACCAAACCAAAAGTGAAAAATATTTTGCTTGGTAAACACAACTTTTATAAAGATTAAGTTAAAGTAAGGCACGTTTATTATGCTATAAGTACAATAAGTAAAACCACAACTTTACAAAATTAGTTTTTATCAAGACAACTTGCGAAAATGGGTTCACATTTGTTATTAGTACCAAACAGTGAATGTGTTGTACATTCTGTATTAAGCGAATTCACACTAAAAACCAAAAAAAAAGTAAAGATAAAGTTTTTAGAACTCAAAGCAAATGGGTTCAATATAAGTCTACTATTTGTAAGTATAATCACACCAACTTATTGTTAATTAAAATTTAATTTCATTCAGACTGATAATAAAACCACAGGCAAAATTCATAAAAAACATTTAAAGTATAATTAAGTATTAAATTAAGTAAATTGTTTATAATCTCACAGCTGCTTACAAATAACTAAAAATTATAATTTTATTAAGCTATTCAGCCTAAAACCATAAATCAATTGTTAACAAACTCACAGCTATATATGTCTAATTAAGTATTACAACTTTTTAAGCTAATCAACCATACCCACACAAAACTAATTTAGTTTAACTAGACCTCAAATGAATAGCTAAAAAATTATGTAAAGATTGAAAGGCAAAAACGCAAAATATCTATTTTGTATGGGTTTAGGTATAACACTGTTTATAGGCTCTAAAAATAAATTTAAAAGTACTTTTTGATCCGTTTTTAAGTATCAAAATTGGTTATACAATACTAATCTTGCACTTTAGTATTACAAGTGAAACTAAAGTTTAAAAATTATAGTCTCTATTTTATGTATTTCAATGGCTTTAAGATATTTTTAGCATCAAAGTTTACTTTTAAATTTAAGCATTTACCTAAATTGCGATACAATTTACATTCTAAGCTTTAAAAGGCAAACTTTGGTTTTAAAAAGTTATAAATGGGTACATAAAAATACTTTTAAGCGTACACACTTTATCAAACTTTCACTATTAAAGCCACTTAAAAACGAATAACAGCTTTGCAACTTGCATTTAAAACACTCAATTGTAGTTACTTCTCTTAAAACAAATCACTTCGAAGTCAGTAAAAGTTTGTGCATTTAAACGTCCATACTATACAAAAGTTGCAATTTTTAAGCTAACTTCTTTACAATTTGCGTCTAAACCACTCAAAAAGTACACGTTTCACTCAGATTGATTCAGTTCAAAGCCGGCGTAACATTTTCAGCTGTTTTTCTATGCGTATTAGGCATGCATGCAAAAAGCATAACAATCGGCAAGAATGCGTGCAATTTCAATTTTGACAAAAGAGCAACTGTTTTGGTCTAAAAATAGCTCGCAGTTAAGGAGCGAATTTTACGCTGTAATTTCGGTAATCTAATACGGGTAAGTCGAATTTGAAAGAGTATAATTGAAACATTTTAATCCGAGCTTTGGTGCTACATCTACCTGTGTGGATGCTTGTACAACAAAAAGGTTTTTGTGTGGATATAAAAGTTTCATTTTTTTTTACTATAGAATACACATTAATTTCAATTCAAGAGTTTTTTTATAGAAATACCTGAAATGATTTATTTAGCCTGTACAAAATGTAACATTTTAACTCAGTTTTTAGATATCAGCATTGCTCCTTGTGAAATTTAAAGTTACTTTTTTCAACCGTTTTCAAATATTTGATTTACATTAAGTTATTTATTTGATTGACCTTTTGTTTTTCTATCAAATTTGCTAGTTTAATATAGGAAGAACAAAAAATGTTTTTGTATTATTAAGTTGTTTAAGGGTGTACAATATCAATTTTTCATGCAAATCAAATGAACATGAGTTATATATAATTTGAATTTAGCTTACGCTTAGTGAACAACAAAAAATCCTTTGTGTAGCTACACAGCCTGAATACCCCTAAAATTTTAGGCGGTTAGTTTTAAGTTGTTACCCATTAGTTACACTTTGTTTTAGATAAAATGCACCTTTAAATAGAAATACGTGAAATCGTACGATAAGTGCTGAAATGTGTATTGTGGTTTTTGGTAAGAGTTCTGAAAAACGTTAAATAGTCTAACTTTAAGATTTCAATGCGCTTTAAAATGTTTCAATTATTTATAAAATAGACAAAAAATTTAAATGTCTTACTATGTCATGATTGGTTCTAAAATACTGAAAAACTAAGTTTCACACTAAGTTTTCAATATACCTTAACTTATGTAACAATACTGTTTTCAAGGTTCAAAACATTGCAATTTTTATTTATGAATGCTATAAATCAAGGAAAAGGTCTTTTTTTAAAAATCCCTTGGTCTTTTTTAGTGAAATCAATATTATATAAACTACAAATCGCTTAAGATAATATATCTGAACAGACTCATAATATCATACGTATTTTCTAAACACTTAATTTAACAGTTTATTAGCTAATTTAATGCTTGTCTTACGTAAGCGACTTATAAAAGGTTGGTTTAAAGTAACTTAATTTTCTTTATTTAATTGAAAAATTTCTCAGCTAACTCTTACAAAACACTTTTAAATTTTCACAATAGAGACTTTGTATGGCTTTTTTATCCTAAAAGTTGTAATCCGATAACTGTCTTTGTTGCGCTTTGAAAAACTTATATAATCCGTTAATCGAAATACTTTGGATAATTTTTGGAAAGTTTAAAAAAAAGTTTACTTGTACTTAAAATAACCTTTAAAAACTCAAGATACTAAGTTCTTAGGTGTTAAAATTGTTTTGGCAAAGTTACTGATTGAAAAACCAAAGTAATAGAAAATATTCAAAACTTTAAGCAAAATGCGTCATAGAGTTGTATTGGAAATATTTCAAAAGCTGAAAGTATGTTTCCAACTTGTTAGATTTTACACTAATTTACATGAAATTGTTTGGTAAAAGGACACAATTATTCTACTAAGCAAATATAAACTTAATTCTAACATAACAATTAAAATAATAAACAGTAAAAGAAGTTAAAAGCTTTTTTTTAAGATATAACTATAAATACTTTGAATAAATTTAGTTGTTGTCGCTACAACATTTTTGTTTATAAAGTATTACTAAAAGCTGAAAAACAACTAAAAAAAAAGTTTTCATGGTTTTACATTCAATAAAACAACAACTTATCTATCGTAGAAAGTTTAAAGTGAGAATAACTACTCTTCCGAATTACAGCATAAAAAGTAATTTAAAAATTGAACAAATCTGACAACAAAGCTTGCTTATACAAACACAAATTTTTATTAGTTGTAAAAAATTAGTGGTAGTTAATCAAACGTTTTACATAAGAAGCTTATAATACGCACTGAGTATAAAATAAGCATGACTAGATAGATACCTACAAGAAACAAAATAAACAAATTAAATTAAAAAAAAGCTTTTCAGCTTCGACCATCTATGATTAATTATGAGCTTGTCCGAAAAATGTACAATTGACAGTTACATTTGGTCGAAACGTTATTTGTTTGTTAAACAGAAAAAAAATCTATCACAAGACTATAAGAAATCAGATGTAAAACTAGTTTTGAATTAAAAAAATGCATTTTTCTTCAAAGAAAATGTCAAGTTTGAAAGAAAACTAGATTTCTACATTCCAGAATAACATAATATAAAAACTTTATGTGAAAAAGTTTACAACTTTTTAGATCATAGAAACAATTTTTTTATTAAATTTAATTTGAATCATTTATTATTCAAATCATTCAAATCATAACTGTTGGTGATTTAAAAATAAAACCTGTAAGTTTAAGTCTAAAGCTAGCTAAAATATTTTGCATAGCAAGATTATTATGTAAAACTGCAAAATAGATTAGAAGTTTTACTAATCTAAAACAGATTAAAACAATTATCTTATAAAACTGTCAAACTCGTTGGCCTTACAAGATTTTAAACGTTTACAAAACAGGTTTTATTTGAACTTATTTAAATGTCTCATTTTATAAAAAATGCATAGGCAATCACGTTTAAAGCTGTTTTAATAACATGAGTTTAATGTCAAAATTAAATTCAAGTATTAAGAACGGAAAAAGGAGTGAGATAACATAACTTTGCAATAATTTTTTTAAATTGTATTAACTGTTTTTACTTTTTTAAAGAAGTCCATATCTACTTAAACCATTAAAATGGTTTATAATTACAACTCTAACTTTTATTTTAATTTCAATAGTAAAAACATATAACAGTATTTCGATTATTTACCTGTTTATAAAAATAGTTCCAAGAAAAATTATATTTTTTTTAGTATCAGGTATTTCAGTTCAAAAAAAAAGTAACTAAAAACTCAAAGTATTTTAGCTCTATATGATATTTCATTTTGCAAATGTGTTAACTGTGCGTTTTTAAATAAAAAGTACCATAACAAAGTGCTGAAAAAATTCAACAAGTCTCAAAGCTGATTTATTTTCTCAAGGTTTTTAACAAGCAAGCTGTTTAAATTTTTTTCAATGACTCATATACTGCTTCTCTTTATATACTACCAGTTTGGAAAAAAAAACTCTTCTCAGATACAAGGTCAAATGCTTTCGTTAATCGAATGTAAAATAAAAAAAATTCAATAAACAAAAATATTTAGCTAGAATTTGACACATATTTGAAACATAACGATGCAGTTGAACTACATCAATCTAAATTAAAAAAAAAAAAAAACGATCTTTTTCTTATTTTTAAAAACTTTAAAAGCGCAAGTGTTAAATTTTCACATTCTAGAGATAATTAAAAATTCACTCAGACAAGCATAGAATTAAAATTACAAGTAAAAATGTTGCAATAAAAAATAATCATTTTTCTTTTAATTTGTATACTGTAAAAGTGTATCTTTTTTCAATGTATTCAGATGAACTTGAGTAGCAAAAAATTTAACAAATAATCACATTACAACTTCAACTAAAACAGGAATTATCAATAATATTATAATTTAAACTTAATCAAATATTATTAAAATGGAAGCCATATGTTAAATTAAATAATGAAACATATGCACTGAAAAGTATAATTCATTTTTGAAGATTTTAAAATGTTCTTTAAGTAGTAAAAAAAACATACACACTTATCTATTAAACTTGAATATATCGAAGTCAAACTCAAATACATTTAAACTATTTTGATACAGGATGTTTCATATATTTAGATATATATGTTAAATATTCTATAAGAAAAAATACTTGCCGAAACGCTTACTTTCTTAAACTACATGAATTACTTCTTTTTTTAATAAATATTGAAACTATTTGGTTTATTTGTGTATAGAAGTAATCGATTCGGGATACCAAGTATAAAGACTATGAAAAAAAACAAAAATATTTATTTCAAACACATACTAATACAAAGTAATATTACAACGTCTAAACAGGATGCAGTATAGTTTTAAAACAATTAAGTATATTAGAAGCACATCTGTACAAAAGTAAAACAAATTATTTAAATACGCTCGTAATGTACAAGAATAGGTTAATAATTAAAATAAATTGATTTTAAGAACAAGTTAAAGTAGGAAATAAATTAAAAGCACTGCTGTTTGTTTATAAAATATATTAAGACACGAGTTTATTCGAACGTGTGTGAAAAAAACAGGATTTAAAACGCACAGTTGAATAATATCGAAATAAAATATTAGAAAACTACTTCGATAAAACAAACTTAAACAGCCATGTGTTTAAATTTAACATTTTTATTTTCGTTTGTAAAACACATGACTTTGTCACATGCAACTTTTGTAAGCTCAGAAAAAGCTTAACTTTTAAGATAAGGCTGCATATTTAAGCGCTTGTATTCGCATGTGAAAATAGTGCAAATTAAATCTCAATGCCGCATTTAAATAATGCAGTGAATATAAGTTGCACTTGAAATTTCTCATTTCTTCTTTTTGAAAGTAAATTGCAACGTAAAATTCAACAAAACAAAAAAATAATACATGGAGTATAAAAATTCTAAAATTTGTTTAAAAAAATTCTGCTTAAATAATGCTGATACTAATAAAAAAATTTCCTTTAAAAGGTAAAAAATAACTATATAAACTTATTAAAAAATATTAAAACTTCTTCAGTAGCAACTTGTGCTAAGTTTTATTCTAAAAAGAAAAATAAATTGTTTATAGATAAGATAACTAGTTGAACAACAATAATAACGATAATTATAGCTATGAGACGAACAGCTAGTAATTCCGGCTTGATAACGGTTATAATGCTTGTATTCAGTGTTTAACTAGTATAATGTACTACCATTTGAGTTGTTATATAATATAAAGTTTGATGTGTTTATATTTATACTTGACAATGGTTATTAAATTGGTATAAACACATAAATATATTGTTATATCAAGTGCAATACTATATATATGTATGTGTTACATAAAATAAGCTTTTCAAATAGTACTATTAAAGCTATTCAAGTACAAATAAAATTAGCTATTCAAAAGTAAACAGCTTCTTATTTAAGTTCCTGCATAAAATGCTGCAACTTTTATTAATAGTTTTAGACTTGAACTTTTGTATTTCCGCTGCTCAAGTTTGAATAGAAAGTAGAATTAGAAACACTTAAAAAAAAAGTTTTTTCAGTAAAAAAGTGTTAATTTTTTCCATTTAAGTATTTCAAAATTTACAAGATTATTACTCAATATACGTTACTAATATTTTTAAATGAAATATTAATGAAATTAATTTGTTATACGGTCTGAATTTTTGATAAAAATCATTTCATTTGAGAAACTTGAATAAAATTTACTCATTTTATTGAGTGCTCTAAATGAATATAAACTTAAAAAAAATTTTGAAAACATAACTAAAATTGAAATTTTAAACTGAAATAATTTTTTTTTACTCTTTTAACTTTTCAAGTAAAACACTTAACTTAAACTAAGAGTCAAAAAATATTATTTTCTAAAGCTCCATATGCTAAATACATTTTTTGCTACTACTATTCAAACCAAACGACATTGAACTTATTATCAAAACCATAAAAAATAATCTATAATGCATGACTTTAAAAACATAACTGTTTAAACCATTAACTAAAGTTTTAAGAAACACTTTTATACAAAATTCAGAAACAAATGTTTATTAAAAGCTAAAACATTATTTTTTTTTAGTTTCATTCAAATCTAACGACTTTGAACGTTTTACCACAACAAAACCAGCAGAAAATATTAAAAATAATAAAAACACAAAAGTAGTCAGTTTTTCACGCCAAATTAGCGTAGAGCTATTTTTAGCTCCGGCGCACAGTTATTTGTATAAACAAAAGAAAAATTTCTTGGCAATCGTTGCAAACGGCATTTAGAATTTTTCTCCCTGTGCAATTTTAAACATCGATTTCCTGAACGCTTGATAGATATTGAACTTGCGAAAATTTAACGCACTTCAAGAAGCTTTGCGAGCTGATCCAAATTAGCAGTGTTTAATTAATATTTAATAACTTAGGCTATGGTTTGAAAAATTTATACAGTCACAAGTGAAAATTTACAAACCTTTTTTAAAAAAGCTTTAGCTTCAATAAAACTCGATGTTGATTTATTTTCACTGACAGTTGTTTGAGCTTCTGAATAACTTAAAAAATTACTTAAAAAACAGCTTACCTAAAAAAGTTACTTTATAAAATTTTGAAGCAAAGAAAAAAAGAGAAAGCTAACGTAACAAAATGTAAAAACTTTGAAAATTAACTTATTTTGGTAAGACTTTTTAAATTGAAAATTTCCAAAAATTACCATTATATTCCAAACCAAACAGTTGCAATGGTGAAAGTTTGTTAAAATTAGTTTTCTCACATTAAACTTGCTCTATATATAAAATAATAATTCGTTTACAAGGTTGTTTGGAATTTTCCTATTATAAATTAATTTTACAAATTTGAATTCCGTCATCTAAAAAGGCATACATTAAAAATAAGAAAATAAATAATATATAGATACAAACAAGCTTGATATATTGGTAAGGCTGTTTATGTCTTATAACTGGAGTTTTTCGTTATAAAGCCATTTATCGAAGTTTAATTAAAGTAGTTTTGTTAAACATTGAGAAAACATTTAACGTAATAAATTGCGAACTTTTCTGCTTTTATAACGACTAGATTTTTGCAATTAAATAATAAACTTTAAGCATTCTAAAGAGAAACTGGTAAAATAGTTAGAGAAATGTAAAAATAGATTCAGACTAATAAACCTGTTAATTTTTGATTACAAAATGTATGTGGTAAATCAGTTTTTATAGTTTAATTTTTTAAAGTAATAAGAAAAAATTTAATAGGTAAAAATAAAAAGTGAAATTTTATGGTTTTATGTTTTCTAGTTTTTTGAAATCAAGTAGTAAACGTATAACATTCTCAAACGGAACTGATAAAACATTTAAAGAAATGTAAAAACAGATTTAAAGTAATGAAAAATGAAAGTTTCAAAACAAATATTTGATTAATTTCGAAATTTTTTCATTTACAGTAAATTGTGGTAATTAATTTGTAGTTAAACAAAAAACGGTTCAAAACTATCAACTATTTGAAACAATGAATAAAAGGTTGATATAATTAAAAGATTAGTTTAAATAAATAAGATAAAAACTGACTCCTTAGTTGCAACATAAACTAACTATAAAACCATGAACTTAAAAGTATAAACTTTCGATTTTGAATAATGTGTAGTTTGTTATAAAAAAAGACCTTGTAAATAACAGCTGTGTTTCTAACACAGTTTTAGTTCTTGTTTAAGTAAATAACTTAATTTGAGCAATATAACATAGTTTTGTTTAAAAAAACAAAGAGACAAATGCAAATCAAAAGCCTATACAAATGAATTAGTTAACAAACAGCTTGGATTTAAAACTTTAAACCTAAGTAACTTATATTTTGTACTTTTAACAATCAAGACAAACTCTTTCTAAGCACTATTTACAAATAAGTTTTACATTTAGACAAGATAAAGCTGCAAATTGTAGGAAATAAGTCAAAGGAGAAAATATTTCACAATACTAACTTGAAAACACGATCAAAATGAATCATGATAGAATAAAAAAAAAACTGTAATACATTTTTCATCAAAAAAATCTAGCAAAAATTACAAAAGTAGTCGTAATAGAGTTGCTTAGCAACAAAAACTTGTCTGATTTTAAAAGTCACGATTTTTGTGAGACAGGAAATTCCTAAATAAGTTTTTGTTGCTTAAATTTTTGTTTTTTGTGGTTTTGTGTTGCAAGTTCGTTTTACAATTCATACTTCCTCAAAAAGGCGCGAAAAAAGACAGGGAAACTAGAAAAGCTTAAAAAAGACCAAAAGTTTTGTAAAAATAACCGGAAAAATGTGCGACCAGCCAGAAAAAGAACAGAAGCCCTGCCAACCAAGATGTCCGAAGTACACTTTTGGGACCAAACTGTACCGGTTGTACCAGGACATGAAGGGACAACTTATAAACGCTTTGGACACGATTGACGCCAAAGATGAATGGATAAAGTAATTTATCTCTTTAATTTTATATTTATAGTATTTATTTTGTTACGTTTGAAAAGTTTTAGTAGTTTACAAGAAATATTTCGGTCAAATATTCTTTTAAAGCTTTTAGTATTTCAGTCTTACAAAATATTCATATCCAAAACTAATAAGTTTTTATTGTTTTTTAATTCTTGAGTAAGGTTTTCATAAAAATTCATATACTGACTAACAGTTTTAAAACTAACAGTTTTAAATTTCGTAAAAAGTTAAAGTTTTTATCAATTTAAAACCAACAGACTAAGATTTGAAACTTCCTAAGCAATGCGTAATTATGTAGCAAAGTACTTATTTTTCTTATTGAGAACATATTTCAACGCATGACTAAAAAAAATGTTTCAACATTGAAATATTTCAGGGCCGGAGCAGTTGTAGCCAGCCCCTTCGTAGGAATGGCCCTGGTCAGGAAGCAACGAACCAAAGCGGCCAGGTTCGCCGGACCACTCATAACCACCGTGGCGACCAGCTACGGGTGCTTCCCCGAAGGAACGGGGAATTTTCTGACGAAGGTGGGGGGCGTGTCCGTGGGATTGTACAACAAAGTGGCGGAAAACCAGAAGAGATTGCTGGAGGGTCTGAACAAGTACAGGGGGAGGGAGGACGTTACTAAAGAATGGTAAAAAGTTGAACATATTAAAAAAAAATTAAATTTTTTGTTGAACGTCAAGTTAAGCTGAAAATTTTACAAGGATATTTTGTAAGAACTGAGTGATTTGAAAAACTTATAAAATTACATTTTAGAGTTTTCAGAGTTATAAAGTTTGCCTTTAAATCCGCACAGTTTTTTATAGTATAAAACTATAATTAATTTGGCTAAATCATTTGCTTTAAAGTGAACATCAACTTATTTTTTTTTAATTGAAAGTTATACTTGTAATAAACCTTGTTACAACTCAATTTCTCAAAAAACTTCAAAAACCCTCACAAGGTGCCCGCAATCGGGGTTCGTGGAACGAAACAACGAGGAAAGCGGAATGGACACGCATCAGCAGTTCGACGAGTTGCTAAGCAACCGGGAGTTCGCGTACGAGATGTCCAAAGTGGGGTTTCCCCGCGTACATTTGCACCACGACCATATTTGGGCGGGCGACGACCACGACCAGGAAATCGTCGAAATGATGAATAAGTTTGATTATTATTTTATTTGTATTGTATATTATATTTGTGTTATAAAAAATTATATATATATACTTTTTGTTGATTTATTCATATGTTTTGTTTAAAAATATTTTGATATAACCGACGAAGGAAGCTGTTGAAGTGATGAACAAGTAAAGATTATTTAGAAAAAAATTGACATAAAAATAAGAAGCATATATTGAATACATAAACTAGTAAATTTAAATTCAGAAAATTTTAACCACTAAGACTAGGAAATAGTGAGAAGTTAGTGAGAAAAAAAAAATTTTAGAAATTAAAATTAAAACAAAGGTTATTAGTTGAAAATGACTAAACTTATTTAACTATACCTAAAAAAATCAAGTATACAAATAAAAAATAACTGTTAAACCTTAAAACTTTGTTTTTGATTCAAGGTAAGACTAAAAATTTGAGAAGACTTAACTCGAGTTTATACACTTTATTCTATTTTTTTCAGGCTGGACCCGAAACCAATAGACTTAGTTGAGTGCGAACCGAATGTTTACAAAAGAAATGATGATATTCAACTGAAACTTTTTACTAATGTTTCAAGGTAAAAAAAATGCTTAAATGTAAATACTAAATAACTTGTTTTCGGTACTAACCCTAATTAAAAATTTGATCAAAAAAATAATTTTACAACATACTTTATTTTCTGTGAACTTAAAATTTTTGAATCTACGCTTATCAAAAGTTCATGTGGATAACTAAACAGATTTGTGTAAAACAGTAAACTTAATAAAATTGTAAGATTATCTACATAAACTTTTGAAAAGCGTAGAATGAAAAATTTATAGTTCACAAAAAATAAAGTAAATTGCAAAATGAATTTTTGTCTCAAAATTAAATTAAATGTAAGTAGTTGGAAAAAAATAATATTCAGCTAAAATTTTTCACTGATTCTTTTAGGTGTTTATTAATAAGATATATTTGTTTAAGTATACAAAGTTGTACAAAAGTTGAAAATACTCAATTAAAACTTTTAAATAATTTTCCAGATATTTATAAATAAGATATATACAAAACTTAAAAGAGTCTGTAGTTGCTTTTACTTGTCTGTAGTTAAGACTACGACAAAGTTTGCTTGTTTAAAAATTTCTTAGTTTTTATGTCAACACTTTAACTTGTATGTTTAATAATTTTGTGTTATGAAAAAATATATCAAATATATACAAAGATAATACTTCTGAATAAGAAAATTTCCAAATATTTGAGAAAGAAAAGTAAATTTTATTACTTTAGTCTGGTAAAAAACAACCAAAGTATATAAAAGACTTACAACCTTTTTTAAGTACTAAGGTTCTTTTAATTATTTCAAAGCACCTAATATAATAAATCATATCTAAATATTCATTAAAACTTTTGTTTCAGATTTTCAAGCTTCGATATTAGTGAGGAAACTGAAGACAATAATGAAGATTATGAAGAAGAATATTATTGTTAATACGATGATGAAGAATAAAAACAATATGGCACAATCAAGCAGAAACAATAAGGTTGAAAAAGAGTTACGAAAAACGAGTGCTAAAAGCTGTCTCAAACGCTACATGTAAATACGTAATAAAATGCGATAAATTAATTTCGAATTGGTTATAAAAATGTAATACTCAGATAATTCTATAAAATGTTTCATTTTGCTCTTTTACTCGATAAACAAAAGTTTTTTTTTGTGTACCAAGTCCTAGGACTAAACATTTTGAGCGAACTTTTTTGAATTTTATAATAAAGAAAATATTTTTTGCAGGAAATATGCTTTGTAAATAAGAAAACCTTTTTAACAAACTAATAAGTATCTAACGTTAGTATTTGTTATAAAGTTGATTTTTAGTTTTTTCATCAAATTTTTTTGTTAACTAAAAAAAAATTTTTGCTTTTATTAATTAAGCATTGTTAAAAAACTGCTTAAAACCGTTTGTTGATTTAGCAAGTTTAGTAAGTTTATATCTAAAAAACAAAATTTTTTACTTATATTTGTAGAAACACATTATTGTTCCAAAAGTATATAAAACCTATACTTCAAAAACTACCTTAGACAGAGATACTTTATATTAATTTGTTTTCATAATGAAAGCATACTGATAAACAACTTTATATGTATTTCGTGTATGTTTAATTTTCAACAAAAAGTGTTCATCTAAACCTCCATGACAAAACTTATTTGATAATGTAAAGTGTAAAAATATCTTGATTTGAAATTCTTAGCTGAAGTTAATATCCTTGGTGAAAAAAGTCAAGCAACAGAACTTTTAAAAGTTTAAAAACATGGTTTTTATGAGATTAAATTTTTCTCTAAAAATAAAGTGTGGTAGCATTTATAAATATTTTATGCTTTTCAACTGAAAATAAATGAATTTCATCAACTTTCATAAAGAGAATGTCAACAAACCAAATCAATATTAAAGTCAAGCAAAACTTTTTATTTTTATTGTTTTATTGTATGTTTTAAAAAGACTCTTAAAAACACAATTAAAGTTTTTTTCTAAATTTAATAAAAACTTTGTATTACTTATATCATTTTTACAAGTGATTATTTGAAACAAAAACATCATTATATGTTTTAGACTTTTATGAAAACAGATTTTCAAACAAATACATTTTTAGAAAGTGAAGTTTGTTCTTTATCGAATGAATTATTTTCAAAATTAATTTGAAAGCAAACAACATAAAGCATTAACAATAATAAAAGCTTTCCTTTAAATACAAATTTTGTTTCTTGTTTTACTATTATTTAATAAATTGCGTTGATATAATAAAATATTCATCTTAGTTTTTTAATAGTAACTTAAACTGTTTCAATGTTACTTACAAAAGTAGTAAAATATTTATGTAAAACTCACGGTTTTCAAATTTTATATACTAAATTCTTAAACAAAAGTAAAACATAATTGTTTAAAGCAAATGATAGTACTATTCTGAAAAAAAAACTGATTCTTCATAACTAAGAATAATAAGTATTACAAAAATGTAAAAGTTTAGAAAATAAAACCTCAACCTACTGTTCAAATAACTATATAATTATTCTAAAGCTTTTAGAGAAAATAACTAGCTTGAAGAACAAAAGAAAGTTTAAAAAATTTGATCTATCGACAAATAATAATTTTGCTGTGAATGTTTGCTGTTACGATAAATATAAAACTCAATATTTTTTAACATGAAACACTTTTTGGGAAATAATCCAACGCCAACAAAGTGTTGTATTCTAATAACATAGTAAAAATTACTTAAAAGCTAACACAACAAAACTAAACAAGTCAGTTTAAATATTTACTTAAAATAAAACATTTTATAATTGTCTACCAGTCAGAACAAGGATTTTAAAACTTTTGTTGACTACTATAAAATATAAAAGCTAACACAACAAAACAAAACTCTTCAAGTTAAATATTTACTTAAAATAAAACTTTTAAATCATCTCTCTACCAGACATAAAAAAGATTTTAAAGTTTTTATTTACTACTATAAAAGAAAAAGCTAACACAACAAAAAAAAAGCTTGTCAGTCTAAATATTTAAATCTTATAATAAAACTTTTCAAATCGACTTTCTACGAGTAAGAACAAAAACTTTATAACTTTGATTTACTACTACACTGAAAATAAAAACACTAATAAAAATAGTTTTAATTAAAAGTTTAACCAAAAATAGACTAAGGTAATACGAACTCAGTGAATTATTTAAGTCTATGTTTACTTAACGACGATATGAAACTTTTAACTTTCCATTGTGTTGATTATTTTATTGAGAAATTACACTTTTTCTTTCGCTTACTTTCGTAGTACTATTATCACAAAATTTTTAGGAGAAAATCAGCTAACAACGCAAAGTCAAACTCACTTGAAAGGGAAAGGAAAATAAAAGTGTTTAAAATAAAAACATTTCAGTGATTTTATTCGTTTTATTCTTGACTTTTAAAGTTTGTTAAACTTTGTAGCTTTTAAAAGGCGAGGGTGAATAAGAATAAAATAAAAGAATAAATAATAAAGATTAAAGCAAAACCTTTGAATATTTTTGGTTTGTTAATTGGTTCTTAACTTAAAGTTGTACATTTTTATTTTGTTTAGAACTAAAGTAAAACTAAATTTTTACCACTGAATTAAAAGCAAAACTTTTCAAGTATTTTTGGTCAGAGTACTTATTCACTTGTTAAATATGTTTAAGAATACTCAGGTGACAATTGCATTTTTACTTGCATACAGAAATCAATTCCTGAGAAATCAATTCTTACTAATAAATGACTCTACTTGTAGTAGTTAGAAGGGAGAAAAATATTTTATAGAGAAAATGTAACAAGGTTAGTAAAATTTGGAATTTCTAACTAAATTTTAACAGCAACATTCACAAATTTGTTGTTGATGCATTTTTTATAGAAAAATAAAGTTTTAAATTTCTCAACAAAAAGTTGTTTCCTGATAATTGTGATTTACATTTTCTGAACCAATAAAATTTTTTTTTAGTAAGTTTATTTAGTTTTTTAGTCTATCCAGTGTATTATGCCTTCCGAATTAAAATAAAATCGAGTTGTAAAGAATGTTTATGTTTACAACGGAAACGACGGAAATAAATAGCAAACACAACGGAAACGAATAAACATTTTCTCAATAAAAAGTGTGATTTTTCAGTGAATCACTGTTTTTCGGATTGAAATAAAGTCAAGCCACCAAAAATATTTATGTTTCTACTACGAATAACGGAAACTAAATGTCAAATTTTAAAGCAGTAAAATTTAAAATCCGTACAAAATTCGACAGGATTACGAAAAGAGCTTAATGTAAAGACTAAAAAAAGAAACAAAGCTTTGAGTTTTCAAAAAATCGTCCGTTGACTAGCTGGTTGTTACAAACAATTTAGTCGCACAAGTTAATCTATTTTCATTCATTATTTAAGAACATATAAATTACAAATATAACAGTATTTAGTTAAGTATCCACTAGTTATTCAAATAGACTAATCCCAGTTAAAATAATATACAAAACTTCAATCAAAACTGAACCGTATCGTGTGGAAGTTTTGCTTTTGCAAATAAAAAACAGTGTTTCGAAAGATAAGATTTATGCAGTTTTGTAGTTTTAATCTTTTAATTTTATTTGATGAAGCAAAACTTTTTCATGTATCATCTTACTATTTTTGATTATAAAAACAAATCATAGATTAAAAATAAGTTTACAAACCAATTATACACATCTTTAGTAAGATCTTAATCTATAAAAACAACATAAGTAATCAAAATTAACATAAGCTCTATTACCAAAAACTACTAAATAATAAACGCAAGAAAAAAAAAGTTAGTGTACTAGTGTTCTCAAGATTTGAATACACTAAAGGTAACTTAAAATTAAAATATGCTTTTTTAGCTATATAATACAAAAATTTAATGCTAAGATCTTTTTAAAATTTTTAAAGCTACTTTCTTAAGCTGCTATCACCTTCTTATGTTAGCTTTAACTTTCACTTGTATACTATCTTGTTTACTCAACTAAGTGTTTTAAGCTGTTTTGCCTTTTTCAAACATAAAAGTGTAAAAAAAAATGTTGTTTCGGTACAATTTCAATATGCCATGATGTTGTTAAAAAAAAAGGTTTAAAAATTTTTGAGCTGGTGTGCCTTGAACGCATTATGACGTATGTACTAACAAAAGTTTGATGAAAATCTATATGTTGTACTACAAGTGGTATAAAACAAACTTTAGCAGATTTTATAATTATTTTCATGTTGATAAGCATCTAGTTCTAATTTGATAGTACTACAGATTTACAACACTATTAAAAATTGAAAAAAAAAGATAACAATTTAATTTTGCAACACTAATAAAATTAACAAAAGTTTTAACAATTTGCTTATAATTGACGAATCATTGATATTAAGTTTTACTTAAAGTTTCATAAAAGCGCTTAATCAAAAGTTTAAAATTATCAGATTGTGAGTATTTTCTACGCTGCTATATAACTGATAACTCACAGTTTTTTACGAATATTTAATTTTTTTTTCAACTAAAAAACCTTTGATTAATTTTGGTTATAAATATGATGGTCCGAATGTAACAATTCCTTCGATTATTCAAAACTTATATTTACAAAGCCTAAGTTTAAATTATAATTGACCACAGCTTAAAGCAAAAATTTAACGTAAACACACTTGGAGAATAAAAAGAAGTCAGAACTTAATCATAAAATACCAAAAAAAAATTATGTATTTTTGTCCTTTACCTTTTGTGTTGTTTTACAACCTTATACAATTTAGTTGAATTGTTTATTATTTCCTTAGTGTCGGTTTAATTGTTGTGTGAACTTTTTAGTTTCTAATTATTTTTAACGGAAGTTATTTTTTGTGTTTTCAATTTTCTGACATTAGGAAACCAACATGTCTACATTGAATAAAAAATGAAACAAAAAAATAAAGCTATTTAGCAACTCAAGCTTTTCTTTGCTTTAGCATTCAAACTACAGCTTTTCAAATAACAACTTGACAAAACAAACAGTATAACTTATAATAAATTTAAATATTTAAACAAAGTAATTTGCATTGAACCTGAGCAATCTAAGAATTTTTTTTTTAAATCAGTGCTAAATACGTAAAACGACCAATATAATTTTCCCTTTTAGCACATTTCTAAACTTTCTAATTGTCTTGAAGTGTTAACTTAAACACAAGTAAACAGTAAGTACAAATGATATACTGCATAACATTTGTTTTTATAGCAAGTATGTGTATCCTGAAAAAATATTGTATAACAAAATAAATGTACTGATATACATCACAAACCGGACTTTATAGAAATATTTATAATGTTAAGTAACAACACCTTTACCGCGTTCTTCGATGCTGTTATTTATATTTTCAATAACAAATTCATTTAAAAGCACGTTATTAAGTTTTGAATAATACTTTTAGCATCTTGTCCGCTATTTGAAGCATAAAAAAAATTCTCTGTGAACCCTTTTAAACTTTGTTGTATTTTTATTAATCAGAACTATCTTTTATTTATTTATTTATTTTTTAAACTGTTATACTAATTTAAGTTCAAAGTTTACGCGTTGTGTTTCAATCACAATCATTTGTGACACAATCGTTTAAAAGATTACGTTAAGTATTTTACTTTACAAAGAAAAAATAAACGAAATTGAAAGTATATTTTAAACATAAAACTTCAACTTTTTTTCACAAAAATAGTTTTAGCATCTAGTTTTAAATCTTACTAGTTAAAAAAAATCAATAAACAGAATTAAAAGGTTTAAAAACATTAGAAAATTTGAACTCTTCTATAATTTAAACTGCATCGTTTATATTTCTAAATGTAACAAATAAAACAGTAATTAGTTTCTAGATTAGATACAAAATAGTAAAAACGTTTGTATTAGTCTTTTTACTCGGATTTAATAAAAAATCAAGTATTTATTTGTAAAAAAATACAACAAACTTAAAAAACAATGCTTGTTCAATTAAAAAAAACAGTATTAATGCTAAATAAAACAAAAACGCAGCAAAAATAATGTACTAAGTCGTGCTACTGATTATAATTCAAAACTAATTCATACTTTAAGAAAAAAAAATCTACTCTTTTGTGAATAAAAGGTGTGTGTGTGTTGACATACACAACTGTATTATTTTAATTTGAAACAATTTATTGAACATGTTTGCTTAGCTAAGCACCCTTATTCAGTACGAAACACTTGACGCACAAAAACTTTTATTACTTTATAGTACGACGTATATATGGCACAAATTGTACGTGATACTGTTGTAGAAACCAGCATTCTTGTAATGGTCTTTAGTTGCTAGTTGTTTTAAAATTTAGTATTATAAAAAAAAAAAAATTGATGTGATTTTGCACAAGATATATTAGTTTGTTTGTAATTAAAAAAGCTACAATTATTGTTTTAAATGCTATCAATTAATTTTAAACTGATGAACGTAACATTTTTGAAGCTCTGTAAACTATAAACTTTTAATAATACTTTGATGCAGTGAAATCAAAACTATTCTGTAAATTAACATGTTTAAATAAAAATTTTTCTCGCAGTATTGAGTTTTATATAAAACCACTAAACATACCTTTATTTGTTGCTCTACATTTTTTTCTGTCTATAGCATTGATAAACTGAAGCTACATAAAAAAAGCGTCACATTTTATATACTATATCAACTAAAATGAAATTTTTAAAAGTGCCCATGCAGGCGTTATAAAAACTTTACTATTACAAAAGTTCAAGAGTTATTTTTTTACCGGTTTTTTTGCATTACTTTCACCTGTATGATCTTGCTACGTGTTTATGAAAATCATTGTTGTGAAAAAAAAGTACAGCTTGTGTCCACTACAACAATATTCAAGTAGTTGTTTATACAAGTTTGGGTGAGAACATACTATTTACACAAGACAAGTGTGCTTGCTAAGACAAATATTATGCTAATTCAAATTTGCAGCTGCTTATAGTTGTATACTAAAATTTAGTATTTCCTTTATGATTTATAGTAAAATACATGTTTTTAGAAGTTTTGTTTTGTTTTGACTTTTTAGGTACGTTTAAAATTACATTAAAAAATGCTGTTTAACAAAAAAATTAATAAAAACGTAGTAAAAATACTGAAATCATTTTAGTAAAAAAGCTAAGAAACCTTTTTATGAAATAAAAGATACTTTAAAGTAATTACGTTAGGGTAGATGAAAAGATTATATATATAAATGTAGGTATAATAACAGGGTTTTAATAACGCTATATCGTACAATTGTTTTACAGCCTAATATATTGTAAGCTGTCAGAAAATTTACGAAGAAAAAAATATACTTAATTCAGCAATAATTCTGTTAAAATTTGGAAAAAAAAAGTACTTGAAGGAACTTGTAGAGATAAACAAAGTTTTCAGTCAGAAAAATAATTTTGCGTTTATTCAAATTTAAGTAAAATATTTTCTTAAAATTAAATGGTTAGTTTAAGGTAAAAGATTTTTAAAGAAATGCGTTTTAAAGTAAGTTTTTTGTTCAAGAATAAAACAACTATACGGAATTGAACAAACAAAATATTTTATAACTTTTTGAACGACTAAATTTAGTGCAACCAGTGATAATTAAAAAAATCAAATTTATTAGTTAACAAAAGTAAGCGTCAGTTAAAATGTTTTAAATTTTTATTTGAGGTAGTTACTGATTTTTTTGAAAAACTTAAGAAAGAAACAATTTAATTTCTAAAGCAAAACTTGAAAAAACTTGGAAATATCCGGCCATTACATAAAGAGAAACAGGATATAAATCATACATTTATTTATATGCTTATTTATTAACAGTGCAAAAATGAAGTTCTAAAACATATTTTAAGAAAAACAGAAGAACTAGATTGTTATTAGTAGTGTACGTAAGTTCTATGTATAAATAGTTTAACATAGCACCTGGTACACATCGAGTCGTGCATCATAAATACTTCTTGTCCAGGAAAAGGAAGTAAATAAAAGTTTCACAAAAATACCTGTATGAAGCCTAAAGAAAAAATGCTTGTTTCTAAATAAAAACTCTATTTCCGTTTATTGATAAAAATTTTCCTTACGTAAATAAAATATTTATTTTTGTTCCTTTTTGCTTAAAAGTTTGTACTGCTAAAAAGTTTTGGTATAACTAAATAAGCTCTAGCAGGTTAACTTGTTTATTGGTTATTATAATTTTACACACTAAGTTTCAGTTTACTTTACAATCAAGTAAGAATTTAACAGTTCGTTAGCGAAATACATTAAGTTTAAATCTAATTCGATTATATTTTTTTATCGTCAAAATTCATTGGTGTAGTTAAAAGTTATATTAAGTTCAAAAGTAGTGAAACAATAATTTTTTTTTACTTGTCTAATTTTAATTAAACTTAAATTGAAAATATTTTTTGTTAAAATAAAAACATAATATATAAAAATATAGAACTCCCTAATATTTTTTGTTTTTAACAAAAACTCTAAAAAATCTAAAACAAAAAATTAAGAACAAAAAAATCTAGTGTAAATTCACAGAGTTTTAATTTAATCTTGTCATTTTAATGTGTTATAACACTTGTAACAATTTGTTTTATCAGCTAAAGCTTTATTATATTTTGTTAAAGCTGACAAGTAACAAACCACAAAAAAATTGATATAAAAAAGATACCACGATTAATTTTTCAAGTGTCAAACTGTCATAGTTTTGTTGTGTGTTAAATTTGTATGTGTTGAATTCAAAATATTGGCAAATTGTTGGTTTTATCTCATTTACATTTAAAATTTTCATTTTTCGTACTTAACACTTTATTAAACTTTTTTATCAATTTGTAATGTTAAATTTTATATTAATGGCAAATTTTTCATATAAACTTTTATATACTTTTTACTCTGTTTTAAATAAAGCTTAAGATTGATAAACACTGCTTAAATTTTTTATTAAACTGATACAGCAGAATCAATTGAAAGTCCTAATTCTTAAAAAATCACAGTTTTTTTAACACATATAGTAGCAACTGTTAGAATAAACTTTATTTATTTAAGTTAAAGTATTAAAGAAAGCTAAATTTTTAGTCCTAAACCATTTAAACTAAGAGTTTGTTGATTTTTAATTATTTTTGAAGTGAAAACTATCTAGTTTTCTACGTATTAATAAAATCAAAGTTTATAAATTAAAAACTGAACTGTTAACGAAATTCTAAACTGAAAAATTAAACAACAAACTAGCATTGCTTTATTAATACAAGTAAGCTTCTTAATAAATTTCTTAGGAGAGTCATTGAGCAACAAATAAAAACATTTCGATAAAATTTGTTTTCTAAGTTTAATCAGGTTTAAATTTAATTAAAAAAAACATAGTTTTGTAAAACATCATTTTTGAGGAACACATTTATTGTATATCATCACATCGCGTGAGGTATTGAAGTAATTTTTTTAAATGTTGTAATTAAAAACTGTTTAAGTATAAATTCAATTTATAATGTTTTGTTTTACCCCATGCGTCGCAATTTGTACTGACATAAAAGAACTAAAACAACCAAATAATAAACAAGAATCAGTAAATAAGGTATAACTTAATTAAACTGCTAATAATTTGATAGTTTTAAGTGTTTGTGAAACAATAAAATTTATTGTCTAGTTGTAACATAATGCTGATTAAAAAAAATTGAAACAAAAATAAAGTATTTATATTTTTGTTTAGGTAATATGTTTCATTATTTTAGCCTTGCTTTATATTTCGACAGAAATTGTTTGAATCTATAATTTTACATTCATCAATCCTATTTTAGATATTAAATATTCAACCAACTTTTTTGTTTCAATGAAGCAATAAAAAATAAAAACTGACGAAATCATTAAATTTTGTTGTTGATAAGTAAAACAAAATTAAATAAATAATTTCTTTGAAATCATATACTTAACTACAAGCAAAGTATAAGCTAAATTTTTTCAATAAGATACAAATCAATCTATATCTTTGTTGTGGTTTTTTAAAATTTATACAAAGTGGTAATTATTCATAATGTTCAAAGTTTTAATGAAACTAATATATTAGCATGACAAATATGCTACTCAATAATTCGTTCAATAACAAATTGGTTTTAACAACCTTACCTTTTCTAACATTTCCAATTCGTTAATTATAATCAATACAACTGCTTAAACTTTATAACTAGTAGAGTCGAAATTAAATAGTTGAACTACTACACCCAAAATAATAGTTTTAAAGTTAAAAAATACTTTAATAGATATATATATATATATATATATATAACTAGTACAAAACTATTAAAAAAAAGATTTTTTTTACTGAAATTGAATAAAATTTTTAAATAGCTACTGCACGAAGTTTATATCTTACCTTCTTATTGTGTAAGTAGATATGTACTATATAAGTACGTTTGTTTTTGAACAACGTGTTTTTTTAAGAGCTGACTGTTTTCTTTTTGCTTTTAAATTTAGGATAAATTTTGTTTTATGCGCATCATTAAAACTTCATGTTTTACTTTATAGTTATCCAAAATTTTCAAAATCGTCTTGCTTTATTGAAATAAGCAATTGAGATAAAATTTTAATACTTCTTTGAAACTATTATAAAACAAAAACAAACAAAGTTTAATTTCACTAAAAAATCTAATTTGTTTGTAGGTTGAAAAAATAGTTGTTAAGTAAACTAATAACAAACTTAAACAAATTTTATGCTAATAAATCTCAAACAAATAGGAAGTAAATTTAAAATTCAATTTATTTCAAATAATATCTGTCCGGTATTTACATATAAGTTAAATTTGGGTGCACGAAAACTCAAATTCTGACAATTCAAACTCCTACAATAAAAGTTCTTAAAAAAAAATATATAAAGGGCGACACCTCAAAATATATAATATTTATTATGAAAAAAAAAAACAGAATTACGTATGTAGGTCTAATTAGTACTTACAGACCATTTTTTTTATTTAGGAAAATTTCAATTAATCTTTGAGATATGGATAAAAAAAGTTTTCATATACAGTGATTTTTAGTAAATTTTAAAATTCTAATTTTATATTTTTTATTTTCAGTTTTTATTTTTTAATTTTTACATCATATTTTTATTGATTAGATCTACAGCAGTTCTTTCATTAAAATATAAATATTTACTACTTTTTGAAATATAGCTAATGAAATGTTTTTTTTAATTGACGGTATTTAAATTGTCCGAATCTGAATTGTCAATTTTGTCAAATTTTGTGAAGTTTTGTTTGTTTTTAAACCTTTATAAACACAATTTATTACATTTATAAACAAATACTAAGGTTTCTATTTAAATAATAGTTTTACAGAAATTGCCCTAAATACATGATTAAAAAAAACTCCCAAACAAATGAATGAAATCAATACTTTAATGCTCAAATTGTATTAAAATATAAACTTGTACTTTACACTAGCACTGGAAGCTCAAAATCATTGTCTATAGTAATTTACTTCGATACAAATACTAACAATTAACGAAGTTCATTTAAGAAAAATAAACAAGTTAAAAAATTACTCAAATTAAAGTTTCTTATGAAAACTTTATAAAAACTACTAAAAACGTTGAATGTTTTTTGAGTAAATTAAAAATAATATTTTTACTTTTGTTGTGGTTTGAAACTAAATGTAAAAAACTTCGTTTAATCTTTAGTTATGACATTTTAATTAACGTTTTCGTTTTAATCATGAAAAATAAACCAATGAGCTTAAAATATTATATTTTAATTTTTTTTTCTGAACAACGCAATAAGATTGATGACTAACATTTTTTTACAAACTTAAATAAAACTGTTCTCAAAGTATACTTTGTAAGAAGATAGAAAAAAACATAATTCAAATAATACTCTTTTAACAAAACTAACCAGCAATAACTATACTTAGACCTTTCTACTTCTTTTACAGTTTTAAAAAAATTTAAATAGTGTTTAAAACTTTTGTAGGCAGAAAAATCATTTGTAGGCCAAAGTATATCAACCAACCCAAGTGTGAAACCTTTTGTATTTAAACTCTAGCTTTGGTATATTAGTTGTATGGACACAGGTATAATATTTTGTATTTAATACTACGACGGTTTTGTTCTAATTTGAATGAGAAGTTGTCAACCACAGGAAACTGTGTTGGAAACTATATGCAAAAAAAGTCACGATTTTAAAACCAAGTTTGAAAAATTTGTTTCATAAACATTAAAATGTTTCAAATTACTTTTGCTAAAGTTTTTTAACATTTTGTAAAACTTGTTTATCTAAGGAATTAAATATTGTTTAATATAACAATGTGTGACTAAGTAAGTTATACATACTAGTTAGCTAAGTAACTAAAAACATTTGTGAGTTTTATTCTACAAACAACATAACTAGTAGACAAATATATTTTGATGTACAAACAGTTGTTCAATGCTACTTAAAACGCTTTCTGTTTTTTAATCTTGTCTGAAATTTATTTTACAAACAGCATGATTTATTAATTATGTTGAATAAAAAACTACTTAAAATAAAAAAGTTACTCAGTGTTATTTAATTGTAATGCTAAACAAATGTTACAAACTCAAAAATAGCAAAACAAAACTATTTGTTTTTATAAACTGGTGATAAACTAACATATTTATTTTCACATTAACTGAAAGTTTAGTGAAAAAAAAAATAAAAGTAAACAAACATAATTTTGCCGACATTCTCATTTGTAAACAATAATAATGAACTGTATTAACTGTAGTTTATAAGATCTAACACTAAACTAAAGTTTTCTTTTAACTTATAATTTTACACAAAACTACTAACTTTTCAAAAATTTTAAAACTTAAGTTTTTTTTTTATTTAGTAGTTGTAAGAAGGTAGAGTACACATTTTTGAACTAAATAATGTTATATAATGCTCTTTTCTATTCAAATGAATAAAACGGAAGCTTAAAATCATTTCAGCTTTATTATCTAATGTTTCACCACTATAATGAAAATTTTGAGCGCTTAAAAGCTACAGTTTGTTATATAAGTTTTTGGGTTTATTGTACTTCATAATGGGCTTAAAATTAAACATTTTTATTTATAAAGAGTCATAAAAATATTTTGTTTTTATTCTATTTAAACTGTTTTTTATTTACTTTTTAAGTTATCAAGCTAAATTAAAAAAAAAAAAAGCTTTTAATTTTTTTTAATCGCTATTTTCTGTATTACATATGCTACTTATTGTTTATAAAACAAACAAAAAGCGATCAAAAATTTGTTCCAAGGACCTGGTTTACGAAAAAACTTTTCGGTTATCAAGTCTTATACCAGGGTACAGTTTAATGTCGTGTCTTGTACAACTTAAAACTATAGCATTTCAATAAAACTAAGCTTATAAGAGTTTAGATTTAGATTATATTTAAGTGTTTAGATTTTTTTATTAAGTTTAACGGCTAAAAAAACTTAATGTGACATAGTGGTAGTTGAAGTTCAAATTTAAATTTACATCAACTAATATTACTTTTGAAGTTTCTAAAAATTTGAAATGTTTAAATGTATTTTTATTTTGCCCTTCGGTTATTATATATTACATTGACGGTTAAATAAAATAGTTAAACTTCTACTTTACTGTAATACAAAAAAGATATAATAATCTAATTCTTACAGTTAACTTTATGTAAACTTTTAACTATATTTTAGATACATTTAGATGTACATTTTTTTTAAATTTCTAAACAGTTCAAACTAAATATTTTAACAGTTCTGCCTGCGAGAAGAATTTCAAAAACGAATTTAATGACGTTAATAAGAAAGAAACCAACATTAAGGGTGAAAAGGGATATATTTTGAAAAGGATATTTGATAATCATCAAATTTTATTCAGTTAGCTGGAAGTTACATCAATGTGTTTTTATTTAAAAAATATTAGGTTTCTGTTACATACAATTTTTCGTTTTTGTCAATTTTTATTTTCTTAGCTGACCTGTACTTAAAAAACAATTTGTTCATCATTAACTTGTACAATTTTATATTTTTGTATTATTCTGTTTCGCAAGTTGTTTATACAAAAAAATGCACACATAGAATAAATTGTTTATTGTATAAAAAAAATCACAGTGCTATTATAGTAGTCAAGTCAAAACAGATTAGACGTCAACAATTAAAGAACTACAAAATAAATATTAGTTTGGTTAGTATTTTACTATGGTGTCTCCTTTAAGCGTGTAAAGTAAAACTTCAACATGATGTGTGAAGAAATTTAATTAAGTAGTTCAATCATTTAAATGTATTATTCCTTAAAAATAGTGTAAATTTTTTAGTTTACTAAGAAAGTACACTAGTGTTACTAACAAAAAAAAGGAAAGTAGACTATTTCACTATAAAACTATTTTCTCGTACGGTTTTAGACATAATTGCCTAAAATATTCTTAGCCATATCTGGAAAATTCTGTATAAACAAAGTTTAACACAAGTAAAAAACAACTGAACTTTTATCATTGTTTTTGCATACAATGTTTATTTATTACTTATATTTAAATAATTTTATCAACTTAATCAATAAGTTGACAATACTAGCTATAGTAGTGATAAAAGCTCACTTTAAGCTCAACATTGTTTTTGGAAAAAGATATATCAAACAAATAAAACTAAAAGTAATTATTTCTTTCTTCTCCACCTTAATTGTACATTTTTATAATTGTCTTACACTGCAGCTAAAATAATTATGATAGATAAGAAAATAAAAAGAATGGACTTTTCATTTTTTTAAACTTAAACAATGCTTGAAAACTTAATTGTAACTTTTGCAATCTTTAAAAATGTTCAACCTTAAAAACTATTTAAACACTAAACTATTTGAGCTACTAAAAATATATTTTTTCTTTAGAATTTCTTCTAATAATACAAATTATTAGTATCTCATTTAAAGTAAAGTGTATGAAAATGTTATAAAAATAAAGATTTATACATGTAAAATTAGATGATAAAATGATTTACAAGAGAATATTTTCAAGTTAAAAACCTTCAAACAACTTAATACACATATTTAACTTAATATTTTAGGAAGTAAAGTATTTTTTTTAACTATGAAAATTAATTTTGTAAACCAGTAACATAATAAAATTGTAATTACAATTAAAAACAATAAAATTTCTCAAGTTTTATTGAAAAATCATAGAAATTGCTATTAAAATTTCAAACTAAAACTATATCATTATTTAAATAAACAACTTCGAACACTCTTTAAAAGATTAATACCAATAAATGAATACTTTAATTGTTGTTATAACAAAATTTTTCGTAAAATTATAATACAAAACTAAGAAGTAAATTTATTTTATATAAAAAAAATTCAACTAGTCCAAAGTATACTGTTTTACACTCCTATCATTTGCTGCATGTATATAACTATTCCAAAACTTATACTCATAAAGTTTATTTCTTTTAAATACTTTTTATAAAAAGCATGTAAAAAACTTATTTGAAGCAGTTCAGAATAATAATAATTAAACTTAGCTTGCGATGGTTTGTTTACAAATACTTTTATACAAAATCTTCAATCAGTTACCAAGTTAACTTAAATGCAGATAGTTTCATGGTAAAAATAATGATTCACGTTATAAAGCATTTCACTATCTAATTTATACTTTATTAGTCAGTTTAGTATATGCATGGTAGGCCCTGCGAGCCAGATCCGTATTACTGGCCAGCATACTTTTACTAAAGTAAAACGTAAGTAAACCATATAAAACTTGCCATTTCAAGAGCAAATATTTTAAATGTGTTCCTAATTTTATTTATGTTACAAAATAGTGCAGAGTTTCCAGAAATAAAATATTGCTTTGCCAACTGTATACTGAATACTTAAAATACGTTTGTGATTTAAAACTAATTTGAAACGACATGCTTAAGTAATTGATGTAAATAAATGGAAAAAAAAATCTTACACAATGATAAATAAACGACTGTTTTATTACAATTTTAGTTTTGTAAATACTTTTTATGATGCATTTAATACAACCTTTCAAAATTACGCAGCTTTTGTTAATAAGTAAAGCCCGCTTACTAGACAACTTACCTGTATCTACATTAAGGCATGACAACACTCATGCTAAATAAAACTTATTTTTTATCAAACCAAATTAATTAAAACGGTGTAAGTTTTTCATTATTTTACTCAAACTTTTTATCATTTTTCATCGAAGTAATAACTTACTTTTGATAAAAAAGCACTAAAATTTTAAAAATCTTAATTCTTTGCATCCACTGTTTTTTTTATTGCATTAATTTCCTTAATAAAACAAAATAAATTTGGGCTTTTAATGAGCAAGACTCCCTAGACGATTTTCTTACGATTTCCGACTAATGCCGATTAGTTTTTTTTTGAGTCTTTCGTTTTTAGTGCTACAACATAGTTGAAGCTATTCTAGTTTCTATTCAATGTTTAAAATAACTTTTTGTTGGTAACAACGATCTACTCTTCAGTAAATTAAAACATACACATTTTTTAAGGTTTATAATTTGGAAGATAGTTCAAAATAGATAGCTAGCAGCATTATATACCTTTCGGATATTTTTTTCAGCAGTTTAAGCGGTTATGAAGTTAATTATATTTAAACGCTGACCATTCAACTTCTTAAACAGTGTTCACGATAAGAATAGGTAATTGAAAAAAAGTTGTTTGCAAAAATTTAGTTTTAAAAACCAAAAAGTTCTTTGTTCGCTAGGTGCTCGGACCAAATATTTTACGCTTTTTCTGTCGTTCAATAAATAACATATTAACAGTGAAATACTACTTAATAAGTTTTATAACATTAGTCACTGAATTAATTTTAAAATTCTTTGTGAAATTTTTGAAACAACAGTCCACAAATGTCCATTTTTCTTTTGTGTTTTTACTTTAAATAAATTTTAATAATTTTTATGATTAAAAAGTAATTAATTACAAGTTAGTACATAAACTTGTTTTCAATAAGACAAGGTAAATAAAAAGTAATAAATACATTTCTATTCTATTTTACATAGCCGAAACATAGAACTGTGTTTAAATTAGAGATAGTCTTCTTTAGTTTTATATACTTTTTTAGCATTCTATCACACTAAGTTAATTAAATCTCTTACAAATAATAAAGTTCATGAATAAATAACAAAAATCGTAACTAACGTTCAAACTAGTGGCGTCGCGTGGTAATTTTCTTAGGTGGTGCAGAAAAAATAATCCGAGTTGCCGGTGCTTTAATTGCCTCTGCTCGATTTACCTCTGCTTGAGTTGCTTCTGCTCAAGTCGCCTCTGCTCGAGTTTTACCTGCTCGAGTTTGCCTCTGCTCGAGTTGCTTCTGCTCGAGTTGCTTCTGCTCGAGTTGCTTCTGCTCGAGTTGCCTCTGTTCGTTTTGCCTCTGCTCGAGTTGCCTCTGCTCGAATCGCCTCTGCTCGAATCACCTCTGCTCGAATTACCTCTGCTTGAGTTGCCTCTGCTCGAATCGCCTGTGCTTGAGTTGCCTCTGCTCTGCTTTGTTTTCATTTTTTGTTTACAATAGCTTGTGGAATGATACTTAAGCCTGTACTGTTTTAGGGAATTTTCAACTTATCTTACATACCGCAAGATATTTATTTTGCGGTAATTCTTGGAGAAATTTTGCATTTTTGAGTTCATTTACAGCAGTCAGCTAACAGTTTGCGGCAGTGTAGTTAGCAAAATGGTCGTTTTCTAAATTGGATCTTTATAAGAGATTTTGTTCTATAAATTAATTAAAACGTTATAGATACTTATTTTTTTTCTTACAAAATTTAAGGTAGTGCAATTGCGGCAGTGCAACACCCCACGCGACGCCCCTTGTTTAACCTAATTCTTTTTATTTTGCTTTTAAGCTACTGCTATTTAAATTTCAACTATAGTTTTTCGTAACAAAGTTAAGTTACATTGTAATATTAAAACAGAAAATGTCACTCTTTTAATTTTTTTAAAGCATTTAATAATATAATTGAGCATAATAAATATTTTATTTACAACCGGGTTTCGGTGACAAAAAATTGTGACCTCTTCAAGTTAAATAAAGTAATAAACTGCACATAACAACGTTGCTTATTTATAATGTTATTTAAAAAATCATTCATGCATGAAAATCTAAACAAAAGACTAAAATGTTTCATATTCGAAAAATCAAGCTTATCAGTGTATAATTAGGTAAAACTGGTACTAATTTTCAAATGAATTGTATTAATTCAAAAAATAAAAACTGAATAAATAGCTTTAAAAAAAAAGTTTAAAGATATTTATACCTTGAAATTTATTTAAACGAAATTAAAAACTATCTAAAATTGGAATTTTAAGCCAACTATCAATAAAACATTAACAAAACTTAAAGTCACTGAATATTTAAAAAAAATCTAATTCTGTTTAGATAAATGTAATAGTTGAAATTTAAACGAATTTAAGGACTACCTAAAAAATTATCTAAGTTGGATTGAAATCTATCTGAAATTTTTTTAAATTTAAACAAAGTATCAACAAAACTCAATGAAAAAGTCGAAAACCTATTTTGTACTATTATTATAATCAGATGTAAGTTTTGTCTGCTTTCCAGTTTATTAATAGAAAATTGTTTTTGTTTCTGCATGAGTTCATTAATTCCGTTCTTTTGTTGATGCAATTTGTATCAGATTCAAATATTAATAAAGCTTGTTATAAGCACAACCTGCATGTTATTGCTCCTGGTTTGTATATTATTTCCCTTTGTAGTATTTTTTAACTTAAATTGTAGTTCTTGTTTTCATTTTTTAGTTTATGTGTTAATTTTGAAAGCTCGGTTGCTTGTTTGTAGTGGAGGCAGTTTTTGTCGTTTGGTCTACTGTTTATTGTTGTATTATGTGTTGCTATACGCTTCTTTAGCTTATTGGCGCTTAGTCCAATGTATGTTTTTGATGAATTGTCGCCTGGTAAATTACATTTTCTGCCCTACATTCTCCTCCTCTCAGAGAACATGTTTGTTTCTTTCTGCAGTTATATGATTAACTTTTCGTTACTTTATGGTTGTTTATTAGTATTTTTGTTGTGGTTTTTTATTATATTTTCAATGTTTGTCATGCAGCTGTAGCTTAAATTCAAATTCTTAATGTTTAAATAATTTTTCAACTTACTGTTTTTTCCAGAATGTCTGATTCTTATTTTTAGAAATTTTTGACCTATGTTTGTTTTGACAGATTTGCAATATGGGGGATTGAACCATATAATATTTTTTTTCTATTTCTTTTTTTATTTTTGCATTCTTCTGTATAGTTAATTTCATAATTGTATCCATATATCTTTAAAGCATCATTATAGTTTTTTACTTATGTTGTTTTAGTTAATACAATTTAATTTATAATTTAAAGTTAAAATTGGTACAAATTAATACAATGCGTTTAATAAAAAAAAAGAACAAACTTAAAGGTTTTTGATTTGTTAAGTTTAATTATTTTCAAATTAGTTTTTTATGTAATTTAAAAGCATATGCTTTTTTTAAGAATTCAAGCAACTTTTTTTATGCAAATTAGATTCGATTGATCTTTAAAACTAAAGTTAAACGACTTTTTTAAACTACTGTATTATAAAATATTTTCTTTAATTATGGCAGGCACTTGGTTACCGGAGGACAAAATTAAATCGAACCTTTTTGGGCGGCAGTAGTAGCTACAACGTGACCCTTTTTTTAATAAACCTAAAGTATCTAGCACAGGTTGGAAAAACACACAAAATATCTACTGTATATTTCATACGTTCCGTTAAGTGTGTTTAAAATCATATTGTATTTACTCTTCATTAACAAAGCCCACAATATCTGTTGTAAGCTTAAATAATTTCTAGATTAGTAAGCAAGATTTGATTTTTTGCGGGTCGTAGTTTTACCTTTTGTGGGCCGCAACTTACCAATATTTGTATCAGGTTTCCAAATTTGGACAATATTTCAAGTGATATCCTTCATTTGCAAGCTATAAATTTTATTAAATGTTGTTTGTTTTTAATATCTAGCATAACCTCAAACACTAGAGCTGAAATATATATATTTTTTTTGTATTTTTTTATTTCTAAGACTTTGTATTTCTAAGGTTATTATGCTGTTTAATTAAAAATGTAAATAAAGTAGCATACTTCAATGTATATAAATTAAATATATCAAAAAATAAGCATGTCAGTTTAAAACTAGTGCTATTTAGTTAGCTCTTTTTATACTGGCTTTCGTTATTTATCTTACTTATTTAATCTAATTGATTTTTAATCTTATGTATAACAACGATCTAATTTTTTAGTAAACTTAAACGTTTACACAACTTTTAAGGAAAAAATTTGGAGAGTGATTGATTTATTAGTTAAATCATGTCTGAATTTTAATTTACATATTATACCGTAGTACCTATACTATGTGATACCATAGAAGATATACTTACAAAACTAATATTTATTTTGTAGTTCACTAGTAGATGACGTCTAAAATATTTTAACTTTACTACTTTTAATATAATAGCACTATGAGTTCTTTTATACAATAAACAATTAATTCTATGTGTGCATTTTATTGTATACAAATTTGCAAAAAACAATAATACAACAACATAAAAATGTACAAGTTAATGGAAAACTAATTGCTTTTTTAAGGTACATGTCAGATAAGAAAATAAAAATTGACAAAAACGAAAAGTTGTATGTAACAGAAACCTAATATTTCTTGAATAAAAGCACATTGATATAACTTCAAGTTAACTGAATAAAATTTGATGGTTAGCAAATATCCTTTTCAATATATAACCCTTTACATCCTTGATGTTAGTTTCTTTCTTATAGGACTCGAAACTAAAGATACTGTTAAAATAAGTTAATATAAAAGTGACATTAATAAATAGTATTCAGGATAACTATTTGAACAATAATTGAAAAAATTATCCCTAATAATATATTATTTATACTCATACTACAACATTTTGAGTTCTTAATTAACATTAAAAGTGTCCAATTTGTAAACGTAAAACAAATAAAAACTGAAAGTTAATAATTTATTTTTTTTTTTAATTTGTACAGTTGGATAACAATATATTCAAACTTTTTATAGGTTAATTTGGGTTTTTAATTACATTTTATAACCGGCTGAATAATTGTTTTAACGGGTATTTTATAACTTACCAGGTGCACATACGGGGACTTTAGCAACAACATCACCATTGAGTAATTCAACGTTTATTTGTACACATCCCAAACTGCATAGTCCACTGCAATGTTCATCTAAAATAATTTATCAAGCTAGTTTTAACCTAACAAAGTCCAGTTACTCAAATTCATACTTTATGGTAGAATAAAAATTTTTGTTGGTTTATTATGAATATTAAATATAAATTTAATGCTTTATACTAGTATAGGCACAAAAACTTTTGGAAAGTTCATAAATTATACTAGTACAGTACTTTTTTATTTAATGCCTCTAATTTTAATTTAAAAAAAGTTCTGAGTTAAACATTTATAATACAAACCTTTAGCAGGTCCTACAGCAACTACAGTTCCAGTTTTGTAATGATAAAAGCCGTTTATATACATTCTAATACAAGTCATTCCAATTTTGTTAGTGCCATCCATACTGATCTTATTAATTTCATCTTTGCAGTAATCTACAAGGTTTTTTCTTCTTTAAAACTAAATAGTAAATTCTTATAATCACAAAAACATGATTTATGAATAGATTTGGTCTTGATACTCACAATCGATAGTCTTGATACTTACAAATGTAAGTCATTTAGAGCAGTTATTGACGTAACTATTGTGTAGAAAAATCATAAAAGTTCCTGAAAACTCAGTATGAAGGAATAAAGATATTTAGAGTTTGTTAAAATTTAAATACACTACCTTACGGCGTAACAATCAAAACTTACCTGAATAACTCCATAATTTTATTACATAATAATTGAAACTTACTAGGAATAGCTACAGCTTTATGACGTAATAATTAAAACTTACTAGGAATAGCTACAGCTTTATGACGTAATAATTAAAACTTACCAGCATCCACTTCAGCTGCTTCCACACAATTTGGTTTGTCTTGATAGAGCGGACAGGCATAGTACTCTGAAAAAAAAATTTTTAGTTTATAAAAGAACATTTATATGAGCACTACTTTACAATTTTGATCAACAATTTTTTTATAGTCCAAAAATGTTTAAGCATAGAACTGATTTATCTCAGTTACCGAAAGATCATCATATCTGTTGACCATAATAATGATCGTTATGTTAGAATGGGTAGATAGATAATTTATCTTTACTTTGACAGTTCTATAATAAAATTTAAAAAGTTTGGTAGTATTAAGAAAAACTTTGTATTACTTAAAATAAAAATTATCTATTTTAAGCTACTGATAATTCGAACAAATAAAAACTGACTGTTGTTTTCTCTTTTCTTTTTAACCTAAAAATTTGTACAAGTTAATATTGGGTCTTACATTAACTCTATAGTTAGAATAATTCTGATAGATAAGAAAAAAAGTATGGACTTTTTATATATTTAATTAATTTTATATTATTTTTATTAATTTCATTTTTTGAATAAATTTATGTCATCTATATTTGTGTTTCATTCGTAAATTAAATAAAACAAATTATGTTAAAAACTTCAACTGAAACAGCTTTATTTTATCAATATCAAATTTAACAGGTATATATCAAGCTTGAGTATTAAAACATCAACTTACAAGATCACTCATAGTTTCACCGTGACAACTAATCATCATCAGTAAGTAGAATGCAACAAGAAATAACAAGAACTTCATTTTGAACTTCTACAGTAGCTGAAACTAATAAAAAGTAAACAAAAAAAAAAGTTCTAATACTGGTCAGGAAATAACTTTAAGTACAAATGTAAAATAGTAAAAAGTTTGTATTTAGAAAAAATAAAAACTCTCAGTATTTTTGAACATAATTTTTTTAGCTAAATTTAAGCCCAGTATACTCTTCTGAAGTTTAAATTAGTATTTTTGTTTTACTTTATAAAAGAGTGTTGTCAATAAAATGAACGCTATTAATGTTTCTTAAAGCTCTTTAAGACATGTTAACTTCTTTTTTTCAATATTGTAACTAATTTAGCTGCTAACTATTAAATTATAATTTTTTGTCTTTTATGGTTCAAATTTAAGTTTATGTTTTTATTTTAATTAAATTTAAGCTCTAGAATGTAAGATTATTTTAAGTAGGTTAACTAATAAACCATCAAATAAACTTTAGTATTAATAACCCACTATTTAAACAACTTGAGACTGTAACAATCAATTTTAATTGTAATTACAAGTTGATTACTTTTGTTTAGCTTTTAAAAAATTACTGTCTGGAGAACTATTTTGCTCTACTTACTAATCTGCTATCTTATTAACTTTAAATGCATACTTTTTAAAAACGTCTTTTGCATTCTCGTACAAAAAAAAAACCTAATTTCAAGTAAAATAAAAAAAAATAAATAAAAGATTTTTTAACATAAAATAACTTTTTAAAATATATTACAAGATTTTAAGACTTAAAAACATTTTGCTAAAATTTTAGATCTTTCAAACAACTAAAATCGCTTACTAATCTCGGAATTTAACGAAAAAAGCTATATTATTTATACAAAATAATTAAATTTTTAAAAAATTTTCTTCGTTACTTATTTTCAGCTAAAACAATGAAAACTTTTAAATCCTGTAATAGATTAATAAAAATTGCTTTAAAACTTTAAACCTAAAAAAAATGGTTGTTTCTAAATAAACCACTTCAAACGCTAATGAAAAAATAACTACAGTTGGTGATAACTATTATTGATGGTTTTCAAGATTAAATATGTAAAAATTTTAGACAAAACAAAAATATTAATAACACAAATATAAAAATATAAAATTTGTTTATCATAACAAAAAACGTTCTAAGGTTCAAGGAGTACTGTTTAACACTAGTTAGCGTTTGCTAAATGTATATAATCATTTCAAAACTTATGCTTCATAAAGTTAATTTATTATCTTTACTGTTAAGGCAGCATATAAAGAAGTTATTTGAAGCAGTTTAGACGGTTAGTAACTAAACTTAGCTTGCTATGGTCTGTTAGTAAATGTTTTTAACTAAGAAAACGTCAACATATTTACAGATTAACTCAATTGCGGGCAACTTTTGTATTTGGCAGTAAAATGTTTTTCGAAAACTTTTGATTTACTTTATATACCATTTTACTATTTTATTTTAAACTAACTCATTAAGGTAGAGGTAGGCAACGTACGATCTGCGAACCGGATACGACCCGGAAACCTGTAGCTAGCGAAGTGTTTTTTAACTTATGACCAACGTAACCGAACCAAACAAAACTGAGCTATCTTTATAAAAAATATTTTGAAATATGAATTTATTTATATTACACATTACTGCAGGGTCGTCAAAAGTAGAGTGTTGCTTTACCAACTGAATACTGAATACTTAAAATACGTTTTTGGTTTAAAACTATTTTGAAACGACATGCTTAAGTAGTTGATGTAGATCAATGTACATAAAAGTAAAAGTCTTCAGTATTAATAATTAAATGTTTTATTCAAACTTAACCTTTTTATTAATTTTTTATGCGTTTAAAACAACCTTTTAAAATAACGCGGCCCACTAAGCTTTTCTTACAAGTTCGGCTACCTTACTAGAAACGTTGACTATGTTAACACTTATGCTAAATTTATAGTTAGAACTATATTTTGATAAAAAAAAATACTCATTTTAAGAAAAATACACAACTTTTTTTATATTACTTTTTTATTTGCACTTTTCTTTATTACATAAACTTCTTTTAGTTTAGTAAAACATATTTGGACAGTCAGTTGTTTGTTTTCAATTTATAACTTAGGAAAATTTTAAGCTTTTATAAAATTCACTATATTAGTTAGATATACTCACTCAATGTATAAGACTTAAATCAAGAAATAGCATATCGATTAAAAACGATACTAATTTGTATAAAACAACTTTTTTGTATTAAATAATTAACAAGTCGCCGATTTATTTTTTCTGTAGACTAAAATAAATTCATTATTTTAAGGTTAACATTTTTGAGGATGGTTAAAAACTAATTGTTTTGAAGGTTACTGAAAAAGCAGATGATTAATAATAAAATATTTAATTTTTTTCATACATTAAACTTTAATTTAAATGGTTTCAGAAACTTACAATAACAAAACTAATGCAGTACAAAAAAAGATAAGTTTTTAAATTAGCATTAGTTTTTAACAAACGTGCTATTAATTGATTTTTTGAAGTTCCGTACATTCAGCATACATTTAAATTTAAAAACTTAATAAACTTAAGAGTTTTCTAAAGTTATTAGTTGAATACAAACAAATTAATTAAATTTAAACGATACTGTAGATATTATTTGGTATCAACAAAAATCTGAGTAAAGCATTTTCGTTTTTAGGTAAATGAAAATTCTTTTTTTGGATTGTTTTATATTTAAACTATATATGGTTTTATATACTTGTAGTATGTTTTTAGATATAAAGAATCCGACTAATTTAATCCGCACTCTTTTTGTTCGTTAACAGCTTCTTATAAAAAAAGAGAGAACTCTGTTATCTAGTACATTGATATTAAATGAAAGGAAGCTTAAGAAGTTTCATTTACCAATTCTTGATCATTGACTGCTAAAACTTTTTATTGTTTTAAATGAAACTTATGAGAAAAAAAAACATTACACATAAAAAGGTAATATTTAAAATGGGAACGGGTCACTTTTGCACGAGCGTCACTTTTGCATGAGGCTCACTTTTGCACGAAGGGTCACTTATGCACGAGGGGACACTTTTGCACGGCGTCACTTTTGCACGAGGGGACACTTTTGCACGGCGTCACTTTTGCACGCAGGGTCACTTTTGCACGAGGGGACACTTTTGCACGAGCGTCACTTTAGCACGAGGGGACACTTTTGCACGAGGCGACACTTTTGCACGGAGGGTCACTTTTGCACGAGGGGACACTTTTGCACGGCGACTCTTTTGCACGGAGGTTCACTTTTGCACGAGGTGACACTTTTGCACGGCGTCATTTTTGCACGGCAATTTTTTTTTTTAAATTTAAAGAAAAAACTCTTAACTTAAATAATATTCGCTTTTAAACGCAAGTTCTTTTCAATAATTAAAACGTGGTAGTTTTTTAATAAAATTTTAATGTAAAGTTTTTATTTGAAGTTTTACGTAGAACGATAGAGTAACGTACCACAATCCATTAATTTATATCTATTAGCTTAATTTGAATAAACTAGTTTAATAAACATTTTTAATTTTGAATAAAAATAACTTTAAAAACATTAAATGAAAATAATCTGAATTTTGTTACTTTTTAAAAAGAAAGATAAACTTAATTTAGTAAGGCTTCAAAGCACAAATTTTGAGTATAATTTTTACTTATTTTCTCTTGATGTTATAATTAGCATTATATAGCTATTAAAAAATATTTTAATTTATTTTTATTTCAAACAATCGTTAAATTAAAAAAAAAGATTTAGTTACTTTATGAAGTGTAAAGGTATTTCAAATCTTACCTGATGTTTATTTTAATTTTTAATTTAGCTTGAGAAGAAAAAAAGTAATAAAATAGCGCATTTTTTTATGATTTAAACTTAGATTATTTCATTACAATAATGTTGCATGATCATGATAAGCCAATGAGAGAGTAACATTTGAACTTATGTTCATCAAAAGTATCATTAGATGCTTACACCAGCATTCCATGATCATGAAATAAGCCAATGAGAGCCTAACGTTAATGTCCTTGGAGCGTTAGGTTTATATTTTTGTTGTTAATCAATGCATTTAAATACTTGATGTTGATCGTTCTACATCAAAGCGTAAATAAAAATAAGTTTGTGGTTAAAATTTTGCTTTTTATGTTAACCTATAATTTTTGTATCAAGTTATGTTTTATCTTTGTTATATTAAATAAACTATTTGTGTTGTTTTATTTTTTCTTTATGTGTCTTCCAGTTTAAATGGTCTAGGTTTTGATGCCCAGGTTCATCATATGGACAATAAACTTGTAACCGTATAGTAAAATATATAAAAAGACATAACTATTGATTAATATTAAAATTCAAAAAAAACTATAACAACTTACTCACACTTAAAGTTTTTTTCCTCCTAGTTTCTAAATAAATGAACTTTATTGTCCCTGGTATGAATCTTGTATAAATGACTTTGCTTTATCTTTTCGTTAGTTTGTTTATAACATTAACTTTTACTGTTTATGATTTTAGATCTTTCATTTTTTGCCTTTAATATAGGTATATTATAAAACTTTAGTTTTCAGTTTCTTTTTATGTTACAGACTTGGTAGTAGCTAAAAAACTTTTAGTTGGTCTGCATGCAAAATTGATTTTCCGTGCGAAAAAGTCATCGTGCGAAAATGTCGCTGTGCAAAAATTTCATCGTAAAAATTGACGTTGTGCAACAATTTTGCCGTGAAAAATTGTCATCGTGAAAAAATGTCGCCGTGCAAAAGTGTATCCTCGTGCAAAAGAGTCGCCGTGCAAAAGTGTCCCCTCGTGCTAAAGTGACGCTCGTGCAAAAGTGACGCCGTGCAAAAGTGTCCACTCGTGCAAAAGTGACCCTGCGTGCAAAAGTGACGCTGTGCAAATGTGTCCCCTCGTGCTAAAGTGACGCTCGTGCAAAAGAGTCGCCGTGCAAAAGTGTCCCCTCGTGCAAAAGTGACCCTTCATGCAAAAGTGTCCACTCGTACAAAAGTGACGCTCGATAAAAGTGACGCTCGTGCAAAAGTGACATCCACCCATTTAAAATATATTTGTGGTTTTTAAAAGGACAAGTTAATTGTTTTTAGTAAAATGACGAAGTAAGAGTGGAATAAAAATAACTTACCGTTAAAAATATGATAAACACTTCCACTTATCATAAGTGTTATCTTGTATAAATCAGCTTTTATAGTAAGCTCACTGGATTTGTTAAAAAAAACTTTGTAGGCCACTAAATTTTGAAAGATTGTATTAAATCCATAAAAAATATAAACAAAAGTAAAATTTTTATTAAGCTGTTTTTGAATGACTAATTTTGTATCTTTTTTACCTTGGTTTTCTTGAATTACTTGAGCAGGACACTTTATGTTAAAACAATCTAATGTTAAGTTTTCGGTATTCAGATGGCAATCAATTGTTCATTGCTAGCAACCCTTCACTAAAATCATGTTAGAAATGTTTGTTATTAAATAGCTTAGTTTTATTTGATTTGCTTACGTAGTGAGTTATAAAATACGTCACGGATTAGATATTTATTTTTGTTGACAGATTCGGCTCGCAGGCCGTACGATGCCTACCTCTACCTGATTGGATTAATTCAGTACAAACTAAGTAAAAAGATTAAAAATGTAATTCAATTGTTTGCGAAAAGATATTTTTTTGCTAAATACAAAATTAGCTTGAGTCAACTTGTACACTTTTTAAAGATATCGTATTAAAAAGTATTTGTTTAAAAAATGAATTTAAAAAAATACCAAACTGAATTTAATTATTCACCTTCATCAATGAATCCAATAAATTCTTAGTATGCTGTATCTAAACAGCAAAGATAAGAAGATAGTTTTATAAAAATACGTTTAAAATAGTTATATGTATACATTATGACTACCAGTGTAAAGCAGTGTTATTTCAGATTGTGGAGATTTATTCTTTATTATGCATTTTCGTTTTCATTTTGTACTTTTTTTTTAAATGATAAGTTAAATACATTAGTTTAAATAATCTTTAACTCTGGTAAAACTTTAAATAAGTATTTAAAATATTTTATTTGAACAAATACAAAGTTTTATCGTTTAAAATCTTTGTTTCAAATTCTATGAGTCTGTTATAGAGTTTTTGCTTTTAGTGTTTTAGTTAACAATAAATTTATTAGATAATAACTTTACAAATATAAAATTATTTTACTTTAATTTAATAGTCTCTTTTATCAAACTTTAATTTGAATAAATATAATAGGTTGTTTGAAAAACCTAAAAGTTTAAATTTTAAACTCTAGTAGTTTGTTTTAATTAAATAATTCTTATATGTACAAATACTGATTTTAAGTAATAGGTTTAAATCTAATACTATAAATCGATCAACACGTAAATGATTATTTCTTTTTAGTTTACAATAATTTTACCAAGTATGTTAATTAGAAAACTTAAGTTGTTTTAGTTTAGATTATATACTTGATGTTGTTTAAGGTTTAGAATTTAAAAGTTGATCAAAATGTTTGAAAGGTTTTAAGTTTTAGCAAAACTGTTTATATTAAAATATTTTTTTATTTCAAATAGTCTCATATCTATAAATGTTTAGTTATGTAAAAACTTTAAACGCTTTGTTTAAAGTTTATAATGATAATTTATACTAAAGAAAACATATATATACATATAATTACGCACCTTTAGTAGCTGAAAACGTTTAGTGCTAAAAAGAGAAAAATTGATATTTTTATTGGGTTTTTTAAACGCTATACAAAAGTAATCAAATTTTAGCTGTAATAATGTTCTGATTATTACTATCTTAAATAGTTTATAGAAAGTTGTTAATATCAATGTTTATTTGCTAGTATAATGTTAAATTAACTTGAAAATAAAACTTCCATTTGAAACTAAAATTAGTATAATTATATGTAATCACCAAAAACTTAAAGAACAAAATTAAAAAAACTCCAAGTTTAACAAAGATGATATAGTAGAAAAGTTTTTTAAAGGTAGAAGTTAGAGACTTTGGAATGATATCCTTAGATCTACTATATATATTTTTTTTAGAATTTTTCAATACTTACTTCAAATCAAAAACATTCTTTAAAAATTCAATTAAAGCCTTGCAAATGTGTTAAGTATTTATAAAAAAATGTTTTCTTTTCAATACATAATACGGAATTTTAAGTTTGTAAAAAATGTTAGCTACTTTTGAAAGCAGTAAATTTAAAAAATCTCAAATTAAACTAAGGAAGTGTTTACTAAATATAATAATTAGTTTCAGTTGTTGTTAAATTAACAAAATGAAGTTCTTGGTTTTTCTCGTTGCATTCTACTTTCTGATGATGAATAGCTGTTGTGATGGTACTGCAAGTATTCTTGTAAGTTTATGTTTTAGTACTAACACTTTATTAAGCACTTTTATATTGATGTTTATGAATTGAAACTGTTTCCAAATGTTTATCTATTTATCTATTTATCCATTTAAAGATTTTACTTCTTTCACCTGAAAGTTGTTAAACACATCAAAAGTCTATGTTAGTTTTTTCTATCAAAACTTTTTTGCTTTATTGTAATTGCAAGACATCATTGCTTGTGCAATTTTTAGGTGGAAAAGCAAGGAGGAGAACAAAGTTAGTTTCTTTGTTTTCAATTTATCAGTTGCTTAAAATAATTTTTTTTAACTTTCAATAATCTTTAATTACTTAACACTACCAAATTATTTAAATATATGAAATATTGTCAACGTATCAATCTAAATATTTATTTAAGTTTTCATAAAACCGATGCTCGATCATAAATATCGTCGGCAGACGTGGTATAAATAGAAAGATGGATATTTTACTACAAATTACTCCTATATTTTAACTGTATTGGGCTACATTCAAAAAAATTGTAAGGTAGAGCTCTTATAAATGTCTTTTAAAACAATCAAACTAATTGATATTTACAATTTAACTTTAAGTAAACGAAAAAAATGGTATTTAATACTACAATTATTAAAATGTATATAGAATTGTCAAAGTAACAATAATCTTATCTATCTACCCTTTCTGACGTAACGATCATCAATATGGTCAACATGTCTGATGATAATTCAGTAATAACTTCTACACCTTAACTGTTTTGGGATTTGTTAAAAAATTTCAAACGAAATTTTAAAGTAGTGCACTTTAAATTGTTTTACAAAAATAGATTTTAGTTTTATGTTCTTTAGTTTATCGTGCCTGTCCGCTCTATGAAGATAAACCAAATTGTGTGAAAGCAGCTATAGTGGATCCTGGTAAGTTTCTTTTATTACGTCATAAAGTTTGATTGTTTGGTAAGATTTTTACTTAATAAAATGTTTATAGCTACTATGAGTGGTGAGTTTAAATAAAGCCGGATAAGTTTAAATTTTTACATTTTAAACTAGTTTGTAAAAATTTTAATAGCCCATGAAAAGTATAATTAGTTCCCACAATTTAACTAGTTTTCAGCAAGGTTGATGATTGTTGAAAAAAAATTCTTTTAAACCGATCTAAATGATATTAGCATTTACAAATTTTATTTATGATCAATATCAAGACAAATAAATGCTTTTAATTAATTTTCGTGAGAATAAGAATTACTATTTAGTTTTTTCTATTTTACTATTTAGTTTTAGACCAATGCGAAGACAAGTTTAATGCGCTACTTAACAACATTGAAATTGTGAACGTTAAATTGTACTGTATTGAAATGAAAGTAAACGGATTTAATGAGTACAAAATTGGAGCTGTAGTTGATGTAAAACCTGCTGAAGGTTTGTATTATATATATATATATTGCACACTCAAATAGTTTTTGTTGTTCTAAGTTACTAGCTTATTAACTTACTAGTTGAAAAATATGTGATAAAATTGTACTTGAAATTTCTATAAGCTTTTGTGCTTGTATTAATAAAATTCGAGTCTCAAGTTTATACATAATACTGTAGGAAACCAATTAAAGTCTTTCTTGCACAGGGTTTTCGAATTTTTTAATGCCCTTTTTAAGAAATTAAATAAGCTATGGCCTTGTTTAATAAGATTAAAAAAGCCAATTTTAAATATTCTTATGACCTTTTTGCCTAAAATCGACCAGAGTAAGTTTAAAATTGTGGCCTTGTGCTCCCCCTTTTTTTTTATTTTATAAATTATGCCACCTGAATTTCTAAAACTTTTGTATAGTATCATAGACTTTTCAAACTACCTTTACAGAAGCTTAAGACATGTTTTTGGCCTTCATCATCAATTTCAGAATATCTAGTGGAAGTTTTAAATTTTGGCAATGTTATCTCGCCTTTTACAGCTTATGACTACCTAAATTCCTTAAGTTTTCTTAAAACTAAATAATAAACTAGCCTTAAATATACCTACGTCATTTTTTGGCTCTTTATCATTAGCTAAGAAACATATATTGTAAGTTTCAAAAAAAGTCTATGTCCCTTTACTACCCACGCCACCCATACCCCTTTAGCCATTTTGCAGTTTTTAGGGTCCCAATATTCTTAATGGCCCCCAAATGGGTTATATGGACCACTTTAGGAAACCTTGTTAAATAATATAATGTATTTTTTCTTACTGTAGGTAAATTGTAATCCGTTAAAGTTCAAGTTGTTTATTTATCTAATAAGTTAAGTTTAAATTAGTTGAATTTGAATAATTATTTCCAGATGAACATTGCAGTGGAATTTGTAGTTATGGTTGTTTGCAGTTAGAAGTAGAATTACTCAATGGTGATGTTGTTGCTAAAGTTCCTTTATGTGCTTATGGTAAGTTATTAATATAATATAAGTACCATTGTAAACTATTATTTTAAGTATTCAACGAATTATATACTTTTAACATAAAATAAAACTAAACTAACTATAGGCTGTCTGTTATTACCTGAAGATGTTAACAAAGTCAATATAAACTAAAAACATAGTAAATTATGAGTTAGTGCATACTATTTCTTTTTAGTTCATAAGTAAATTAAAATACAGGTAGTTATATGCTATTTAAGCACTCAATAATTTTTCGTTTATTAGGGATTACATATTCAAACATTATTACTATTTTTAAATTAAACTATATCAACAGATCGTGTGTATGGATATGTTATTAGATGGTATTATGTTTAGTTCAAATCAGTTGATAACCATCAATTGTTGATCAATTAGCTGGTATTTGAATGTTTCTTTATTCGTAAAAAATATGTTTCATATACAGTTTTTCTTTTTTGTTAATTGTTGTTAGCTGACATTTAAATAATGTTTCGTTTTTTGTTAACACTCATCATTTTATGTTTTATAATTTCTGCAAATTATTAATACAATAAAATGCTGAAATAGATAAAACTGATTTTTTATTTAGTAAATCCTAGTGCTAGTGCAGTAAAAGTAGTCTATCTTAAAATATATTAGACATAAACGACTAGTGAACTACAGAATAGATATTAGTTTAGTTAGTATATGTACCAGGGGCGTGGTTTGACGGGTTTCCTGTGAACCCCCTGAAAATAAAAAAGAATAAAAAGATTAGATTATCACTAAAAACGTTGTTTATTGACTTTGTTTTGGTTATTTGATAAACTTTAAATAATGAATATTGAATTTATAACACTGAAAGATTAAAAAGTTTCCGTAATAAAAAATGCTTTATTTTGGCCCTGCTGAAATAGATTTTAAATTAAATTTCAATTTTGATGTCATAATAGGTAAAACTTTTAAAGTAGCATTTTCTTTCTGAGAAACTTTTTACTAACATGTTTTAGTTTCAACTATAAATTGTAACTTATTGTAAACAATTTTTGATAGAGTATCGTTTTTGAACTAGTAATTGTCCAATTTAATCACTTAAATTATATTTTACTTATTTGGTTGTGTATAATAATGTTGTGTGAAGCTTTTGTACTTTAAAATTTATATTTTTTGTTTATGTGTCAACCAATTGGGTTTAAACCTTGAAAAGTTCAATTTAGAGAGTTTTCAAAATTACTTTAGACCACTGCACTAAATGGCAATTTAATCTTTTATCATTTAATGGCATTTTAATATTTAATAATAGTTGCTTTATTTTTCTATATCTGTTGGCCACAAAGTTTGTTCTTGATTTTTTGAAATTTTTAATTCAGAGAGATTTCAAAATCATTAGAATTCCTGCAACAATAGGCAAACATTAAATTATAATTCATAAATATTTTATTATAGTTGTAAAAGTCTAAAATTTTTTTGGTAATTACCTAGGATGATGTTGCACCAATTTCAAGCTGAAATTATATTGTTTAATATCTTTTTGAACCATAATTTTAGGCTTAAAATCAATATTTTAAGCCTTGTATAATTGATCTAAAATTATACTTCGTTTTAAACAAGCTATATAAATATATAGTTAGTATTAAATTCATTTGGTAAAAACTAAAATACTTAATTGATTTTATTTTACAGTACAGTAATGTATGTAAGTTATTGCATCATTTGCTTTATTTTAAAAACAAAAGCAATTAAATATTTTAGTTTTATTAGTTTATGATAAAAAAGTTTTATTTATGTATTTATAAAATATAATTTTTAAGCCTATAATTATGATAAAAAACAACATTGAATCTAATATAATTTCAGCTTGATATTGGTGCAACATCATCCTAGGTAGTTACCCATTTTTTTAGTGAAATTTCAATTTTAATAAATTAAATTACTTGAAAAAATGTTTTTATTATTATACATTTTTTTTTTTCGGCTCTTTTAGTTATGATTTATCTAAGTCTAATACAGTAAAAAAAAATATATATAATACTTTCCTACTACTAATTATATGTTATTCTTTATTACGAAACAGAAAAAAGCATTTTAAACACATAGTTTTTTGGCTAAGTATTGCGTACTTAACTGGCAGTGCATACGTAAGAAACGCGTGCTTAAGCGGAAAATTAAGAACAAAAAAAAATTGTAAAATTGTTAATCCCTTTGAAAAGAAACTGACACGCCCCTGATATGTACTATGGTGTCTATGATATATGTGTAAAAATATTTAAAAAATACAAATACTTTAGTCTTTCTACAATTTTCCTAAATGTTTTCCTTAGTACAGTGTAAATCTTCTAGTTTGCTGAAAAAGTAGATCGTAGTTACTAACATAATACTATAAATTGTTACATACATGAAATATTAGCTTAAATAGTTTTAATAAATAAGATAAACGAAAAGCAGTAAAAAAATAAAGTTGACTAAATAGCATTAGTGTTAAAATTAAATGGCCATTTATCTATATTTTTTTTTACATTGAGTATGCCCTAAACTGAAAAGGTAAATACAATTTTATTAACTAATGAATTTCCTGAAATTATATATTGAATACAAACATAATAATAAAATTTAAACCATGTTATAGATTTGTTTGATATCAACAAAAATCTGAAAGAATTTTTGTTATATTGCAAACAAAATAATTCTTTTATATTATTATTTGTTCAAACTTTATATGGTTTCGTGCTTTCAACATACAAAGACTCAGACTAATGAAATAAACACATTTTTTCGATAAGAGCTCTTAAAAAGTGATGGAGTTTTGTTATTTTTTACATTAACAGGAAGTTTTGGGAGTTTTATTACTTTTTTTTGATTTATATATAAACTTATAACTTTATATTTAAACTATTTATATTCGTTTATATAGGTTATAGCTTTTATAAAATTCACTATATTAGTTAGATATATTCAATATTGAAGACTTAAATCAAAAAATAGCAAATCGATTTGAAACAATACTAATTTTTATAAAACAACTTTTTTGTTACAAATAAGCAACAAGTCGCCGATTTATTTTCTGTGAATTAAAATAATTACATTTTTTCAAGGTTATCATTTTTGAGCATAGTTGAAAATGTTTTATTTATTTTATTATCAATGATGAACAATTAAGACTTTTAATTAAACGTTTAGCAAGAAAAACCATTGTAAAAGTAATCACAAAACTAATATTTATGATTTAGTTTACTAGTTGTGGATGTTTTAAACGTTTTAATTTAGAATACTTATACTATAATGACTCTATTATATACTTCATACAAAAAACTAAGAATTCTGCTATTTGTGCATTTTATTGTATTTACAACTTCCTAAACAGTTATACAACAACATAGAATCATAAAAGTCAATACAATAAAATGTTATTTAAAGTAAGTGTCAAGTATTAAAATAACATTTGTAAAAAACGAAAAAAGTAACAGAAACACGACTTTGAGTATTCAGTGTTCAGCTTGCAAAGCAACACTTTATTTATGGAAACTCTGCACTATTTTGTAACATAAATAAAATTAGGAGCACACTTGAAAATATTTTCTCTTGAATTGCTAAGTTTTATTTAATTTACCAACATTGTACTTAAAAATATGCCTCGCCGGCAAGAGATTTTTTCAGTAGGACGGATCCGGTTTGCAGGTCGTACGTTGCCCAACTTAAACTGACTAATATAGTATACATTAGTTAGTAAAACGGTCTATAGCGTAAATCAATATTTTTACCGTAAAATAACTGATTTTAATTTAAGTTAATAGCTTGTTTTCGATTTCATATAGAATTATTTGCAATTAGACCACAGCAAGCTTAGTTTAATTTATGACAAAATATTAACTTTAAAGACCAAAAGTTTTGAAACAACTATATTTAGTAGCAAGTGATTACCAATCTAAAATTGTATTCCTTGAACATGTAGAAACTTTTTGTTATAAAAATTATTTTTTTTTGTTTTGTATAATTTTTTATATAAAAAATATTTTAAAGCAATAATTAAAGTTACCAATTTTTGTGGTTAATCTTTTTAAGAGCGTTCGAAGTCGTTTAGTTATATAAAGACGAAATTATAATTTTAAAGTTTAATAGCAATTTTTATGACTGTTTTAAAAAGTTTTTATTATTCAGCTATTTATAACTTTGTTAGGTTAATACGTTACAGAATATTTTTTTTGATTTCAAATAAGTACTTTGCTTCTTTAAATTTGAGTTAAATAAGCGTATTTTGTTCTTTGTAAAGTCTTAAATTAAAAAAAATAAAATCTTAAAATTCTAAACTCATATTTTTTTTACATGTATGGATCATATTTTAAGAAAGAAATATACTTTTACTTTAAATGAGATAATGATCAATTGTGCTAAAAAAAAAACTATGCACTTTAAGTTGCTAAAAATTTTAGTGCTAAATAGAGTTAAGTTGTTTTCAAGGTTGAACTTTTTTGAAAGATTTACGTAAGTAATCAACAACTCAAAAGTTACATTTATATGTTGATTATAACAATCTGAAGTTATCTAAATAGTGAACTGTTAATATTAATGTCTATATGCTGGTTTATTAGTACATATACTAGATAAAATAATATATTTTAAAGGTTAAACTACAATATTACAAATTCTTAACTAAAATTTGAATGAAAATTAATAAAGTTCTAAACTTAATATCAAATAAATGAGTTACTTTCAATATTGAAACTATAGAAATTTAAATATTTTATCAAGTTTCAAAGAAGAACTTTTCATTTGCTGTTATCACTTTTTTAAAACAATAACAAATTTCAAATTTATAATTAACAAAAACTCTACAAAAAAGTAAATTAAACTACAATTAAGTAAAAACATCTTATGTATAACTACTGAAAAATTTGAAATTAAAATAATTACCAAGATTTATACAGTAGTAGTAAAAATCGTGATCAGAGCAATACTAAAAACTTTATCTAATTACTTTTTATCAGTTCCAGTTATTGTAAAGGTAACAAAATGAAGTTCTTGTTATTTCTTGTTGCATTCTACTTTCTGATGATCAATAGTTTTTGTGAAGGTACTACTAGTAGTGATCTTGTAAGTTTGTGTTATACTAATAACATTTCAAAATTTTTTAATTCTTAGATGTTCATGAGGTAAAGCTGTTTTAGTCAAGTTTATAAATAGAATAAAATTATTTTTATTTTTTTGAATTAAATAAAATAAATACAGTTAGTTTAAAAATGTTTAAGCACATGACAAAGCCAACATTTTAAATTTTTTATAAATATCAGAACTACATTAGCTGTAGTAGTGTAGTGTAAGACAAATATTAACTTGTACAATTTTCAGGTGGAAAAGAAAAGAGAAAATTACAGTTAGTTTATTAGTTATGAATTCAACAGTTGCTTAAAATAATTGAAGTTTAGCTTTTAATAAGCTGAGAAGGTGAATTTGATCACTACCAATGTTTTAAAAATTAGCTGTTACTGTCACTTTGTCAATTAAGTTACCTATCTAGCTTTTCTAACAAAAAAACAGTGGTGATTGATAATAAATATTGCCAACAGATCTGATAAGTGGAGTAATGTGATTTTAGTAACTGAGCTACATATCACTTTTGTTTTAAATATTTTGAGCTATGTTGTAGTTAGAAAAAATAAGTAGTGCTCAGTTTTATAAATACTACATAATTATTAAATTTTTATCCAGCGTAAAGGCAATAGTGAATGGTCATAAATATAGTATTTTAGTAACTGAGCTACAAATCACTCTAAAATTTAACTTAAATAGGTTGAGTTAAAACCAAACTTTCAACATATTGTAAATTAGTGATCAGTTTTATAGATGTTTACTTGTGAATAACGACTTTTTTTTGTATTTGTATTTATCAGTTTATCCTGCCTGTCCGCTAAATGAAGACAAACCAAGTTGTTTGAAAGCATCTCCAATTTTTATTGGTAAGTTTAAATTATTAGGTCATAAAACCTGGTAAATTTAAATTTATGTAGATGTTATACTAGTTTATTAAAATTTTAACATACCGTGATAAATAAAGTTTGTTCCAACAATTCATTTAGTTTTTAGCAAGTTTGATGATTAATGCTCAAAATGTCTGCTAATATTATTTATAACTGTTCAAATGACTTAATGAGCTTATAAGCTTAATAATGTCCAAACCAAGACAAATAGATGCTTTGCATTAGTTTTATTGTTGTGAAAATAAGAGCTAATTAGCTAGTTATAGTGATCAAAACTATCTTGTAGACAAATGCATGGATGAGTTTGAAGATTTTTTGAAAACTAATAGAACTGTAGAGAGTGATTTGGCTTGTATTGAAATGAAAGTAAACGGTTTATATCGATATAAAATGGGAGCTATAGTTTATATACAAGTTGCTGAAGGTTTGTGTTATAAATATTTAATTAAGATACAAATTTATATTTCGTAACTTAATGTTTAAAACTATTTGATTTATTAGAACATAACACTTTTTGGGTTTTAACATTATACTTGAAATTTTGTTCTTGTTTGTGCTTGGATTAGTAAAAAAAGTTTGAAAATTGAAATATTTTTTTAATGTTTTTTATAGAACCAACAAAAATGCCACTTCTATATTGTATAAGCACGTCTTAGTGTAATAGAATTGTCACTTTCAAAAGGTAAAAAAAAAAACACTAATCAATCCAATTGTTTGTAGGTGATCATTGCAGTGGAATTTGTAGTAATTGTATACCAATGGAAGTTGAGTTACTCAATGGTGATGTTGTTACTAAAATACCCTCTTGTGAACTTCGTAAGTTATCTAAATACTTGTAAAAATTGTTATATTGAAATAATTACCAAGTTAGAAAAACTTTTTGATATAAAATAAACTAACTAAAAACTTTATCCAATTATATCGACACTGTTAGCAAAGTTAAGATAAATATTTAAATTTAATAAAATGTACGATTACTAATAATATTATAAACAGTTTCGTAACTCAAATTTAACACAAAAAAGTAACTGATCAAACATAGACTATTTTTAACATAAAGTATTCAGTATCTCATAATTTTCCATTGTTTCCGATAGATGAATGAATTATTTTCTAATGTTGTTTTATTCTTAAACCATTAATTATTTAACAGGTAAGTCTTCTGTATGCATCGAAGAAAAGAATATTTAAATCAAATCTTTTGTCATTCATCAAATTTCATTCAGTTTGCTATATAAAATATTTATCTTCGTTCTTATGAAGTTTTAATTTTTACATTCCTTTTTCGTTATTGTCAATCTGTATAAGTTAATCTCTGCTTAATGTAAAGTTTAATTATGTTTGTATAACTGTGTTTAGCGAACTGTTATTATAATAAACCGCACAAAAATTAGAATTACGATGGTTTTTTATGTATCTAATAACACATATTGCAATTATAGTAAAATTAAACTAGGTAAAAAATAACTTTCAATCACTAAGATGTATTTTAGAAAAGTTTTATGTTCATAGGTTTACTATGTAAAAATATGTTACTTACGTTAATCAGTATAAAATAACTTTAACTTTTAATTTAAGCTTATAAAAGATTTTGAGTACGCTTAGTAAGTTTACAACAATTTTCACATTTCTTTCTTGAACAAGTAAGTTTTATCATGAGTAATGTAGAAATATTTTAAACATGATAAATGTATTAATTGTTCAAAATTTTCAATTATGCTTGAGGATAAAGAACAAACGACTGTTTAATAAATGTATCAAAACATTTCGATTTATTTTAGTTCTAATATTTTTTACTACATCTAAGTATAGACTAGATGTAAATTAAGAAATTTTTATCAAGTAACAAATTTAATTTATGATTCTCATAATTTAAAAGTTAAACATAAACCTGTAAACTCAATATAAAATTAAGATATATATTGGTTGTTAACAACTTATTAACTTAAGGGTTTTACTTACATTAAAAAATTTGTTTAATTATCATTTTTATAGTAAGCTATGTCACAGTTAATAAAAGTAGTTTAATCTAGTAATAATAAAAGTTAAAACAGCTTTCAAAAAGAGTGTAATAGTGTAAATCAAATATTCTCAAAAAACTAATCTGTTCAAATAAATTTAGATGAGATACAAGCATAGCAGTAGAATCTTTTAGATTTTCTTAGCTTCTACTTTTTGATTTAAATTTATGAGTCACTACTAACTTATTAGTTATTTTGGCTATTACAGTAGAAAGCTTTTAGCAAGACCAACGGTTTTGAGTTAATAATATTTTAAACGTTGATAATTAAACTTCTTGAGTAATGTTCAATCTAAAAACAACTAAAAAAATAACTCTGCACTAAGTTAGTTTTAAGAACTAAAAAGTTATTCGTGCACTAATTTCTCGGAACAGATTTTTTTGATTTTGTTGTCGTTGAATAAACAACATATTGATAATGAAATAATGTTTAAAAAATTTTCAAACATTAATTACTGAATTTATTTTGAAATATCTGTGAAACGTTTTGTAACTACACTCAGATTTTAATTTCTATTCTTTTAATTTTAATTCTAACAAATGTAAACATTTCTTTTACGATTTGAAAACTGACTAGGTCAATATAAACTAGTAGATAAACTTTTTTTTGATTAAATAAGGTCAATAATAAAGTAACAAATGTTTTTTTTTTTGCATAGCTTAAACACGGTACTCGAATTTTAATTCAGTGAAATAACTACATCAGTGGTAATTTTTTTTTGTATAAAACGTTTTTAAAGCATTCTAAAATATTAAGTCATTTAAATCTCTTACAAATCATTAGATTTCATAAAAAAATAACAAAAATCGTAACTAACTTCTGAACTAAGGCGCTTTTTTTGCATTTAAAAACTAACACTTTTATTTTAACTATAGATTTAACTTCGATAAAAGTGTAATAAAAACAAAGACCAAACTTCATAGTTTCTGATTTGTTAAGTTTATAAAACTTCAAAATAGTTTTTGATATAAGTTAAAAGCATATATTTTTTGAATAAATTTAAGTTTTTTTTCTGCAAATTAGACTCGATTGATCTTTATAATTAAAATCAAACGACTTTTTTAAACTAATGTTTTATAATTTTGTTTTAATTGTGGCAAAAATTTGGTAACCGTTGGACCAAATTGAAAAAAATTCTTCGTGGGCGTCTCTCAAATCTCAGTTGTAGCTATAACGTGACCTGTTTTTAAAACTCCAGAAAAACTAGTACATATTTTTAAAACTCACAGAATATTTACTGTATGTTTCATACTTTCAGTTAAGTATGTTTAAGATTATATTTTATTCACTCTTTATTAACAAAGCCCATAACTTCTGTTGTAATCATTAATAATTTCTAGATTAGTAGACCGGATTTGCTTGTTTGTCGCAATTCGCCAATATCTGTATCAGGTTTCCAAATATGGACAATATTTTAAGTAATGTCGTTCATTTGCAAGCTATATGTTTAAGTATTGTTTGTTTTTAATATCTAAAACAAATTTGTTATCTAGCCTCAAACACTAGAGCTGTAATATATATATATATATTATATATATATATTTTTTCAGAATGTTTGAATGCCTTAGTTTTATAATTAAAAAAGAATATTTGCTAAAAGTTTTTCAATGTAATAAGATTAGATAAAGCAACATCTAAAACAGAGCATTGAAAAAAAGAGCTTTAAATTGTTTAATATATACAATATTAAAAGGTATTAATAACTTCGAAAAATCTTTCGTCTTGTTTTTGTTATGTATAAAACTTATGGTGAAAAAAACTACTATTTAATTGAAAGTTTGAAATTCTGTGTAAGATGTAGACATGTAATCATTTATAGTTATAACAAAGTGTTGATTATTACAATCTAAAAATGTTTTAAGTGGCAAGTTGTTCATACTTATGTGTTAGTATTAGTAATAGGTGTGTGACATAGAATAATATATAAGACTAAGTTTTAAGTATATGAATCAATTAAAAAATAGAAAAATAACTTTTTTTTTTGTATGTAAATATATATAAAAATATTACTTTTAGTTATACAATGGTTTTAAAATTTTGTAAATACTCTTTAATTATTAATAATATACATTGAAATTTAAACTGAGTCTTACAAGTTACAAACTGATTTTGGTTACAAGCATTAATTTGTGTGACATAAGTATTAGGTTTTTAAACTGTGTACAATATGCTATGTACTTGCATATAGTAATAGTAAATGTTATGCTATAACATATCTGAATATACTAACTATTTGCCTTTTGTTAGTTTCAGTTGTTTTAAAAGTAACAAAATGAAGTTCTTGTTTTTTCTAGTTGCATTCTACTTACTGATGATGAAAAGTTGTCATGGTGAATCTTTGAAAAGTTTTGTAAGTTGATGTTTTATGATATATATACACATATACTCATAGACTTATATATTAGAGTTAAATCAATTAGTGTGTACATTTTTAAGTTAAAGCTAAGAATTCTAAGGGTTTAAAACATGTGTGTTTTATGTTTCTAGTAACTATTATGATTATTTGATATAACTAACTTTCAAAGAGTTGCCAAGAAGTAAAAACTATGAAACTATTTTTTATTTCAGCTGGATAGCCATGGTAAAAGAAACAACTACTGTAAGTTTTCTTAACTTTCTAACTATTAAACATAACATAGCTTTAAGACTAACTTTAAATAAGATGAAATAATGAAAGTTTACTAAAACTTTTTAACTATAGCTTTGAATATAGTTAATGCTTAAAATAACTTTATTTAACATTAAATCTCACAAGAAAAAAAAATGAAGATTCTAAATATATGGAGAAAACTTATTGGTTATCAAACTGTACTCTAGTCGAAATTTTTAACTTTTCTGATAAAAAACTTACTTTTTTTTAATTATTATGTTTGTATATTTCAGCCCACCGCGCTTGCTCAATTTTTCAAATTAAAGAGGATTGTGTGGAAGCAATCATGGTTGTTTCAGGTTTGTTTTGTTTTGGGTCTTCATAAATTATAGTTTAATAAAATGTATTACGTTATAAAGAGAATTTGGTGATAATTTTATCAGGTTTTTAGATGTTATTTAATCCTATATAGTTTGGTTTTTAGCAAGTTATTTGATAAGTGCTAAACGAAACTACTGTCTATAAACTTTTAAAATTATTTTAATTAACTAAATATGCTTGAAATTAATATTAATTACTGTTTTGTAGACAACTTTTAAGTTCTTGTCAAAAAATTAAGTTATTTTAGTGATAACATTTAACTAATACTAGCAGATTACTGCACAAAGTTTGAAGACAATCATAATGAAATGATCAACAAATTGGAGATTTGGAAAGGAAGTTTGCCAAACCAAGCTTGTTTCAAAGTCAAACTAAATGGTTATGACCATTTTAAAATGGGGACAATAGTTGATATACAATATGCTGAAGGTTGGTATTATATGTTTTTTGTTAACATTAGCAAATTAATTTTAGAAAATTGTAGTTAAGTAGCTTCAACTTGAAAATATAACAAGCAAGTTTTACTAGGCAAACGTGTTATTTATTCAATAATGTTTGCAAGTTGTTAGATTTATACTCGCTAAAATGCTATTAAAACCACATTTACCCTACTGAAGGTAAATTTTTACGTTTAAATGATTATACTTAATACTAATTATATTTAGATGAACATTGTAGTGGAATCTGTCATTATGGTTGCTTGCAGTTTGAAGTTGAGTTACCTAATGGTGATTTTCTTGCTAAGGTCCCTTCGTGCAGACCTAAACACTTTCGTTCGGAGTATATCGGCGACGTTGTAAACAAAGGTAAAATTAATTTTACATTTGTTAAACCATCTACAATGCTTGATTAATATTTTTTAGCTAATAGTTACTTTGTAATTATATCATTCAAAATACCAGCAATTTATATGTAAAGCTAATATACAGCAAGGTATAACTTTTTATTTTATATGGTTTATATACTATGTTCAAATAAATTATGAATTACAAGATTGAGTTTACTAAATAATTAATTTTAAATTTATACTAACAGAGCTTCTTCGAAGAATTTTTGATGGATATTAGTCTCAAGTCATTTGAAGTCCATCAAATTTAATTTAGTTGTATGTAATGTTTCAGTTTTGTCTATTCTTATAAACTTTGCTTCTACTCAATGATTTATCGCTTTTGTCAAATTTTATTTTGTTAGCTGCGGTATGTACTTCTATGTTATATTTTCTATGTACGTGTATAACTGGATATAGCAAATTGTTTTCTACAATAAACTGCACAAAATAAAAACCTATAGTTTTTTATACAGCTATGCAATTATGTGGTATATTAGAATCAATTATTATACAACTATTTGAACAAATAAAAAGTAAAAATATAAAACATAAACCTACAAATATTTTGGTATTTTTGAAAATTTTATAAAAATAGTTAAACATATAGACGCTTAAGTTACTTTCATCGGATAGTACTAAGTTAAACTTAAATGACAATAACCGAATCGCTATATATTTAGTTCCTAGTCTTCTACTTTAAACTGTTACAATTAATCCTGAATGAAAACTAATTTATACTTTAACCTTGAATTGCTACTTAAAAGACTAAAAGTCCTAAAATTAAAACAATTATTTTATTACGGACTGCATGTGGTATACAATTTTTAGTCTTTTTTTCACCCTTTTTTGAGCTTAAATTCTTTTAGATAAATAAAATTCTAGTTCTAATTAAAAACAAATTTCCCCTTGTAAATTTTTAACATAGTATGCAAGTAAAACTATAAATTAAATAGTTATTTAATGAATGGAAAACAATGCTGTCCTAAATATTATTTTTAAAAGCTTTTGATTACCGTTAGTTATCTAATAGATTGAATTTATAAAACAAACTTACTAAATGAAATGCAAATTTAGACCAAATATGTATTAATGTAGAATTTTGGTTGTGGAACAATTAATTCTATTTATACGAAATATTTTATCTTGAAATAACTCTAATTGATGAAAAAAACAAGGTATCTCAATACTACTTCTCAACTATAAAAGTTACTGAAGTAAAATTAAAAAAATAATAAAAATGTAGTGTTAGTTTGTGTTGTATGCATGAGAGCATTAAGGTAAAAAAACCAAAAAAAATTGTTCTTTTTATTAAAACTAGTAGATTTAAAAAGAATATCAAGCAAAATAAAAAAAATAAGAACCAAATTCGATTATTTTATGGTTTTATTTGCTTATTTATAAAAGTTTTCGATGAGTTAACTGTTTTAAAAAATAAATTAATACCTACAGAATACATAAGATTATTATTAAAAAGTTGCTACAGTAGATAGATAATAGAAACAAGTCGTAAAAATTGTGATGCAACTAACTAAAAACAATAAAAAATACTACAAGACTTTTTTTTTTCATTTCAATTGTTTTTCAAGTTTGTTCTATCCAATAAGATTAAGAAAACTGTTTGAAAGCATTTATAGTTTCCACAGGTGACTTTTAAAATCAAAAATGTTAAAAATAATAATATAGATTGTTAACTTAATCAAACTTCGGAAAATCGTGAAAAAATTTTGAAAAAAGAAGTGATAAAACGTAGTAAGACTCAAAATCCTGCTGTTTGTATGAAGATATATAATAGTCATGATGTCAAAAACAAAATTTGAATTGTAATTGACATTTAAGCTGATAATAATAATGTTAAATTTAATTTGTTTTTGAGACGATGAAACAGTAATTATACGAGTCAATTCTTTTAAAGTTCTAGATTGTTTTTATTCATGAATGTATAGTTTGATATAAGGTGCTGATAATATAATTTTTTTTGTTGAAGTTGTATAAGTAATGCTAATTTTTTTTTTGCAAACTTTTCTATACGTTAAAATAATGATTGAATTGTAAATACAAAACTATTTTCCAATAAAACTACGCATACTTGAAACAAAATAATGGTACATTTTTCATCACGGAAGATATTTGGCTTCGCATTTGTGATAACGGTAGTATGAAATTGATAATAAAACTATTAAAAGGATATGTTATAACTAATGTGGGTCAGTGTCAACCAGTAAAAATTTCTACTGAGTTATAAGGCAGATCAACAAAGGCATTATGTGGAATACTTAGGAATATTAAATATTTTAGATGTAGATTTAGTGAAATCCCAATAACAGTGTTTGTTTGTGCTCTTAAAATATTTTCTATCAAATTTGAATGATAATAGCCTTTTTCAATTATTATATTTTTACAGAAATGTAGATGAAAAGATGCTTAAAATGGTTAATGTCGATTTAATTTAGTCATAGTTTTTATTTCTGTAGTTTTTGATTATTATTCTATGAATTATATGCTTAAAGCTTTTTACTCAATAGCATAAAATTTCTCGTTTTATATCAACATTGAGTTGGGAAATTAAATGTTAAATTTCAAAGTTGTTGATTTCTTGTTACTTTTATAAACTTAATCCAAAACTTATAGGTTCATTCTTTTAACTCCAAAGTTAATTTTAAGTCTAAGTAAAAATTGTTTTATAATTATTTTAAACTTCATGTTAGACAAAGTTATTCGTTAAACAGAGTTTTTACTTACTGCTTTTCGATCTCTAAGCTAAATTTTCTAAAATATATTTATTACGAATTTAACTTTTTAAGTATACTAATTTATGCAATTAATTTTAGATTATATAAAATTTTAAGTAACTTTCCACAGTCAAAAATTAACGGAATAAATTTTTATCAACTCTTATAATAATTATTTGTTTTCTAAACCAGAAAATAAATATATTACAATACAAACTTGACTAAATACAATAAAGTATTTAAAAATAGTAAAACTAATCAAAATAAACTTGTATACAAAATTTTATTTAATAAAGAAGTCTTATTTTAAAAACTAATTTTTACTAATTAAGAACTAGTTGTTTTATTTTAATTAACTTTTAGAAACTAGAATAACAAATAGTTTTTCAAACTTATTGCTTACAAGTTAAAAAATCATATCCTAAAAGTTTTTTTTTTTGAATATTAAATAATCAATAATAAATTTGTAGTTTTAAATTTAAATAAACTGATTCGTTTATATAGTTTTTAATAAATGTATACCTTATTAGTAATAATAATAAATATTTTTTTAAATAAAATTGTATGATTTTTTTACTTGTGGACTTTTTAGCACATAGAGTAAAGTTTTTTAAAGTTAAACAAAAAACTTTTGATTATGCTTTGAATTCAATATTAATTATTTTTTATGCCAAATAAGTAAACTTTTGAAACAATTTAGTCTAATTTATAAATAAAACTGTTTAAGTAATCAATTTACTGTAAAAAACGGTTTTGCAATAAATCAAATTAAGTTTATTGCATTTTGTGCAAAGAGACAATAAAATAACGTATACAGTTTATAAAGTAAGTTTTGAAGAAATGTTGTTTAATTGGTTTATCTAAAAACTTTTAATAAAAAATAACTGCGGAATTTAAAGCGTAAAAGTAAAATAAACATTTTTATATATTCAAAAAATTTAACTTTTAAAAATGTCATATAAAAAAGCTTATTTACGTAAAAAACAAAACATACTTTATAAACAAATGCAAAACTTATAAAGTATATATGTATCGCGTACTAGTTGGAACGGATGTAAGTATAAAGACTAATTTAATTAACTAAATCAAAATTTCAAATTTTTCTTTTCAAACTTTCACTTTAGATTGGAATTCTTTTGAAAATGATTCACCCTGAAAATTAATTAAAAAGTTAAATGTTATTTTTTGTTAAAAGTATTAAAATTGTTATGACAACTTAGCTATCTACCAACTAAGTTGTTATAACATTAAATCTTATACTTTTTATAAACAAAATTAATAATAAATTTGATATTTATGGTTATAAAATCTTCACTAACTCATTTGTAAATTTTAGTAATAATACAAAAATTTTGCCATGTAAATACTGTTTATTAAAGACTTTAGAATCTTTAAAACTAAAAATTAGGTTAACATTTAGCTAACAGTTGATTATATTCAAACTTTTCTAAATTCAATCATTTGTAATATAAACAACTTTTAGAATCATGTTTGAATAAGTAAAAATATGTTAAAGTCAACTAATGCGGAAATATTAAAAGCTTGTTCATAAATGCATGTACTAAGATTTTAGAATTACGTTTAAGTTATAATTTATAACATGTGATTAGTCACATTAAAACTTGGAAGTAATCATGATTATACAACTTTTAGTTTAAATAGTTACGAGTAACAAAAGCTTCAAACTAACTTTATACAATGAATAAATAGATTTGAAGTTTGTAAAAAACAAATAGACCAAAAATATTAAAAATGTGTAATTTTGGACATGTTAATTATCAAATATGAATACAATTCAACTTTTCTCAAAGTTTTGTAAATTTATTAATAATAAACTAAAACTTTGTTAAAAAAAAATTTAGCTGTCATAAGACTTACTGATATTATACTAAACAAGCCAAGAACCATTGAAAAATTTTTCATTAATAGTTTCAGAATATGCTTATTTAAATACGGCTGAGCCCATGTCATACGATTTTTAGAAAAAATAAACAACAAGACTTTTAAACAACCCTGTTTTCCAATACAAATTTTTTTATTCAAAAAACATTATTTTTTAAATTTATTTTAAACGCGTATATATCGGTGTTTGTCTGTCAAATACGTGTTACTTAGTTCTCGCTTGCTGCTTCCACTCTTTAAGTTACGATGATAAATTGAAGTCGACGTTTCAACAAGTTAAACTCAACATCTAGGTTCGAGAATCAAGAATGTCAAATAGCGAGCATTAAAACGTCCACATCGTTGGTGTTTTGTAGAATTTTACGATTGTTAATACTTTTTATAGATTTTATTTGTGTCGTGATTTAATAGTTGCTTTCTTCAGAACTTGTGATTATTATTTTAAATAAAGTAACTTGCAGTGACTCAAAGTTTAACTTAGGAATAAGTTACTTTAAGTTAGACCAATATTAACTTTAGTTCTGCAAGCTACTCGTAAGTAAAGCAGTCAGTTTAGTAAGTACTTTGAGACCACATACTTAAGACCATAAAATATAACTAGTACTAAACATGTATCATTGTGGTTGTACCGTCTTTTTTTAAAGAACATTAACAGCATTAACTTAAATTATTTTTTATCTTCATTATAACTTCATTACAATTATTTTAGCAAATTGTCGACTACCAACGATGTGAAACCTAGCAATTAAAAATAATGAATTAAAAAATAATATTGTAAAATAAAATAAAACTACAACCTAAAAACCTTAAACTCAACTTTTACATTAAAACTGATACTTTACAACAAAATGTAAGTACTTGGAATCAGATTAAAATATGTTTTAAAGCAATAACTAATTTAGTTTAGACTATATTTGCTTATAAAGCTGTTTTGTATAAACTAAATGTTTTAAACACACTAAAATATTTTTGTCAAGTTTTTTTCAATTTTTTTTCAAACTATGTTATATGCTTAAAGTTACTTAAAAACAACTAAATAAATAAAAACATAAAAGTAATGTTCTGACCTCATTTGAGTAATTTTCTAGTGATTTTGTGGAAATTTCTATATCATTGTTCTGTTTTGTATTTGTTGTCGAGTTGTTCTGCGCTTGATGTGGTGACACCTGATTGGTTGGAATCGTTGGTGGATACAAAAATCTGAAAAATATACAGTTGTATAAATAACCTACACAAAAATAATTAAAGTAGATATTTAAGCTCTTTAAAATTTTACTGTTTATGTTGTTTAAAGTTATGAGTGCTACAAAAGCTTTGAAAATATTTTCAATATGCTTGTTAAGAAAAGCAGTTGTGGCTTAGATAACACATTATCAAACTAGTTAAAGTATAAACTGAAACCTGGAAAGTTTGTAAAGGTTAATTTTGAAGTAAAAGAAAGACAACATATATATGTAATTAAGTAGAATCAAGTTCAAATAAATTAGTAAATGTTTTCTTTGTGCTATGGGTGAAACTGTAATTACAAAATTTTGCTTTTTGCAAACAGCTTTTTATGTTATACTGCATGTACTTATTCTTAGATGAGCTTTAATTAGATGACTTAAAACAAATATTAAATATGAATTATAAACATTAGGGACATCGATAAGGTACAGTAAGTTGTTAACCTAACCTTGTGACTCCGGATGAACACGCTTCTTTATTAACAAGAGTTGAAAAATTAAAAACAATAAATATACATTTATACATTCTATTTTTCAAATCTCACCTGGTTCCTCCGTAAGAAGAAGCTTCGTTGTTCACCGGAGTTGGAGGAGCCGACCAGCAAGGAGCCGCGGAAAATGAGGAAGAACACCCTGATGATATACCTGAAATTAATTAGTATATATATATATATATTTATAAGAATATAGTTAAAGTGGTATTTTAAACGTATTCGGAGAACATCCTGATGATATGGCTGGGATTATAAATTACCGTAATTATTAAATATTATTAAACATAATGACTTTAAAATAAATAAGGATGACGTAATAATGAGGATGACGTAATAAATGAGGATTACGTACCTGAAATTAACTTATGAATAAGCAAATATATATATATATATATATATATATATATATATATATATATACATAATAAATGAGGATGACGTAATATATGAGGATGACGTACCTGAAATTAACTTATGCATAAACATACATATATGTATATATATACATATATAATAAATGAGGATGACGTAATAATGAGGAGGACATACCTGAAATGGCACCCGATGAAGAGTTGCCTCCTGAACAACCTGAAACTCCGCTGTCGCACCTAAAATTATAAAATTATTAAAGTTTAATAAAACATTATATTTAAAATAATTTCATCAAAATTTGTTGGTTTGTATAAAACTTTCTTACTTTTATTTGTCTGAATAAAATAGAAACATGAACAATGATTACAAAAAAAACAGTAAAAACTAAGTTTAGGGTTTTTAATTCTTTACGTTTTGCTAAACTATTAAGAATATAATAAAATAAAAACGTTAAACATTTTTACCTCTGCATGCTGACGTCAGCGCTCAGCGACGAGCTGGAAGTTCCCGCCGATTCTCCGTCACGGGAATTCCCCACCAAGCCCTGGGAGTTTCCCTGCAACGACGCCTCGGTGTGGCTGCGCGGCCTTCCCCCGCTCGTCACCCTCTCGGAGCTCCTCGGTCGCGACGCGGATCTTTTGTCCGCTATGCGGCGCTGCGTGGCGGTCGAATGTTTCGCGGTTTGGGGACTTTTTTTCGGGTTGAACGAGGGACTGCTCGTTACTGACATACTGCCTGTTGAAATATCAACTATTTTAATTTTTAATTTTGTTTGTATTAATAAATTTTCATGCTTCCTATGTACTCAATTGCTTGTGATAAAATTAGCACGGTGTTCGCACGCTCGGATTAGTTTGTGTAGATAAGTGTGTATGATAGTTGAAGTTAGTGTTTTGTCAAGTTGCTTTTGATTCACTTACTTACAAAATTCAACAGTGGATTACTTTTTTGCTTGCAACTGATGAGTTAAACAGTTAAAAACGTCAAGTTTTTGGTAAATAAAAATAATCAGTGTTTTGCGTAAGTTCATAAAAATCAAAACTGAGCTGAAAATTAGAATATTATATTTAACTAAAAGTATCAAAAAAGCTCACCTGTTCTGCTGGTTTCATCACCCGCTGGTTTGGCGACGTCGAACATGAAAACTTTCGATTTACCGTCGCTTCTCTCGCTTTTCGGTTCGGATAACGACTCGCAACTGGACGGGTAGGCCGACTCGTACAGCGGGAAGAGCTTGTCTGAAAATTTCAAGTTTTTTTCTTTACTAATTAAATTTTTTTATTTTAATGTAAATAAGCGTGCAGAACTGCAAATTGTATTTTTAATAATGTTGCCTCAATCATGTTATTGATTGTTTGAAGTATGTTTTTTTTCAAAAATTAAAAAAAATATTTATTAAAAATTAACTACTAAATTAATCAAATTACTAGTAATTTTTTTTTATATTGTAATCGTTATGAATAAGTGTGCAGAGTTGCAAATTGTTTTTCTAACAATTGCGTCTCAATTATGTTTTTGATTGTTTTTAGTGCATTTTTTCAAATTTTTGAGCGTGTCTAAAAAAACTTATTATTTCGTTATCAAAGTGATTAAAATAATCAAATCAGCATAGTCCAAAAAACTTGAGGAAGCAAAAATTACTCCACGTTTTTTTTTTGTTTTACATACTATTTAAGAAAAGTAAGTAAAAATTAATAATTTAATAACAAATGAAAAACCTTTAGAATGCACTTTGTTACTTAGTCATTAATACTAAATAAGCTAAATTTACAATTAAATAAAAGAACAAAAAATTTTAAATATCACACAACTATTTTTTTAAATATACAAACAATAAAAACTGCTAAACATGCTACTATTATAATAGGAACGGGTCAAAACTGCACGAAGACAAAATTACACGCGGATACTTTTGTACGAGGGAAAAAAAATTGCACGAGTTACAATTTTTGCACGAGAATAAAAAAAAAACAGGAAAGGAAAACTAAAAACCAAATTAATAAAAAAACAAAAAGAAGAAAAAGTTACTTACCGAGGGTAAGGGTAACAGTGATAGCAAAAAAAAATTTAAAAAAGAAAAAAAAAACCCGTGCACAAATGTCTCTGTGCAAAATTGTCTTCGTGCAAAAGTGACCTTCGTGCAAAAGTGACCCTTCGTGCAATCTTGTGCCCTCGTGCAATTTTGTACGCTCGTGCGAATTTGACAGCTTCCCATTATAATGTTTCAAACGTGTATTTAAAATCAAACACACTTAGAATTTAAGAATAAATGAGTTAACTACTAAGTTATCAATCTCTTATTACAGACGTATGAAGTAAAACTGTCATACAAGATTTCAACACTAACTGATCAATCCGTCGTTGCTGTTCGACGAAGTAAACGAGTTCCCGCGCTTTAATTTTTCGTGCACCAAATTGGCTCTTTTCATTATTTTCACCACCTGGTGGGGCTCTTCGGCGCTGCAACGCTCCTGATTGGCTCTCTCGAACGTTTCGTCGTCCAATGGTTGTTCTTCTGGCGGAGAAATAAATTTTCGTTAGTTTAAAAACTACTATCTTAATAAGGACAGCACATAAATATATTCAGCTGAAGACATGAAACATAACTGGTTTAAATTTAAATAAAAATTTTTTGGTATAGATAATTTTTTTTTGTTTCATAACGATATAGAACAGTTTTTGAGCATATTTTTTAATAAAGTTTTAATAAAAACATTTCAGACAGAGTATAATAGTTGTAAAATTTAAAAAAATATTTGTACAAAAAATACAATATATTAATTACATTTTAATGGACATTTAATCATAAATTGCTTTTTTGATATTTGTAATAAAAAGTAGTGTTGTTTTAAAAACGTAAATGTGGTTACTTGATATAAGAAACTTTAAAAAACATATATAAACTTAAACCTAAATTTAAGCTTAATACTAACCACTACTTTTAGGCAGTTGTATCGACAACGCCGTGGATTTTGTCTTTTTTTTCTTTTTCAGGTTTTCTTTGTTTTCTTTCGCCCTACACTCGACTACTATCTTGTTCTTGCAGGACTTGTGGCAGTTTATTCCACAAACTTAAAAAAAAAATTATAACGTTTAATAAACAAAACAAGCTCGTTAAAACGATAAAGTATGCTAGTTTTTTTTGAAACATTAAATTATGTACACTAGAATTGAACAAGTAACTAATTAGCTTCAGTTTAGTAAAGCTGTGTACTTTTAGACAGTTTTGAAAAAGAAAAAAAGGTTTTTTAAACACTTGTTAGTAATTTAAAAAGATTTTTAAAACACATTTTACGTTTCAAAAGCTTTGTTGAGTATAACTATTTTGTGCTATTATTGTTGAAAATTGTTGATTTTATGACAGAGTCTTTGTTAAAAGTAGCAAAAAGTGAAAAATAATTTTCTAATACATTATACATGATTTACTAGTGATTTGAGTTTATTGTCAAACTACAGTTTCATAATAGAACCATTACCAAATATCATCATTTCAAAAAACTTATTGAAATTATTACAATAAACCAAGTTGTAACCGATGATCACTGTTATTAATGCCACTGTGAAACGTTTTTTTTTTACAAAAACTTAAATCAGTATTATCTTAAATCTTATTGTTACAACTGTGAAACTGTAGTTTTGTAATAAAGATAGATCAGTAATAAATTGTTTTTCTGAATCTCTTTAACTTTTAGTTGTGCAAAGTTTTACTAGCTTTATTTAAATTATTTTTAAACAACATAAGAACTTAATAGTTATCACATAAAAAAATCGTTTTGTCTGTATGGATGTTTTATACCTTCTAACTCAAGCACTGTATTAAAACTATTATACTGATATTCGTTAATAAGATAAAAAGAGTTACAATAAAAAGTAAAGAAAAAAAGGTATAAAAAAAATTAAAACATTTCTAACCTCGGCACTTCCAGCCCTGCTTTACCAATCCCCAAAGCTGTAAAAAAAATTGAATAAAAATATTTTTCTATTTAAAATAATTTTTAATTAATACAACACAATAGTATAATAACAAAAAATATGAATATGGCGATATCAAATTTAACACAATAATAAGAAAAAAACTTGGCTAAAATAAAATAGAAGGAATGTCATTTAAAATTAAGTTATTTTTTTTTATTCATATAATCTTTTGTTGTTAGTATAACACATTACTACAATAACAAAAAATATGAATTTGATGTTTAAACATATATTATAGTAAAAAATATGAATTTAACACAATAAAAAGAAAAAAAAAACTTGACTTTGATTGAATACAAGGGATGCCATTTCGAATAAATAAATTCTAAAATGTTTTAAGCTTTTGTTGTTGATATTTAAAAAAAAGTTTTATCTTGCTGTAACTTGATATTGTTGAATATACAAAAGCATTCTTATAAAAATACTTTGTTGCTAAATATACATTTTATTAATATATCATTACTAAAATCTTAGGTATTTAGATTTATATTGTTATAACTCTATTAACAATATGGTTGAAGTTTATCCTTTAAAAAAGAACTAAATGTTTTTTAATAATTTGATACTTAAAAATAGTTTAATTAAAATAGTTAGTCAAGTTTCAAAATGATTTTAAGCTAGATTAAGTTTATTTACTTTAATGCTTATTATTTTTGCCTAATAACTTGAAATACAAAAATATATTTATTATTGCAAATTGTACGTTTTTTATAATTTTAAACTAAAAACTATACATGGTCTTAATTTTTTTGTTAATAAAAGTTTCCTAAGCAAATAGAAAATAGGAAGTATAGCGTTTGTTAATATTTAAATACTTAATGTTAAATCAATATAACAAAAAGCTGTTCATTTAATCTGTTTTACCTGCAAAAGTTATTTTAAATTTTAAACTATTATTAATTATGTGATATAAACGTTTAAAAATAAGTTAAGCAAAAACAATACAAACGTCTTTAGCTTGTAAAAAGTATATAAAATTGGAAGAAAGTATTTTCGAAGTTTATTTAATTTTAGAAATGGAAATAACAATAAAATAAATTTACTAGCAAAACTGGTATGTTTATTTTTAGTAAGGACAACAATATGAAAACAACAATGTTTACATTTCTAGTTTTTTCCCAATGGACTTTTTTGTCAGCATAAAAAAATTTTAAATGTCAATGTAGTTTCTTACAAAAATTAGATTTAAGAAAAAGTTTATTTATATATAGTATACAAAAATAACTATTTTTCATTTCTTTAAAATTCAAAGTTTTGTTTAAAGAAATTCAGAACATTTAAACTATAAATTTTACACAATTTTAAAAATGCGTTAAAAATGTTGTACAAAAACGTGCGTTCTAAACTCTTTAAGTTTAAAAATAACTTTTAATTGAAAATTAATCAGGCGTTTTTATAATACATGTATACTTAATTTACATATTTGTTATTGTATTTTACAAAACGTACGCACAAGTCTGCTATTTTTATACTAGCAAATGATAAAAATTTAGTGCATGTTTAAAAAAACAGTTTCAAAATATATTATAGTTAGTACTTTAACCGGTAACTTTAATAAAACCAAAAAAAAAGTTTGACAAACTTAAAATAAATAATACGTCAGCAAAAAATTAGATAGATATTTTCTAAAAATTAGAAAACGTCCAAATGTTAAAAGAAGGAATGAGCTTAAATTATATGAAACTTAAAAAAAAAAGCTTAAGTATATTATTTTAATTAACTAACCACCTTCCCACACCTGTCACAGAATGTCATATGGAAGTATTAAATAAATAAAAATTAAAGTAAATAAATAAAATAAAACTATTAAAATAAGTAATGAACTTACCACTTTTCCACATCTGTCGCAGAACGTAAGGTGGAAGTAGGTGGTTTCCTGAAAATCGTGCTGGAAGTTTCCGAACACGTCCTGCTTCCGGTTCGATGTCGACGTGATTCGGAGGAAATAATCGAACATCTCACCAGTTGATATGTACCCGTCCCTGTGTGATAATATAATCTTTTAAAATATATGTTTAATTTAAACCAATTGATATGTATCCGTCCCTGTGTATCAGAATAATAAGGAAATATTAGACGTAATGTTTGTAAACAATAACAAGTAACTAGAAACTGCCTTATATTTCAAATAAAACATTTGAAAAAAAATTCAATTCGGTATTTATTCGTCCCTTAGCAAAAATTTAAAATGAAGAAACCTAGTTCTTGTCTGATTAAGATATATAGCTGAATACTTTTAAAAACTATTTACGCAGTAAACATGCATAGATCAGTTAAATGTATTAAAAGCAATCGCTATTTTAATTTAGTTTCAAGGAAAAATTCTTTATAAATAAAAGTTCTGTGTTCAGAATAATATTTTAGTTATAATCGCACTGTACGGATAAAAGCTTGATAGATATCAATAAAAAAACGCTTTATTCTTTTTATGTTGCTAATAATGTTGCTCGGTAAGTTTCAAATTCTTCAAGTCAATCATATTTTTAGATACGCTAAAAGTCATTTTTATTTTACACCGTATCAAATTCTATGACGTCATACTTATATTTTCTATTGTGACGTCACTAACTTGTCAGTGTCGACGGTCTGAAAGTCGTCCAACTCCTGAAAGTTGTTGGTGAAGGAGGAGAACTCTTCCTCTGAGATCAACCCGTCGCAATCGAGATCGTACGCTTTGAAGACCGACTGTTGGAAAATAATAAAAACTTAATAAACAAGTGAAACTATAAAAAATTTAATATAATACAAATAAATACATATATAAAATATGCTAAAACGTCATAGTCAAGATCATACGCTTTGAACACAGACTGTTGGAAATAAAACATTAAAAAAATAATAAAACTGGATATACTTGTATATTTTATTTATATCCGTCACAATCAATATCTTACGCTTTTAATACGTATCAAGTGTTTAGTGATAAAAATTCTAAAAAGAAGCATCAACATTTATTTTTTAGTTTTTTATAACCAAATCAGTATGTTTGATTTGTAAACGAAAAATAAAGTGTCTTTCAAAAGCAGTTAAGCTTCTAATTTCAAAATACAATAAAATATTAAACTGGAAACAGTATTATGTTTAAGTAATTTTTTATGATATTCATACAAAAACAATTTTTTTTGAATATTTTATTTCTTTATGTCAGTAGGTAAAAAATCGTTGTTTAGAATGTGACACAAAAAATTAATAAGCCTAACTAGATTCTTTTTATAAACAGTTCGTCAACTTATTAGCAATGACTAGTGTGTTTCTCATAGCATGCATAATATTATAACTTTCAATGATATTACAAAAAAGCTATAAATTAAACATAACTAATATTTATTTCTCTTTTAAATGATTAATATCGATATTTTCTATTATGACGTATGAATCCTTAGTGATATATCAAACATTAGTGCGTAAGAATCATATGTACTTTCGGCTATAATTTAAAACCATAACAACGATTAAATTGGTTATTAATTATTATTAAACATTAAAAAACCCAAATTTATACTCTCTAAGAAAGTATTTACATTATGTAGTTCTTATAGTATAAAAAAAAAAGAAAAAAGAAGTACTGATTGATTTATTTGAAATTTTTATACAGAACTAACATAAATTTAGACGTTATTTTCTCTTTCAGTTTATAAATAGCTGATTCGCGACAACCATGAGATTTATTGGGTTCACATGAACTTACTTTAAATTTAACTAGGCTTTCATTTTCAGTAATGAAATACCGTTAGAAGTTTGAAATATAAACTTAAGCTTTTTTATAATCTAAATTACAGTAATAGCTTTCGTTTAAAAATATTAAACAGTTAGTTTGAGAGTATATTTCAAATTAAAATTTATTTCAACTCATGTTTTACTTGAAAACTTATTATCTGAAATTTTTTATGTTATAAAAAAAACTGAGTATTTTAACATTTTTATAACCCACAACTTACATCGACAATGCTTTATACATGCTGTCTCTTAGCATTAGCTAGTTTTATTTAATTTAATATTAATTAAAGTAACTAACATCAACAATATTAGACACATGTTGTCTCATAGTGTTTGTGTTTAATTGACAAGTGTATCTGGCGAAATCCGCAAACCCAATGTTTTCAAAAGACAACTTGTTACTGGGACTCTGTAATAATACAAACAATTGTTTACTTTTATGACATGACAATAAAGTAATGATGATAATAAAACAACTAAAGAAATCTAAAATTTTTGAATAGTTGACTAAAACAGTTACTAATCAGTGTAAGTAAAACTTTGTTCATGAGATTATTACTCGCTGTAGCTAAAATATTACATTTATATATAAATTTTTGTGCTTAATAGGAAGAAAACTATAGATAGTTTTGAAAGTCTAACACGCTATAATATACAACTATAGTACTTTGATAATTTTCAGTTTCCTTTAGTTTATGACAATGGCTAATAACTTTATTTTAAATTGTCACTTTTGGTATCTTATGACGTAGGTAAGATAAAAATAAGCTAACTTGAACTTTTAATAAACTCTTTATTGCTTGAAGTATAATTTTAACTTATCAATAAACTAATTTAAGTCGCAATAATGCTACCTACAAAATAACTCTTGTTTTCCACAATGGAAGCTTATAAAAAGATTAATTTAACCTTAAAAATATTATATTTTTTAACTTTATTTTAATCATGTTTAATCAGCACAGCTTTAAACTTAAATGTGCAAATATTTTACGGTAAAAGACAACACTTTTCACAAACTTTAAAAACGTTAGTTCTGCATAAAATAATAACTAGTAGTTAATTTTCTTTTAAAACTATCAGTAATAATTCTTTTATAAAAAAAAAACATAAAGCAAAACTTTTTTGTGTCTAAATATAAAAAAAAAATTGTAAATTGCTTAAAATATCAAAATCATGCTTAGTTTATAATATTTTAATAGCTTTTTTGTTACATACTTAGTTTTCTTATTCAATTTAGCAACAAAACCTTATAAAATTATGAAATACAGCAAAAAGAAAAAAACATACAACATTTCCATTATTCTGGCTCCTCCTAGGCTCCCTGATCTCAGACAACTTGTAGATCTCGTCTTCAGAGTATTCCAGGTATAATGCTTGCCTGACAGCTGAAATCAGGTCAGTGTTGATGTCGAACGGAAACTCAGCTCTTTGCATTTCTATCAGTTCCTGTGTAAATAGAAAAGTAATAAATTTTTTAATGATATCTGTTAGCTGCATCTATATTAGTTCCTGAAGATGTTTTGTGAAGGTATGAAGTTGAAACTCTAAAATGTGCAAACTTTCTTTTAAAACTAAAAGCTGCTTGTTTAGTAAGACTTATAACCGTAAAATGTATTACTTTAAAAATAAATTTTAAGTACTTATTTAAAATTCATAAATAAATTTACTTAATACTTATCAAAAGCTTATCTAAACAAAGCTGATTTAAAAATAAGTAATAGAGCACAAAAAAATAAAGACAATTTTTAACACTACTTATAAAGCTTTCAACTATATCTAGTTTTTTAAAACGCTTCATACTTTAAAAATTTTAAAAACTACATTATTATAATCCGTAAATATTTCACTGGTAATGTATAAGCAACTGTTCTTTAAAAATAATTAAATTATTTGGTTTGATTTTTAAAAGTTGCAACAAGTACAAACCTCGAGCATACCACTGATCATATAAAGTTTCTTCACATTTAAAAAATCTAAGTATTTAATTATTTGAAAATAAACGTATTTAGATAAACAAAAACTTTTTAATAAAATGATTAATTTTTTTATTACATACATACCTCGAATATACCACCGATCATGTAGAGTTTCTTCACATTTATTTTGCTTCCTTCTAATTTATCTGGGTTTGCCGCTTGGACTGCTATAAGGTCTTTCAATACTATCGCTCTGTTTAAACATTTGATTTTGCAGAAAAATGTTTAATAAAAAGACTTTGTTTTGCTTTGTTTAAATACTTCGACTTTAACACCAACTAAAATAATTTTAAAGTTAAAAGTAAGAATTTATTTTAACTAGAGTACGTTGGATTCATAGTACGTTTTTTTATTGTTTAAGATTAACAGCTCTATAACATAAAACGTCTTCAACATGTCCGTTTAATAAAATTATATAGCTTTATAAACTAAAACCAATCAAAGCATTGTAGTTGTTTAGAGAAACTCATAAATAACAAATTTATATTTACCTTAATTCATATAAGCAGTACTTTATGTTATAGCACAAAAAATTAAATGTATGTTTGTTTAGTTATTTTACTTAAGTTAGCACTTTTGTTGCTAAATTGAATAAGGAAACTAAATATATAACAAAAAAAAACTATTAAAAGATTATAAACTAAGGTTGATTTTGCATATTTTAAACACTTTACAAACATTTTTTGTTATATTTTGACACGAAAAAGTTTTGCTTTATGTTGTTTTTAGAAAAAAAAATAACTTACATGATAGGAACTTTGAACTTAATCAGTAATTTTAGCGTAAGTAAACTCGTTATTATATAACAAAATACTTTTTTTCCAACTCTACCACTAACAAACCATATACTTCTATCAACTTTTGTTAGTAATAACTGTAACTTACATGATAGGAACTTTGAATTGATCGGTTATTTTAGCGTAGGCTCTTCTGTATTTGCTGTAGTTTGCTTTGGAATCCAACAACTCCACAAACTTTTCCAAAGTCTGAATAAATTAGTATATTGTTTATTGAACTTTAAAAAAAGCGTTCAAAAAGTTTGGTCTAAGGACCTGGTGTACGAAAAAACCTTTAGGTTATCAAGTCATACATTACCTACTTAAACAATTACTTACGAGCTAAAATTAACAGTTTTTTTTTATAAACTTTTAAACCTAAAAGAAATAGAGCAATCAATAAAATGAACAAAAGAAATAAAAACAGTATCGCGATATTATATAATCAAAGTACCTAAAAGCCATTAATAATTATTGGAGCTTGTAAAAAAGGTTTAAGTTATTAACATCATATATCTAAGTTTTTGAGCTCCTTTAACTCAAACAAGAATATTTTTGTTTATAGCATTGAAAAGAAAGGTCAGTTATAAGTATCAAAATAATCATATTTTATAACTAGTACAGTAATTTTTGCTTAATATTATTTATTTCATTAAACTTTGTTTGACCAATGGTATTTGAACTATATCATACAACACATTTAAATAATTTTTTTACTTTTATAGCCAACACATATTTATGTCATAAAAAAGCAGTTTTAAAGCGCTACAAAAAACAAAGTTTTATAGCATTTTTGCTAATATCGCCAATCGTTTTATGGTAGCAGTAAATAGTAATACAAAATCATTTATATAAACAGAAATACTATGTTATATTGTATTCTTTTACCTTCATAGCATCTTTGCTGATTACGCTCATCGTTTTATGATAGCAATAAATAGTAATATAAAAACAACAACATAAACAGAAATATTATGTTATATTGTATTCTTTTACCTTCATAGCATCTTTGCTGATTACGCTCATCGTTTTATGATAGCAATAAATAGTAATATAAAAACAACAACATAAACAGAAATATTATGTTATATTGTATTCTTTTACCTTCATAGCATCTTTGCTGATTACGCTCATCGTTTTATGAAGTCTCGCAATCGCAGTGTGCTCTAGAGCGCCCACTATCGCTCGTAATGTGTTGAAATTATTCATTTCATGCAGTTTCTGCAAAAATAATAATAATTAAATCTGTGAATGTAAAGTGTTGAAATTTTTTATTTAACTAAATTTCTGTAGTAAATAAAAAATAAATAAATAGCTCTCGTTAAAAGTTAAAAGTTTTCGTTTCATGCAGTTTTTGCGAAAATAAAAAGCTAAAATACTAAAAGTAGACATAAATTTTAGATATTTCTTGTGTACTTCTGTGATCTGACTCTTATAAAGGTAAAAGTTTTTATGTTTTTGTAAAAACTGTTGTAAACAAAATTGTACGTAGTTTTTATGTTTTTATCACATTATTGCTAGTTAAATTTCTATGTAAAAGTTCTATAGCGTTACTCATCAAAATAAATGTTTTTTTTTTTTAAATATTGGCCAAAATTAAAATTAAAATTTTTGTTTCATGCATTTTTTAAATTTCGTCTAGTTTGACACTACTCCAAAACCTGTTTACTTTACTTTGATTTAAAATATCAAATCTACAGGAAATTTGTTAAACCAAGAATATATTTGTAATAATTTAAACATAGTAATTCATTTTAACTTCTTTAAAACTCTACGTAATTTTTGTAACTTTTCAATTCTTGAATTATCAGAATATTAAACCAAACGAGAAGTTAAACGAAACATTTAACAAGTCCCTTTATAAATGTAATTTGTACAATTAATGTAAATAATAGAATATTTAACTACCACATTTATAGTATGAACAAATTTAAACAATCTGTAAACTTCTATGACTTTTTGTTGAAAATTGGAAATGAATAATGTTATAGTATTTAGAGATTTAGCGTTATCATTTATGAGACGATATATACAAAATTTTATTGAAAAACTTTCATAACTGCTGTGTTACTGGTTTTGAAAACACAAAAGAACATAAAAACAGTGTTGTAAAAAGTATTTACCAAATTAAATTAGTAAGTATTGTTTCAGTTGTAAAAAATCACAAACAAGCATTTACTGTATTTTGAAAGCGTTACAAATAGAATTTAAAATATTTTAAACTTGTACTGTATTAATGTAAAAACATGAAAAACATTAAAAATACAAGAAAAATCACATAGATGATCAATGAACTATTGTCGAAAAAAATTTGTTTAACAGCATAAGTTTTGACAATTAAGTTGATTCTAAATAAATAACAGAACAACAAATTGACATGTTGTTTTTGATAAATAAAGTTTCTGAAACTTAAACGGTTTAAGTGCTAATAAATTTTCTTATTCTTTTAAAGCTGACTGATTGATCAGAAATTTAACAAATATACTATAGCATTAAGTTTCTAAAGTTTTGTAATTTTAACTTTGATATGACTTGGAATTTTTAATTTCAAAGAATTGCAGAAACTAAATATAAAAACAGTAATATTTGATATTTTTGTTTAAAATCCAAAAACAAATTACGAAATTCAATACTCATTTCAATAATAAAGATAAATTACATCTACGCAATTAGATAACTTTGTTCGGTATTTATCAAAAAATGCCTTTATTTTTCGTAATAATTAATAAAAAGTTTAAGTTCAAAATTTTTTTAAATTTATCTTTAAAGGAAAACAATACAAATAATGTGAAGTAGTTTGTTAAGAAAATATTTTGACATTGTCTAAATAAAAAAAAAATTATCCAACTAAACTTTTAAGTGTTTACATTTTTAATCGAAATAAAAACTATTGTGAATGTTGTTGAACTAATTATGTTTTCCATATTTTTGTTATAATTTGTTGTATGCAAACATAAAAAGCATGTAAAAACAAGCTTCAAACAATACAATTCTGAATGTAACAAAGTTAAGTCTCTATAAAAAAAAAATTGTGCATAGATACTTTTTACAAAAGCTCTCTTGACAAAAAAAAAATACACAATTGCTTTAACATTCTGTAACATATGAATTGTATATCTTTTCGTGCAATAAAATGTTTTATATTCCTACAGTTGTGAATTTATACAAAAATACCCAAAAGTAGTTTTTGAAATATTTCATTACAAAGTCAAGTTAATTAGGTAACACAAATTTTTTAACTAACAACATAATGATATTTATACATTCAAAAGAAAGAGAAAATTTGAAACACGTACTCATAGATATAAATTTAAATAAGTATAAATCATCACTACTTCAAACTTAATTACTTGAATTAATATTTATGAACATTCTCTATGAATAAAATATTCGAATCAGACTTTCAGTGAACTTACGTAATTTTTTAGTTTAAACAAGTTGTGATTCACTAAAATTAACATATCGATTTTTAATTCCAGCTTGTAATTAAATCTAACTCGTTTATGAAACTAAATTAATAATTTATGAACTCTCATGTAGTTAGATGAATTAGCTGGCAAACTTTCTTTAATTGTTGCAACTCGCTTACGTAACTTTAAACTTGAACTTGTTAATTTTTTTAACTGATTTTTACTTGATATAAACCATGCGAAAAGTTATAAGAAAATAAAAAAAAAATTATGAGAATTAAAAAATAATAGTGTTTTACTACTTTGTAAAAACTATAATATTATAATTTATAATATTTTAAGAGTAAATTATCTGAATACAAAAGTCAATAATTACTATATTTTTCTTTGAAAATTTTCTTTTTATATTTTTAGGTAAGTAAAATAAGCATATGTAAGGTTATCAAAAATATTTTTAAACTGATATAAACCATACTTATAATTGCATAAAGCTTTAAAACTAAAAGATTGTATTTTAAAATTAAGTTTATAACAAAGCAAATTCAAAATTTTATTCTTAATCAAAAATTACTCTGATAAAAAGGGAACAAACTTAATTGTTGCATAACTTGGTTAATTTTAAAAATAGAAACATTAACATACAAGCTCTAACTTTAAACAAAACTTAATTACAAATTAGTGCTTTAGTTGAACTTGTTTAAAAATGTTAAAGCAGTTAATCTTATACTCAGAAGTATAACATAATAATTTTACGTAAAAGCTAGGTTTAAAGATGAAATAAAGTTATTTGAACTTATAATCACATTATCTTTTCAAGTTTAATAGTATATTTAAGTATACTTTATTATCAAAATACTTTCAAAAGCATTTACTTCTTATTTTTATTTTTGCTTGGAAAAAGCTTAATCAAAACTGTTGATTTATAAAGTTTAAACTACAACAAAAACATTAAATAAAAATATACTAGTAATTGTCTATAAAGATAGAGTGAGTTTTTTACAGCTTTAAAGCGTAACATAATAGAAGTAGTTTTTGAATGATGAATTAGCCCTTTATACAAAGGTATTAGATTATTTTTGAGTAAAACTTGTTTAAAACTTTGATATTTATTAAGTTAAAATAAACTAGAATCTTATTTTAACAAAAATGTTAATGCTATCGGTTTTATAACTTCTTTCCTTTCTATGAAATTCTATTCAAAAAAATTCTCAAAACGCTGGAAAATTTTAATCATCTAATTCAAGTAATGTTTTTCTCTTTGATCTTAATTTCTTTATTATTTAACGTATTGTTTCGATATGCCTTTTTTAAACGTTTAAGTATCGTTTTTCATGCAATAAGTCTTTTAACACTTTAAACAAGATGCTTACACATTTTCGCTTATAACAAATCGATCTAGCATGGAAAGGTGTTTCTAGTTCAATAGACGTAATACGCAATTGACACCTTAGGAAAATTTTCAAAAACTGCTATACTAGAACTAGTTATACTAAAGTATTTTGCAAAAGCAAATAATTAGTTTCAAATGCCCTCTAAAATCTTTGTATACTTCAATAGCTCAGTCGCTAGAAATTTTCAAAAACCACTAATTACCAGTAGTTTAACACTGCTTATTTTATAAAACTTTTTATTAACCTATTAAGAATATGTATGTTATAACGATTATTGATTAACTGCCCGCGGAAGAATTTGCTATCAATAGCTAGAGAACATTTATTCAAAAAAATATATCAAAACTACGTCATTTGCACGCGTGACTAACCTCGGCAATCTGCAGAAACTTTGCTATTGCAGCGGCTCTTTCGGCTGCAGAGTGGTTCTCCAGTATCATGCACTGCACCCAGTGGGTTATGTTGTTGCACAGGACGACCGCTCTCTCCAGCTTGCGGATCCCTTTGATGGATCCCCTCTTCAGATACTCCAGGTAGTCCGCCACCTGAGAAAACAAGTTGGAAAATTATTTTTCGAGAATCAATATTTTCTTGGAATTGATGTTAAATTGAATTTGTGTCAAATGGAACAAGCGGTGGTTACGTAGTTTTGGTTTATAGCGTTAAAACTACTGAAACGTTTTATCATTGTTAATATTTTTTAGCTTAATTTGGTTGTAAAAAGAGTTTGCTGTTATAAACAAAAGTTCTGATATCAAGCAGATTGCTAGCTACAAGTTTACTTGCTTTGCAACTAGTTTCACTGCTTTAAATCTGAGTAGTAAAAAAAATTGTGAAACTTTTAAAGAGCTATATGGTTTAACTTTGAAGTATTAAGTGAACAGATCAAAATTTTAAACAGTTTTATTTTATGTAGTAGAAAGTTAAAAGGTGTTTAATTATTAATGTTGATAAATTTGAAATAAACTTAAAATTTATGTAGTCTAAAGCATGTTAAAATGGTAAAACTGAAACTTATTCGGACTAAAACAGTTTTGATTGACTATTTAAGTGCAACTTTTGGTTCATTTATTCCACACTTAGTCTTAAAATCATTTCTTTATCATAAATACTGTAGCTTGTTTTAGTGAATTATATCTTATAAAATACAGAAATTTATTTAATTCTAGTTATATTTAGCTTTAAATCGTTTAACTGAACAACTTATGTTGTAGAAAGATTAATATTCAATATTTTAAATGATTTCGAAAACCTTACAAACAAAACTAATTTTTTTCAAATCATTAATGCACAGTAAAATAAGAATTCTGTAAAACAAAAGTTTAAAAGCGATTGGATGTTTAGTTGTTTACATTTATAACCCCAATGGACTTAAATTGGAAATCATTATGTAAGTATTGAAGGTTACGTAAGAAAATATGAATAATTAATCTGCTAAAGTTCTAAATATATAAACTTTTGGTTTTGATATAAAACATTACCTTTTCTGCTAAAAAAAATTTTGACTAGAACTAAAATTTAAAAGTTTTTTGAAAATAAGTTTCACATACTTTAAATAAACACAAGAAAACTATAATCATTTTAAAACTACTTTTTACAGCATATTAGCTTTATTGACAATACGATAAAGTTAAAAACTTGGAATACATAAGATTAAAAGAATTTTATATCAAGTTAAATTGGTACTTATGGTAGCTAGCATAATTTCTTTAAACATATTTTTTATATGAACATACAAGCATGCATTAATACTTATTTCAATAAAATTAACTAGCAGATAATCCTCTAAATAATTTATACTTTAAATAACTTGTTAATATATTTAGTTTTATACTATCTAACAGACAATTTTCTGAAACATTAACTCATGTGAATTGCTAGTTTATAAAGTTGTTTTTTTATTTAGATGATTTAATACAAATGAATAATAACGAAATGAGTTTATGAATTTATCATTGTATTCCATACTACTTAAATATTTATATGTATGTATCTCTGTAACTACATATTTAACTAACAGACTGCCTTCGGAAAGACTTGTACTCCATACTACTTTAATATTTATACATGAAACTCTGTAACTACATATTTAACTAACAGACAATCTTCTGAAGCACTTGTACTCCATGTAGCTGATGTGAATCGCCAGCTCATGCGGTTTCAGGTGATTGAACACCAGCGAGTATTTCCTCAGTTTCTTGTTGACGTCTGTCGGTCTTTTTGATATCTGGCACCTCTGAATTATTCCGAAGTTGCATCTTAAAAGTTTAGTTTGTTGAGTTAGAGATGTTTTGAGTTATGGTTATTTTTTCAATTTTATTAAGTTTTTTTTTTACTGTTAATTAATAAAATATATAAATATTTTTATTATTAAACGTGAAATATGTTAGTTTTTTTCGATAAATTACGCTAAAAATATTTAACAAAGTAGTATAGTTGGTGTTGAAAAAACTTTTTTTTTTGTCTTAAGTCAAGCAAAAAGTTTAAGAAAGTTTCTAATCAACTTAAAAAAAAGTGAGCAGTGATTAAAAAAGATAAAACAAATAAAAATGAATATATATTTCAAAGTCAAGAAAAAAAAATTAATATAAATAAACTCAAGTAGAAAAATGTTAAGCTGTATTGATATACAATAAAAATTAAATCTTATTTTACGAATGTCAGAAAAATAAGTATTTAATTTTGAAAAATAAAAACTACATAAACCTTTTTATTAGCCGTTTTGTACTAGGTTCATAACTAATACATTACTACTAAATGATTTAATTTTCAAATAAAATGTTCTTGTCATTCTAGACTTTACTAATAAAATTTATATTGTATAGTAAATATAAGTTTAAGTTTAAGTTATCAATCAATAAAAGAAAGATATTGATAGCTTACTTAAGTTTTAGTTGAATAAGTAATTTAAAAATTTTAAATCATAACTATTTAAAATCAAAAAACATTTCTTTCAGTTCAAACTGACTTAAAAGTAAAAAAAAAATAACAAATTATTCAAAAGCATGGTATTATGTTTCTGGCAAAAAATCAAAAGTGTTAGTAATTCACGTTATTTAAACAAATCGTGAATTAGCTTTAATTATGACTTATTATAATTAATGAGTTATATATCAAGTTGAATATTTAAAAGTAAAATTCATAAACCAGTCACATTGTATATGTTACATGTTTATTTATAAGTTACATAAAAGTTGATACAAAAAACGTTTACTTTAAGAATTTGAAAACGAAATGTTTTATTTGCATTGTAAAAAGCAACAACATTCCTTAAATTTTAAACATTTTTAAATATTTTGCGCCTTAAAAAAATTAATGTTTCTATCTATTTTTTACTACAGTACATTATTTTAAAAACTAATATTTGCTGTGTCTTTTAATATGAAGAATAATAAAAGTATACTAGTATAAAAACTTTATAAGCACATTTTTTATTTATTCTTTTATTCTAAAGTTAATTAAAAAAAGAATTAAAGAATGACTTCATAATTCAAAATTTTTTTTATAACACACTTAAACTATACTTAGCTTGAATCAGAAAAATTAAGTTTAAAGTTGTTATGTTGCCTAGTATTTTCACCAGCCAAAAAATAAAATTTCGATCAATTAAAAGCTGATAGTAGTAAATTTGCACTTAGTCGACACTTGCTAAAATTACCAGCAAATTTTTCTATAGATTTATCAAGTTTATAAGCTTGGACTGAACAACTCTATTTTCAAGTTTTACTAGTACGTTTTACTATAAAGTTTATAAGTTTAAGCTTATTTAAAACAGTTGCCTTAACTTAGTAGTAACTTTTGAATATATTTATTGAAATTTAATAAGCATGTTAACAAAATTTTACTTTAGAGAACACAAAAAATTACTAAAAAAAAAACAAAATGTAGATCAGACTGTAGAAACTTCTGTCCAAATTTATACAAAACTATTTCGTAAACGATTAATCAACTCACTCGGAAAGTTCCAGTTTTTTAACATCTACGTCCGCATCGTTTTTAGCCAGAGCTTGAAGGTTTTTCAGAGAAAGGTTTAGCATGGTGTCCAGAAGGAACATCTGGGAAAACTCCCTCAACCAAAACCTGAAAAGTGATTTATTTGCTTTCACATTGGTTTACGAATTTCTCAGGGGTTTCACTTTTGTATACTATTTGGCAGTGCTTGTTTAAAAGAGTTTCAAATTGATTTCAAACCAAAGACTGAAGCTTTAAAGTACTAAATAGAACAATATTTTTACTTAATTTTTTAAAATAATGAAAACAAAACATTTGACACGCAAAACTTTAGTTTGTAAACTTTAGTAGGTTATAACAAGTATTAGTTCTTAAAAACTAAAAAGAAAATCAAAAGTGCTTGCAATTCAACGAATTTGAAGAACTAACCTGACTGCCAAGAAAAGTTTCTTTTTATAGCTTGCATCTTCTATATTTTCCTTGTACGTGTTTCCAACAAAGCGTGTAGTTAAGGAAATAACTCAAATTGTAAAAAGTTTTATATGTAGATAAATACTATAAAGTTAGGAAGCTTATTCCGTATAAATACTTAAAACAGTTGTGCTATGTTTCTAATAACGCGTAAATCAAAATAAATAACTTAAATATTTTTATAGAACAAAATCTATACTTTTAGAAAATATTATTTTTTAAAACAAAACAAAACTTGATAATTTTAGGAAGTAATACTTGTTCAACAACTAAATAAATGAACATATTAAAATACAATATTTGTTTTGACTTTGTGCATATATCGAATTAAATTATTACTTTCTGTAATTAATTATAGTTTTGAACGAAGCTTATTTGAAACTATAAAGCTAAAACTTCCAGTTTAATTTTAGAAAAAAGGAAGTATTATATCAAGTTTTAATGATAAAAGAGTAACTTTATACTTACAAAAACAATGTTACTACAAAAATAGATGTTTAACATAAAACTTTGACAAAAACCGGAAAACCCTTATTGTTTTCACACCTAATTTAACAAAGAAAGATTTAAAAGGCAATATTTTCAGTAAATCTATTCAAGTCTAAATAAAAAATAAACAACCATGCACGTCATTAAGCTAAACTTAGGTTGAAATTTAAAACATTCAGTTTCAACTGTCATCTTTTAATATTATATTTTAATGACGAGCTATAAGCTTCTGATAAGCTTTTGATGTTATGACTTAACCGAAATAAATATTAAATATTGCTGTAGTAAAAACGGTAAACTTGGTTATGTAAAATTATCAAAGGAAGTATTTTATAGTTTTAAAACTTAACTATAAAAACAAAAAAAAAAGTAATGCATTTCTATTTTCAAAAATCTGCTTACTTCTGACTCTTATCAACATTTTAATCACAAATTTAGCTTAAACAATTTATTCTATCTTTGTAATAAAAAATGTCTTTTTATAAAAAAATAGCTCTATCTCACTTAATAGTATTTTTTTAGTTATTACAATGCCTTTTTAAACTATACCTGATTTGATATGTTACACTACATTAAACAACTACTTAGTTAATATATATTTTTATAACTAATTATTCATATTATGACGTAACAGAAGGATATTTTTCAACGAAGATGTTCATGAGATTCTCAGACGTGGTGAACCAATGGTGTGCTACGAAAAATTTTCTCGGAAACCCTTCATCGACACAAGCTGCATTGTCAGCGTCTGGAATATAAAAACAGTTGAAATGTGTTGAAAAATTTCTAAAACTATTTGTCGTTACAAGTTCCATTATCAGTTGAAACAATTTACAAAAGTTAAATTTAAAAATAAATTTCAGCAACAAAGTCATTGTAATAACATCAAAATACGTAACAGGTGTTAACGAAAAATGAAAACTTTATTCTCAGCGTGAATTTAGATGTTTTTTAAAGTTTAGACATGACCATTCTTTCTAGGAAGGTTTAATATTTTTGAGTAATTTAAAAAAAATTACAAAAAGTTCTGGTTATTTTTTTTTATGTTAACCTTTAATAAAGAAATAATCGAAACTTTTTAAAATATTGGTCGGTGTAACTTAAGTAAAACAGAATAAAAACAATAAAAAACAAGTTAAGACAAACTTTTCTAGGATTAAGTTTTAAATAAAATATTTAACCATTTTAATCTTAACAGTCTTATTTTTATACTTTCACATAAAAAACTTAGTTTATTATTTTAGCCTTTTACTTTATGTAACAAATAAAACCTTCAAGGAATAAATGCAAGGTCAGTCCAAGTAAAATGTTTAGTTGTGTAAATGTGTACATATATATATATGTATACATACCATATGCCTGACAGAACTGATTTTAAATTAATTATTTAAAGACGTCGAGTTAAGAAGGGATTTCAAAGTTTTGATTTTGTAATACATATACCAGGCAGTAAAAAATAAAGAAGTTATTTGAGGTTTGAGACTTATTACACTTATCAAAAAATTTACTGACATTCGTATATTATAAATCGTGTATATAAATAAGATAAAAAAGTCTTTTTCAAGCAGAACTTGAAACTTAAGCTTGTTTTAAATTGAAATGCACCTTTAATTTAAAAACATAATAAAAGAGTAAAAGTGTTTTTCATTGTTTTTATTTTATAAATATTTCTAAAATAGGTTATTTAAACCTTATATGGTTGATAAGACTTAGTTTTTTATAATGATACTAGTAACCTATCTTCAAAAACGTAGTGATATATTACCTAACTAAAAATACATAAACCATATGTTTAAATGAAAATATTCGAAATCATTATTCAAATAAATCTGTGCTTTCCTAATTTTTGATATTGTAACTTAATTTTAGAAAAACAAAAATATTAAAGCACGGTTTACTTTAAGTCAAAAAAATAATTTAATAGTTTAAGTCAACAAGTTACGTAATAAAAACCTGTTAAAATATACTTACGCACAAATTACTTTACCTATATAAATTTAGTGGCACTTAAATAAAATATACTGTATTGAACATTAAAGAAAAAAATAAGTTTCAAAATGTTACAAAATAGTTCTGAAAACATAAATTTACTACTAAAAAAGCTTTAATTAAAACTAGAAAGTTTTATTTTTTAAACTATTACTAATCACGTAACAATTTGTTAGGTTTTTTAATAAAAAATAAAAGTATGATTTTTATTATAGATAAAAAGAAATAAATTTTGCTGGCGGATTTCGTGGCAAAGTGTGAAAGTGTGTTTTTAAAATAAGTTTTTTTTTTTTTTACTTTATTTAAAAGTTAAAGTTAAGTTAAAACTTTTTTTTTGGCGTTATTATGTACATTGTCAAATACTATATCTGCTTTTGAAAGAATAACAATAGTATCAAAATAGTTAAAACTAATAAAACTGAAAAAAAAGAGTTCTTACAAAAATTGTTGTTGTACAAACAAAACAAATAACTAAGGTAATTGTGACAAAACACATTTGAATAAAAAACTAACTTAAAGTTAGATCTAAATAGTTTAAGTTATTTTTATACAAAATACCAAAAATAGAAGTATTTGCACGACAAAGGCTTAAATGTTCGTTCGACCACCTATTGGCTATGTATGACAGACAGCATGCAAATTCAAAACGTTATTGTTAATAACTCAAGCACAAACAGTTGGGGATTAATCTTTTTTAGTTTGCTAGTTTACATTAAAAATTGATACTGATTTAACAAAGCTTAAGTCTGAAAAACAAATCAGAAAACTAATTGACTTAATAGTTTTGTCAGAAATACTTTTTGCTGCAAAAATTAAGAAAAATGCAATAAAAATATTACAATCTGCAAGAAAAGTGATTCTAAATGTTCGCTATGTTTTTGTTAGCCAACGAATCATTTATTTAAAGGTTAACTGTTCTCTTTTCCGTTTATAAATAAACGTGCCTAATTTACAGTTGACTTTACAGCTAAGACTTCAATTGTAATAAAAAACATACCGTTACAAAAACTATCTTGATTTGTTTCAAATTATCAAGTACCAAATCGTAAATGTAAAATAAAGTTGTGGCTAATCGAACAAGCAAATAAACTTTCAAGTTCTTATGCTAAAAAAGTTTTTTCTTAATTATAAGTGTGTTGACTAAAAATAATCTACGAATCAAACAAGTGCTAATACCTACCAAGTTCATAACATTTAGCGACATAAACAGTTCTAAAACGAAATAACTATGAAAACTATCATTTAAAATTTACCAATTAAGTCACCTAACGAAGTGCATTAATCTTCAGTAAAACAACAAAGCAACAAAAAAAAACACGTAAACAATTAAGTTAAAAAATGAACCAAATGTCTGACTAACCGAACAAATGGATGCACCGATCAACCAAGTTCTCCACTTTGTCAGGAACCAGGTCCTCCTGCCTGGCTTTCTCCAGGGCGAACATCGATGCAGATCTGAACAAGAGGGGTATCCTGAAAATTTGATAAATAAATTTACACATATAAACTCTATATAAATACTGAAAATTATATAAGCTGATATGTATAGTTTATATATATGCATCTATGTAAAAGTGTATAAATCTACATATCAACACTTTTTGTGAAAAAAAATGTCTTGTTTTACTCGCTTTGTAAAAAAAAACATAAAACTTTACAACAAACTCAAACCTGGACGACCCAGTGACGTAATCACTGGCTTTTATGACGTCACAAGGATAGCTTTTGCGGCTGCTGCGAAGTTTTCCGCTTCGGAGTGAGCGAAACAGTCGGAAGTTCTGTGGCGTCATAGTTGTTTAGATAGACGTTAGAAAAAATAAATATTAAAAATAAAACTACTTTATTTGCAATACTCATTGCATTTTAATATGTTAACTGTTTAAATAGTCTAAAAAACATAAAACAATATTTTTTTTAAAGTTTAAGATTTGTTTAGTTGATTTAAAAATAAAAAAACTAAAGTTTATAAAATTTTATGCATCATAAGCGGTAAGTTGGTTTGAAAGTTTAAAGAGCTTATTTCATATATTTACCTTAACTTACTAGAACCAGCTGAAAAAACATTGTACATGTTGGAAAAAAAAAACTGAAATAGTGTAAAAACTAAATTAATCATTACTTAAAAATGATGCGTTGGTTTCAATTAACTTAATAAAATATTTGCATTATTTTCATGTCAGTTGATACACAAGTTTTTACGGCCAATTAGAAATAAAGTGTTTTAAACTTTGCGAAGAATTTTCGATGAAAACATTAATCATTGTTGTATTACGTAATATTATTTTTACTGAACTTTGGACTTTATAAATTATTTTTCTGATAGAAGGAATTATAATTATAATGATTCATTAATAAAAACATAATTAAGCACATTTTAAACAAAAAGTAAAGTTAATTCAGTAGGTTAAGTAAAAAAAAATTGTTAATTGTTATCTAAGTAAAAAGTTCATTATTTTAGTTTAAATCTATATTTAAAAAATAAACTATTAAGTTTATTGATAAAAACACATTTAATAACTGAAACTTAGATGCTATAATTATATTAAAGCATTTTCTTTATCTTAAATAAAAGACTAAAAGGTATAAGCATTGTATAAAAAAGCTGTTTAATATCAAAAAAACTTTAAATCATCACCTAAACGATTTACTAGTGGTTAAAGTTTGTTGTAAAACTACAGTTTCACAGTGGTAACAATTCCAGTGATCATCGGTTACAACTTAGTTTATTGTAATAAATTTAATAAGTTTTTGTAACTGTTAGTATTTGGTATTGTTACTATTGTGAAACTGTAGTTTTACAATAAAATTAAATGCCTATCAAATCGTTTGTCTAAATCTATTTTGAGCAAAGTTTTATTATCTTAATTGAAGTGATTTGTAATGATATAAATCAACAATTAAAATTTTAAGATTGTTAGTAGAATAAGCTTAATAAAAATTTTAGTAAGCAATGTAGAGACTTTCAATAGAATTGCAAATTAGTGCATCGTTTTTATACTTTATACTATATTTGCCATAGTTGGTTATAAAAGCATACAAACTAAACTTAATACTTAATTGAAATTCATTAAACATATTTAAAATTGTGTTAAATAAAAAAAGAAAAGAAAATTGCACAACTTATGTATAAAACTTTGATAATTTAATATTTTTTTAAACTTTGAAATTACTTTTTAATGCATAAACCAAAGCAATAACAATGTAACTTAAATATTTCTAAGTCAAACTATATGTAAAAACAAATTGATGAAACTATTACTTAAATTTAGTATACAGTACTGAAATGTTTTGTATATTATTAGAAACATATGAATATAACCAAGAAACCACAGTTATGAACTAGAAGAAGCATACAAAAAAATGTTTAAAATACTGAAACACTTGCTTACACCAGTAATTGAAACTTAGCAAGTTTGTGTAATTAATTTTAATGAGACAATTCAAAATGAACAAAAATATATAAACAATTGTTTTAAATTAATATCAAAAATACTTTAAGTTCATTAGTAAAGTGATCAGTTTTTAAGTAACTAATTTAATTAAATCAATAGTAATTTTAATTAGTTTTAAAAGATTTCAAAAAAACTTTACATTAATGGTACAGTAGCGGTTTTTTAAGTAAAAACTGATAAAAAACAAAAAAATATTAAAAACCAAAGAAATAAAAAACTTTATTCATGAAGGGAAATAAATAAAAAATCAATTAAAACCAACGAACAAACTTTCAGTTCGGTGGAGCGATTCCTGCCGCCCGATGACGTGATCGTTACGTCACAGCTCCTCTGACTCCTCGTTACGTCACAGTCCCTCTTTATTTTGTTGAAGCAAGTCTGGCTCCTGCTGCGCTGCTGCTGTTGTGACGTCACTATCAGCTTCGACTTGTCGCTTACCTGTTTGGTAAAATAATATTTTGTTTAAGTACTGTTTTGAAATATAAAAAAAAACAGCGTTGTATATAATGGTAAAAATTAAATATAAGTATTAATAAATAGCATAAGTTTCTATAAGCTATATTTACAACAAAACAAAAGTGGTAAGTTTAGTAATAAGTTTTCACAAATAAAAAGTCTACACTCTGTTATTAAACTGTTTTAGCAAAGTTTTACTTAAGACAAACTTGGAAAACAGTTGAAAGTTTTTAATTTTGAAATAACAAAACAAAGCTAAGGAAACATTTTGTAGAGTTTGTACTAGTAACTAGCTTTGTAAACAGTGTGCTAAACAAAAATTACAGTGAAGCTTTAGGCTTTGAACCTTATAGATTATTATATTTAACACAATAAGTTTTAGCAAGCTAAACATATTTTAGCAGATATATTTAGATTTGATTATAGTAAATTTCTTACAGCTTAGTGCTAAATATTTATACATTTACAACTCAAGTTTTGTGCTATGTAAATAACAATTTTTTGCTTTGTTGTGTAGTTAGTTGTGAAAAAAAAATTCTATTAATACTTAATATGTATTACAACTAATATTAAGATGATTATATATAACAAAAAACAAACAGTACTTTGCTTAATAAAATTACTTACAGAGGTGCTTAGTATTATCATAACAAAGAATGTATGAGGCTAATGAAAAATTTTCAGCTGTGATTACAGTTGAAATTCCCTAATATAAGATACTTGTAACAAAAGTACATCGTTAAATTGCAAATCTAATAAAAGTTTTATTAAACTAAAAGTTTAAAGAAAATAACTTGGATTAAATTTTTTAACTGCATTTTAAAATAAGTGAACAAAGAAAAAAATTCAAACTTGTAAGGAAACTTTATAACAATGAGCTTAATGTACATCTTACAAACTAATATTATTACAAAAGTTTACTTACTAAGTTCTAATAAAATTTTTTTTTAAATTTTTAAATGATAAGAAACTAAATCAGATCATCACTGTATCAAACAAATGAAATAAAAACTAATTTTACTTTTTAAACAAACTACTTCAAATCTAAACGAGATTATAATTTAAATATAAAGTAAAACTTGTAAAACACATATTCAAACTTTAACATACTTTTTCAACTGGCATACACAACCTAACAGACATTTCCTCAAATTCAATTCAAAACGTGCTTCCACATAAACTAGCAACGTAAAGTCAAAAGAATGAATGTATCAGTTTTGAAATGCAGTTTGATGCTTTTCAGCGTTTGATTGAGAATATATGCAAAAATCGTGATCATGAAAGGAAGTAGTTACAATTTTTGGCGCGAAACTTATTTATTTGAAACCTACACGTTCATATAACTTGCTTTTGTAAAAAACTAAAGGTAATGAAATTTGCTTTTTATTCTTTTGTTTTTTGAATATAAGTTCTCATTGTGTTTAATTTGCAGGAAAAATATTTCTCTCAAACAATGAATCTAACTATTTTTAGTCGTTTTTACTCCTTCAGAGTTTAACTATTAATAGTTTAAATCTTTGAATAGAAAAGAAAGATTCATACACTAAAAGTTGAGTTCATTTAAATCGTTATATGCAACAATCGCTTAAAAATACATTTTACAACTTATTTTAGATATTAAGTTTTTATGTAAACTAAGTTATTAAAGTAATCATTTAATAGAAAGGCATTTTAACAATAACTATTGAAACTAGTAACTATTAATAAGTATTGACTCAAATCAAATAAAACTAGTTTGCAAATTATACAACTACCGTCAGTGGTTATTAGTAGCAAATACAATAACATGTTTGCTCTACCTTAACTTTACTGCATTTATTGTCATGTATAGAGTGATAATCAATCGAATGAATATTATTCAATGATCTCACAAAAAGTACTTTAACTAATTAAAAACAATAACATATGTACTATGAAACTTCAAATATATTATGATTAAAAAAGCAAAATATGCATCTGACATATATTTAGTTACTTTTGCTTAATTGTTATCAATTTTATTTAATAATTTACAATGACGCGATGTTTTATGGTCGGACTCGGAGTTACTGAACCGTGAATTTGTTTCAAGTTGGGGGAATTTTGAAACCACTTTCCCGCCAAAGAAACCTCCGAGAACCTCCTCATTGCTCGCTGCTTCAGCGGGGACTTTTTCGTTGTGACGTCATTGAAGTTTCGGTGAGGCATGACGTCACAAATATCTCTCGGAATTTTGTTCTCTCGTTTTTTTAATTTTTTGACGCCACAGACGCTTTTGCTTGTTTTTGTTTTATTTTGCTTATTGCCGCTCCAGTTTTATTTTTAGCTTTATTTCTGGTTTAGTTTTTTTTTTTTTTTTGATTTAATTAAACATTTATTAAATTTTTGTTTGTTGTCGCTGTATTTTTCAGCTATAACTGTTGATAACATTCATATACATGTTTATTTATGTTTTCATTATTTTTTAATCATAGATTTTGAAGCTTAAATCTGTGATCAAAACAGTTCTGATGACAATATGAACAAATATATATTTAGAGTTTTTTCGTTTTAGTGTCATTTCTCCCTTTTAATGCATTTTTATTTAACAGCCGAAAACATGTATTTAAAGTTTTTTACTTAAGAGTACTTATAAATAAATTTGACAAATTCGTTTAGGTGTTTTTGAATTTACTAACAATTTTGGATTTTTTTATAAAACACCTTAAGCTCTATTTTTAACTACTTGATTAAAGTTTAATATAGCAAAAAATAAACAGTTTTCGTTTAAAAACTTACAAACTTTATAGCTTAATAAAAAAACAAGTAATTATAACTTAATCTAAACTACATGTTTATCAATTTAAAATATTGCATAGTATGAAAAATTGTTGACAATTTTCAATTGTTTGTAAAAATACTTTATTTTAACAAACATAAAACCATTACTGTTACACAAAAGCAAACTACTTATTTAAAATAACTTCAAATACTGTTATACTCCGAAAAATGTGAAAAATTCTGTAAAGTATGTTAAACGAAACACTTGAAACCGCAAAATGTGTAAAAAAACAAGTTACAAATAACATACAAGTTTTTAGTGCTTTGATAAAACGTTTAATCTTTCAATAAGCTTGTTTTTTTTTGATTTGTTTTAATTTTTTTTAAAAACTTTTAACTATAAACATTTCTTAATACGTAATGTATGCAATAGCTCATACAATTGTTTGTTTGACCACTATTTTTGAATAAAGTTTGTTATTATGTTATATATAGTGATCGAAAATTGAATGTAATTTTTTTAATGTGTAGTAAACCTTATTAGTCATGTATTTTATAATTTAAACAACGAAATAAAAATGAATAAACTTTACATTTTATAAAAACAGTTAAAAAAATCAGTATTTAGAAATTAAGTTTTATATTTTTATATTTTAAACAACCTTATCTAAACTTTATTGATTTGCATAAAAATTAAAAATAAAGTTTAAAAACGCTTTCAGCTTTTTTAACTTTTAAAGAAATTTTTCTTACGTTCCTTTGATAAGAAAAAAACTATCGGCTAACAAGTGCGTTAAAAACCTACAAAAAACTTTATTTCTGCAAATCATAACTTTTTTTAGTAGTTTCGGAAATGTAAAACTAAAAATTAAAACAAAAAAAAAACATGTTTTTTTCATAAGAATATTTAGAACTTATTACTTCAAAAAATACTGCTTGTTTTTGATGAACAATCTAAACTTTAATTGAAAATAAGTGAATTGAAACTCTAAAGAAAGTTGCAAAAATAACAATTAAACATAACATGCAACTATGTAATATTGTTCCACTAAAATATCGTTCAGTTATATTTTTCAAAACACTTTTAGACTAAAAATACATTCTTTTCAACTTATCCTAAAATAAATTTTTTGAGAAACTAAACGACCTAACACACTTCTACACATATAAAAAAAAGTTTTTAGTCACACTATAAAAAGCACTAATTTAAATACAATTACTTCATTCAACCAAAGTAACTATTCTGATCTTAAATATAAAAAACCAAGTGTTTATACTTTAAAAGAAACTGAACGACTTAGCACGTTCGTCTTACTACTGTCATTATGACGTAACAAATACACCTGATCGCCTTCAATACACGAAAGTAAAAGGCACAACTTTTTAAACTGCGACTTCAAGCGGTTAGAATGTTTAGTACTCTGTATTAATCAACCGTTATCTTGTTTCTTGTAATAGCTACTTAGCTAAACTTATAGTTGATAGTGTTTGATAAAAAGTGTAGCATGTAATCATTGGTTCTAAGGTTTTGATAAAGTTTGTGAATTAGTTTGAGTAAATGTTGGTGGGTTTTAAAAAGTGTGCAGAAAAACTTTTGTTTGCTTTTTAATTCATTTTATAGTTTTAAAAATATTTATAAAAGCTGAAAAATAAAAATTTATAATATAGTTTTTCATGGATGAAAAATAAACTAGAGCTTTAGAAGCTTTTAAACTTATTTTACACCTTTTCATAAAATTTAAAAAGCTGATTATATTTTATATGAAAAACAGTTAGCTTAGAATCAAAATCTTAAACATGTTAAAAAAATTATGAAATTCTGTTTTCAATAAAAAATCAACAAACAATAACAAAAGATAAACAGACAAAAAAATAAAAGTTTGCATAACCATGCATATACCATATTAAAACACTATATAATGATTTTACTCAAATTAAAAAGAAATCTTTTTTGACATAGCTATCACTATACACATGAATACACTATTACTTAAAAATACTTTTATGAAAACAAATAAAACTATACACATGAATACAAAACATTTTAACATTAACTCTAACACGTTTCAACTGAACTGAAACCAAAACAAAGAATACTTTTCTTATAACCAAGTTTTATAGATTTTTTTAAAGTAAAATAAAAGCAAATACTTGCTGAGTTAAGGATTTGATCAATAACTCGTTGAAAAAACAAAATGTCAAAGAAATAAAAAGTGAACCAAGAAGGTGTTGTTTGTATCGATCGAAAAATGAACATTCAATATAACTGTTGCTACCTAATACAAACATAATAAGTGAGTTTAGAAACTAAACTACAGTATATTGAATATGTTGATACATATATGTGACTACAGAGACTGGTTGAACTTTTGGTAGTATGTTATATATAAATAAGTATAAATGTATACTACTTATGCATTTACTGTCTTGCCTGTTTAAAATAGATTTTAAGCAATTTATTGATAATTTGAAGCTTAAAAAATAACGTAAAAATTTAATATTTATTTAGCTTTATACTTTTTATAAATTGAAAATATCCTTCAAATGCAATAGGTAGTAAGTAAAACATGCTAAAATTGAACAATTGCATTATTATTTTTTTAAACCTTTTTTGTTTAAAACTTTACATTTTTTTGTTATAAGTTAACGATCAAAACAGGAATTTTGGATGTTTTGGATTCAATTAGAAATGTCACAAAAAGCAATTTCTTACTGCAATGCTGCATTTAAACAGCTACAACTTTTAACAACAATTTTTTTTTTGAAATATTAAATGTTGAAATATTCGGATCAATAAAAACATTAAAACTAACTTTTTTTGTTGTCGTACTTTAAATAAATGCAAAAATTATTTAGATATCTGTTGCTAGTTACAGCAGTTTAAGAAAGCAAAGTATGCAGTTTAGAATCTTCTTGTACAACCCATATAAAAATTGCGCGAGACTTATAATGAAATAAATTGTACTTGAATGTTAATAGTTTATTCAAAAACAGTTTAACAAACTTGAAAGCATCAAACGTAACTTTAGACAAACGAATAAAGTTTACTGGTGTGAAATGTAACTATAGTTAGCTTATAAAGCATTTTTGGATTGAAAAAGTGTCTGTTTTCTATGTAATAAACATGAATGCTTAATATGCGTATAATTTCTTTTAATTGTACTATTGCCACAGAATTAAAAAGTTGTAATATACGTAACTTTGCTGTTACATAACTTAAGTGTTTTCAGAAAAGAAACAATGCTATGTGACAAAGTATTTTGTATAGTCAAGTTAAAATAGTATGTGTTTTTGGATATTTCGTACAAAGGGTTATTAGAATTGAACAAGTTACAATACAAAACTTATTTTGCGTTTTACAGTTATTTGAAAAACTCGCAATTGTATTTCGTATAAATTTTTATAAGTAGATTTTAGTACTAAAATAAGATTAGAAGTTAAAAATACTAAAATTCTTGACATACCAGGATATACGCTAATTGAAAATACAATTTTTAAAGTATTAATAGACAACTTAATTTTTATTTTATTATTCATAACAACACTTAAAAATATATAAGATAAAAACAACTAAGGTCTTTTTTATGCCAACTTGAAACTATGCATAAAACAACTATCAAGTTTTATTTCATAAAAATCAAAAAACAAATACAGAATGTTTAGTAAAAAAACGTAAAAGAGCTCATTGATTTACAAAACCTAACTAAAAGTTCAAAAAAACTTAAAAGTTACAAATGAAGTAAATTAATAAAGAAACATAAAAATGTTCATCACCGCGCGTAAATATCGATCCGAAACAAAAAGCATGTAAACATGCAGCCCTGATACCAGGAGAATACGGCCTAAAATGTCACTTTTCTAATTTGACTTTTCGAATGGCTGAGCACTGTGTGTTGCGTGTTTGTCGCTGAGGTAATCAAATTCGATATGCGAGGGTTCAACATTCAACATTTTCGGTAATCACGTTTGCGATGAGGGCATATTAATGATGCTAAATATGAGAATGCGACCTTTTGCTTGTTGCTTTGTATGGTAATTAGATTAAGTTAATAAAAAGATAAACATGTAAAAGTGATTAAGAAAAGAACAAGTATATATATATAAATCAAATGCCTTTGTATATTTGTAATATAATTATATGAGTTTAAGCGTTAGTGTAAACTATTTTAGTTTTTATGGTTAAAGTTTTTCTAATAGTTCAAAAAAGAAACTCTTAATAAAAAAGTAAATTTATTATTTGGAACACTTGGTTTAAAACTACTAAGTTAGATTTTGAGGTGTTTTAAAGTAGTTTTCAAATCGGTATTCGTTCAAAGCAAAACTTGCAATTTTTAATCAAGATATGAAATTGTCTGTTGTTACAATGAACTTAACAAACAAAAGTGTAAAGATTTTTTTTCAAAAGCAATTAAAAAGTTGTTACAATGATTTATAAACTGATGTGTCAATCTGTACAAAAACTAATTTTTTTTAAGTGTGTGAAGTATAACTAAATCAGGAGAAAAAAATCTAATAATAAAAATAGCATATACAAATCGCAATAGCAATTTTAATAAAATATATTTCAGCAAACAGTAGTTTGAAACACTTGAGCTCGTTTATTTGAGTTTTTTAAAGTATTTTAAACAGACAAAAGCTAATACACCTTATAATGAAAAAAAAAAACATAAAAAACTTCAATTTATTTACTCATTGTTTTTTTATAAGTTTTATATCAAATTGAAATAATTAGTATTCTAATTGACTTAAAACACCAAAATTCACGATTTTAAAGCTTTTAAACAATATTGTTAAATTTTAAACGACTAAAGCCTCACTAAACTTAAAATGTGCTCAATATTGTAGTTTTTTTAATTCATGTAGCAACATATTTGATAAACTGAATATAAGTTAAATTTAACTAAAAACTTTAGAATTTAAGAATTTTGGATATACTAAACTATTTTACAAAAGTATTTATGGTTAATCTTAAAGTATGTTGATTGCGTTTCGTTTCAATGAATTCAAATAACGCCTTAAAAAAAATTATTTTTTATTGAAAATTTAAACTAATATGTAGAATTGATTTTAACTTAAAATGAAATAAAAACTTAAACTATCCTTTATAATCAAAAACTTTTGCTTTCAGTTAACGTCTTAAAACATACTCTTTTAACAAATTAAACTAAACTGTGTATAACACATATATTGTAATTTCATATTTAAACAAAGCTTACTTAAAGTTTACAATTAATCTTTTTAGTCGAAATTAAACTAAGTCTTAAAAAAGCTCCTAAATTTCTTATAAATTTTAACTATTTAAAAACAAAACAATCTTTTAAAAGAATCGATCATATTAAACGTTAACTCCAATGTTCTTAAATAGATCAACTTAGTTTGATTAAATTATATATAACAATTCTAGATAGAAGTACAGATTCATAAACTAATATAGATCAACTATCCTGAAATAAAAACATATTGATTATAGTAAAAAACAATACTAAATTAGGAGTAATTACTTTAAGTGAAGTAATTTTGTTCAACTTTAAATTAAGACTTATTCTACCACAACTGCTAAAAGTTCAAGTTTTAAAATAAAGCATATTTACATTTTCACTTTCAACGAAAATAATAGTTTTAGTTTTTTATTATCTTATAGAATTTTATAAAACACGGTATAAGAGTAATAAGAGTTTTGATCAATAAAAGTATTACGTTATAGCTATATTTAACTTTTAAAGAAAAAAACTTAAGAAATTACGTGTAATACGTTTTTGTGGTATTTGATTTTTGCAATAATGTTTGTTTATAAACTACATAAAACTAAAAAAAAATGATACTACTAAATACTTTTTAAATACTATTTTAAATCAATTTACTTTAGAATAACAAGTAAAGTTAACACTTTTTTAGAAAAATGTATTTTTATTTCATTAACAATTAAAATTGTTAAGTAAGTTCAAATAAGTTCAAATTTTGTTTTAAAACTAAGCATTATTATCAATAAAAAAAATTTGAAAATTTTCAAAAATAATATGTTATAAAATATTGCTTTAAAATTTTAAAAGTTTTGTTTTTAAATCCTTAACGGTTAAAACTTTATATACTTTCTACTAATTTAAATTAAAGTAACTTAAAAGTATAAACAATAAACTAAACACTAACCTTTTTGTTAGCCATCATAATTATCTAAAGTCCAATTTATAGAAGCAAGTTTTAAAATCAAAGTTCTGTTAATTGACAACAGAAACCACGAATGAACTGAAACTTTTTACCCGAACAAAACAAAAACTTTTTTTCTTTTGTCTTAACTTTTCTTTCGTATATATATTATACGCGCAACGAAATGATATTTATTTGATACTTTTACCGTTTCGCTAAAGATTTACAAAGTTTAAAACTGAAAAATATCAAGTTTTAGTAAAGTTAAATATTATACTTAATTGGATCTCATAACACATTTTATACTTTTTAACACTCCTAAAATAGAAGTTACCAAGCTTATCTTCAAGCTTTTTTCAAACAAAAAACTTTTCATTTAAAAACTGAGTATCATTTTAATAGGTGAAACTATTGGTTAGAATTAAGTTATAAAAAAATCATTTAAAAATATTTAGATTACAAGGATAACTTATCTAAAAGCACACTTAATAATGTATTATCTATAATTTTTATCATAACCATTAAGAAATGTTAATTTGTTACAAAAATATATTATTGTTCTAACTTTATAAATCAAATGAATTATTTCATAAAATACTAAAACAAAATACTTTCTTTAAATGCTCACAAATCTGAAACTTCCCACGGGTTTAAAGTTTATAGTAACTTGAAATTTTTTTTAATCAAAAATAGACTAAGTTTAGCTCATTATCAAAACATTTCTGATGAAAGTTTAGCCTAACAATTTTAGGTTAACATTACTTTACAAGATATTTATATTTCTTTTAAACGTCAAGAAGAAAAAAAGGTAAAACAATAAAATTCTCATCTCATATTCATCTTTTTAAATTCTTATTTTTACCTGCTAAATAAAGGTTGTGTAGTTATAAACTACCAAACATTTAATATTTCCTTACTAACTAACAAGCTTCCTTTTAATTGAATTCACATTTTTTTTGTTCAGTACACGCTTAACTATTATTTTAAAGCTTTTAATTCAACTGAATTTTCTGTTTCATTTGTTTATGATTACAAACATTAGTTTTGTTAAAAATACTAAAAGCCAAAACTTTAGCTGTACCGAATCTCGTCTTATATAATAGTATATATTTCTCTTGGCAATTAAAATAATAACTGTTTTTGATTTAAATCCTTGATCAGCTACAAATACATTTGATTAAAATTCTTAATCAGCTACTAAAAAATTTGACTAAAATTTACTATCGCAACTTTAATTTCATGTTTAGTTTCTCAGTATTTTTTTGAGAAAACAAACAACACATGTTACATAAAATTAAATAACTTTAAAATGACGCAATAGTCTTTTTTTGTAATAAATTAGTTTAAAATTATTGAACACAAATTTACATTTGTTAATTTTTTCAGTAATAATAAAATACTTTATCTTGTTAAGCAACTAGAAAATCAACATCCATTGAAAAGTTTCATTTAGGCTAACATGCATATTGTATTTTGTTAGTTTTTTTTTTGTAATTTTAGTACCTTATAACGTATAACATTTTGCTATATTGTAGTAGAAATTCACAATACTCTAGAGTTAACAAACTTGTGTTAAAAGTTTAAAATTTACAGTAAATTGTATTTCTTAAGTAAAGTATAAGGTATAAAAAGATAGAGTGATGATTTTATATAAACATATTTTTACGTTACTTAAAAAGAAAGTTTAAGTATCAAAATATATTTAACTTTGAAATTTCTAATAGCACCGTATAGAAATGGTACATTATTTATACTATTAATAGTTTTAAGGGAAATTTTTTTCGCTTGTTAAAATATCACAAGGAGTTTTTGAGATAAAAAAAAGTTTAATTTACCTTAACTTTTATTTTAAACAAACTTTTTGTAGTTTTTAAACTGAATTTTTTGAAAATGCAGTTAGATGAACTATGCTTTTGTTGAGATTTTTTTTATTGATAAGTTTTTAATAAAATATAAACAATACTCAATTTAAGCTTCTGTACGTTTTAAAAGTTGTGAAAAACGCATTTGTGTTTTATTTCAACTTGTAGTAAATAAAGTTGTAAACTTTCTATTTTCTAAACTAAAGTCTTAAATGCCATGTAAGGACGACATGTGTAAAAGTGGCTATCTAAACTACCAACAACTCAGAATTTTTATACATTTGTTTCACATATGTAACATTTCAACGGAAACACTAATAAATTATTAAAACAAAACCAAAGATAACTTACCTCTTTTACTTCGCTTTTGACAAATTACTTTTCCGTTGAACTTGGAAAAACTTGTAGTAAACAAACTTCGTTTGAATTATTTAAGTTCTAAAAAAACAGTTTTACTAAAAATAAAAATAATATACTGCTTAAATACATGTCTTACCATATACCAGTTCCTTAAATCATGTACAAAATTTCTATTTTTTTATTAACTTTAGCATTTTTTTATAAAACCTTTTAAGATTCTTTATGTCAACAATAAATAATAAATATCTTTACAAATTACAATTTATTAGTTAGCTGTACATGTAAAAAATATAATTAAAGTTTTATTTTGTACGTTTTATATCTGTTAAGTTTAATTAGATTAAAGCGTGAAACTAAAAAAGTAAGATGTTACGACACTAATCAAAACTTATTTTAAATAAAAAGTTTAAACATTCTAAATTAGAATATGGGCTAATTCAACGTGACACTTTTTTTGCGTTATTTTTATTTAGACAAAGTCAAAACAACAACCCTGGACTGATTCCTTTACAGCAAGTTTTTTGATATTACACAAAAATATTTTCAATCGCTTGTAGAGCTCAAGAGACAAATTTGATTTAAATATATCTAAGCTTCTGGGTTTTATTGAAAATTTAATTAATAAAATCCTAAATCTTAATTGAAAATATGACATTTTGTTTCTACAAGAAAAAATCTTCAACAATTTGAACTCTATACCTACATTTAAACTTACTAGTTTTTGTTCAACTATTAATTTCTAAACTTTTTTTTAATAAATAGTGAAACTAAACAAAGATTTTATGCTAATAATCAAAAATATATTTTTATTAAACTTGTCGATGCTACTCAAAATGTTAATTTTAAAAGAAAACATGTTATCCATATCAATTTCACAAAAGATAATTATATTTTATAAGTTTTAGATTGCTTGTTATTGAATTAAAATAGATATTATTTTAGTAAAATATAGTTAATTCTACTAAAGTAAAGTGAAACATTTTTTGTTTGCAATCGTTAAAAAAAATAAAATAAAAGGTTACTATAGTTTATACTAGTACTGACTAGCATTAAAATTTCTTAAACGTTGAACTTTCAATTTTTATTAGATTAGTCTTAACACTGAGAAAAACATTTTATAACATAAAAAAAAATTAAGTTACTATTTAAAGTTGTCCATAAAGCAAAACGTAGTGCTTTTTTATTCATTCACTAAATTAAATAGAAAACAAAAAACTGTAGTAGTACACAACATACAATTATATAAAACATAGTATGTTTGAATATTCACTTTTGTTTTATAGCTAGAAAAAGGCAAAAATTATCATTACTAACTTCACTTTAACAAGTTTTTAAGAATTTTCCACAATAATAACCTTTATTATCATAACGCCAACTTATTAAATTAAAAAAAATCTTATGAAAAAATTTATTTACTTTTATGTTTGTTACAAAAGAAACGTTTTAAACACTTTTTATATTTTTCTTAAATCTACTACTCAATCCGCTTTATAAAAAATCAACTAAAATAAGTTTTAAACTGTTGAGATGTGAAAAGTTAATTAGTTTATAGCAAATATAACCGTTAACACTACTGTTATAACGCCTTTATTGTTTATTGTACAAGAAAAAAGCTACCTTCAAAAACATTTTTTTATCTTTAAAGTTTTTAGCAACCACAGCATATGTTTTTTCTACAAGTTTGTTACAATGCAAACAAGAAGCAACACTAATATACTAGTAAGGTAGCTATACTTATACACCAGCCAAAACATTTGCATAAGAAATTCGTACTTTATTGATTTTCGACTTGGTTCTAACTTTTCCTTGTGCTTTTGAAAGTTTTAAAAATAAACTGACAACATAAAACATGCTCGTTTACACTTCTTCGTAAGAAGTTTGCTTTAATGTGTTTATATACCTCACTTATGCGAGCTTGTATTGTGGAAACAACTAGATAAGTGAAAACTTAATTATGCTAACAATGTTTGTTCGAAAATTGTAACTTTATTGATAATTATTATTTCAAAATTTTGTAAAAGCTACAACTTACAAAAGTTTTGATCTTGATTAAAATGAACAAACACTACTTGCTACATTTAAACATTTTTGTTTAATTCTATAACACAATGCTTATTCAATCAGGTACAGCAACTGTACTAACGAAATCTAATCTTATAGCAATATTATTCAAAACATAAATTAAACCCAAATCCTTAAGCATTCTAGTGTGTCACTAACTATAAATATCTTTAGTGTTCACTTACTTTTTAAAATCTACAGCCAGTAGATCATTATGTTTATTATGCAAACATGTCGTTTAGAAAGATAAACCAACTATTAACCAACAATCTAACTTTCTGTTAAAATTTTCTAAACTATACCTTCAATAAAAAAAGAGCATTCCTGTCTAAAATAAAACAAAATCTTAAACTTTTTAAACATAAAAAAAAGACACTGAATTAAATTATTTAAATGTAAAACCAGTAGATATGGCTACATTAGTAATTGATTACCAAAGAAAAGTATAGCAATTAAACACAATTAACAACAATCTAACCTTTTAATAAAGTTTAGTCAAAAACTTTAGCATTTTATTTATATATAAAAAACTTCAAACATAGTTACTGAAGTAAAACTAAATTATTAACAACTACAACCAGTAGCTTAAGATGTTTACTGTGTACACAACACAGTAAACAACAAGTAATTGATTGATCAAAAAAGATATAGCAACTAACTATATGGTATCTAAACAATCCAAAATTGTAATAAATTTATTTAAACTACATTACTCAAAAAGAATTTAAGCATTCTTGCCTATAACTAAACAAAAACTTCAAACATGAAGACTAATTTTTAATTAAGTTATTAAAAACTACAACCAGTAGCCTAAGATGTTTACTGTGTACACAAGTAATTGACTGCTCAAGAAAGATATATCAATTATAATGGTATCTACAAGATCAAATCTTGTAATGAATTTATTTAAACTACATCTTTTGATAAAAAAATTAAGCATTCTTGCCTTTAACTAAACAAAAAACTTCAAACTGAATTAAAACAAAATTATTAACAACTACAACCAGTAGCATGTTTGCTGTGTACACAACACGCTACGTATCAAAACACTACAAGCTAGCAAGATATTCATACGAGAAAAAATATCGATTTTTTACATTTTGCTGACATCAAGCCTTCAAATTCGACGCTCAATTAGCAGAGTAATGGGACAACTTTGCTGTTTCCTACACACAAAAAGTTCAAGTTCAAGTGGCTCTAATGTGTGTTAAATTTACACAAAAAACCGACATAAAAAGTAATGAAGGTTTTCTTTAAAATGTTAAAAGCTTAAAAAAGTACTTTTGATGAAGTTTTATGTGTAAACCGTAAACACAAAAGACACTTTTAAAGTATCTAAAAGGTAACAAAAGTGCATAAAAGTTTTTTATAATGTGTTGAAGTTATTGTCACAATCTAATTGTAATGTTTATATCAGCGTAACAGTAAAAAGTAAAAGCTGAAAAACGTTGCTTGATGAAATTTAGCGTGAAAAAGTTAAACAAAGGAAAACCTTTAAAAAAACGAAAAATACTACAGTTCTTTAAGTAAAAGAAGTTAAAGCATTTTTATTATACTTTAGGACTGAATAATTTGAATGAAGCACTTAACTTGAAAGTTAAAGAAATATTTTAATCTAAATTAAATGACTGTCAACAAAGACTATTTCAAAAGTTATTCTTTGTTTTAGCTTAAGAATTTTTACACAGCTAGAGTAACTTAATTAAGTATTGGAATTGAAAAAAGCTTCTAAAATAGTTAAGTAGGAAAACTTATTAACTTAAAATGCTATTACTGCTGCTCCAAAAATGTACTGAAGTCTCTTTGATAATTTAAATTTTTAGACGTCTTAAAAATTGTTTAAATTTGCTAAAACATTTCTAAAAAGTCTATAAAAACTTAAAGTAAATTTTTGTGAAATATATATCAATATTTGTTGTGGTTTTTTTTCTCAATATACGTATGAATGGAAATAAAAAAGGTTATAAATCACAAAATTTTAGTTTTGTATAAAGTTTGTTCTCAATTCTTTATAGAGAGATCGCTAGCTGAAGTTAATTGATGTACCCAAAAAAGGGTAAAAAATTTCTTTATTGAAAGTTTTTGATAAAGTTAATTGTCATTAAATAGTTTTTAATCACTTAAGAATACATTTAAAATAAACTTTAAAGAGAATTAATGTACCTAAGTAAGAATAAAGTATTTTAGCTGAAAGTTTTTGGTTAAAACAAATTGGTCTGGATTTTTTTGAAATACTCCAATCTATTTAAAACTGACTTTCAAGGACCAAGTAAACTTACTTGAATTCAAAGTTCTTTTTTAAGTGAAAGTTTGCAATAAATACTTGAAAATTTTCAGAAACAAATGTGCGTGAGTGTGCGTACATATAAGTGAAAGTTATTTATCAAACGCTTCAGTTTCACTTATTTAACTTTTGAACAGCAACATAGCACGTATTAATCAGTGAACTTTGATACAAATAAAAATTTGCTACAAGTTTCGATTAAGTTTGTTTACATTAGACAATAAAGTAAATCTTGCTGCACTAACAGTCAAAACTACAAAAAAAAACAATTACTGCAATGCATTCCAAAGTTATATATATTAAAGGTTTTTTTTTTCATTGATTAGTAAATAAGGTTTTTAAAAGGAAATAGTAATAGTAGCACAATAACTTCAACATTTATTTATAAATACTGTCAAAAATATTTTAGATTGTAAATGTATGTTTTAGTTTAAGATTCTCTTAACAATAAATACTAAAGTTATTTAAATGAATTTAAATTCTAAATGATGTGTTAGTTTCTTTAAAAGTTTTTAATGAATTGCGATAACAACGATTATTTCAGAACAATTTTACTGCTGTAACATATTTGAATACTTGACAAAAACAAAAAAAATCAAGAACGAAATGCTTATATCTTTTTATAAACTTAAATAAACTGAAAATGAAGTTGTTACAAAAAGTACATTTAGATCTTGACTTACTGAAATTTATGAACTGAACTACTAAGAAACAAAGCCCCAAAGTAATTAAAAGTAAACTAAAGTTAACCTTACTACAGTATCTTTAGTTTCTAAATAAACAGTACATAACAATAAAAAATTTTGACTATAAATGACACTTAATTCAATTTACCATAATCAAATACCTTTAAGATAAAGTTGTTTAAAACCAATAATAAAACAGCTTTGCTGAGCTAGAGGAAAAATAATTTCATATAAAAATGATGCGAAAACGCAAAACTGCACAAAAATTTACTCAAAATTAAATGTGCTGATCGAAAATCTCAATTTCGATTGTGACGTCACAACAAAAGGGGAGTAATTTGCATCCGTAAATAAAATAAATGCAGCTAATTTGTTTTTGATTAATCGTCCAAAACGCTATAGATTTGTCAATAGAGTCAATAGAGTTCCTTTAATAACTAATTAAAATTGTAGTTTGCTATTTTTAATTTTACTTATTTTGAACAGGGTCTTTGTCAACACTGTTCCTATTTTATTTTGATTAGTTGTTGTATAAGTTATATTGCCTTACAGTTTTTTTTTTTTTTTGAAAACAGCATTTCAAATAAAAAAGGTTCAAAAGTATTAGTTTAAAATAGATTGAAAATAGTAAATTTTATGTCTAGTATAATAAAACTTTATTTGAGACTTTTACAAATAATAAAATTTTTGTTATAATTTAAAAGTGTGCAAGTTCTTATAAATGTACAAAACATAACTGATAATTTACTTTTATTTTTAACAAACTAGTTTTAACAAAGTGCTTATTTTTGCAGTTTTAGAACGTTTTTACTCAAACACTATATTATTTTAAGCTTTAAAAAAGAAAACAAAACTACTGTAATTTTTATTTTTACTGTCAAAGATTAAATCTTTTGCTTTCTACAAAATTTTAAGTACTAAAGACATTCAACACTTTTACATTTAAAAACAAAAAGTAAATGTTTTATAACTGTATCATACTTTTTTATACCTAACTCAATACCTTAGTTGTTTTATATGTAGCTAAATAAGTTAGTTTTTTTTAATATAAGTTTGACCTACAAGGCAGATATATTCTCAAATAAAAACTTGTTATACATTTCATATTTATATGTGTATTGATTTAAGTCGAACGAGAGAAATTCAATTGGCATTAAATAATCTCAAGAAAAAATCAAATAATTTTTCTTACACTTGTTTCTTACCAAAGGTTAAACCTTAATGTCAAAATTTTTAGATCCAAGTCGAAATGAAATTAAAACGCAAGTTTGTTATATAAAATAGAAAAATATATATATAATGTTTTTCGTTACTAGGGCAAAAATTATAATTTTATTAATGTTGTTTTGAAACTTTAATTTAAAATCGGCAATTGAGGACTAATTTAAAAATTGAAGATTTACTTTTATGAAATTTTATTGCCCTTTAAATAAAAAAGTCCAGCAGTTTTTTGAATAAAATATTTATTTTAATAAAATAACATTTATAGCATGAACTTGTGACCCATAACAGTTTTATTAAATCGATTTATGTAGTGGTATTAAAACTTTTTTATTTTTTTTAGGAATTACTGCGTTTAAATGAAAACGCAATACTTACTTTCTTTTTTTTTTACTAAATTATAAGTAAGAAATGAAATCGTTTTCAGTTTTTTATAATTATTGCTTTCTTTAATTTAATTAAAAAACAATAATTTGATATAAAACAAACAAGGTTTACTTTTTCAACATAGTTTTATAAAAAAAATATGTACAACCATTTAAATATCAAGGGTTACTGTTACAAATTTTTTTAATGACATTTAACTTTAATCTACTTTTTAGTCACGAAATTACCTAAACTCATTACTTGCATTACAATAAGGCAATTGTATTAAAAACAAAAAAGCGTCACTAAATTCAAATTAATAAAAAAACTATTTGCTGGGACTTATACTTAATTTACAAATTAACTCAAATTTAAATTACTAAGTTAAAATGTAAGTTGTCTAGTTTTGTCTACAATGTATAAAAACATAACTAGTTGAAGTTTAAACTTTGCAAAACACACTTGAAAGAACACACATACTATAAATAAATTTAATGTGAAAACAATTTATATTGAACAACAATATATTTGAGTTCAATAAAATAAAAATAACTTGTAATGAAAAATTCCCTAATATCATACTATTAAACTCTCAATATACCCTTGTTCATAAGTTAAAAATGTTTTACTCTGAATTTCTCTTTACTCTACTCACAGTTTTATCAAGCTAATAAAATGCTATCAAGCTAATGAATTTATTCCTATTTTAGTTATAAAGAATTATAAAGTGCTAGTTTTATAACTATTATTATGGCTTAAAAAACCTAAATATCTACAAAAATGATTTTGTTATAATAAAAACTATATATAAAAAAGCGAGTACCATGCATAAAAGTAAAATCTAAATTAAAAAGAAAGTCTTATTTTTCTTTAAAAACAACACAAGTATGTTATACTGTTTTCCTAAATAAAAATACTTTTTTTTAATTTCGTAAATTTACAAATACACAAATTCATTTATAAAACACTAGGTTTTACTAAAACAAATGTTTTGCTGTTCGCTTAGCTGCTCTTCAGTTAGTTTATTTATTTTAAGTTTACTAAGTCTCATTTTAACAAAAAATACTTCAAAATCAAACTGTCTAGTATCTAATAAATTGTATTTTATGTTATCTAAAAAAGCATTAGTTTATTATTTTAAACTTTTTATTAAGCTATATGTAAGTATAATAATTATAAAACTTAAGATTAAATTTATACTATTTGTAGATCTGAAAACTATTTTAACAAGAACTTTATTATGTAGTTAATAAAACGCCTTTGTAAACAAACAAAAAAAAATTAAGATTTAGTCAATTCTAAATAGGTAGTATTTAGAAAAAATCTATACAAACCAATCAACATACTCTGACCATTGCGAATAAATTTGACAGTAAAAATATTTATTTTTAGCAAAAATCAAGTTTGAATATGACTAATCGAAAGACTATTGTTACGTCATACTTAAAACGCATACAGAGAGTCATAAAGAAAACTGAAAACGTAGCGCACAGTGATTAAACGTTTTTGCATTTTAATAATGTATTTTAGCATTCATACTTTAGGTAATTAAACTATTCTATCAATATAGCTCTCGTTTGATTTAATTGAAAATATCGTGTTTTAATAAAATTGAGTATTTTATAAGTTTAAAATATTTTAAAACATTTTTTTGTCTATAAAAATACGCTTAACTTACAAAAGTTCTTTTTATTTTTTAACATATTGCTTTGCTAGTTTAATTTTTGTAAATGCATTTAATTCTGTTTAAGACATGGTAGACTGAAAATTTCTTAATCTATGTTTATTTATTTCAAGTTTTTTTTTTCTAATTACTAAAATTACATTCTGTATTGTTTCTAGGCAGTACAAAGTTTGAGTTGTAAACAATTAAATAAAAAATTACTAGTTGAAACGTTTTAAAGAAAAGTGTGAATAAACAAGTATTTACTTTAGTTAAATTTACAACAAAAAACTTTTAACATTTCTACAGTTTTAAACTATTATATTTATCGGTTTAGGCTAAGGTTATTAAACCTTATATACTTAACTTTTTTTTTTAATATTTAAAAAAATTATTATTTTGTTAATTATAATGAGCTTAATAAAAGTTATTATATGTTACAGACAGCTTTAAACAGTTTAGGTATTTTAGTCAAAGTTAGTTATTAATTTTTTAAATTTAGTTATTAAGTTGTAACTAATTTGGAAAAAAAAACAAACAGGACCATTTGACTTCAGGCTTTTAAAAGAAACTTAATCAAAGTTAATAAAAATCACAATGTTTAAGTTAATTTTTTCCTCATTTAAAGTGGTTTGTACGTATTTGATTTCTATTCAGAATTTATTTTTTTTTACGTGTAAATATATATATTGATATATCAACTATTAATATATATTTGTAAATCTATGAACTTAAACATTTTTAAAATTAAATTATTTAATTCTGAAATTAAAACCCTTTAACTTTACAAATTATATATATTTGTTTAGTTATTTCAAATTTATTTTGAACCACCACCACTTGAAATACTAATATTTTTTCTCGTTTATTAGCTTTTGTAATATCTTATTGTTGTGATTAAACAACATTGAAATAACAAAATGTATTACTTAAGCCTTTCAAAATTGTAATAAAATAAATTTACTAAAATGTTTTAAATTTCAAAAGTTTCACCAACGAAGAAGTGTATGATGATGAAAATTATAAGTTTGTTTGATTAGTTTTAATTTCATACACTTACGAAATCATTATAAATACTTAAACTTCAAAAGAATAGAAAAGTAATTCAAACTTTTCTATACTGATATAATACTATTAAAATATAAAATTAAGTATTTTTAGAATTAGTCTAAACTTTAAGATTAAATTTAAAAAAAAAATCATTCAAAATCTTTCGTTTAGGGCAACGTATGGCCCAGCAACAGAAATATTTGATCAGCAATGTATTTATTAAAAACAACATGTCAAAATTGAATATTTTTGGAATTTTAGAGCAATAAATTTTAAAACGTGCTGTTCCTTAGATGTTTAGTACCAGTAGTTCTTACTAAACTTTTATGTTGATTAAACTTGTGTAGAATTTTTATTTTTCTAATAACATATCTTTCAAAAAAACTTAACGATTTTTAAAAGTAAGAAAAATATTTCTAATAACAAAATAATTCTGTGGTGGTTTTGGCAAAAATAAAAGTTTACCAACCGTAGTTTAAAATGTTAATCAAACTAAGTAATGTGGTTTATTGAACAAAAACGAAAAATTTCTCGAAATTTTTTGGTTCAAGAACCTGGATACACAAAAAGACCTCTCGATCATCGAGTTGCAGAACTTAAAAAAATAACGATACAGTAAAAGTTAAAATTCTCAGTAGCTCACATTACTTTTTTTTTAGTTAGCTGAAACAAATGTAAGCTAATTCTTCTAGTGTGTTTAAAGATCTAAACTGTTGTAGAATTATACAGCTTTAGAGGAGTAATTACATTACTAGTTTGCATATATCAAAATTTTATAAATGTTTGTCTAAGCTTTTTTCATGTTAGTTTTAATTTTAGTTTAATTAAAGTTTTTTTTTTTTGATTTATCTTTAATATGTTTGGGTAAGGTTATTTGAGAATGAGTGATAGACAAAAAGAACATGAGTCAAAAATAGTTTTGATACATGCAAATTAGTTGCAAATTTACTAGCTTCTCATAATTTGACGCAATATTAAAACTTTTTAAATTTTCAAAAGCATAATCAAAATTTGAAATATTGATAAAGTAAACAATAAGAAAAAACTTATTGTTTATTTTATAAAAACTACTTATCTAATTAAGATTTAGTTAAGTATAAACCGACAAAAATGGGAGCGGGTCACTTTTGCACGAGCGTCACTTTTGCACGAAGACACTTTTGCACGAGGGGACACTTTTGCTCGAGCGTCACTTTTGCACGAAGGGTCACTTTTGCACGAGGGGGAACTTTTGCACGGCGACTGTTTTGCACGAGGGTCACTTTTGCACGAGGGAACACTTTTGCACGGCGACTCTTTTGCACGGAGGGTCACTTTTGCGCGAGGTGACACTTTTGCACGGCGACTCTTTTGCACGGCGACATTTTTTCACAATGACAATTTTTTACGGCAGCATTGTTGCACAACTTCACATTTTTACGATGAAATTTTTGCCCAGCGACATTTTGGCACGATGAGTTTTTTGCACAGAAAATAAATGTTTCATGCAAGCCGATTAAAAGTATATTAGCTACTACCAAATCTGTAACATAAAAAGAAACTGAAAACTAAAATTTTATAATATACTTTAAACATTTTCATAAACTAATTAAAAAATGTAGTTAATTTTATTAAAAATATTTAAAATAAACCTTTTTAAAAGTACTTGATTTAAGCCTAATAAAACTTTTTAGCACTAACTATAAATTAGCTAAATGTTCTGAATTTTTTTTATTCACATTTCAAAAACAGTTGTAATACTCAACAAAAACTAAAATACTTGCATAAGTTTTTAGAAACTCACATTAAGCTTTGAAAGTTTTTACTCGGGAAAAAACTCTTGTTTCAAATGACGAAAATTATTTTTTTTTATAAAAGGTTCATACCAGGGACAAAAAAGCTAATTTGTTTAGAAACTAGGATAAAAATTACTAAAAGTGTTAGTAAGTTGTTCTAGTTTCTTTTGCTTCAACAACTATGCCTTTTTATATATTTTACTATACGGTTACAAGTTTATTGTTTATATGATGAACCTAGGCATCAAAACCTAGACCACTTAAATTGGAAGACACATCAAAAAAAAATAAAATAACACATATAGTTTATTTATTATAAGAAAGATAAAAACATAATTTGATATAAAATATATAGGTCAACAAAAAAAGCAAAGTCTTAACCACAAACTTAAATTTATTTAGGCTTTGATGTAGAATGATCAACATTGTGCAAAAGTGACCCTCCGTGCAAAAGAGTCGCCGTGCAAAAATGTCCCCTCGTGCAAAAGTGACGCTCGTGCAAAAGTGACACCCACCCGACAAAAATACCCAGGTGTTGGTTGATTATAGGTATAGGAGTATTATACTGAAGGTTTAAAAATAAAGAAATACTTTTTTGAAGTAATTACAATACTATTAAAAAAAAATTAAAAAAGTTTTATTCAAGTTTAATGGTTTTAAAGAAGTTCAGTTTATTTAAAAATAAATTTTAAGTTAATACAATCATTAATTTTTTTAAACTTTTTGATCATATTAAACTTATAAAAGAAAACAAAGAACTCCAAGCTTAGGCTTAAAGTTGCAAAAAAAAAGTCTGAATGACATTTCGTTTATTAAACTGTTTTAAGTTTACAAAAGTGAGAATTTTTTCTTTTGATATTATGCTGTAATAAAAAGAAAGTTACCGCATCTCTTAAAAATAAAAAGACATCTCATAACTGCTACTAAAAACAAAATCCTGTGTAATACGTAATAATGTCAAAGTTAACAAGTAAACCTTCACTAAACTACCAAAATAAACTGCTGTGAACAAACCCAACAACTTCTATGTACTATTATGAGTGTACAGGAGTATTGAATCAAACTATAGTTAAAAATGAAATTAAACTCATTAAAAACATCAATGTAATACACTGACGTAATAATGAAGTCTTCTCTGCTTCACTTTTGATTTTATACTGTCGCTCCATAGTAAAGTGACATTAATTATTCAAAAACTTCAACTGAATTAAGTTTGATTTATTAATTTTTATCATGAAATGGAAAGTCCTTGGTTTTTAACGCTGTTTTTCCTTTAAAAAGCTTTAAAAAACTAATCTTCACTTAAGGTTCTACAAATACTTTAAACATTTTCATAAACTAATTTAAAAATGTAGTCAATTTTATTAAAAATTCTAAAATAAAAATTTAAAAAGTATTTGACTTAAGCATAATAAAACATTTTAGCACTGACTATAAATTAGCTAAACGTTCTGAATTGTTTTATTCACATTTCAAAAACATTTGTAATACTCAACAAAAACTAAAATACTTTCATAAGTTTTTAGAAACTCACATTTTTTAAGCTTTGAAAGTTTTTACTCGGGAAAAAACTCTTGTTTAAAATGACGAAAATTTTGCAAGTCATTATAGATGAAAATTAAGATAAAGTAAACGTTTAAACTACTAGAGGAAAAATTCAATAAAATATTTAAAGCTCTAGGTAAAAAAGTATATATATATTTTTTTTTCAAATAAATGTTAGTAAATTCTATCTTTCATAACATAAACATACTGGGTTTTCTATATATAGATTAGCTTTTAATTTTACTTAAAATTTATTTTTGACACTAAACTTCCTTAATTAAAGTTAAATCTTAATTTCAAAACTATACCTACAAACTATAAAGATTTACTTTCAGTAACTTTAATATGATTTAAAAGCCTTTTTTGTTCTTACTCTTTCTAGCGAAATTTATGTTTAGTATGTAGTTACTAGTTTTACTTCAAAGTTGGTTGAAAATACTTTAATAAAAAATAACAAAATGACTTTTTTTTTTTAAGTTGTACATGTAAACTCTGATTCTTTTTACTTTTACTTCCATTTCTTGTTATTCTGCAGGTGTACATATAAACTTTTTGTCAGCCATAACCTTTTTTCTTACTTATGTTTGAGATTTGTAGCTACCAATCTACTTTTATTTAAGCTTTTTTGTTTCTACTTTGTTCATCGAACCATAGCTTTATATATTTGCATTTGTTTTTATAATTAGAAATTTAGTAACACTAGTAATAGGATTTTTTTGAGAGTAAAAACAAACTTAACCTTAAAACTTTTTTTTTGTTAAAAAAAAACTAATTCTTTTATAATTAAAAACACAAGCCTGTTTCTTAATGTGTACAAAACCGAAAATACAACACTTTTTTCACATTAAGCCAGATTTTGATGTTTTAGACAAAATAAAAATAACATCAAAGGCATGATTTCTGCTTTTGTTTGAACACAGTGAGTTTTGAAAACAACATATGTGGTGTTTTACTCACCTACATCAGAAACCCCTTAAAATCAATACGACCACAAAGAGATTTTCGTCGGCAAATATTAACAGAGTAAAAGGGCAAAAAGTCACTGAGATGTTTTATTAAAAAGTATATAAACGTATATTTAATTTTATGAAAAGGTCACATTGAATTTGTGATAACCAAAATAATAAATTTCCCCTACGAAGTTATAAATCTTTATATTAAAATATTCCATTAGTTTTGAAAATTTGCATACAAGTATTGGTATTGAACACTCTTGGTTAATATACAAGACTTAACATATTCTTTTAAAATTTAAGTACTTTAGTTTCATTAATATTTACTTTAGAATTTTAAACCCTTCAATGGTACTCACTATAGACGCAACTCTATTAAAATATTTTCAAATCAGTTAGTTTAGTTAAAAAGTAGTTTACTTTATACTTTAAATAAACAAAATTTCTAAGCCAAAAAATTCAATTCAAAAAATATACTTTGAAAAAACTATTTTTTAACCTACCAATTTCCAAATAAAGAAAATTCAAAAGATTAAAAGCTAAAAAAGTAAATTTGGAACCAGCGACCAAAACTTTTATTTTTAAACAATATGTGCAGCATTTGCAGCAAAGATAAGTTAGTTTTAGTTTTCTTTAAGATCGATAAGCCGCAACAGACGTTTTACCGATGAACTTTTTAGAACTTTAATTCAAAACATTGATGTGAGTAAAAATAAGTAAAACTTTATTTTCGGAAAATAGTATACGACTTATACTTTAAAAAAGATATTACTCGTTGTTTTAATGGAATAGTTATTAAGAGAAATGAGCCAGATATATTTAGAAATAGCTTAATATAATCTTCAAAGTTTAAAACTTAGATTTTTTAATAATCAATTTAACACAATAAAGGTTTATGTTGAAAAGATAACTTATAAAGTACTATTAAATTAGATACTGATTTAAAAAAAATAAAAAAAATTAATTACTATTTTATTCGTCGAAAATGATTTGAGTAATTTTTTAATAGATAATTTCTATAGAAATAAACTATTCAAAATTGTTTCAGATGTATAGTAATTTAAATCAAAAACATGACAAGTAAATCTTATTAAACTTAAAGTTTTAAAAAACTAGATAGTAAGTGTAAGCTAAAAATTTATATTTTTTACCAAACTCACTAGAAAATTTAACTCTTACAAAAACAACGCTGCAAAACTACTTTCGGTATTTAAGTATTGATTATGACTTATTAAAAACTAATTCCTTTTCCAATATAGAAAAACTAAAATCTTGTTTGCAGATAAGAAACTTTCTTATAAAATCTATCAAAAATTAATAGATTTTAATAATTTTTTGGTAGTTAGGCAAATAGTTTAAATAAAGTTATTTAAATTTATTAGAAGTACCGTTTATAATTATGTACTTTTGAAAAGCGTATTTTGAAATAATAATTTAGTTTTTAATAGTCAAGTTTAAATAAAACAGTGTTTTTAAATGAAAATACGTAATATTTTTACTACACGTGAACGTTTTATCGCTTAAAGCTATGTTAAAGTGTCACATTTTTTAGCGGTTTTTGTTGAATTCTTTTCCTATCATTATACACAATTAAGAAAAAGGTAGTAAACATAAAAAGTTGAAACCATCAAAAGTAAAAGTTGTTTTTTAGATTATTACAAGAAAAATAACGCAAGGTAAAATATTTTTATAACAGATAAAGTGTTTTTAATTGAACAGAATGTTAAGAACATTTTCTTTCTCGCTCGAAACTTAAATTTCAAGTTGTGAAGTTTGAAAATTTGTTTTCGAATAGAACGACACTATAAATTTTGTTACATAAACGATTCATTTGCTATTTACTTAAAATAAATTACAATATTGTTTTACGCTGTTCAAAACTAATCAAATAAACATTTTGAAAAATTTAAAAGGTTTTTTGACTAGTTTCATTTGACTTTATGGAACAAAAAATCATTATAATTTGTTAATATTGTTATTTAAATATAATTAATTTTTAGCTTTTATGAATTTTTAAGGTTATTTGTTTTGTATATTCTTACAGTTACTACTAAATCACAAAATTAAATGTTAAAGCTTGTTTAGATTAGCTTTTATAATTTAACAAGAGCTCCTCAAGAACTTTAAACTGCGTATTTTTGTGAACATTAAATACTTAAAAAATGTAGTCCAAATAATTAAAGAACATCTGATGAATTTATTATATTACGATAAATCAACAAATTAATAAAATTTTGAAAAAACTATTAGTTATTTTCAAACAAACCTGTTGAAAATTTTGCAGAATGTAAAGGTTTTAACATTTTAACCTAAATGTAGACAAAATCAAATTGTTTAGTGAACTGTTTCTTATCAAAAATAAATTGAGTAAGTTTAAAAAACGAAGCTAAAAAATCTGTAGTATAAAGCATCACTAACTAGTGATGTTTGTTTTTTATAAGCTCTAGGTGGTTTTAAAAAAATTTGACGTTTTCTGGGAAAAACTTTAAACAAAATTAAGAAGAGAATATAATACAATTTTTATAAAATAAATTAGCTTTATAAACAAACGATTATACCAGTTAACAAGTCTAAAAAAATTTATTATAAACATTGTTATTAATTTTATTATCTCAATATAAAAAGATATAATTCTCAATGTGTTTTTAATTGTTTTTAAATTTGCTCAAGAATAGTTTAGTAGTATAATATTTTTCAGCTTTTAATGAATTTTGTTATCTACTTACACTGTTTACAAGCAAAATTCATATTTTAACTTAAAATTTATTTTATATTTTAAATCAGTGTGTCTTATTGAATGTTTCAAAAAGTTTACTAAACTACAGATTTGTAGTATATAATCTTTTTAAATTTAAAATTTTCCTAAGATTTAAAGATTTTTACCACATACTAAATCAACAAAAAGAAACTAAATATTCAAATTGTAACACAAATACTTAAATATTGTACACAGAATTTCTGTCATTGCACAGTTTTATAAAGTTTTGGAACCGCTGCATATAGTTTTGTAAACGTTGTTGCTATAACAATTATTGAATGGCAACATCACAAAAGTGTCAACATAGCATCATATACTTAGCAACCAATCAGTCATAGTAACGGTTGCCACGCGACCTGTACGTATGGGCAACAGGGTGCTTTTGTTTGAGGGGTAATAAGGGGTAGTTGAAATGTTTCCTGCTTCTTATGCAGGTCAGCATAAGTTCAGTGTATGTTAGGTTGTTTCCTGTTGGAAAAACTATCAGCTATTTTCAGTTAAGCTGAACATTGTACGAAAACCATTAAAGGTTGTAAAAATAGTTTGAAAAATTTTTACTTTTCAAATAATTAAAATAAAATTAATATAATATAAATCTTGCTCTTAGCATTATAGTACTAAATATAACTTTTTTTTCATCAATAAATTTACATATTAGATGTAGATAACATACAGAATATTAATTACTTTTAACGTAGTTGTAGCACTAAATCAAATTTAAGTCAAGTACTTATAACAACTAACGGTATTTTTTAACGGTATAAATTTTAGTTGTTCCAATAATATATTTGACTTTAACCCAACCTGAATTTGGGTCATAGTATCCTTTCAATCCCATATCGTTCCTCTTATTGGTCAATATTTCAGCCAATCGCTGATCTAATAATTTTCTCTCTAGCGCCACCGAGGGTGGAATCCTGTACCCGGCCACGGGGTCGATAAGCCCCCCTGTTGCCAACTGGGCGTCCAGCAACCGGATACCGTGGATCTCTATGACAACCCCTTTTCTGTGATTTTTAATTTATAATAGTTTTAATGATTTAGTATTTAAGCTGTATATTTGATAGATATTCAGTGGTTTGTACTATAACTGTATCAAAACACTCAACTAAATTATAAGTTTAGGTAAAAAAGTATGAAGGCTTTGTAGGTGAACACTCAATCATTGTTTTAATTTTAGTAAAAATATGTTAAAATATTTTTTAGTTGGTTTTAGATCAATCCAACTTTTTTTTAGGTCATGTCACAGTTTAATTAATTAGCTAACGAAAAATTTTTAATTTAAGTATAAAGTACTTTTCAAGTAAATTATTGCATTGTCTTTTTTACTGAAATAGAGTTAAAAACATAACTTCATCATATATTAAGTATGCATATATACAAATATATGTATATTTAAAATTAATAAGAAAAAATGTACTTACTTTAGTTTTCTAAATAAGTTTTTATTAAAGCAAATACATAAGAAAATCATTTAACTTTGAAAATTACAGACCTATATACCTTTTAAAGTTTATTGCTTGTTTATTTTATAATTTATAGAGAAACTATTAAGCTTTTTTTCTCAACACAAATTATATTTCTCATGCAAACGTTTCGCAGTGTATATAGGTAAATCAGTATTTTAATAGTTCAAAACGTGATTTACTCTGAACATGATTTCTACTTTTAAGTCAACTAGCTTCAAAATTTTACAAGTTTATAGGAAACTGCTAACATGAAAATGTTTCTCGTTTTTCAAGCTCTAAAAGTTGTTATATTAGAAGTAATTTAAAGCTCTTAATTTAGAAAGTAGTTCAGCCGAAAAAAACATTAAAATATCGATTATTATTTAGTTTTTATGTTAAGACAACATACAAATACTTTTTTAGATAGCTTTAATATATTTAAACAACAATGTTTAACTTTTATAAACATTATATCAAAAATACTTAGTTTACTTAAACTTAATTAAGCTAAAGTTTTAAATTTATTTTAGATAGAAAATGTAAGATTAATCTCTAATGTTTAACAAAATTTTTGTAAACTTTTATATATCACTTAGTTTGTCTTTAAAAGGTTTCAACATAAGCATAATTGTTTTTCATCTTGGTTCGCTTTAAAATTTCTCTGTTGTATTTTAGCGTAATCAACCATAATTGATTTACCAATTGTCATAATTTATTGATTTGATCAAAAATTTAAACCTGCTAGCTTCATATAAGGTTGATACCTTTCCACTTATAATATTCAGGTATACAGTACATATATATTTAAACAAAAAAAGCTATTACATGCCTGATGATAGCTTCATACAAGGATATTGTCTTTTACTAATGTGGTATTCAGATATATTGTATTGTAAAAGTATACATAACTAATACATACATTATAGCTTCGTACAGGGATATTGTTTTATTCAGATATACTGTATAGTAAATATATACATAACTAATACATACCTTATAGCTTCGTACAGGGATATTGTTTTATTCAGATATACTGTATAGTAAATGTATACATAACTAATACTTACATTATAGCTTCGTACAGAGATATTGTCTTTCCACTTATGGTATCCAGATATAACAAACATAAAACAAAATACACCTAGTAATTTATCATTCTTACCTGATAGCTTCATACAGTGATATCGTCTTCCCACTAATAGTATCCAAGTACCCACTAACTGCTTGTTCTGCTCTTTGGAGAGGAAGAACAAACTGTGGTAAGATGAGTCCTTCTTTGCTGGCTCTCTTTACAGACATCTTCTTTCCTGGTAAGATTATATGTGGGTCAGCTATATAAAGTCTTACTTTGATGATATTGAAAATAGCTGTTTTAATACGATGACAATATTAGTTGCTTGCTCTATTTAATATCATATTTTCATCCAAATAATACCAATAGGGAGCTTATATTTTAGAAATTAGAGAAAATGTGCACTTTGTCAAAGCTAGCTGTTAAAGTTAAAAAAAGCTTTTTTTATAACTTTACTCCTAGGTAGTGAAAAAAAATATTTCTAAATATAACCTTACTTATACAGATACGTTTAGTTTATATAGTGACGTAAAAATGTATAAATAATTGCCAAAAATTGTTTAAAAAGTCTAAATGAGTCAAGCATAAGGGCAAAAATGATGAAAACTATAACATATTTAGTATGTTTCCATTAAAAACCCAGTTGAAGTATTTGATTCGTTAACAAATAGAAAAATATGTTGATACAATAAAGGAAGATTACTGTATAATTTGTTTTTATGAAAGCTATAACAACTATGATTGTAAATTGTTTCGCAGTGTATAAGTTCTTGCAGTAATAGTGGTATAAAATGCAGTAAGATAAATACAAAACAATATTTTTCTTGCAAGATAATATTGAGCTATCGCAAAAGTTTCACACATAATGTAAACTAGTTACACTTAAAAACTAGAATAAATGATCGTTATCAACACATCATCGTTGATATTTGCGTAAAAGTTCATATTTTTAGAACATGTGAGCATCAGATAAAATCATGCTTTATTTTCTACTAAAATAAATCAGTAAAATAGTTTATTTTTAGAGTTTGGTACATTTTACTAATTTGTAATTTCTTAAAACATTAAGAATAAAGGTTAATTTAGGCTAAAACTGTATATATGAATGTATAAATATATTGATAAAATATTTTCCACTTTATACTCTCTAAACTAAAGAAAAAAAAAAGTTGTAACCTCATGTAGAAAAAAGTTTAGATTTTAGCAAAAAGTTTGTTTCATTTCAAACAATTTATATTTTTGAGATAGACCGATATAGAAATAGTATTATTATTTCAAACTTATTTCAAAAACTTATTTTCATACTTATAAAAAACTTTATAATAACATATTTTACAAAATTTATACTACACAAAAAAATATGGATTGGAAGAAAAGTTTCAAATTTTGATAACTTCACAATTTATTATTTTGGTAGCACTAGGTTAAACAAGTTTGTATAAAATCAACTCTAATAGATTGTAATCTTTAAAAAAACAATTTAAACGCCGTATCAAAAGCGTATCCAATTGTTTTTGTTTTATCAAACTATTACTCTTCGGTAATTACGCTAATAAGAAATAAGTTGATTTTAGTTTGAATTCTACTAAAGAATTTTTTTTCTATTTACCATAAGTCTTTATAAAAATGCGCACGTTATTACTAGTTAAATCTAATGTACTTTATTTACTACAGAAGAAGAATTGTTTAAACAACGAACAGCTAAGATAAATAAATTTCTTAAACGTTTTTTTTTTAACTTCTTATTTAAATCGTATTATTATACTTCAAACGTATTTGAATATCGTTTAAAAAGTTGTCTACAGTGTTACAAGTTTAAAAATTTAAAATTTAAAACAACTTAAAATTTAGAATTAGTCATTGAATTAAAGCACATATATATTAAACTAGGTGCCGGTAAAGACAAAATCTGCGGTCCGCGAAGTACTTTTCAGATGAAAACGTGCATTTGTGCTTTTGTTAAATAGTTAAAAGAGTTATTTTTTTCAATGTAAGCTTACAATTAGGCTTCTAATTTTATTTATCATCTATAACTAGTGCTCTGTTTTTGCTTTACACCTAATCATAGGTTTTTAATTAATCTTTTAACAGTAGTTTATATTGTTTATTAAAATTATTCTAAATAACAGCGGCCCGCAAAAGTTTTTTTAGGAAAAATGGCACGCGACTTATAAAAGGCAGCCGACCCCTGTATTTACCAAAAGTATTCAAATAGGTGTGTTACTTAAAATTTACTTAGATTTAATTTTCTTCTAATTTCTAATCTAATTTCTAATCTAGTTAACTGAGTTTCTTCAATTATAACAAATTTAACTACACCTTGTATATTACAAAGTATAATTTTCGACTAAACTTTTTGTACAAATTATAAGCTTTTGCTACTTTAAATTTACACTAAAAACAGAAATATAAATATGTTAAAAGTGTTCAGTTTATAAAACAAAAGGAGGAAACAAATGATAAAATGTTGTTTGTTTTTGAATAGTGTGTACATAGATGTTTTATTAGATGTGATGATTGTAGTACTTTTACTAAGTATCGGTACATTTATTAGTTTTTGAATTGTCAAAGTGTCAACAATATATCAACATTTTTACAGATGTGTTGCTAGGTATTTTTTTAGTTTTTAAGTTGCCAAAATTTCCGTCATATTTTCTGTTATGTAAACATTTCTACAGGTTTGTTACCAAATAATAAGTTTGAAATTTAAGTGTAAAATATTTTATCATGTATTTTTACCTGTCAAACTTTATTTCTATCAAAATAAAAATAAGCAAGCGTAAGATTGAAATTATCAGTCTAAGATTTGTTTTACCTTTTTAGCAATACATTTAAAATTACAAATAGTATATAGGTATTGAAGTCTGTTATTATAAGTTTCTAGTTTATTTATTTATTTTCTTACCTGTCAAAGGATCAATCATATTTCCAGTAGCTGCTTGAGCTTCTAATAACTCCAAAGCCGTATTTCTACGAAGTAAACCTTCTTTTACTGCTTGGCATATTGACATTACCTAAGAATATGTTATAGTTTTATTTGAAAAGTAGCTAAACTTTTCAAATAGTATTTCTATTTTATGTTTCTACAGAGTAATCCTTCTTTAACTGCTTGGCATATTGACATTGCCAGATTAGTTAGTTATATAATACATAGGTTTCTGTTTCGATAAGTTATAATAAAATTTAAAAAATTTTAAAAACAGAAGTTTTTTTAGTTATGGTTCAACTAATTAAATAAAACATCAACGAAATGTAGTATTTGTTTTCGATCACATAAAATTTAAAGTATATATGCTTTTAAATATTTGAAATGTACTAGGTACATTATTATAAAGTTTGTTTAAATCCAATATTTTACAGTAAATTTAAAAAAGCTTTTTAGTTAACTTATCATTAATTCACCACTTCAGATAAATAACATTGTATAGAAACAATCATAACATTTTTCAGCTCTTAAGTTTTAAAAGTTAAAAAAGTTACAAATAACGTTAGTGTTACAAATAATTAGATCAAACTAGTATAGTTGAGTAAAAATATGAAAAGAAAGATATACATAAACGTTTATAGAATAAACAGTGAAAAAAAATTATTAACAAAAAACCGACCCTGTTATTGCTTTTATTTAGCACTCCGGCTATAATGTTACTAAAATTTTATTTAACTTAATTCAGAAAATATATTGATATAAAACAATACAAATTAGTTATTTACAAACCCTGTTATTACTCTGATTAAGAACTCCCGCTATAGGGTTATCCCCCATTAAGAAACGATGAAGCTTGTCCCTCAGATGCTCTTTACTGATCGCACCTTGCTGAAGTGCTTCTACCGATTTCTCGTCTACAAGTCCTGTTTAAACATTTTCATTGTAATTTAATGTTGTATAATATTGATTTGTTTGGTTTTATTTGATTTTACAAGTCTGTAAAAAAAACCGTTATTGCTCATAAGTGAAAATAAATTAATCAGTATTATTTTGCATATTAAAGAGCTTTTGAAAATTTTGAATACAAAGTGTTTTACTTTAACTGCAGCTTTAAAGAAGCCGTGTTGTAAATTTAATGACCATCGTTTTCAAACAATAAAGCTTGTAAGATAGCAAAAAATGAATAGTTTTGATTAATTTAGAGAAAAAGTTACTTCACGAAGTTGAACTTGAAAATAGTTAATTTGAAAATTGAGTAACATTTAAAGCCGTTTAGTTTTAAACATTAAAAAAAATATAAAAAGTCAACCTACCAGCGTCAAGTAGTTCTTTTAACGAATTAAACACTAAGAAACTTTTTCAAGTATTTAAAAAAATTAGATCATTTATATTAAGTACAGCTAAACATAATAATTGTACTCACCAGCATCAAGAAGCTCTTTCAAGGTAACCTTCTTCCTGAACGCGCTCCTGAATGTCAACAAATCAGGTTGATACCTGTTTGTACCTGCTGAAGGAAATTTCTCTTCCAGGTATAAAAGCTTGAATCCTGTGTCCACATCCTTCACGCATTTCTTCAGCAGGTCTCCGTATCTGAATTTTTTTCGTTTAGTTTCAATAAAACTGGTTAAATTGTTAGTGATTTTACCTTTTTTTTTCGATTTAAAAATATGATCTGAAATCAAGTGTGATTTTTTTAACCGATATATAATAAAATTTGTAACTAATTTCAATTAAAGTGTCTAAAAAATACATGGTTAACCAATTAATGCAATTAGTATGCATTTTTTATACAACAACTCAAGTTCAACTTTGTTTTTATTAAAATCTAAAAGTTGTATTTACAGACAATATATAAATTGTTACACACAAACTCAAAGCTAGTATGGCAATCAGAACTTGAAATTTCAATACAAAAGTTAGATCTAAAGATAATAAGTTAATGAGAACCCAATTTTAAAACTATCACAACAAATAACACTAAATTGAGTCTAACATTACAACACAAATAAATTCCGACCTCTGTTTTGTTCGGTACCAATTTGCAACTAGTCTGTTAAAACCTAAACCAACCCGAGTCTTGTGTTAGCGGTGGGATCGAACTGATCTTCATTCAAATCTTCCAGATCTTTCGCTGTATCCTCATCAATGAGACCTCTGTGCTTTGCGTTCTGCAGATCGTACTTGAGTCCCGTCCACGGGTCTATTATGCCGCCTGTTGTAAAGAAAAATATTTAAAATCATATTATAGTTATATTCGAACTGATGGTGTATAATTTTAAAAATACGAGTTTTTTACGCACTTGAGAAAGTAAATTGTGCCGTTTTATTACATAACAATAGAATTTTTTTTTTCTTACAAATTAGTTGCTTATTTATAACTGTACCAAAAACTATTTTGATTATTTGTCAAAAAATTTTACACGTTATTCAAAACATGGGTTTTTTAATTTATATGAGTTTTATTATTGTGTCAGGATGAGTTGAAAAAATAACTACATTTAAAAGTTTTAAACTTAAACTTAATCACAAATAATTTAACATTTTGTTTAATATAAGCTTGATTAAGCTTTTGATCAATTTTTAATTTTTATTACCTGTAGCAATTTGGAACTCCAACAATCTAGTTCCGTGAGGTCTTGGAAAAATTCCCCTTTTAATGGCCTCGCTCAGATTGATTTGCTCGTGGGTTCTGGGGTCCAAATACCCGTAATAAGCCCCTTCCGCAGCTATTAGCCTGTAATAATGTTTAAAAGTCTGAACATTTTTCGAAATTAAAAGTTGTACTACTTTAATTACGAATAGACTGAAATAAGTTTACTAAACTTTAAATATTGTATGAAATAGTACAAATCGGCTCAGAAGCTTTTAAACCTAATGCTACCTGAAACAAAATATTATACAAATCAAAACTTTATTCTTATGATAAAGCTCAAAGTCGGACGTTATCTTAATTAACGCAATTGAATGTATAAAACGTTATATTTCTTTTAACATTACAATACTCAGTATCATAAAAAACCTTTGAAGCTAATCGGGGACACACAATTGAATAATTGCTGAACAAAATGTATTAGTGAGTTTTTGTTTAGATTTAAAATATTTTTTTTTATTTTACTATTAATTTGTTTTATAATTTAAGATTAAATTTTTTTTTTGATAAAAACAAGGTTAAGATTTGTTTAACTTAGCATATAAAAAATTTCTAAGCATTCAAAATTCATGCAAACAAAAAAAATCGAATAGACAATAAACTATTTGTTCAAAGCTCAAAAATTGCTTAGTAGTGTATTTTTATGGTAAATAAATGAGCTCATTCAATTTAGATTTTAAATTGATGTAAAATTACACTTTGTGGTATTTGTTATCATACATTGAATCTTATTTTACGTTAAAAATATTCTAAGTGTTTGATTTTTATTTTCGTGAAAAACTTTAATTTTTGTATTTGGTTAACTTACCCGGTTAGGTTTAGTTTGATAAAATGATATTAAAAGAAACACTTTCAATGAAAGAATTTTGTAAACTATCAACACAGTTTTAGTTTTTTACTTATGAAATTAACAAAACTGTTACTCATGTTTCAAAGTGAATATCTTGGAAAGTCAAAAATTTTACCATTACTTAAAATCAACAATCTTAAGTCATAAAATGTTTTTCATTAGTTTTTCATTACACACACAAGTTTTTCATTAGTTTGAAAATAAACAATATGTTAAAACTTTACACTTTAAGCTATACATAAAGTAAATCACAGATAATATTTTTTTTAAGTTTTTATATAGTGCTCTATAGACAAGGTAGTGCAACGTCTATACTGTTTAAATTACACTCTACAATTTTTAACCCTTTTTTGAAAGTAGAGTCGATTAGTCCCATATCCACAGCGTCCAGTACTGACATTTTAACTCCGTTCTTTGGGTTTATAATGCAGCCTGTAGCTGCCTGGGCTTCTAATAACATCAGTGCTGTCCGTTTCGGTATTAATCTGTTTGGTGAAAATATAATAAAAGTTGTAAGTTTTGTAAAGTTATGTTTAGCTATATCTAATAAACGAAAGTTCAAGATAATGACACACCATATAAAAATACTTAAATGTAACATGATTTACTTATATAACAAATACATAAAACAATAACAACTTAAGCTAAAATTTATTTTATTAATTTTACTTTGTATGAGTCAATTTATGTAATATTTAAGTAAAAAATTACTAAAAATTTATAAAATATCGATATACATAAACTTTTTAATGAGTTTTCGTAGCAGAACAAAAATAAAAACTACTAAAATGTTGCCATTCGATACAGCTAATAGAATAAGTAGTTCCCAGTTAGCAACAAAAAAACTTATAATTCTTTCCCTTAAGTTAACCAAACATTTAATTTTTCATTTTTCTTCACATTGACTACTTCAATGTTTATATTTGACTATCTAAATACAAGTAATTTGCTGTAGTTTTTGTGTACTAACAATTTTCTAGCAGATTGGCAGACAGTTAATTTTTCACCAGTAGTAACATTAACAACTTATATGTTTTGTATATAATACTCGGTTACTATTGTTTCTGATATATGCTAACCCTTTTCTAGCTGCTTGACAGACAGTCAATTGTTCACAAGTTATGAAATTAACAACTTTTACATATAAATATTAAATTACAAAAAGGTTACCAACACATATGCTTACCTTTTCCTAGTATCTAAACAAAAACAGTTAATACCAAACAACTAATCCCTTTTACAACTTGTATATTGTATACATCTGTAAAATCACAAGTTATTTGAAAGAAATTATACCCTATGTACCTATGTATGTAATATCTTTTCTGATATATACTAACCCTTTCCTAGCAGCTTGGCAGACAGTTAACTTTTCACCAGTAGTAACATTAACAACTTATATGTTTTGTATATAGTATTTAATTATTGATATTTGTCTCACATATACTTACCCTTTTCTAGCAGCTTGACAAACAGTTAGTTTTTCTCCTGTTGTAACATTCACAACTCCTGCCACAGCTGTTTCTGTCTGTGATACTGATATCTCCTCACTTTTTGAAGTGTCATCCTATAAAACATTGTTGATAGTTATTTAAAAAATAGTAGAAAGTTTAGCATATTTTTGTTTTTAAATTTAATAACCACTAACATAAAGTTTTTGACTGTGATATCACAGTTAAAATAAAGCTTCAAAACATTTCAAACAACACTTTTTTTTTTGATGCGAGAACTTAATTGGTGTAGATTTATGAAACGACTGAATACATTATCATATAAATATTTTTTAGATTTCATAACGTTATAATTTGACCTGTAGTGCTTAAATACGTAAAATTATGAAAAAACTAGCTGTTTATCGAAATAATCAGATACAATCAAACTAAAACATTTGTGGTATTTTTGAGAACTTTATTCATTTAAAAACGTGCCTTAAGGGATTCTAAAGTAGTTAAAAACTCTAACCTGTCAAAGATAACCATTAGTAAGTAATTAATTTGTATATTTCCTTAAAAACTTGTGTGGTTTTATTTGTGTCATTTACATGACATATTTTATTAACGTTTTTAAAAACATTTTTAATTTAATATCTGATATAATAGTGTTAAATATAGTAATTGAAATATTTTCGATTTATTTGATTTATTAGTGATAAAATTATAACAAATTCAACTTAAATTAATACTTTGTGTGAGTATACTTTGTAAAACTTATTTCATTAGATTTCTGTCATTAATTTTAAACTTAATATAAGAGTTATGTCATTAAAACATAATACACATATCTTTACAATTATTTAAATTATTAATTAGCTTTTATGGTTTTTGTTCAAAACTTTCAATAAATTCAATAAGAACTTAATTTATCGAAATTTTTCCTGTGATGTCAGATTAGATAAAAATAAACTTTATTAATTTTTTACATTAATAATAGTAATCACGACAACATACTTGAAATTTTAAATACACAGTTTGAAATTCTATACGTCGCAGTAAAAATAGCGTTTTGAAAATAAAATTATCAAATTTACAAATCTATTCGTTAATCTGTTAAAATATTTTACAAATATAAACTATTTTAATTAAGTTAAATAACAATAAACCAATATCGTTGAAAAAGACATATACTTTGTCAAAATCACTGACAATAATCAATAAATATCAAATTAGTTGAAAATCACAAAGATATACAGAGAACATAGGTTTGAAGTTATTTGGTGATCAACTAAGTTATTATACAGAAAATCTAATTTTGTTATTTACTTAACTTAAAATAATTATTTAAAATCCTAACTTATAATTATAAAGTTAAATGAACATAGCAAGACAAAATGTTAAATAACTAAACAAATGTAAACTAAATTAATTAAATTAACTAAATAAATGTTAATGTTAATTAGAAAAAATTTTGTATGAAATCAACTCTTGCAAACAAAAACACAAGTAAATGAACATGATATAAACGTTTTCCCCAGAATTAAATTTATTAATGTATTATAACAATCACAAAACCAGTAAATTGATAGCAACAAAATATTTAATACAAATTAAAAAAAATTTTGCCTAGTAATCATGATAATACCAAATATTATCAATTGTAAGACCAGTAAAATGGTTGTAATAAAAAAATCTGAAACATTATCAAAGAAATATTTTACCAAATAATCATGATAAAATACACGTGTATATTTTTCAATACGTCAAAACTGTGGTTTTATGGTTTTGACTTTTGTAGATAATCTAGCTGAAACTTTAGATTTATAATCATGAAACCACTACTAAAATTGAAAAAAAAATCGACATTACAAATGTCTATGTTTCAGATTAAGAACATTTTTACAAACCAAAATCAGTTCTATAAAAAAATAAAAACGTCAAACTTTTAGCTAGTTTAATTTTAACACAATAAGACTTTAATCAATCGTAAAAGCTTTTATGTGAAAGTAAAACTTTTTGACAATTTATTTTATTTACTTAAAACTTTTAAAAGCTTAATTTTTACAAAGTTAAAAGTATGTAAGTGTAAATAAACTAATTACTATTGTTGTATTTTAAGTATTACGTACAAGCCTGAAAGTGCTTAAATAATTAGCAGTTCAAATTTAATGAAATTTAAAACATCATTGTAATCAAAACTAAAAACTTCGTCAGACGTTACAAAATAAATATTGCTAGTATTGTTTTATTTAAAATAATAGATCTATAAACACAATAAAAATGTCGAACTTCAAACAAAGCATTCTAGTTTTTTACACGGATATATAAACAAACTTTGATTTATAGCAGATAATTTGTATAAGTGTATATACACTCAACGACAAAGTTTTAAAAAAATAACTTTTATTTAATTGATTACAGTTTAAAAACTTTATTTATTTCCTACTCGCTTCTTATGTATTTAGATTACGTGTGAAAACAAAACTTTTTCAGCTGGTTAAGTATAAAAAAGGACGATTTTGAAGATAATTTGTTGACAAAATTTAGGTTTTTTACTATTGAAAATTAAACTAACAATTTGATAACAAAAAGTTACTCTTAGCTTTTTATTGTGCTTAACTTTTTAATAATAATGTTTCAAAAAATCACAACTCTTAAAAAACTAACAAAGATATAAACAATTCAAACGCAGTTATAGTTAATAAAATTAGTATAATAAGTGTATTATAATTAATAAAACAAAATAAAAAAAACATATTATTTATGTTTAAATTTTTAACAGTAATTGGCTTATTTTAAGTATAACAATTTATCAGATGAGCATTTGTTATACTTTTTAGTTATAAACATAAGTTTATTACTGTGTTTTTGCTCATTTACATATTTCGATTAGTCTACTTTGTAAAAATAGTTTTTATTTTGCTACTAGAAAACTACGTTTAGATTATGTTTAAATAAACTGGAACAGCAATTTATCAAATTACTTCAAAATAATTGTTAGTTCAAATATTACAAAATCCTATACTTTATAATGAAAATAGAGCTGGAAAGTTTTGAACAAATTAAAATATTTTCTACTATTTAATATAAATAACATTTTATGCAACTTATCTATTATTTTTCAAAACTCAACTCACATATAAAGATATAGGAACTGGCAAGTTCTGCACGTCTTCAACCCTCCTAATAACGTCCACGTGCTGTTTATCCGCGTGGTGGCGCTGTTGTGTGGGTTGTGGGGTCTGCGACAAGGTCGGGGTGAACCGCAGTTCGGCGAACGATTCCGAGTTTTCGATGTTCTCGACCAGTTCGCTCACCGGTGGTATCTCTTCCGTGATTGGCTGGTTTTCCTCGATGCTGATTGGTTGATTGGAAGGGAGGTGGTCCTTCTCTATTGGTGGTGGCGGAAGATCCAAGTCGTCTTCTGATTGAGCTAGAATAACAGTTTTTCTATTCAATTTTAGTTTCGCATTAGTTTCTGTTTACTACTTATTTTCAATGAGAAATTACTTGATAACGATTAAAACTACCAAGTCTCTTACGACTTTACCTGATCAGTGTATGAGGAGCACTTTGATTAAGCAAGACCTTTAATGTTTTTTACAGTATGCCTAATTTTGTAATGATATTAGAACCCTTAAGTATTTGAATCTATTTTTAAATGGTCAGGCGCTCAAAACGTTTTAATTCTTAAAATTTAGTTCTTGTTTGCAAAATCATTTTAAAATTAAAATAACTAAAAAAACACTATATCACTGGTGCTTATTTTGTTATAAATTATTTTCACTGATATATTTTACCACTTTTATACAAATTAAATAGATTAATTTGTTTTTTCAATATACAAAACTAACTAGTTTCAACATTTTCTTTGTCATCATGATCAATTTCTTCAATTTTTTCTAATGTGCTAGGTGGTTCAGCACTCAATACTCTTTCTATTTGATCGACAATTTCCTTGACCGAGTCAGGTTGTCCGTCGTCTATTGTTTTCTGTTTATTTTGTCCTAATTCTATAACTAGTATGTTTAATAACTTATATTTTTCAATATATTTTTCGATCTCAGTAATAAAATGTATAATTCAAAACTAAATTTAACATCGTTTATAGTTTTATGCTTTTCTAAACAACAGTTTAAACTTTAAACTTTAAATTACTTTATTCAAATAAGTTAGTTGTAGCTGTTTTGTTACATTGCTAAGCCGAAACTAAAGTTTTAACTTCATAATCAGTGTTGCAGACACTAAATCATGAAAAACCTTCTACATGTATTTGTGTTTATGAAAGCGTATTTAAAAACAAAATTGTCAATTAAAAAATTCCAATTCTAGTTAAATAAGATAATGTTTCGAAGAACGTGTGAAAAATTACGAAAGACATATAAGCAAATAAATATTAACTTGTATAAATTTTAGATTTACGGCGCATAAAACTACTTTTTATTTGCTTTTATAGAACAGTCTCAAACATAATGGGATTTAGTTGGTCCGGAATAACAAAAAAAAAACAAGTTGAGTTATTACAATTTATTTTTGTATGATTTATTTTAACTCATTAATAGTTACCATCTGAAATTGTCGCATACAGTAGGAGTTTATAGTTATACCCGGAACAGCAATACTATTTTAATTTAAAGTCTTGTAACACTTAGGTAATTTACAAAACAAAATCAAAGTAAAAAACTAACCTCGGGAGTTTTATTCCCGTCTTCATCTTTGTCTTCACTATTTACAGGAAGATTTTGATAAATGTTATTTTCAGAATCGGGATTGATTATAGGAGTCTCATCATCAACATCTTTTTCCTCCAATTTAGGAGGATCTTCTGGTGGGTTTTCTTCGTTGACTTTTTCTACCTGTTTGTGTTTTTTGTATTTTTGTATAAAACTTTATTTCGAAAGTAATAAGTACAACTGTTCTTTTATTTTGTTCTATATTAATTTTTTCTAGCTGCTTTTGAGAGTTCACACAAGTTATAAAACTGTTGTTTTTTACTTACATTGAAAATGCAGTCGAAATTAGGTTCCTCATTAACTTTTTTATCTGAGGGTTTTGTATAGTTATAAATTAATTTTTTCGACTTTTAGTTTGTTCTATACCTGCTTTATTTGTTTGGTCTTATACATTTATTATAAATGATTTATACTTTTGAGCTTTGTTTTTTAAATTGTCTTAGCTTTTTTGTTTGGTCTTATACATTTATTATAATGATTTATACTTTTGAACTTTGTTTTTTAAATTGTCTTAGCTTTTTTGTTTGGTCTTATACATTTATTATAATGATTTATACTTTTGAACTTTGTTTTTTAAATTGTCTTAGCTTTTTTGTTTGGTCTTATACATTTATTATAAATGATTTATACTTTTGAGCTTTGTTTTTTAAATTGTCTTAGCTTTTTTGTTTGGTCTTATACATTTATTATAATGATTTATACTTTTGAACTTTGTTTTTTAAATTGTCTTAGCTTTTTTGTTTGGTCTTATACATTTATTATAATGATTTATACTTTTGAACTTTGTTTTTTTAATTGTCTTAGTTTTGTCAGTAATAAATGTAGTGTTCTTCTAAAGATATCTTTTTAAATAGTCTATTATCCTTAAAACTGCACCAACGTGTGAAATTATAAATGTTTAATTTAAAAGTTAGTTGTACAAAAATACTTGAACAACATATATTAAAAGTATGTAAAACCATATATAAAACATTTTTAAACTAAAAATAATAATACAGTTGTTGAATTTATTTCTAAAAAAACACCACAAGTACAATTAAAGTAAAACCTTAGCTCAAAAATTGTAAAACAAAAGCTAAAAATAAAAATATTTCTTATCAGCTTCATTGTTTTTATATGCAAATATAACCTTTAACCGTAGTTTTATCAATGAAAACGAAATTTTACAAATACTTTGAACACGTGTTTATGAAGCTTCAAGCATGATACGTACTTGAAGTTTTACAAAAAGTTTTCAAGTTTTACAAAAACTTTAGACTTACAACACGTGAACAAGAGACTTATAACAAGATTGTTACACATTTTTGACTTTAGACTGCAATATATTTTTATCTTGGCACTAATGTTATTCTACTGACTTAATTAGCTTTTTCTGTTTCAAAATTTACGTTTTAAAACTTGTGTTTTTCAAAGAAACTGTGTTGTTTAACATGCAGTTTGACTATTTAATTAAAAACAGTTGGTTTTAAAAGCTTGTCGTCTTTTTTTAATTTTTAAAGTATATTAGTGAAATAATATTCTTTTATTAAACTACTTTTTCGTAAATTAACGCTAATAACTGTTTTAACATAACTGAAAACTATTTTAAAGCTTGTTCAAACCAACTAGTTTAAGCAAATAAATGTGTTTGATAAATAAAACTTTTTTTAATTAAAACTTCATACCGTAGTTAAGGGTTCTGTTTCTACAGTTACTACAGCTGCTTCAGGTTCTTCTGTAAATTTTATTAACATTTACAATAGATTTGAGTTAATAATTATCTATATTTTTTTAATATCAAAACGGTAAACGGTTATTACATACTTAATTTTGATTTTAACCGTATTATCAAAATCTTAAATAGTTATGTATGTCATTAAACTTTTAATATATAAATACTAGCTTCAAATCTTCACTTGTTTAAAATAAATAAAAAACTCTACTAATTTTGAATAATCTCAGCATTTTCATTCGTTTAATTCAGTGAGTTGAATACTACTTTTAATATTTCGTAATATAATACCGTAATATAATACAGTAACCCTAACAGCTTTGTACGATAAAAGCATAGTTCTAATCAAGCGTATCTAGATTAAGTATAATACTAAAACTTAAAAAAAAAATGTTTATTACCTAGTACTAAACTAATATAATTTAAGAAATAAATATTTGTTATAATAGATATACAACTAACCAGTTTCATTAACTCTATTATTTTCCTCTTCTTCTTTTATTGCTTCAAGTTTTAACCTTTTTGCTTCAGCCTCTGCTTTCTTCTCTTTATCTTTAAAAGTAATTATCAATCGTTAACTTTAAACAAATAAGGTTTATTAGTAGCTTTAAAACAGTAAGCTGATTATCTTCTACTAAACGTTCATCAACAATATTATAATCTGAATATTATTCACGGATGTAAAAATGGTTACGGTAGTTATTTAAATTATTATAAAACTGAATACTGTCACTTGAAACAACAGTAGTATTTATTTAATTAACAAAACAACTTAATATACTAATTTAATTTAAACAATTTATTTTATTTAGTTAATAAAATAAGTTATGATTATACTGCATCAAAAAGTGTCAAAGTTATAGATTAAAAATTAAATTTATTATAAAAATGTTAACGAATATTTAAACAATTTAACTTTAAAAGTTTACACTACAAACTCATGTGTTTTATAAATATTCAAGTTTGTCATACAGACCATCAAAAAGAGTGACTAGTTCGAAATCTTTATAAGTTTACATACAAACACAAGCTTATATTATAACTGAAAAGTTATAAAAAACCGGGATATATAAAATCATGTTTAAAAAAGGGTGTGAGTCGGATTCACATGAACGTTTTGCGTTATGTCAATTTTGTGACCAAAATAAAAGCTTATCAAAAAAGGTTGGAGACAAATTTTGACTGGTATTTAATTATTTTCAGTCTATACTTTATCAAATTTACTGAATATAGTTCTAATTGTTAATAATTTCATCTTATTTTAGGGATAACTATAAACCGATTTAGTGTTCTTATATTATAGTTAAAAGTTCAAAATAAACAAAAAATAGCAAAAAGGTAATGGGTGCTAGACTGTTTATTTAATTTAAAGTCTAGCTGCTATCATCTTTTAAGTATAATTTTCAGAATGTTGATCTCATTTTCAAGACAAGGATTAATTGTATATAAAACACTACTTCTGATGAACCAAGTTATAATCTTTAACATAGGTGTTTTAAAACTAGCATACCATTTGATATACATACCAATAGCTTTCGAGCTTAATTTTATTACTTGATTCTTATGCCTACTGTTTTGGCTCTTAAATAAAAATCAAAAAAACACAGCTAAAATATTTTGCTATCATTTTAAAAAATCAAAAAAAAAAAAACTAAAAAGTATGTTAGAAATTTACGTATTTTAAGATCATCAAAAAAAAGTAGTTACAATTTTTGCAAAACAATAACCATTGATCTTGACTTTTTTAGTAAATGTGTATTAATATCAGTACTAAAGTATGAACTGAAAAAATTGTTTTTCATTTATTTTAGGATCACATGTTCAAATTTCTTATATATTAGTTAAAATAAACAAACTTTTTCTTCGTGTTCTGGCCATTTTCATCATATAGGCGACCACAACCACGATAATAACAAGTTCAACTGATAATATACATATTGCAACTAATATTCCGATGTCCATATTTCAATAATGTCATCAAAATTAAAAAAAAAATAACTAGGTCTTGTTGTTTACTATTGCATTATTAACTTTCTGAAAAGTATATATTTATCATTATTTCTAATCACAATAATAGCAAGTTCCAGTTATAACATGCATATTCCGATGTGCATATTCGGTTAATGTCATCAAAAGTGTATAAATATAAAATTTGTTGTTTACTATTATAATATCTAATTTCTATTAAGTTTATGCTTTAAAAATACTACCAAAAAATTGTCAACGAAATAGAAGTTTAAAAGTAAAAGTTTATCGTTTAACTGGGCTGTAAAGTACTTAGATAAACAAAGTTTTAATTATTCGCTGTTGTAAAGACCGTACCGTTTATCAAATTTGAAACCATCTGTTTCCTGAAAAGTTGCAACTCGAAAAACGTTTTTATGTTAGTTTTTGTCAAAATAGACTAAAGCTAAGCCATAATTTTGATTTTATAGCAAGTAAAACTAAAACATAACATGAACTGTATTAATATCTAATGCATTTATAACAAAAGATTGAATGTTAAAAAACTAAAGTACACGTTTTACATAACATGACAGATCGATTTAATCAAATATAAAATCATTGTGTACTTTTTAAAACGTTTTTGTAATTGCTTACGAAGCAAAGTAACATGATACCAATTGACCTTTTTATAATTGAAATTAAAATACATGTATCTAAAATGTACTTCCTAAATATACATTGATAAGCAGTATATGGAATAAAACTTTTACCAAGATTTTTTTAAGTTTTATGCTTAGATAAAATAACTTAAATGTATAGTTTTGTTTTAAACAGTTTGATAAATTTTTGTTTTTAACTTATACAGTTTTAAAAAATTTGCAAAAGATAAGTGTTAAAAAAAATGTAAATTTGAATAACTTATAAAGTTTTTATGTTCAAAATTATTATTTAGCTTACTTCTAACTTAGAAGTTATGGTAATAATGCTACCTGTATGGGGAAGAAATTTAAATTGATAATCTTAATCTTACAACGATAAACTGAAAATTGTAAGTCGATAACATTCAAGTTAAAAGTTTTAGATCGTAAAATTTTACTTAACTCTTATCTAAAAACATTCCGTAGATGTTTTATTGACCCCATTTACTACGTTTATAACTATATTTACATTTTATTTGTTGTTATTTTATAAAATGTTTTTAGGTCCTTTTCTCGTTTAGCTTGTTTTATGACAAAAAAAATATTGTAGACCTAAAAACTACTCTAGATGATAGATATAGTTCTTAATAAGTAATGACCAAGATATTTTTAGTTAAAAAAACTAATACTTTTTGGTACGTAACAACAGAAAAAGATAAAAAAAATATTTTAATTATAGTAATTTTGTACGTCATAAAACTTTTAGTGTATGAATGCTAGCTTTAAAACTCCACTTCTTTTAAGAATAAAAAATACCCACTTTTTTAATAATCTCAGTATTTTGATTGGATTAAATTAATTAATTAAATACTCCTTCTAACTTTCACCCTAACCTTAACAGTTTGTATGATTAAAACTATAACTTATTAACGTAAAGTGTATCCAGATTTTATATGAGTGGAATTTTGAAATATCTAAAACTTATAACTTTAGAGTTTTGGAAATTTTAAGAAACTTTATACACTTTACGTCTAATGTTCTTTTTGGTTTCTTTTTTTATGCTTCTAGTTTAGGTTAATAGCAACACATTAAAAATTATTTAAATGGGTTAAAAAAATATATAAAATATATAGATAACGATATAAAACTAATATAGATAGATAAAGATCTAAAATGAATCAGACAACAATCGAAAAGCCACTATTGGTATAACGTTTAAAAATAAATAAAAAAACCTATTTATTTTAGTACTTTAAATAGTAGTTATATTCTATTAGATCTCTTCACTATAACATTATTTCAAAAACAATTAAAAAAATTTTATAGTTCACATGGTTAAAACAATCTTTCTACTAAAAACAAAAAGTTCATATACAAGAATAAATCACTTTGAAAAAGTTCTAAATTCTGCTTTAGAGTGTAAAATTTTCATAAAAGTTAAGCTACTGACTTTGAAAATAAATCAATAGTTTTAATAATTACAATTAAGTCAGATATTAAAAAAAAATAATTATATAACAGATAGTTACTCAATTAAAAAAGTAATTAACTAATTTGCTAACTATCAATTACTATCACTATTTGTCATATAAACAAAAACAATTTGATTAAAACTGATGCTACTAGCTCAAATGTTAACAGTTAACAATAAAAAGCGAGTTTTTCTATCCAGCTATCTCAATAGCCCCGGGGTATATTGTATTAAAAGATAAAAATAAATTCTTAACCGACTGCTAATTTTATGCTAACAACATAAATAAATAAACTTTTTGAAAATTTTAAAAATTTTCTTGATTGAAAATGATAAGTATTTAAAATTTAGTTTAGTTCATAAACTACGTAAGCTTTTTTTATACTTTTAATTTACAACTATTAAGGTAATTTTTTAATTAATTGTTTTTCTTTTTATACTCTTACACTTTAAGATATATTTTAAGCAGCTTTAAAGTCTGTTTTAAACAGCTTTTATAAGTTAAAGCTGTTTACTAAACATTTTGCTTTTTTTTTTCAAAGTTTCGTAATATACAGATTGAAAATTGAATAAACTGTTTACGAAGCAACACAATAGAATTATTGTAACTTATAAAGCTTAATTCTCCGCCAACGGCTGTGTGTTGTTTTTTACGTATTGAAAGTAAAAACACTTGGTTATAAAACAAAAAATACTTAATACCCATTTAGACGTTGTTTTAATAAAAGTTCTATATTCGATACAACTACGAAAAATTAATAATGTCTTAAAGGTGACAGTATCAGAAATTAGTTATATTTTAGGCAATGACTACTTTCTGATTGTTAATTGTGTCCTTATTACTATAACTCTTTTAGATAATTAATATACAAATAATCAACTTTTATACGTGGAAATTACAAGACAAATAAGTTAAATAAGCTAATTAAAGTATTTAGGAAATTTTTTGAAACTTTTATTCTGTGAGAAAATTGCGTTTACACTTAAAACTAGTTGGTGCAGTTTTTAAATGTAATAAACTTCAGATTAAGCTGATAAATTAAATATTTGTACAAGTGGTATTTCATAATGCAAGCTTATTTTTGGTAAATTGTGGATGTGTCAAATGTGTACATAAAAATTTGTAAACTTATTACAAAGTACATAACTAAAGTAACATACTTTGTTACATTCTAACTAAATTTAGACTTTTATGTTTTAGGTCAAATTATAAGATATTCATCATAGTTATAAAGCTTGCTAGAGACAAACATTTTTGAAAGTATACATAAAACTTCCATATAAAATAACTTAAACAAAAATAAAACTTTTTTAAAAAGAAAACTTTTTTATGGTACACAATGAGACAAATTTAACCATTGATATCTTTGGTCAAATGACAATTTATTTAAGTATATTAGTTACACCAAACTTATCTACGATTTAAAACATTTTAGTTCGTATTAAAATAATGATAAAAATTAACTCATATTCCTTAAAACTAATAAATTCATGGTAAACAAATAGTTTATTGTAGTAAAAAGTTTCTATTAAGTTTTTATTTTATAAATGATATTCGTGCAATTTGTTTTATTAAAGGTTTTCTTACCAGGTTTTCTTTTTAAGTTTGTTATTATCGTTATTAGTAAATCATATAACTGATTTAATTTTCTTATGTCTTACCACAATAAACTAAAATTATGATCTTACAATTTCCTAGTCTATTATAATCAACTAGATTTACCAATAAGTAAAATTATGTTCTGAGTATATTACTGAATAAGTAGCACTTAAAAAAATAAAGGGTCATTAGATAAGTTTTTCGGTTATAATTTTGTTGATCTAAAAAAAACGTATCAAACAGTTTACACAGAAGTTAAAATAACTATCTATATATCTTAAATTTATGTGTAAGTTTTAAAATATATTTAAACTGTTAATTATACATTTTTTGTTAAAATGATTTTTCATATAAAATCAAAAAAAAAAACATCAAATAACTTTTATACTTAATCTAAATTTCGTATCATATTTTCAATTGTAAGAGTTTAAAAATTTTATTATTATTATTTTACATAAGGGTACATTACATTATTACATA